>NC_092390.1:46526276-47201276 GCF_030028105.1 Mobula birostris | reverse complement strand
TTATTGACCCCTTCCTGTTTCTAACTGCCACTGACCTGTGAGAAATCCCTCTTGGTAAAGCTATAAGTGATCCTGATCATGTGACTAGTCAGAGACTTTTTCCCATGTTGAAATGGCTAACACGGGAGGGCACAGTTTTAATGTGATTGGAAGTAGATACAGAGGAGATGTCAGGGCTAAGTATTTTATGCAGAGAGTGGTGAGTGTGTGGAATGGGCTGCCGGTGACGGTGATGGAGGCGGATACAATAGGGTCTTTAAGAGACTCCTGGATAGGTACATGGAGCTCAGAAAAATAGAGGGCTATGGGTAACCCTAGATAATTTCTAAAGTAAGTGCATGTTCGGCATAGCATTGTGGGCTGAAGGGCCTGTATTGTGCTGTAGGTTTTCTATGTTTCTGTGTTTCTATATAAAAAAAGCAGAAGTGAGTGTAGTGTAAATCACTCAATGTTTTGAAGATATAACCTACATTTTTGAGTTTTGAGTTACGTTTTGAGTAAACAAGCAAGCTTTTTTCACAAGACACATTTCATTACCCCATCTCGTCTCTGTCTGGTGCAGAATCAACTGTTTTCAAGCTTGTATTTGTCAGTTATACGCTTGGACTTAAATCCTTGGTTTGCATTCCAAGTAACAGACATCTTTTTTTCTACTTACTAGTAGCAATGATATCAAAAATATTTATGCTTTTAAGTAGACAAGGAAGTGGGTAAGGCAGAGAAGGAAGTGGTCCTAATGCAGGCAAATTGGGTTAGAGTAGATAAGCAAAAAAATTAAATCATGATGGGCTGAATGGCATGTTTCTATGCCGTATAACTCTGGCCCAATTACACCTCTAATTGGCCTTTATTTACATATGTTAATTCTTATTCATAAAATTGTCATACATTGATAAATATAATACAGAAACAGGACCCCTGATCACTGAGTCTCAATGGACTGAATTACACTTATTTACACTCATCCTACATTAATCCCACTTTATATTCTCCCCACTTTCTCATCATCTACCCCCAGATTCTGCCATATATGAATACACAATGGCCAATTAACCCAGAGATCGATGCAGCTAGGGGATGTAGAAGGAAACTGGAATACCTGGAAGGGACATACGTGGAGTTCTATCGATGTGTAGTGGAGAATATATTGACTGGCTGCATCACAACTTGGTATGGAAACACCAGTGCCTTAGAACAGAAAATCCTACAAAATGTAGTGGATTTGGCCAAGTACATCATGGGCAAAGCCCTCCCAACCATTCAGCACATCTACATGAAACACCGTCATAATAAAGAAGCATCCATCATCAGAGGTGCCCACCACCCAGTCCAAGCTGTCTTCTCGCTGGTGCCATCAGGTAGAAAGTACAACAGCACAGGGACTTGCACCACCAGATTCAAGAACAGTTACTACCCCTCAACTATCAGGATCTTGAATGAAAGGGGATAGCTACACTTAATCACGCCATAACTAAAATGTTCCTATACAAATGATTTCATTTTAAGGAGTCTTTATCTTATTATCTTATGTTCTCTTTATTTATTACTATTTATTTTATTTGCATTTGCACAATTTGTTGTCATCTGCACTCAGATATTTCATTGATCCTGTTGTAGTTACTATTCTATAGATTTACTGAGTATGCCCACAAGAAAATGAAACTGAGGGTCGTATATGGTGACATATATGTACTTTGATAATAAAATGTACTTTGTACATGGTCAGAGGAACAATGTGCAAACGTCATACAGACAATACCCAAGGTTGGGATGAAGCCCAGGTCTCTAATGCTGTGGCAGTAGTTCTACTAGCTGTACTAACCTGCTGCCCATCACTGGCCAAATGGAAGCATTCTTTAAAATGCAGTGCATTTTTTTCTTGAATAGCAGACAACACAGTAAAAGAGACAACATAACTTGGTTTTGCGCGCTCTTTTTATCATAGGTCTCATTTCTTTTTGCGATCTGAAAAAAAAACTGTTAAAACTTTGCTTAATGTAGCACTATCCAGCAGCGATTCTGATCAAAGAACCAGTAGAATTTTCACTTGTAGGAAACGTCTCCAGTCCAGTTCTCAAATAGGCTTTCCAATAGCACACACAAAAGGAAAATCTGTTTACTTTTCCCCATCACTATCTTGAGATCCTTGAGATTCTGTCATCCTTTTCATTGCCCCAGCTGAAATGCCACAGAATGGTTTTTCAACCAGAGATGAGCAAAATTAGGCCATTTCATCTGCTCCGCCATTTCATCTGCTCCACCATTTCACCATGGCTGATCCATTTCTCTCTCAGCCCCAATCTCCTGCTTTCTCCCCGTATCCTTTCATGCTCTGACTAATCAAGAATCTATCAACTTCTACCTTAAATATGCCCAATGACTTGGCCTGCACAGCCACCTATGACAACAAATTCCACAGATTCATCACTCTCTAGCTAAAGAAATTTATCTTCTTCCCATTTCTAAATGGACGTCCCTCTATTCTGACGCTGTGTCCTCTGGTCTTAGACTCCCCTAACATTGGAAACATCCCGTCCACATCCATCCTATCGAGGCCTTTCAACATTCGATAGGTTTCAATGAGATTCCCCCTCATTCTTCTGAATTTCAGTGAGTACACGCCCACAGCCATCAAACGCACCTCATTTTCATGAACCTCCTTGGAACCCGCTCCAACGTCAGCACATCCTTTCTTAGAGAACCGGCCCAAAACTGCTCATAATACTCCAAGTGAGGCCTCACCAGTGCCTTATAAAGCCTCAACACTACATCCTTGCTTTTATATACTAGTCCTCTTGAAATGGATGCTAACACCTTATTTGCCTTCTTCACCACCGACTCAACCTGCAAATTAACCTATAGGGAATCATGGATGAGGACTCCCAAGTCTCTTTGAACCTCAGATTTTTGAATTTTCTCTCCATTTCAAAAATAGTCTACACTTTTATTTCTTCTACCAAAGAGCATGACCATACGCATCCCAAGACTGTATACCATTTGCCGCTTCCTTGATCATTCTCCTAATCTGTTTAAATTGTTCTGTAGCCTCTCTACTTTCTCAACATTACCTGCCCTTCCACCTATCTTCGCACCATCTGCAATCCATACAAGTCTTTCTTCAGACTTCCTGCTTCCTCAGCACTATCTACTCTTCCTACCTTTGGATCATCTGCAAACTTTGCCACAAAGCCATCAATTCCATCATCCAAGTCATTGACCTACAAGAGTAGAAAAAAAAGCAGTCCCAACAAAGACCCCTGTGGCACACTACTAGTCACTAGGACCAACCAGAAAAGGCTCCCTTTATTCCCACTTTTTGCCTCCTGCCAATCAACCAATGCTCTATCCATGCTATAATCTTACCTGTAATACCATGGGCTCTTAACTTGTTAGGCTTGTTAAAGGCCTTCTGAAAATTCAATACACAATATCCACCTCTTTTCCTTTGTCTATCTTGCATTTAATTTCCTCAAAGAATTCCAACAGATTTGTCAGGCAAGATTTTCCCTTATGGAAACCATGCTGACTTCTGACAATTTTATAACGTGCCTCCAGGTACCTCAAAACAACATCCTTAGCAATCAACTCCAACATCTTCCCAACAACTAATGTCAGACTAACTGGCCTATAATTTGCCTTCTGCCTCTCTCCCTTCTTGAAGAGTGGAGTGACATTTGCCATTTTCTAGCCCTATCCCATTCTTGAAAGATCAGTACTAATGCCTCCACAATCTCTTCAGCAATCCCTTTTAGAACCCTGGCAGTAGACCATCTGGTCCAGGTGACTTATTTTCCTTCAGACTTAAGTTGGTCTATTTAACTTCAGTATTCACGGCATAAAGTAACTGTTGTGTATGTTGCCTGGTTACACAACAATGCTATTAATAGAAACGCTGGAAACAGCAGCTAAGTTTCATGGTTCTTTACTGGTAGAAATCCGAACTTGACACACACACGTACAGATAAATATGCGCCTAATAGCGCATGCAACGATGTGTTACTAAAACAGAAAGTAGTCCCTTATTATAATTTAGGCTATATGGTACACTCCTCCCCTTTTATTTTAATAGTGTTTTTAATTTAATTTAATTGAATTTAATAAAATCAACTGATTTTTTTACTGGGGCATTATGCTAAACAAATACGTTTACCCTTAACATGCAAACGCCTACCATTTGTTTACTTAGCAACTTAATAATATCAAATTATAACAAAGTAACGTAATATCGAATTTTAACAAGCCTTTTTATAACTTTTGGTCTAAGACACATTTATAACTCGAGTCTCTGGGGAGGGGGGAGTCTTCTCTAGATTGTACGGCACTGAAGCAAATAGGTCTTCACTCTATTGTCTGGAATAAATTAAACAATCCACAACTTGGCAGGTTTCAGCCATAAAGAGTAGTCACCTCCATCTTGCAAAGATGGTGAAAGCAAAGTGAAATCCATGAAAAGGTCAATGTTATTCTTAAAAATATATACAATCATCAAAACTGAGATGGCATTGGAAAGTGTCTTCAAATAGTTTGTTCTTCAGTCTGTCAATAAACTTGTTTGTTTTAATACAGATTTCCATATAAACGTCATGAAAAATTGACCTCTGAGCATAGGGAGTTAAGAAGATGCGTGCCTCCAACTTGCTAAGAGTTCTTGGCAGCAGATCACCTCCGTATAATGAGGTCTCCTCTGTGCAGCTGTCCTAGATATATACACATCTTTGTGCTATCGCTTGTCTTCTTTACCCATATCGCATTTGTTCCAACTGAGCTAATTACACAGCCAATCTTCGTATTCTCCTTAGATTCCAAATAGATAGCCTGACCTTTATGATACCATCTCTTACCGTAATAGGACTTTACATCTTCTATTTGTGCTTCATACCTTTGTGCTGGTGATTCAGCAGGAGTGCTGGGAAGATGCTCAGGAGAAGACGGAGATGCTGGTCTTTTCGGAAATTTAAGCTTATTGAGCGTTCGCAGATCTTCCATTATCTGTTCATCTGTTAACAAGTAATTTAACTGCACAGGTTCAGGTTTTTGTCTTTTGTCTGTAATTGGAACAGGGTCATTAGGTCTCCTCCTTAGTTTCCTAGTCATTATTGGCTTTACCTCCATAGAATCTCCTGTGAGTTCCATTGTTAGCCTCTCATTCTCAATCGTCTTTTTCGTTTCTTCTAACTCAATCTTCTTATCTTCAAATTCCTTCACTGCTGCTTCCTCCTCTTTAATATAATTCCTTTCCACTTGTTCTGTCTCCAGTTGCAGAAAAAGCTCTGCATTTCATATTCTTTCCTTGTATTGTTGATCTAGTTTCTTCATCCTTTTCTGATACTCCTGCAAAGTGCCTTCCTGTAACTGTTGTAGCTGTCTTTTGAGAGATGTCAACTTCTCCTGGTACATCTGCTCTTTTACTTCCAGGTAGCCTTCATCGTCCTGCTAGTTGGCAATATCTGTCTCCCTTGCATCCTCTGTATCTTCATCCGAGTCGTGGCCATGGATACTGCGTTCATCCTCATCACCGACGCTGTCTAGCTCCTACTCGTCGTTGTATACCCGACAACGGGTGAGAGGAGAACTGCGGACATCTTTCCCGCCGAGCTGCCCTCCTTTGTTGACACATCTAGTGCCTTGATGGTGTGCCAATCCAACTGGATTTTCCTGAGCCACTCACGTCCCAGCAACGGTGGTCCTCCATTTTTCAGTACGTAGAGGTTCAGCTGCTGTGCTTTGTCTCCGTAGGTCACTGTCACTTTAATTTTGCCTTTAGGATGCACTTTCTGTCCTGTGTAAGTCTTTAGCAGTAGTTTAGATCGTTTCAGAGGTATGTGAGAAAACAGTCATTTGTAGTCGTGTACAGAGATCGCTGACCTCTGCCTAATCAGAAATCTGTACTGGGAACAAACTGCCGCTGTAAGAATAGATGGAGAAGTGAGTCAGTTTACGAAAATCAAGGGAAACATTAGACAAGGGTGTGTTTTCTCCCTTGAATGTTTAATGTGTACAGTGAAACAATATTACAAAAAATAAGAGACATCTTGGGAATCAAAGTTGGCGGTGAAAACATCAATAATTTTAGATATGCGGATGACACTGTGTTAATTGCAAGTACAGAGGAAGAACTACAAAACTTAATTCACATAGTTGTTGAAGGAAGTGCAAAACTGGATCTATCTATCAATTGCAAAAAAGACAGAATGTATGGTGATATCCAAAAAGAAGGGGAATCCTATCCGCAGGCTGACAGTATACAGGGAAGAAATAAAACAAGTCGAGAACTTTTGCTACTTAGGAAGCTGGGTGACATCAGATGGCAGGTGTGACATGGACATCAAAGGAAGAATAGGGATGGCAAAAGACACCTTTACGAGAATGAGGAGTATACTGACCAACACTAAACTAGGCATGACAACCTGCCTCAGAGCACCGAAATGTTACATTTATCCAGTTATGTTATATGGCTCAGAATGTTGGACAATATCTAGTAACATGAGGAAACGAACTGAAGCAGCAGAGATGTGGTTTTTGAGGAGGATGCAAAGAATATCATGGACGAAATGAATATCTAATGAGGAGGTCATGAACAGAGCAAGCACAAAAAGAGAAATAATGTATGAGATCATGATACGGCAACGTGACTTCATTGAACATGTGATTAGGAAAGAGGAGTTAGAATACACGATAATTATGGGAAAGATTGAAGGAAGAAAGCAAGAGGAAGACAAAGACAAATGATGAGGAAGACAGCAGCCAGAGAACTGGAAATGAATACCAGTGAATTGATCCACTTGACCCGAAGCAGGGGTGTGTGGGCCATGGCAGTCAAAGCTCAAACTGGGCATGGCACCTGATGATGATGATGGCAGAGATCACCGTTAAAGCTGAGCCTGTGTCCAACTCCATTTTCAGTCTCACACCTGCCACTTGTAGAGTGATCCTTATGACTCTTTGATCATCTGTCTCTTTCACGCTGTGAAGCTGCAGACAAGAAAATTCACTTTTGTCTGAGTGGTTTTCACCAGAACTGCTTTCTTCCATTTTGTGTACATTGTTGTGTTTTCCTTTCTGGGGTTTCTTGTTTCTCTGTATGTTGTCCTTTTTCTGCTGTTTACTAGCTTTGCATATTCTGCCAGTGTAGCCCTGTTTGCCACAGTTTCTGCATTCTTTGTCTTTCAACCAACAGTCATCAGGGTCATGTGACATGTTCCCACATGGTAACATTTCTCTCCTTCATTTCTGTAAAGTGACATTTTATTCGTAGCATATTCCAGAGATTTTTGTTGTATCTGTGAAGCACCCCGTGCTGCTGTTTCTGTTGATATTGCAATGTTCAGCGCCTTCTCTAATGTAAGGCCTTTTTCACCCAGGAGCTTCTTCTGTGTGGTTTCACAGTGCATGCCACACACTAACCTGTCCCTCAATGCGTCCGATAGACCAGGTCCAAATTGACAATGTTCTGATAATTTGCACAATTCAGCACAATATTCAGAAATGTTTTCGTTTTTTCTCTGATTCCGTTCGTGAAATTTAAATCTTTCAGCGATCACCAGTGGTTTGTGGTTTAAATGCTGTTAGAGAGTGTCTACTATTTGCTTCAATGTTTTGTCAGCTGGCTTTTCAGGGGTTAACAAGCTCCATAGCAGCCCATATGTTTTTGCTCCCATAATACTGAGTAAGACGCTGGCTTTCTTTTCATCATTAACACCGTTAGCCTCACACTATAACTCCACTCTCTCAGTGTAAGGCTACGTCCACACTAGACTGGATAAATCCGTAACTGAAGCGTTTTCTCTTCGTTTTAACCCTCCATCCACACTGAAACGGTGTTTTCCTCCCCCGAAAATGGAGTTTTTCTAAAACGCTCTCCAGTGTGCAAATCTGAAAACGCTGGTTGGGCGGTGGAGTATGTAAGGGGTAATCGGAGCTTTTTAAAAACGTTGTCATGACGTGCCAGAACAGATGGTGGTGGCAGCGCAGCAACTCATTGTTTTCTTGAACGCAACCTCCAACCTCCAGATTTCCAACACCACAACAACAATGGCGGACGGCTTCATGCGTGTGTTGTTTACTTTATTGTTTACATCAATAGCTGCTTTTTCCAGTAGAGGTTTTCTTTGTATTCCTCGAAGACATTGTTGAAAACTTTCTTTCGCTGTTGTTGTAGGTACTCTAGTTTTTGACCAATGGAAATAACACAACGCTGCCAAGGAAACAGAAATAGTATAATGTTTCCTCTTTGCTTGTTTTCTGTAGATGTGTCCTGCGCATGCCCAATAGGAGGAGATTCACCCAAATACCTGTTTTAATGTGGATGGAGGTATTTTCAAAACTGCCTGGTGTGGATGCCTATTGTTTATACAGGAAACTGACGTTTTCAAAATTATCCGGTCTAGTGTGGACGTAGCCTGAGTTGCCTAGTCTTCAATGCCACTATCAAACGCTGTAATGGTTCCAATCATCACCATCTTTGTTATGTTAATTTAGCCTAATTTTTCCTTGTTTTCTTTTTAGCTAGCTCCTTGCAATCACAGCACGTTCCACTTGACTCACGTGATCTTTTTGCTAGCGCAGGTGCACTCTGTCTAGATGCGTGTGTCACTCCTTTTCATCCCCCTTCTGGGGCAGGCAGACTCTCAGCCCCTGGGGGTCAGCACTGGCCGTGGTCTCACCTGGACGTGCTGCGGCTCCGACTGTGTCTTTTAGCCTCCTGACGTTCCTGACCCCGGCTGTGCTCCCACTTCCTTTTGGACTCGCGGCCTTGCTCTGCCTCCTTCTCCCGCTCCTTGGCTCATTCCTTGCACTCTTCTTCCAAGTGCCATTATCAATTACAAACCACTTTGTAAAACATGGCGTTGAGATACGATGTAGGTTCATTATCCTCATCGCCAATTTGTTGTGTATGTGCCCTGGTTTCACAACAATACTATTAGTAGAAACGCTGAAGACGGCAGCTAGGTTTCATGGTTCTTTACTAGCAGAAATCCGAACTCGACACACACGTACAGATCAATACGCGCCTAATAGCACATGCAGTGACGTGTTACTAAAACATAAAGTAGTCCCTTATTATAATGTAGGCTATATGGTACAATAACCAAGACATTAATGTGCAAAGCTACTTGCTAACAGAAATTCACATAGAATAACATCCCATGAGAAGCTACATTTCTCTTTATTTATCATCAGTTCTTGAATCCTGTGATCTAGATGGCAAGTACATAAGTTGAGGCCCCCTTTTGCTACCTGTCTTTGCAATCTAGTATACTCAATTATGACATAAGAGCCACTGTCTAACAGGTATTAGAAACTGAGTGATGAGAAGGTCTTAGAAGGGGTCAATTACCATAGATTGGAACTTTGCATTCCACTAAATAATGCTGTCCTAGTTATTTTTTTTAAAGAATTGTCTATGGTTCGATTCTGTTGAATTTGCTAATGGCTGACATCAACTCAAATTGGAACAGGAATGCTGTCAATATCTCAACCAGCATGAACATAGAGGAAAATGATTCTATTTTTGTTTCAGGGCATTTGTAATCACATTATCACAGCCAGTGTACGGTTTCCTCTTTACTTATCTCAAGGCGATTACATCATTGCTCCATTTTCAGAATTAGGAAACAGAAGTGATCTTGTGTAACAGTTCTGCTTTTGTGAAGATGGCTTGGAGTTCCTCTTCCAATAGTGCAAAAAAGGCTGTGATGTCTATAATAATTGAATAACCATTTATTAAATCAGTATTCTGCAAATTTGCAGATGACACAAAGATTAGGGTGTAGTGAATATCGAGGGAAGCTATGAAAGCTTATAGCATGAGTTTGATCAGCTGGGAAAATGGACTGAAAAAAGGTAGAGGAAATTTAATGCAGGATAGGATATACTATATGCAGTGAATGGTCGGGCTCTAAGATATGCTGAAGAACAAAGGGACCTAGGCACACAGATTCATAATTCCTTGCAAGTAGCATCACAGGTAGGTAGATTCATAAAGAGATCTTTTAACATATTGGTCTTCATAAACCAGGACACTGAGTACAGGAGTTAGGCTGTTATCTTGAGCTTATACAAGACATTGGTGAGATGAAATTTGAAGTATTGTGTGCAGTTCTGAACAATTACCTACAGGAAAGATATTAATAAACTTGAAAAAGTGCATTGAAAATTTACAAGGATGGTGTTAGGACTTGAGGATCTGTGTTAGAGAAAAAGTCTGAATAGGTTAGGATTTTATTTTCTGGTGTGCAAGAGAATGAGGGTAGATCTTATAGAACAGGGGTTCCCAATGGGGGTTCCATAGATCCCTCAGATAATGGTCCATGGCATAAAAAAAAGTTGGGAAGCCCTGTTATAGAGATATACAAAATTACAAGAGGTAGATATAGGGTGAATGTATGCAGGCTTTCTCTCCTCCATTTGGACAAGACTAGGACTGGAGGTCATTGGTTTAGTATGAAGGTAAGATACTTAAGGGGAATCTGAGGGAAAACTTTTCACTCAGTGTGGAATGAGCTGCCCCCAGAAGTAGTAGATGCAGGTTTGATTGTAACATTTAAGTAAGTTTGGATTAGTGCATAGGCTTGAGACGTTTGGAGGGATATAGCTTGGGTGCAGGTAGATGGAACTGAGCAGAAGATCAGGTCAGTATGGACCAGATGTCTGTTTCTGTGCTGTAGAGCTCTTTGACTCTATTCAGTGGAATGCAAAGTGTCAGCCTATGATAACAGTCCCCGCTAAATCTGTTAACATGGCTAGAAGAAGAAGCAGATCAATAGAATGATGATCTGTCCAGAAACATGACATAAAATATTTCACATACAGCAATGATTGGGAAGATCTTCTACCAAGATCTGTCCAGATCTGCAGAAGATGAGGCCGGAACTTCCCCTTCCTTTCCAGCCCTGATAAAGGGTGTTGGCCTGAAAATTTGACTCTGAATTCTCCTCCATAGATGCTGCCTGACCTACTGAGCTCCTAGAGTATTTTGTGTGTGTTGCACCAAAACTGGGCAATTCCCGTGCTTTCCTCCTGCTAAGCCCATTCTGACCTTGAAACACTTCCACTGAGCTGGTGGATTACTCAGGGCATTCAGTTAGCTTTACCAGCTCACGGGTTGGAAAATCTACCTGTTGTGTCTTTGACAAGTGAAACCTGGTACGTGTACAATGATCCTGTTAGAAGTCTAGAAGCTGAAAAATTAAGCAGATCTTTTTATTTGAGTTAATTAAGTAAATTTAATTTATTTTACTCAGTTTAATTACTAGTCTGTTCATTATTAGTTTTTTTCAATAGTGTTAATTTTTAAAAATCTAGTTGACATCTGGTGGATCAAGAGTTGGGGCCTCAAATCTGCTCTGTCAGCACACAGTGCTATATTATGCTGCATTAAAACCAATGAACCAGGCTTTCAGCAGGAGATTATGATGAACAAAACAATGCACTTGGCACAGGTAGCCAATGATGTCAGGACAGAGAACAATCTGCTACAATACACTTGAAGTCCCACCACTAAATACATAGAAAACATAGAACATAGAAAAGCTACAGCACAATATAGGCCCTTTGGCCCACAATGTTGTGCTGAACATGTACTTACTTTAGAAATTACCTAGGGTTACCCATAGCCCTCTATTTTTCTAAGCTCCATGTACCTATCCAGGAGTCTCTTCAAAGACCCTATCTGCACCACCATCGCCGGCAGCCCATTCTGAGAGGGCCATTCACCACTCTCTGCATAAAAAAAAATTAACCTTGGCATCTCCTCTGTACCTACTTCCAAGCACCTTAAAACTGTGCCCTCTTATGACAACCATTTTAGCGCTGGGAAAAAACCTCTGACTATCCACACGATCAATGCCTCTCGTCATCTTATACACTTCTATGAAGTCACCTCTCTTTCTCCGTCACTCCAAGGAGAAAAGGCCAAGTTCACTCAACATATTCTTGTAAGGCATGCTCCCCAATCCAGGCAACATCCTTGTAAATGTCCTCTGCACCCTGTCTATAGTTTCCACAACCTTCCTGTAGTGAGGTGACCAGAACTGAGCACAGTACTCCAAGTGGAATCTGACCAGGGTCCTATATAGCTGTAACATTACCTCTCAGCTCTTAAACTCAGTCCCATGGTTGATGAAGGCTAATGCACCGTATGCCTTCTTAACCACAGAGTCAGCCTGCGCAGTAGTTTTGAGTGTCCTGTGGACTCAGACCCCAAGATCCTTCTGATCCTCCACGCTGCCAAGAGTCTTACCATTAATACTATATTCTGCCATCATATTTGACCTACCAAAATGAACCAACCCACACTTATCTGGGTTGAACTCCATCTGCCACTTCTCAGACTAGTTTTGCATCCTTTCGCTGTCCCGCTGTAACCTCCGACAGTCCTCCAGACTATCCACAGCACCCCCAACCTTTGTGTCATCAGAAAATTTACTAACTCATCCCTCCACTTCCTCATCCAGCCATTTATAAAAATCACGAGGAGTAGGGGTCCCAGAACAGATCCCTGAGGCACAGCACTGGTCACCGACCTCCATGAAGAATATGACCTGCCTACAAACACGCTTTGCCTCCTGTGGGCAAGCCAATTCTGGATCGACAAAGCAAGGTCCCCTTGGATCCCATGCCTCCTTACTTTCTCAATAAGCCTTGCATGGGTTACATTATCAAATGACTTGATGAAATCCATCCTTCATCAATGTGTTTAGTCACATCCACAAAAAATTCAATCAGGCTCTTAAGGCATGACCTACCCTTGACAAAGCCATGCTGACTATTCCTAATCATATTATGCCTCTCCAAATGTTCATAAATCCTGCCTCTCAACTTACCAACCACTGAAGTAAGACTCACCGGTCTATAATTTCCTGGGCTATCTCTACGCCCTTTCTTGAACAAGGGAACAACATCAGCAACCCTCCAATCCTCTGGAACCTCCCCTGTTCACACTGATGATGCAAAGATCATTGCTGGAGGCTCAGCAATCTCTTCCCTCACCTCCCACAGTAGCCTGGGGTACATCTCATCCAGTCCCGGTAACTTATCCAACTTGATGCTTTCCAAAAGCTCCAGCACATCTTCTTTTTTAATGTCAATATGCTGAAGCTTTTCAGTCCACTTTAAGTCATCCCTACAATCACCAAGGTCCTTTTCCACAGCAAGGTATTCATTAAGTACCTCTGCTATTTCCAGTTTCATACACACCTTTCCACTGACACACTTGATTGGTCCTATTCTCTCATGTGTTATCCTCTTGCTCTTCACATACTTGTAGAATGCCTCGGGGTTTTCCTAAATCCTGCTCACCAGGGCCTTCTCATGGCCCCCTCCGGCTCTCCTAATTTCATTCTTAAATTCCTTCCTGTTAGCCTTATAATCTTCTAGATCTCTATCATTACCTAGGTTTTTGAACCTTTCATAAGTTTTTCTTTTCTTCTTGACTAGATTTTCAACAGCTTTTGTACACCACGATTCCTGTACCCTCCCATCCTTTCCCTGTCTCATTGGAACGTACCTATGCAGAACCCCACACAAATATCCCCTGAACATTTGCTGTATTTCTGCTGTACATTTCCCTGAGAACATCTGTTCCCAATTTATGCTTCCAAGTTCCTGACTGATAGCTTCATATTTCCCCTTACTCCAATGGAACAACTTGTCTGTTACTATCCCTCTCCAATGCTATGGTGAAGGAGATGGAATTGTGATCACTATCTTCAAAATGCTCTTCCACTGAGAGACCTGACACCTGACCAGGTTCATTTCCCAATACAGCAAGTACAGCCCTTGCTCTTGTAGGCTTATCTACATATTGTGTCAGGAAGCCTTCCTGAATACACCTAACAAATTCCACCCCATCTCAACCCCTTGCTCTAGGAAGATGACAATCAATATTTGGGAAATTAAAATTTCCCACCACGACACCCCTATTATTATTACACCTTTCCAGAATCTGTTTCCCAATCTGCTCCTCGATGTCCCTGTTACTATTGGGTGGTCTATAAAAAAACACCCAGTAGAGTTATTGACCTCTTCCTTTTTCTAACTTCCACCCACAGAGACTCAGTAGGCAATCCCTCCATGACTTCCTCCTTTTCTGCAGCTGTGACCCTATCTCTGATCAGCAGTGCCACGCCCCCACCTCTTTTGCCTCCCTCTCTGTTCTTTCTGAAACATCTAAAGCCTGACACTCTAAGTAACCATTCCTGCCCCTGAGCCATTCAAGTCTCGGTAATGGCCACAACATCACAGCTCCAAGTACTGATCCACGCTCTAAGCTCAACTGCTTTGTTCATGATACAATATAAATCTTCACACTTTGGCTGGAACAACATCTTATATTCCGTTTGGGTCATCTCCAATCTGATGGCATGAACTTCGGTTTCTGAAACTTACAGTAATGACTCCACTTCACCACCCCCCCAACCTTCACCAATTCCTGTCCCCTTGTCCCTCTCTCATGTTATCTTCTTGCCTGCCCATCACTTCCCTCTGGTGCTCCTCCCCCACTCTCCCCTTTCTTCTTTCTTCCATGGCCTCAATCAACTTCCTAGTTCTTTGCTTCATCCCACCCCCTCCAAGTTTCACCTATCGCCTGGCATTTCTCTCTACCCTTCCCCACCTTTCAAATCTACTCCTCACCTTTTTTTTCTCCAGTCCTGCCGAAGGCTTTCAGCCAGAAACACCAACTGTACCTTTTCCCGTAGATGCTGCCAGGCTTGCTGAGCTCCTGCAGCATTTTGTGTGTGTTGACAGCTCGTGCGCTATTTCCACCCTCTGCCTCTTGAAAACACAATCTCACAGTCAGTCAAGCTGTGAAGTGTTGCAAGTTGGAGATGAGCAACAGTGGCCTCTGAGGAATGTATTTTTCTTGTGGGGCTGTATGGAAGGGTGAAAAGGGAGTACAGACACAGACCCTGGTGTTGTCATATCTGGTCATATTGCTACAGTGTGTTCCATTCAGTTGTAGTAGTACCTGTTCCTCATAGAAAAGAATTGTTCGGGGAAGCATCATTCATTAATCTCGAGGCATCCAACAGTGGTCTTCATAGAATATACTCAATGTCCTGTGGGAAAAGGAGATGGTGGATCCAGCTGGATGGTTCCCTTCCAGGCAATCACCCCCAATTGGCAAAATACTTCAACAGAATTTTCATATGAACATTATGAACTTGATTGGCTGGTGGTGATAAGGGCTTTCCCTATCAGATCATTCATATACAATTGGGAGTTCCAGTTACTCTGCACACTGCTGTCCTGAGAGATCCAGGAGTGTGAGGGAATGACGGGGAGAGATCAACACCCACCTCCTTGTACGTTTGCCAAGAAGGGGTCTAAAAGGATGCAGCCCTGTTCGTTGAGATTCATCCTGAGCTACTGCCCAGAGCAACACTCTGTGTCCTTTTGACTTTTCTCAGGGACAGACGGACACACACACACACACACACACACACACACACACACACACACACACACACACACACACACACACACAAACACTTACTGCTGGTGCAAGACCAACAACTTAGTGCAAGATATTCTTGAGTCTGCTTGAAAGTTTCTTGTCCTCCAGTGTAAGGTACTTTTTATGACAAGGTTTTCTATGCTGAAAGCTACAAGTCCCAGAATAATGGTAGAATTCTGGTGTAGCTCCCACATACCTGAAATAGGGTAAAAACACAGACTGAGGCTCTCTTACATGGTGGTACTGGGCCCTATGATTAAATACTAAAAGAACTCTTAAATTATGGAAAAGTAAACTGAATGAAATGTTGATATAATGTGATATAAAGGCAAATATTTCTGCAGAAGTGGTTTTTCATTGCCTTCTTCTGGGCAGTGTCTTTACAAGATGAGTGACCCCAGCCATTATCAAGCACCTTCCTGTCAGCCATTCTGGCCATTTTCTCTCTCATTACCAACAGAAATCCCACTCGGATGAGATTTTTTTTTGTTTTTCGCACCGTTGTCTGTAAAACCTAGAGATTGTTGTACATGAAAATCTCAGGTGATCAATAGTTTCGAGCTACTAAAACCACCGTATCTGGCACCAACAGTCATTCCATGGTCAAAGTCACTTAGCTCACATTTCTTCCCCATTTGACGATTGCTCTGAACAACTGAACCTCATGGCCATGTCTGCATGCTTTTATGCTTTGAGTTGCTGCCACATGATTGGCTGATTATATATTTGCATAACGTGTAGGCGTACCTAATAAAATAGCCACTGAGTGTATTTGTGCCTTCCTCCATTTCCTTTGTTCTGAGTGTGGCTGAAGCAAGCGTAGTCCATTGATGCTATTTTGGTAAGATGCAAAATGAGCCCTCACATGTGACATGTTGCTTTACAAACCTCCAAGTTTTCACACAACTGCTACCTGCCAGGTCTGTGTATGAGCAGATATAAATTAACAAATTCAGTTCACTCATACATGTCTAGAGGGATCATTTACCTTCGAGCATTGATACAAATTTGGTTCATTCCTAGATTGAAGTACTGTTAAGTTCATTTTTAAAAATTTAAGTTTAAGTAGACTTATCAATTACTTTGAAGAGCTGACTACACACCATCAGATGACAGAAAGTTGATGGACCATCCTTTGTCTGACTGTGTAATAAAAAAAATTTCTGAGAATTTATAACCTTATTAGCTTTAATTTACAAATCGAATTATGTTTAAGTTGCTAATATTTTCCCAGCAGTGTGTAAAACTATCATCACAATGTGTCCCAATTATAGCATGCTGTGTATACTCTTCTTTAATGTCCAGAAAATAGTATCATTTCACCAGATGGATGATAGTTCAGGGAGAAGCTGCATGTGTTCAGCAAATGAACATGTTATCTAGAATCCACATTTAATAAATATTTAGCATTGTCTATAAATGCAGTGATGTAGCCTAGCAGAAAAAGGTTAATGTGTAGTATGCTGCAAGTTGTCAAGTTACATCTATGACTGGCTTAAAGTGGTGTGTGTGTGTGTGTGTGTGTGTGTGTGTGTGTGTGTGTGTGTGTGTGTGTGTGTGTGTGTGTGTGTGTGTGTTACTATACAAAATTATAGCTCCAATCTGACTTGGTCACGGTGATGATCTGCAGATAACACAGTTATTTTGAGTTATTTTTAGGGCAATCTCCATGATTAAATTTCGCGATTAACCATTTTGTTGCTTCCTGGGAGTGTTTTACATACAGTTCATTGAAGATAATTTTTAACAGATATAGGGCAGTGTGAAAACTGTAGGGATTATGATCTTTAAATCCAGTCTAAGCAAACATATCTTTTATATAAAAAAGGACTTGCAGCTTTAGTCTGAAATCCACTTTCAGTTTTAAACTACAGTAAAGTGCAAGTACTTATCTCTCAGCGATGTTCTGTGCAAGAAGAGGGAGTTGATTTCAGGAAGCCTTTGAAGATGTTGACTGAGGGATCTGACTCCGATAAATTACTGAGCACAGTGGCGCAGAGGTCCCCTGTGAAGGCCTAGAGTAAACAAAAGGCAGTTCAAATTGCAATTAATGCATGGAACAGTCCAATCATTTCCCTAGTCAACAGTAACAAACAAATACTTTTCCAATTTAAGGAATATTAGAAAATATTTTCATTTTCACTTCAAACTGGAAGGAGTGGTACTAAAGTTGATGCTTGCTATTGAATGTGATTTAGGTTTGAATCTCAGTAAGGTCACTGGATCTGCGAGTAATGCATCAGGTGAGAAATAAGCTGGTACTTTTGAACCATTAATAAGTCTTTTCTGTAATATTTTCTTCCATACCTTGTGCAGAATTGCTCTGGTTAATTGGAAGTGTGATAATTCATTGAGAAATTAAATGTATGCAGAAAGTGAGAAAGATAGAAAAAAAAGCTACTTTAAATTTGAATTTAATTCAAAATTAAAGATATTCACAGCTTGTTGAAGTCCATGTTGTCGGATTTTCTCTGGCTAAAGCTTCCTAAAGCTCCTTATGATCAGCAAGTGTTTGGAAGAGTTTAATTTGTTTTAGTTTTTTAGACATTAGGGGAAGTCAAAAGAAATGTTGTCACACAACTAGTTGGTACTGAGGTAAAAGATCAGACATTGTATTATTCAATGGTAGAGCAGACATGGGCAATTAATAGCTTTCTCTTGCTTCTATGCCTTGGGTTCTTCATTAGGTCCCAGTGAAGACCAAATAAAATATTTCATCTGGCCCGGTAGAGTTAAAATATTCTCTTTTTAAATTTGGGTTGCTTTACAATGCAACTTCAATATTTACAGATCTCCAAAAATGCTGCTTAAGATATTTCAGGTTTCGAAAGTGTTGACGGTATTGTTTTAGGCCACCTACAATTATTTTTTAAGATGATGCACAGCCTTGATGTTCTGAATGTTAATAATGAAAGAAGAATTCAGAAGCTGCCGATGAGCATGCATGAGCAGAGCTCTGGCTCAGCAAAATGAATTAACATGATTGGCTGAAGTCTAAATTTATGTATCTTTGGGCAGATCTTAGATACTGCCTCAGCATTAGTAGGTTAGGAATAGATGTGCTGCAAATAAGGTTGTTTATTCACTTCTAGCAGCAGAGAAATTCCTATGAGTGAAAGACAAAATATTATATGGTTATAGTATATGGTTATTGCAGATACAAGACGTCTGAAATAAAAAACAGAAAATACTGGAAATATTCAGCAAATCAGGCAGCACTTGTGATGTTTCAGTGCGAAGGCTTTTTTATCAGAACTGGGAATGAGAACAGTTTAGTTTTAAGATGCAGTGTTTTGGGGATTGTCCTATCCAACCCTAAACCAAAGAATGTGGTGGTGGTTGTCCACCATGTCCAACAATGACAGGAGAGAGTTTTTAGAGTGGAAAAGCCATTGCACTGGGCCAGTTCCACTCTCTTGACCTCAGAAGTCCCGCTGCAGTGGTACGAGCAAGTGTCGCAAACTGAGGTCTTCCTTAGTTGCAGTTGATGACCAGGACATCTTCTGTGCCTTGTCTTGCCCTTCACTTTCCATGGAGCTTTGTAGTACCACCTTCCTAGACATTGGATCTCAACCGCCCAGTCTCCTAGAGCTGACATCACATGCTAGGACAGGCATGTCCCTATCTCATCGGGGTAAGTGGCCGCCAGCTACCAGCACCTGGGTTAGCCTGCCTGTCGACGCGGTGTCCAGGGAGGAGTAGCAGCTCCGGTGAAGGGGCTTGTCATGTCCATGCTGGGGCTGTTCACTCACCTTTGGTCACCACCGGATACTCAGCTCTCACCTGTGACTCCAAGTAGCTGTTTGCATGCAACGGCGGCCACACCCCAATAGACCAAAGAATAGTTAATGCATAATACATTAGCTTCTCAGTCAATCAAACTGACAGCTCATGCGATGTTTCCACCCTCTGCCTCTTGAAAACACAACCTCGCAGTCAGTCAAACTGTGAAGTGTTGTGAGTTGGAGGTGAGCAACAGTGGCCTCTGAGGAATTTATTTTTCTTGTGGGGCAGTACGGAAGGATGAAAAGACACAGAAATGTAAATGCCAAGTGTGAAGACCCCTTCAGCATGTACCTGACCCTAGTGTTGCCACATCTGGTCATATTGCTACAGACTGTTCCATTCAGCGGTAGTACTATCTGTTCCTCATAGAAAGGAATTGTTCGGGGAAGCATCATTCATTAATCACGAGGCATCCAGCAGTGGTCTTCATAGAATATACTCAACGTCCTGTGGGAAAAGGAGATGGTGGATCCAGTTGGATGGTTCCCTTCCAGGCAACCACCCTCAATTGGCAAAATACTTCAACAGAATTTTCATATGAACATTATGGACTTGATTGGCTGGCGGTGATAAGGGCTTTCCCTGTCAGGTTATTCAATTACAATTGGAGTTCCAGTTACACTGCACACTGCTCTCCAGAGAGTTCCTGGGATGTGGGGGAATAACATGGAGAGACCAATACCCATCTCTTTGTACATTTGCCAAGAAGGGGTCTAAAAGGATGCAGCAGGCTTTGTTGAATTACTGAATTACTGCCTGAGGTTGCTTGTATTCCAGCGCAAGGTACTTTTTAATGACCAAGCAATCTATGCCGAAAGCTGCAAGTCCCAGAATAATGGTAGAATTCTGGTGTAGCTCCCACATAGCTGGAATAGGGTAAAAACACCGACTGAGGCTCTCTTACATGGTGATACTGGAACCTGTGATTAAATACTAAAAGAACTCTTAAATTATGGAAAAGTGAACTGAATGAAAGGCTGATATGATGTGATATAAAGGAAAATATTTCTGCAGAAGTGGTTTTCCATTGCCTTCTTCTGGGCAATGTCTTTACAAGATGGGTGACCCCAGCCATTATCAATCAGCATCTATAGAGGGGAAATGTTTCAGGTTAGGAACTTGCAGCATTCCCATCCTGTTTACTCTCTCACCCCCTTCTTTTCTCACATCACCTCCCTTGGTTCCCCTCTTCTTTCCCTCTATTTTACAGTCCACAGTACACTCCAATTAGATTCCTTGTTTTTCAGACCTTTACCTCTTCCACCTATCACCTTCCAGCTTCTTGCTTCATTCCTCCTTCCCCACCCATATACCTTCCCCCTCACATGGTCTCAACCATCACCTGCCAGCTTGTACTCCACTCCTCCCCTGTTTTCTTATTCTGGTTTCTGCCTTCTTCCCTCCTAGTCCTGCTGAAGGATCTCGGGCAATAAAATTAACTGTTCACTCCCCTCCATAGCTGCTGCCTGACTTTCTGAATTCCTCCAGCATTTTGTCTGTGTTTTATCACCTAGTGTTTGCTTCATTTAAAGAGATGCCTGTTAAAGATCACTTGTGGGGTTTTGTGAGTCTACTCAAATTTACTGAGATAATCAATTTGTTGTCATAGCGATTCATGCTATGCAAGCTACAGCTGGACCACAGTTATCACCACGGAGATATGCATGTATTTATGGATCTGCATGTATGGAAGCATATTACATCAGAAAATTGTTCATATCAAACATTGATAAATTTAAATTCATTCAACTGACTTGAACCATGGTTAGGAGTGAAATTTGAATACATAATAAGGAAGAAAGGCATGCCACTCAGTGCTTTATGCCTGTAGTGTAATTTTCTTCGTTAGTATACAGGTAAATGTCTTTCTTGATCATCATGAGGAATTGTAACAGATGGTTTGGGTTGCAGTATTAATTTACGCCCAACCCTATGGAAAATGCAAGCCACTTTTTCTACAGAAAACTGTGGATGGAACAGTCCTTCCTGCATAACCATACAAGCTTTGAGGTTACAACTGTTCTGTTAGTTTTAGGTGTGTGAGTGTGTGTAGCCTTTTCCTGGTTTCTAACTACAGTTATTGGCATTAAGCCAACTCAAAATTTTGGCCCTGAGCAATGTTTAACTGCCAGTGCATTTTCATAAGAGCAATCTGCTGAGGTAGAGCAGCAGTGTTGTGAGGATGGTACTATAAATTCTTGTCACAATTTGATATTTACAGTATGTTGAGTTCCTTTACAGTCATTTGGAAGCCATTTCTTCTTATTCTGCTTCAGTTTAAATTCAATTTGTCAATCTCATTCCCCAGTTGAAAACATTTCAGAGTTGGAAGATCATTGTGGTTTCTAGTGGCCAATTATCTCAGCATCCAGTTGTGGCTGCAGGACTTCTTTTGGGCAATGTTATTGGCCTAGCCATCTACTCTTGCTTGTCCATGACTTTCCCTCTTCCAGAAGGTCAGAACAAGGGATTTGTTGATGATTGCTGTGTTCAGCTCTATTCACATTTCTCAGATAATAAAAAAAATACTGTAAACACTCTGGAGAGAGAAACAGTTAACAGTTTAAGTAAATCTTCCAAGCCTTCAAGTTAACCTTTCATCAGAAATGTTATGCGTTAGATTACCTAAGGTTCAGGGAAAATACAAGGGGGAATTAATATCAAATGAGAAGGCTTGTGATGGGGTGAATACAGCAGAGATTAGATGGGGGGAGAAGGTTGAAGGGAAGATGTTGGAACTTCCACAAAGCAGCTAATCATTACCAGGCACTGTTGTAGCACATTGATAATGTCACTTAGCATTCTGTATGCAAATTGTACAAGACAATAAGGACCATATTGAGACAAGTTTTAAAAATAAATTACTTTGAAGTGTAAATGGAGGTTGCTCACCGTATATCAGCTGTGGCAGCAGATAAAATGATGACTATTTGAGGGCAAAAGTTAGACCTACAAAAATAAATTTTAAAACCTGTAAATCTGAAATTTAAAAAAAACATAGATCAGGCCACCGTATGTGGAAAGAGAAACAGGTACTGTTTCCAGTAGAAAAGCCTTCTTCAGACATCTGAATGCTAATCGGCCTGAAACATCAATATGTTTCTCATTCCAAAATCGCTGCCTGACTGCTGAGCATTAGCAACATTTTCTATTTTTATTTAATTACTTCTGTCCTTGCCTCTTCACTTCTCGTCATCTTGTGTCAGTGAGCTCAGTATAACTCAGTTACTTGACCAGACGAAACTACCACTGACTTCAGAAAGGACCCTGTGTTTTCGCCTGCTCAGGGATGGCTGTACTGGTCTAGAGAGGACCTTGTTCTTTGTCAACAAGTGTGCTGATCCTGCAAGAACTGGCCATTGTGCTGGTGCAGGCCTAGTCTGTTGAGTGACCAGAGAAAGAGGATGGCAGCAGATGGCCTCCTTGTGATATACTGCCTGGCTCTGCCTTGTGTTACAATTCACCCAAGGATCCACTCCACCAGCTCACAGCTCACACAGCGAGGCCCTGTGTGCCTGAAAGCAACTAGGCCTCGTAGCCATTTGGAGATGCAATGTTAATTAACGTTACTACTGTGCTATAGTAGTGCCTGTCAAAGATCATCTGCCTTTCCATCTCACCAATTTCCCTTTGATATTCAACATAAGAAATATATGAAGCAAGTGTAGGGCACACTGCCCTTTCAGCCTGCACTATCGTTCAGCAAGATCACAAATAATTTGAATTATTCCTTCAGTTCCATTTTTGTTGCCCAGTTGCCATAACAACTACAGCCCCAAACTGACACTTTACTCACCTAATGACTTAGCATCTGCATCTTTCTAGATCAGAGAATTCCAAAAATTTACATTCATCGGAGTGAAATTCTTCACCTCTTACAAAGCACTTCAGCAATGCCTTAGATGAGACAATGTCAGCACCAGTTCTTCCCAGTTCCATTTCTTCCATGTGCCTATCCACCCAGGAAAACATCCCCACAACATTTAACCCATCTATCTTTTGCTGAACCATACAGTATATATTGCAATGAGATCAATTTTCAGTCTTTTAAATGCATCTGAATATTGCTTCAAACAACATAATTTACAATCATAAAACAACTCCTTTATCATACAAATCCATCTAATGAACCTCCAAAGCAAACAGTTCCTTTATTAACTCTGAAGTGTCATAGGAAGTCTTCTCTACTCTTGTATTGCCATCTCTCTTGCTCTAAAGACCTTTTAGAACATTATCATTTTTTTCCTCTTCTCCACTATCCTCCACATATCCTGAAAATCAATATTCCCCAGAAAATCACTTGAACTTTGAATTCATGATATCTTCAAATGCTGTGGAATGGAAATGTTGAATTTGCAAATTTGCTCCACCACACGGATTGCAGTAAGATTCCTTGCAGTTGCAAAGACACAGAAAAATATTCCCTTTTTCCCATAGAGTGCTCCAGAAGCACATCTGTCAGTGCAGTTGAGGCTTCACATTGACTTGCATGGATTGTGGCTGAATGGTCATTTCTCTTATCAGAGGGGGATAATTTAGTTAATTACAATAGATACACTTCAGTGCACCCCCAATTCACTCATCAACAGATTCTTCTCTAACTCCATCGAGAAGTTTGCAGAAGACACCAACATAGTGTGCTGTATCTGAAATAATGATGAGTCAGGGTACAGAAGGAGTACATTATGGACTTCAGGAAGGGAGGTCGTGCACATGCTCCTACCTACATCAATGGTGCTGAGGTCTGAAGGGTTGAAAGCTTCAAGCTCGTAGCAGTAAACATAAATCCAAACACCAAAATATCTCTCCTGGTCCAATCAAGTAGACCATGGCCCAATGAAAGCAAACCAATGTCTCTACTTCGTCAGGAGGCTAAAGATTGTTGATATGTACTCTTTGGCATGTAGACACAGCTCAGCTCAGCACATCATGGAAATCAGTCTCTCTTCTGTATATTTTGTATCTACTTCTCACTGCCTTGTTAAAGCAATCAACATAATCAAAGATCACATCTTTCCTGTACATTCAGGCTTCTCCCTTCTCCCATTGGGCAGAAGATACAAAAGCCTTGAAAGTGTGTACCCAGCAGGCTCAGCTTTTATCCAACTGTTATAATGATCTCTGGTATCCATAAGATGGTCTCTTCATCTCACAATTCACCTCAATTTGGCCTTGCACCTAATTGTGGCCTTGCACTAATAACACACGCTTAGTATTTGCTCCTGATGAAGAAAGATAGCATCTCCTGAACCTGTAATTCCACATATGAGATACAGACATAAGAATCAGACACCGGGATAAACTGACAAGGTTCTCTTGTTCAATTATGTTTTAGTACATTAGCTTTCTGCTTCAAGATTTTTCTTAACTTATTAGGCTTTGAAAGAACGTCATTTCCCTTTTGTGCATTGAGATGCTTTGGCAAAAACAATGGAGTTGCCTAATGACTGAAAATTATGCAGATTGGACTTAAGAAGAATGACAGTTGATCTTAATGAAGGTTCAGACAGAAGTTGAGAGGGCAGGTGAATATAAAGGTGTTTTATCTGGGGCAATATGGCCAGGGGAAAATCAAACTGAGGACGTAGTCTTTAGATTTGATCTTTTTAGACTAAGTTTAGCACAATTTCTTTGCACAGTAATAGACCAACAGTTGCAATGAATTAGAAAAAAATGGAGTTGAAAACATAGATCATATCATTCTTGATTTTATTGAATGATAGTACAGGTTCAAAGAGCACTGTGCTGTACAGCTGCTGCTTGTACTTCCGTATATTATCTTGCCTTGATCTTTATTTTTAAACAGCTGGTTGAAGTGCCTTATCTCCTGCTCATGACCCAACTACAGCAAAGTGCAGAGGTGTGGTTGTTAATTAAATGATACTTCAGGGTAAGCTGTGATACTGGCCAGCCAGAGCAAGTGTAGATGTTCTCCGTCCGAGAGATGATGCACTTGGCTAGGGTGTATTGTTCCCAAGTACATGTCATTGCCTTCAAGAGGGGAGTTGAACAATAATGAAAGGCCATTCTTTAAATTTAAGGAGTACTGAAAGGCAAGTAGTTATTGCCAGTTTTTACATACTCAAAAGGCTGCAGTCTTAATTGGGAAGCCAGCATGTGGTGAGGTTTATTGACTTATTTTCGTACGGTCCGTCTCATCTTCCTTTCTATTAAGTCAAGAGAAAACCAAAGAACATGAAAACTAATTTGAAATCTCACCAAATTTATATTTTATTCCAGTATGGAGAGCTCTATTTTCATAACATTTCCAGCAATATGGATACATTTGAAATAATTTCCTGTCGATTTGTATCTCTGAATGTTTTTTTTAAACAAAATCTCATACAACAACAGTAATGAAGTATCATGTGAATATTTGAGTTCGGGGAAGGGGGACTGATGTGGATTTAGCAATTTAGTTGAATACTTTTGCAACATTTCCAACAGACTTGTACCTCTTTCATACTTTACACGGCTAAATTAATGTGTACAGGTAATTGCAAAGTGCAAAAGATCGATTTGGTCCTTAACATTATGACAATTATGAAGCTGTGATTGAGGTTTGTTCAATGACTACGTGTATTTTGTTGAGTGCTCAATGTAACTGGGGGGAAACTGCTTTTGCAGATGAACAAAGAACATTAGTTGATGAAGTGAATGATGGTTTTAAATCACCACTTCTCAGAAATCTCATTACCACCGCAGAGAGGACCAAAATAACAGTCACTGTACTGCGACATCACCATGGAAACAGTTAAGAATATCTAGGTTCCAAACAGGCTATATTTCTGTCTTTCCTTTGTTTGCTTTTAGCTTTTAGAGGTTTATTGCTTTTATCTGTTGGTAGACAAAGTACTGTCAGACCTTGCATAGATTCATCAATGTTGCGGATTTTATTTGAACCACAGGGCAACATTTTCAGGTCTTTTTCTCAGTGGAAGCTTGAGGCCATGAATGTTACAGCTAAAGACTCACCTTGCTAGTTTCATTGAGAGTGCAGTGAGTGTCATTTGCCAGATACTTTACAATTAATTTGGATTAATCTTGGACTAATCAGAGTTTGTACATTTGGGAGAGTTTGGACACTTTTTCAGGAATTAACTGCATGGAACACAGGGTGCCTATGCCCCGTCCAATATAAACTGGCAGAGAGGTGGAGAGAAGTCATCTGCCAAACTGTTACTGTACATCCTTACCCACAACCGCCCCAAACTCTACAAAACCACCCTAGATGGTTCCTAGTCTGGGTTCCCCACAGAACTGTACCTTGTAGTTTATGATATGAAATGCTCACTCTGAGCACTGTGGCTTGGTTAGCGGAACCCTCAAACCAGTGTGGCCCTTTCCATCAGCGTTCTCAGGAAATCAGTTGATGCATTCCATCAGCCACTTTCTGCAGTCTGCCAATTTATAAATAGGAGGTGTTAACCGTGTGGATAAACTCACAGCCCAGAATAACCAATCATGCCTGGAGTTGAACAAATTTATT
This sequence comes from Mobula birostris, assembly GCF_030028105.1. Lineage (NCBI taxonomy): Eukaryota > Metazoa > Chordata > Chondrichthyes > Myliobatiformes > Myliobatidae > Mobula > Mobula birostris. Next base: position 47,174,544 of record NC_092390.1, on the reverse strand, counting down.
GTATTTATTTCTCCCAGAATTTACTGTAATCTAATTAACTGTCATCTTTCTTTTTTTTTCCCTTTCAGGTGGAATTCACAGTCTATTAGATGGTTCGGTTAATTTCAGACTCATTTGCTGCTTCTGGGTAATAAACAAAGCTGTGGTATTGAACTTGGCCTCACAGTGAAATGTGCTGCTGATGCTACATTCTTCATAATGAGAATGCAAACAAGGATACCTGTTTCAGCCGAACTTCCGTCTTCTCTCACAAAGGACTGCTGAGAGTGCAAAACGTGCCTATATACTGGGAAAGAAAGATCTGTAAAGAAGATTCCTTAACTATGAATTTAAAAGAAGCCATTGTTTGAGTCTTATGTTCTGCAACCCACAGCTACTTGTAAGTGTTTTAATTAATGCTTTTATTATATTCTATTTTGGGATGCCTAGCAATCTATTGGCAATTTCACAAGCAGTGCATGGTACTGCTCTGAATAATGCTCACAGAAACGAAACTGTATAAATCCAACAGAGCACAGGCTTTTAATATAATACATCTTACCTGATAAATTTACAAAGCAGAAGATGTTGCACATTCCTTTTGAAATCTTCCTTTTGATTGTTACATGGGAAAATTGTCCCTTATTCATAAGAAAATGGGAAAACCTAAATCTTTTACTATTATCAAATAACAGGGTAAATGGAGATCTCAAGTGAAGAAAATATGTTTATTCATCCTGGTGACTCAACTCATGTAAATTAAAAAGTCAACGCTTTTTAATTTAGACATTGATTTGCAATGCTTGCAGATGCTTGAAAGGAGTCTGCTCCAGCAAACGTAGGTGCAGCGATAGAATGTGTTATCTAGTTGTCAATCTACACAGTGGATAAATTGCAGCCCCTGCCCCTGAGTCTCCCATTAATTTTTAATTTTTTCTGTACAAATCTTTTTTGCCCTTCTATTTCTTTGAGTTGTACTTCTGATAATCTGCCAAGGTTCAATGGGGATGGAAATTTGACTTGGGCAGTAGAGAAACCAAGCAGTAGTGAATTTTCAGCATATTTCACAGCCCACCTGGATTTCTGGTAAACAAGCTTCAATGTGTCAGAAGGTTAGGAATGGAGTGTTATGGAGCATTGTATGCTAACATCAAATTTGCATTTTTACTCAAATTAACATTATTTGTGTTCATGATTTATATCTGATGATGTATGCAGTATATAAGGTGAAATTTCTCATGATGAAGCTTCGTGATTTGCAGATTAAAAATGAAGCTATAGCAGTGAATAATTATTCTGTATCCCTTTACCATGTGATTTGTAATCTATGAGCTCATGAGATAGAACATAGAAACAGGGCAGTGCAGTACAGCTCCTTCAGCTCACAATGTAGGTTCAGCCAACCTATATAAACCGATTCCACAATCAATTAACCCTTTACTCTTACATTGCCTATAATCCTCCATTTTTCCAATATCCATGTGATTATCGAAGAGTCTCATCAATGTCCCTATTGCATCTGCCTTTACTGCTACTACTGGCAGAGCATTTTGGCACCTACCACTCTCTCCGTAAAGAAACCTACCTCAGACATCTCCTTTAAGCTTCATACCTCTCATCTTAAACTGATGTCCTTTGGTATTGGCTATTCCCACCCTGGGAAAAAGAATAGACAGATATCCCTTTAGAACAGAGATGAGGAGGAATTTCATTAGCCAGGGGCTGGTGAATCTGTGAAATCCATTGCTACAAATGGTTACAGAGATCAAGTCGTTTATTTTAGTTAAAGCAGAGTTTGATAGGTTCTTTATTAGGAAGGCCATTCAAGGTTAGAGGGAGAAGGTCAGAGAATGGGGTTGAGGGGAAAAATAAATCAGCCATGATTGAATGGCAGAGCAGACTAGATGGGCCAAATGGCCTAATTCTTTTCCTTTGTCTTGCAGTCTCAATCAAAGAGAAAAGGCTGAGCTCATTCATCCTTACCTCATAAGACATGATCTCTAATCTAGGCAGCATCCTGGTAAATCTCCTCTGTACCCTCATTTGAGCTTCCGCATCCAATGAGGCAAACCAAACTGAACATAGTCTCAATGTGCGGTCTAATCAGAGTTTTATAGAGCTGCAATATAACCTCACAGCTTTTGTGCACTACCCCCGATTAATGAAGGCCAACACACGATGCTCTTTCGTAACCACCCTTTCAACCTGCTTTGCAACATTGAGGGATCTTTGGACTTGGACCACATGATCTTTCTGTTCCTCCATACTGCCATTAACCTTGAACTCCACCTTCAAAATCAATCTTTTAAAGTGTATCACCTCACACTTTATGGATTGAACTCCATCGGCCATTTCTCTGTCCAGCTTTACATCCTATTAATATTCCTTTGTAAATTATGACAACCGTTTACACTCTCCACAACACCATCAATCTTCATTTTCTCTGCAAACTTACTAACCCAGTCTTCCACTTCCTCATCCAAGTCATTTATAAAAATCATAAGGATTAGTGGTCCCAGAACAGATCCCCATAGAGTGTAATAAATATGGTACTCTAATGCTTGCCATTCAGAAAGCCTTGTGCCATTATCTAACTGCATTTTGTATTTCCACTACTTTGTGAAAGACCATTACTTTCCTATGATGAAACATTAATGGATATTTATTCTAAGATAATCTATTGAAAATTGAAACCATGATTCTTTGACCTTCTCATGAAGACATCCAGGAAGCATTGCTTGCATTTTCACTGCCTCAAGACATAAAAACTGTACTTTTGCTCTCCCTCCATAAATATAAAGTTATTAATAACATTGTTGTATCAAGTCTCCCCATCCAATTCTCCTGCGCTTGTCAACTAACTTTGTTTCATAGCTAAACATTGTCTTGATTTTGTAGTTCTTATCCTTGGTTTCAGTTCACTCAGTATCTGACTCCTCCATTTTATCATATTGTCCTCCAACCCCAAAATACCCTGGTGTATCTGCTGCTCAAATTCTGATGTGCTGGCTACCTTCAAAATCACCACCATAGCAACCAAGAAACTAATCTCTGGAATTTGCTCCCTAAATTTCTCTGTCACTCTGCACTACTTCCACCTTTAATATGCCCATTGAAGCCATTCGCCCAAAATCTAATATCTCAAAACCTGTTTTTATTATTGTGTCCTTTATTTAGTGTGTTTTTATATGCTGCATTGGATCCAGAGTAACAAATATTTCATTCTCCTTTATATTTGTGTACTGGAAATAACATTAACCAATCTCAAATCTTGAATGGGTACTAGCCTCTTTACCATCGAGGGCATTTTCAAAAGATGATGCCCTGTAGTGCCTTGGGATATTTTACTGCATTAAGGGCAGAATATTAATGAAGGTTCCTGTTGCTGTCATTTGATGTACTTCCTATTAAGTGTCTAAACTCTTTGCTTACTATCCAGTGTTGAAATCAGGGATACCTTTCCTCAACCAAATTAGGGAAACCTTTTCCTTGCAATGCCAACAGATTTTCTTTTGAAGAAAAACAGATTTCCCAACTAAACTGAGGAAAAAACCCTCATGCTTTTTCCAAATTGTCATTGTAATACAGCAAGAAAGTAAATTCTTGACTGGTTTGAACTAATAAAATTGTCTAAATGTAAAGCTTTAAAGGAAAATCTTGTGCTGTCAATTTCTTTGTTAATATTGTTGGATCAGTGTTTACTTTCTGATCCTGAAGGTTCTCTGGAAGCAAAATGACGAGCAGTCTTAATTCCAAAGATAGTTTATTTTACAGTACAGACAAACATGCAAATACTAAGCAAACTAAACTAAGAGCTGAGAAACTATGCTGAGAGATAAATGCAAGACAAGAAAATGAAGAAGCCAAGAATCCAATATGACTTTTCTGAAAAATCGAGCATTTTTATAATAAGGTAAGGAAAATTCCTCTGATAGGAATGAATTAATTAATAGGTTATATAATTAAAATAGTTACATCATATGGATGCAAACACGAGAAAATCTGCAGATGCTGGAAATTCAAGCAACACACACAAAATGCTGGTGGAACGCAGCAGGCCAGGCAGCATCTATAGGAAGAAGTACAGTCAACATTTCAGGCCGAGACCCTTCGTCAGGACTAATGGAAAAAAGAGAGATTTGAAAGTGGGAGGGGGAGGGGGAGACCCGAAATGATAGGAGAAGACAGGAGGGGGAGGGATGAAGCCAAGAGCTGGGAAGTTGATTGGCAAAAGGGATACAAGGCTGGAGAAGGGGGAGTATCATGGGATGGAAGGCCTTGGAAGAAAGAAAGGGGGAGGAGAGCACCAGAGGAAGATGGAGAACAGGCAAGGAGTTATTGTGAGAGGGAAAGAGAGAGGAAAAAAAATATATAATAGAAGACCTACCTGTCCTGAATGCAGAAGAACTTTCAAAGCCAAGATTGGATTTATAATCCACTTGAGAGCCCATAAATAGGTCAACAGAACGAAGACCATCATCCTCGACCTCGAGGGATAGTCACAACAAAGATATATTTATATATATATATATATATATATAAATAAATAAATAAATTAGGGAAGGGGTTAGAAGGGGAGGAGGGGCATTAACGGAAGTTAGAGAAATCAATGTTCATGCCATCAGGTTGGAGGCTGCCCAAACGGAATATAAGGTGATGTCCCTCCAACCTGAGTGTAGCTTCACCTCGACAATAGAGGCAGCCATGGATTGACATATATATTGACATCATATGGATAATGTGTTAATACTTAGCCAATGAATAAAAAGAAAGGTGATAAACTGTTAGTTTAGCTTTCTGCCAGTGGGTGTGGGAAATACATGAGTTTGTTAAAAAGTACAATTCTTATAAAAAGTGTTATCAAAAAAAAATACAGTGGTTTCCAACATCATCGTGAAAAATATCTTTGTTGGAGGGCAAATCTCTCAGCTGTAGCTGCATGATGGTGACACAATGCTGTTCTGTTAGTCAGGTTGGCCAAGGTTGACATTGTATTACCCTACTTACAGCCTGCATTATCAACAGGAAACTCATCTGTCTAGAGCTGTGTCCTGTCACGAACATTGGAATGTGGTTTCAGCTCTTCATTGTACACCTCCTCTAAACCACATTTCCATGCATTTCAGGAACCACAGTTTCAGAAGGTGAATACAAAGTGCTGATATAATTAGATTGTGCATTTCCTGTTAAAGACTGTCAGTTTGTCAATCCATCACCTTTAAGATTTGGATATTTATATATACTCTATTATTTATGGATGGGCACATTGCTGACAAGAGCAACAATTCTTCCTCTTTTCTAACTGCTTTTTGGAAACCAATGTTGAGCGGTCTTCTTTGGTTGCTGAATGTAAATAGCATTTGCACTGCTTTTTCCCAGAGGTAGTGAGCTCCAGTATTTATACCCGGTGATGATGATGAAGGAACTGTGGTAAAACTTTTAGAATCAGGTTTATTATCACTGGTATATGGCATGAAATTTGTTGTTTTGCAACACATAAAATATACTACGAATTACAATAAGAAATATATATAAAGCATTAAATAAGTAGTGCAAAAAGTGAGCAAAAATAGTGAGGTAGTGTTCATAGGTTCATTGACCGTTTAGAAAGCTGATGGTGGAGGGGAGAAGCAATTCCTAAAATGATAAGGGTGCATATTCAGGCTCCTCTGTACTTCCGTGGCCTAGTGATTAAGGCATTCGTCTAGTGATTTGAAGGTCGCTAGCTTGAGCCTTGGCTGAGGCAACTTGTTGAGTCCTTGAGCAAGGCACTTAACCACACATTGCTCTGCGACGACACCGGTGCCAAGCTGTATGGGCCCTCTTGCCCTTCCCTTGGACAACATCGGTGGTGTGGAGAGGGGAGACTTGCAGCATGGGCAACTGCCGGTCTTCCATAGAACCTTGCCCAGGCCTGCGCCCTGGAAACCTTCCCCAGGCCTGCGCCCTGGAAACCTTCCAAGGCGCAGATCCATGGTCTCATGAGACTAACGGATGCCTATAATACTTCCTCTCTGATGTTAGTAATGAGAAGAGGGCATATCTTGAGTGGTGGGGATCTTCAATAATAGATTCTGCCTTTTTGAGGCATCACCTTTTAAAAAAGTCCTCGATGGTGAGGAGGCTAGTACCCATTCGAGATTCAAGATTGTATGATGTCATTTCCAATACACAAGTGTAAAGGAGAATGAAATAATTATTCCTCCGGATCTGACGCAGCATCTAAAAACAGACCAAGATAAAGAACACAATAATAAAGCACAATAAATATAAATATATAAGATAGCTTGTATACATGGAATGATTGTACACACATAAATTGACACTAGGTACAGGAATGTTTCTACATTAGGTGACTGAAGGAAATGATAAGGTAGTGGTGGTGGGGTAAGTTGTGAATGGAGGTATTACTGCTTGGGGAAAGTAACTGTTTTTGAGTCAGGTGATCCTGGCATAGATGATTTGTAGCCTCCTCCCTGGTGGGAATGGAACAAGCAGTCCATGAGCAGGATGGGTGGGATCCTTCATGATATCGCAGGCCTTTTTCCAGCACCTTTCTGTACTATGTTCTTGAGGGCGGGTAGACCGGTGCCTGTAATGCTTTGAGCAGTTTTGACTACCTGTGGTACAGCTTTCCTGTTTGCTGCGGTGCAGTTTCCATGCCATGCAGAAATGCCCCATGTTAGAATGCTCTCTACTGTGCCTCTGTAGAAGGTCATGAGTATTGACATGCATAGTCTGGTTCTCGTTAGTGTTTCCAGAAAGAGAGGTGCTAATGAGCTTTCTTTTCTGTGTCGGATGTGTTCTAGGACCATGAGAGGGTGTGGGAGATGCTCACTCCTGGGAGTTTTATACTGATCGCAGTGTCCATTGCGTAAAGCGGTGTGTCAGTGGTGCGAGGTCTCTTGAAGTTGATAACCATCTCCATTATCTTGTTGACATTGAAGAAGAGTTTATTTGCCTGGCACCAGGCCTCAATCTCTTCCACCTCCTCTTTCTAAGATGTCTTTTCGTTATTGGTGATGAACTCTGTCTTGTAGGGCTGGATGAACTTGATAATGTGTTTGGCCATACAGTCGTGTGTGAGCAGAGTGTACAGCATTGGGCTCAGCATTCAGTCCTGGTGGGCACCTGTGTTGAGGATAATGGACATGACTGAGTCCACATAGCCCTCTGTAGATTTCTCTGATCCTGTGCATTGGCCCCTCCATACCAAATGGTGATGCTGACATTTACTCTGCTGTTGCTTGCCTTGCTGATATCCATGGAGACCAGTTTCATTGGATACATTTTAAATGATGCAGCTGATTCGACTTTCCACACTCGCTGCTCCTTAACTTAGCTATCCCTTTAATTGTTCAGCTATCTTGTTAATGAGATAAACAATTTGCTGCAGGCAGTATTGCTGTAGTGGCTGCTTCATGAACCCAGTATCAGCTAAATGTTTCTGTCAACTGATGGGAGCTTCACAGTACTGATTTAAACCTGGAGTTGTGTTAAGAACAGATGAAGCGGAAATGGAGTAGGGCACTCAGTGAGATCACAGCCAATTCAAAGTATTTCTGCTTTCACATCAGCCCACGTCTCCTGAACCCCTTCACTAGCGTGGGTGAAATGGTCCAAGTCCACTGTGCAGCCACAGATTGGTTGGCAGGAATTGACAGACTGGGTGATCACCTTCTTGGAAAACCTTTAGCTGTCAGTGACATTGCTCCTCCCCTTGGGGGACATATTATCACTGCTTCTTAAAGATTATTGGAGGGGTAAACTCTTTGGTCCTGATTAGCTGAATACCACCCCTCTTCTTCAATTGTCTGGCTCTCCGGGGATGTTGTTCGCCCAACAATCCAATTATGAACTTTGCTCACCATCTTCCTTTAGACTCTGGTCTTTGGATCTCCTTCCTCCTGCTCCAGAAAACCAGAGGAACCACATCTAAAGCTCCCGCAATCACTATTACTTTATCATTCCCTGTCAGTCACCTTATGCACAGACACGCCTGTGCCTAGTTTCAGTTTATGGACATACAATCAATCTATGTGTGTAAACTATCTAAGTATTTATATTTATTGTTTATTTTAATTATTTGTTCTTTATTGTATTGTGTTTTTTATTGTGCTGCATCAGGTTCAGAGTAACAATTATTTCCTTCTCCTTTTCACTTGTGTGCTGGAAATGACATTAAACAATCATGAGTCTTGAATCTTGAATCACTAGTGCACCTCGTATTCCTTTTCTTTAAGGAAAAATGTAACAGCATGGTTCTGAGAAATTTCGATCCCAAATGAACGTGAAACCACTTGAAGGCTTTTGAGTTGCACTGATAGAACGTGGTCAGTCTGCTGGTACACTCAGGTTTCCCTATGTGATTTACAGAGTGACCTCTTTCCTTATTTCTGGCAGGGAGGGTTAACACACAGTGGACGTCACTGTTTCATCCGGGAAACAATGGGAGCCACGCATGTGTAATTAGAGATCCAGTTGAGCTTAGGGGGTTGGATGAGTATAGAATATGGATCAAGCCCATCTCCATCCTAATAGGGGCTTGGGGAAGGGAGGAGATTAGAAAATTCAGTCATTGGATATCCGATTGGAGGAGTGGGTGAGATGTTGGATGGTGGGGAGTGATAAGCAATTAAGTAATTGTGTCCAGATAGAGAGGGGTGGTAATTGGGGTTTCTATCAGTAACTAAGACAATTGGATGTTTAGGCAGTTGAGGTCGTTGGGATTTGGGTACCTGAGGAGAAGGGATCAGAGAATCTTAGAGATTGAGGTCTGTGCCATCCAATGGAGGGTGCTAGGAGTCTTGGTTCAGTTGGAAGTTTGATGGTAGAGATAGGTAGTTGGGGGTTGTGGAGCACTGTGATGGCAGAGGGTGGGTTGAAATTCCATAAATCAAAATGTAAATATAGGACTTCTGAAGTCATAATCTGGTGCTCTGCTGCAAACATCTTATTGCTCCTGTTGTACCTATAAGTGATCATTTCAGGGATAAAGTGATGAAACTTTGTTTTTTTTGCTCTAATTATTTTATGTTTTTCTCATGAATGCTGCTTATATGATTTTTTTATGCCTGTGATGCTGATGCAAGTACATTTTTCATTCTATCTCTGCATTAGAGTTGTGCATATGATAATAATCTCAATTTTGAATTTACCAACAATGACTCAAAAGGAGTGTTGGCATCTGGATTGACATGATAGTGGGTTCCTGGCACAGAAGACATATTGGATCTAGAGTGGTGGCCTGGTTAAATTTTTGATGTGGTGCAATAAAACCTGGAAGCAATCATTTTTTTGCACTTTGCTATGTGGTAAATGCATTACATTTTCAGTTGTCTACGGCTGTAATAAATAGTGTTACTCAAGCTAATTTTAAATCCACTGAGTCTAGGATTCTCTGTTTACAGATAAATATTTCAGTGTCTCTAGAGTTTATGTTAGTATGCAGATTTTGATCAAAGGTTCTTCCCTTAAAGGGCCCAAATAATGTACACAATCTTACAATGTGTAACTGTCCAAATATTAAATGAATTCCACTACTTATTTTCAATAATGTTTACTTTGTAAGGCCCATGTATTAAATGAAAAACACACATGAATATATAACCTAATAAACATTTCCTTCCTTACATTAATTTCAAAAATCTGTATTAAAATTCTGTTCTTTTCTCTGTATTTTTTTTGGCTGTTGTCCCATATAAGAGCATCATTCTTATATCCTGCCTGTTTGTTATCTCATTTGACTTTGAGGATTAAATCCCATTGGGGAAGAGGGAAGCCTAATAGCTCACAATTAACCACTAATTACTTTTTAACATAACAGCAAAAAAATGATAAGGGTATGATTCACAGACCTTGAAGTACTTTCCTTGCCTGAAGTAGAAGGATTAGAATACAGATAATTCTCAGATCTTCACACAATGGTATTCGTCCAACAAAAAAAAAGTATAGAAAACTATGTTGCTATGCTTCTCAGCATTAGTGACATTTGGTTGTTTTATAGTTTTTTTTTTCCACTGCAAGGTTAAAATACTTTAGAACTTCTCTGTTACCAAAGCTAGATGTTCATGCCAGTTTCAAAGGCTGTAGAAATATTTTAAGATGAAAGTGCGAGCAAGTTTCGATAGATTCTCCTACATTTATAAGTATATCTAATGTAAGCAGATGTGTGAATAGATATATATTTGTAAATCCTTCCAGCTCCACAACACTTATTCTTGCAGGTGAGTAGCCCCGTTGACTGTGTCTGTTATATGTCCTGGGACTTGGAGTGCTCTAGAAAGGCAAGATGCCTGACGTTCATTCTTCAAGGGTCACCTGCTCAGGAAGACACTCCAACACTTTGCCTGGGTCATAAAAAGTTCCAAGGTTAACTTTGGGATGGTTTTAGCCTTCTTGTTTCAGGTGTGTGCTTTAGACCTGCAAATGAGTTGATAAATCTTTATCTTCTGAAGTTCTGAGCACTGCCAAACACAAGTGAGTAATCTCTTGGTTTGCACCATCATCGGTTCATATGCTTCCATTGGAAGGTTAGTTGAAGCTGGAATATCACTGTTGGAAAAAGTTACTAGACCTGGTTGTGCAGAAATAAACTAAAAGTCCAACCTGCACTATTCTCGGTTGTAGATGTTTACTATTCTCACATTCACTGCATACTTGCTTGCTTCAGCAGTAATCGTACTCTGGCTGCCAGAGTTATTTAGAAGATTGAGGAATGATGTAATTGAAACATACAAAATTTTTATGAAGCTTGATGGTATAGGGATGATGTTATCTCTGGCTGGGGTGACTTAAAATAGGATTTATTCTCAGAATAAAGAGTTGATCTTTTAGGACTGAGGTGAGAATAAATTTCTTCACCTAGAGTGTAGTAAACATACCTCATTATGATCTTCCACTTTATAGTTTATCTGCACTTTATCTGTACAGTAGCTGTTATACTTTATTATGTAATGCTATTGATTTTACCTTGTTCTATCTTAATGCACTACGTAATGATTTGATCTGTATGAACAGTATGCAAGATAAGCTTTTCTCTAAATCTTCATAGATTTTCATAGCAGTCATAGAGTCAATTCTCACGTACGGATGCGAGACGTGAACACTCACCAAGACGACGCGAAAGTCTCTGGGTGGTTGCTATACACGAATGCTCCAGATGGCTCTTGACGTGAGTTGGCAACAGCACATTACGAACGTTGAGCTCTATAACAACCTACCGGTGCTCACCACTAAAATCGAGGCGAGAAGACTGCAACTAGCAGGGCACTGTCTATGCCAACCTGAGCTACCTGCCAGCCTAGTCATCATATGGGAGCCCAAGCACGAGAGGATGAACTCTGGGCGCCCTCCCAAGACTATGGTCAACACGCTCTTAGAAGACAGCGCCGCGGCTAATGTAGATGAACTGAACACGCTGATGAGGGAGAGGGAGAAGTGGAGAGTCCGTCATCGTGCCCGACGCCGGCCCCCTAGGCCTGAGTCGTAGTAGTAGTAGTAGTAAATCTTGGTACATGTGACAATAATAAACAAATAGCCAATACCAGTAAATCTTTGCAATTCTCTGCCTAGGAAGGCTCTGGAGGGTCTGTCATTGAATTAAAAGGGAATTTAAAGATTAGGAATTACTGCTGGAGAGTCCGTCCTTCTATTCATTATTTTTCAGTGTTATGTTAAGTATGACTTATTTAATGGTTTAGAGGGCAGATGTGCTACCAGTTGCAGTCTCCATATAGCTAATGCCTCACTTTCTCAGCATGTTTTTTAAACAAGTGAACATGGAACCTCACATCCGCCTCAATATTAGACAAACAACTGCCAGCAGACTGCTGTTATAATCAATGGAAATCAGAGCAGTGATGTGAGACAAAACTAATTTCACAGACTTCTGTATTAAAAGCTATTGAGCAGCATTTAATTAAGTCCAACTGCAGTGTCTCATCTAAAAATAAGGAAGGTTTAATTTGACATATACAAGTGAAGGATGTCGATCAAGATTCAATAAGCTTCATTTGACTCATCACTGTCTGCAAGAGTTATCACCTCATTTTATTAATTTCTTTATTACACCAAAGATATAGGTCAGGGATGTGTCCCTAAAATATGTTTGTGTACAGCATATTTCTTATTATTACTGTGCAAAGTAGCCAACAACTTTTACCACGGAAGAGATGCCCTGTGAATTGTGAATGTTGCTAGACAATGTGTGATGTTCCATTGTTAGCTTCACAAGAATACACTCTCACTTTAGCATGAAATTTCACTTGCATATGGATTGGACATTTGACGTGTTGCTATTTAAGTCAAGCAATTAATATTGTATGTCTCTCCTAAAGATTTAATACTTATTATTGACAGCTAGTCAAGCCTGGTGGTCCAGAAGGTTTACAATTCTAAGCATGTATTCGCCTTTCCTTAAGTAGTGAGCTTTATGAAAAATAATAAACGTTTAAAATTTTGACATGTTCCGTTTTCTATTTTGTTTCTTCTCTCTCTAAATTCATTTTTCTTGCACATTCTGATTTTAATGCTAATTCACTTTCTTCTCAACTCTTCCTCAACCAGTTCTGCCATTTACAAAGCTATCAGATATTTCCCTGTTAGCCTTGCCACGCTGTAATACTACACACTGCTAACAATTTTTTTTAGACAGAATGTGCTTGAGTTGAAGGGTGCAAATAAAATATCAGTGGAAAGGATAATGCCGAGAGCTGGTGTATTCTGAAGTTTGTAGTGCAAACTACACTTTGATTCTTTACTAGCCAATCCTCTGCTTGCTTTGTTATTGTACAACCATACAACTGAAAAGCAGATCCAGATTCTTTTACATATATTTGTTGTATCATGATAAAATAGACAATTCTCTAGAAAGAATCCTTTGCTCTATATGGGTCATTGGAGCACTTACACAGTTTTAGCATAATTGGTTCACCAGTCATCCATTAGAGCAATTGGTAAATTTGTTTGATTCAGTTCCAGCCAAAACTCTCAGAAACAGATTTCAAATTCCAACCTTTCTTTAATTATTTAAATGCTCAACCAGATATTTTTTTCTCCATTAGGCAGGAAACCAAAAAAGACATTCTGGCACATGACAACCAATTAAATTGGAATTCAGGCTATTTCCTTTAAGCAGGATTGAAGTAGAATTGTCAAATTAATTTCCAACGTCATCAGGCAGAGCACTGCTTAAACCAGTTATAAAAGAATATTTATGGTTAATGGTCGTCTGAAGTTATTCAGTATCATGTGCATCTGTGCGTGACCAAAGAACACACTCCCTGCTGCTCCATCTGGTCTTACTAGTATTTCAGATTCCCATGCTGTCTGTTGAAAACAGCAAGAATCCATTAAATATTCATGGAAGCCAGTTACACAGTTTTCTTCCATGTGGCGCTGTGGCAGGCTGTTGTACAATTACAGATTAACATATTGGAAGCAGCCCTATAGTGATACGATCTGTAAATTCTATGCGTTTCATTCAGCAGTGGTCAAAGTTTATGCTTCAGTTGTTTTATTCTGTGATTTATCAATGCAGGTATCCCTGTACTGTAGGAATGATGCAAACAACTGTTTTGAATCAGTTCATAAGCAGCCACTGGGATTCAGTGAAGTAAAAAAATTACTGTATTTAAAATATACCATCACTTTCTGTCTGATTGAAGCTATGGTAGTGTATTGGTTAACTTGCTGGTTTAGCAGAGTTATGGACTATTGACACTACAACGTGATTTTGAATCTTCCCCATGACTCCCAGGGAATTTAAATCCAACTAATATGATAAATCTCACACCTAAATAAAAGATGAAAACTTGTAATAGCAACCTTGAATTACTATTATTTCTTAAAACCTCCTTGATCACTTATGTCCTTCAGAAAAGAAAATCTGCTGGCCTGACCTGGTTCGGCCTACGTGTGATTCCAGTTCCAACAATGTAGTCAACTGTTAACTCCCTCCTCTGTTAGGGGTGTTGCAGCATTGTCAGCTGTACTCTAGCATGGGACAATTGTTAATGTGGTATCCAAGTGGAATTTGAAATGAAAGGTTAAGATTTTACAGTTGTAATAATGGTAAAATTATCAGCATTGCACAATGAAGCTGACAGCAACTTCAGAAGTAGGCAAGTGCACTCTTAATCTAGAGGTTCCTAAGCCTTGTAAAGCTTTCTCAAGAGGACTGTGAGAGCAGCAAACATTCTTTTCACGTTCATGTAAAACACCATCACCATGACTCTGTATTCCTTTATAACCATATAACCATATAACAATTACAGCACAGAAACAGGCCATCTCGGCCCTTCTAGTCCGTGCCGAACTCTTACTCACACCTAGTCCCACCGACCTGCACTCAGCCTATAACCTCCCGTTCCTTTCCTGTCCATATAGCTATCCAATTTAACTTTAAATGACAACATCGAACCTGCCTCAATTTTGTCTAATTACTGATCTGAAGCTTCAAGAGTTGCTGCATGACTTGTTGAGTATTTCCAGAATTTTTTATATTTATTTTGTATTCAAAATTAATCTTTGTAGGTTCCAGCCTAGTTGTTATTGAGTTGTTTCTTCCTTTCCATGAGTAAAATGATAAAGCAATGGACTTTCACAAATAACATTTGGTCAATGCATTGTGTGTCAACAACTACTGATGATGTGATGGCTCTGATCTTATCAGACCAGCTTTTCCTTAATAGGTTATAGTCTGAAAACTTGATCTTGGTTGATTTCTGAATCATAAGTGACAACAGCAGATTTCTTTAAAATGCCCAAGTAATGTAGTCTGGGTTGTTCACCTGTAGATAATGCATGTCCTTTGTGACATAGTATCTTACACTTCTTCTTCTAAATCTAACCAGGCCATTAGCAAGGCTGCTAAAAGTAAACCCACTAGAACCGAGTGGCAACAGGCCAGGATCAGAACTGCTGAGTTCATTAGAAAAACAGCAATCAACAGAAAAACATAGATGTACTAGTTCCAGTCCAAATTCAGTTTATCAAGAAACGTTCTATTTTTGACCTTCCCTGAAAGCTGGATCGGAACTGGGCATGGCCGCTGTGATCCCTTGATGCATAAATAGTGTTTTGGGAGTTCCTCTGAATGTGACTATGGCAACACAGATTAAAATGTGAACCGCATAATATTCTGTCCTCTTTACAGATTTGTCAGTGGCATTGAAGAGATGCATTAGGATAACTAATCTTAAGCCATGCTTATAGTTATTGTACCAAGTCAACCATGCAAAAGGAGTAATTTAACAAGTCCAAACTGCTGCCAACTGAGTATCCACTTAAAAATGAATCAAGGTTTGAAGGAGGAACATACTGGATAGGTTACAAACATTCTGGCGCCCAGTGATTAAGGTTTGCATTACAGAAATGGCACATGGGATTTAATTTGGGATCTATCCTTATAAATAAATTTGTGTACCTATCCAGGGTCATTGCACACATAACGCTGCACCAAAATCATTGCCTTATATGAACTCAGTTCACCAAGTGAATAGTGAAACGTTCTCCTGCTCCAATGGCAAGAAATTGCTTTGAAAGTTCTCACTCCTGCTGGTGAGGATATCTATTGACAATTTGAGAACTAAATCGTGTGTTGGTGGCTTTGTAGATAACTGGTGTAATACTAAATGAATTTTATATACTTTCAACCTGATACTTTATAACAATCGCAGAGATCACCACCACTTGTTTTTGCATGGTTATGCTGTGGGATGCTCTGAGCACTGTAATGAAAGGATCTAACGAGCAATCTGTCAGGTCTACACATCTGCACTGAACTATATAATTCATATGCAAACATCTGTTATGAAAATAATAATGTTAGACTCTTCATCTTAAACTTCATTCAGCTAGGTACCAAAATATAACAACAACAGACATCCCATCCTGCAAAAACTCATTTCAGGGAGGTAGCACCATCAATTTGCGGAGACTTCCGGGAGAGGTGGGATGTCTGCAATAGAGTAGCTCCTTAGCAGCTAGCCAGCTAGTTTAAATAACGTTAGCTATGCTAATGAACGAATGACACCTGTTAAACTCACCTCAACATGTCTTTTACATTTTAACCCACCATGGGCAATAGAAGAGTCACTGTTGCAAACATTGCAGCGAGCAACACTGTCATTATTTTTGATCCCTATTAGGCAGGGGTACACTTTAGGGTAGTCTGGGGTGACGTACGTTTTATATTTTCTTTTTTTGGAACACTCTGCCATGGCACGTGCGCTCTCTCTCTCGCTCGCGCTCTCGCTCTCTTTCTCGCTCGTGCTCTCTCTCTTGCTTGCTTTCTCGCTCGCGCGCTGTCGCTTGCTTGCTCTCACGCTCTCTCTCTCGCGCTCGCTCTCGCGCTTTCTCTCTCACTCGCTCTCGCTTGCTTTCTGGCTCGCTCTCTCTTTGTCTCACTTGCTTGCTCTCGCTCTCTCTCGTGGTCGCTCTCGCACTTTCTCTCTCGTGCCCTCTCGCTCACTCGCAAAAAAAAATTGATTTCCGTGACATTGTTTATAATTTGCGGGCATCAGGGAGCCACTATCAATATGCGGGAGACTCCCGGGATTTCCGGGAGAGGTGGGATGTCTGCAACAATAGCTGTGGCAGAGGAAGGTATTTTGTATCTTTTACATTGAACATGATTGTGTTGGCACTCTGAAGGTAATGATAAACTTTATGACTATTAGTTGTGTCCATTGTGGCTAATGAGGATTAGGATGTGGTCGATGTTTTCCAGTGTTGCATCATGAATTTTAATTGTCAGAGATGGGTGGGTTAGTACTTTGTTTTGTAGCAGGTTGTGTCGCCTGTTCTTCTATCTGCCATATCTTCAAAATCCAACATCACTGTCTCCTTAAAATCTTCTAAATTCATTGTTATCAACATCCCCAGCAGTGAGACCAAAATGACTCTAAATTGCTTCTAATAGATTATCTATGCTGTTTGCAAACCTAATACTGAATTTCCAAAACAAATACTACTCTAAACTCCAGAATGACAAGGTATTACCATTTGAAGAGGGGAAGAAACTTTAAGCATGTTGTGAAAGCCTCCTAGAAAATATGTAACGTCTGAAGCAATGTGGCTGCTTAAAATGGTGATGGAGCATTTGGGCTGACATTCAGAACCTTATTTCTATTTCTTGGAAGGGCACAAAAGCTCATTGTAAACAGCAGAAGGAATGCACCACATCCTAACTTTAGTACTGTTCTGTCAGGTACCTCCTGCCCACTTATGGCAGGGTCATAGGTGAAATTGAACTAGTACGTGCTACAGTTACATATTGGGAAGGAAGTAACCAGTACTATAAGTACAAGTGAGTAAATCAACAAAGTTAATGATATGGTTGAACAGAAAAGAAATTTAAGTCACTTTTTATCTGAAGATAAAGTATTTGAAGTTCAATTCCATATTTTCTAATGTTGATAATCATTGAAGGATAAAACTTTTTTATAATATTCTTAGACAAATATTGGAACATAGTATGATACTGCCCAGAGGCAAGCCTTTCGGCCTACAATGTCTGCCCCGAACATGATGCCAAATCAAATTAAATCTCTCCTGGGATCCATTTTCCCTACATTCCCTGCATATTCATGGGTCTAATAATCTCAAAAAGGCCACAATAATGTCTTCTTTCACTACTGTCCCTGTCATTCCATTTCAAGCACCTGTTGCCCTTTGTATGTGAAACAAGTCTTGTCCTGACTGTACCTCTTCCTACAGATGCTGCCTGGCCTGCTGCGTTCACCAGCATTTTTTATGTGCGTTGCTTAAATTTCCACACCCTTCCTGAACTGGGGAAATGGGTATTGTATACAGTACAGTTCTTCAAGTATGGCTGAACCAAATATTTATAAAGCTGTAACTTCCTTACTCAGTGCCCCGACCAACAAAGGCATACAAGCCATAGGCCATCTTTACCACCCTGTCTACTTGTGTGGGCACATTCAGTGAGCTATGGACTTGGACCTCAAAATATCTCTGTAAAAATTGTGGTATACATTTCAGTATGTTGGTAAAGCACCCTCTCCAGAAAAGATCAAGCCAGACACCTTGGCCTTAATCCTGAAGTTGATTTGATTGTGTGACTGTGGTAGACAGCAAAAGCATTGAAGTTGAACTTACCTTGAGTTACTAGAGGTGCAAAGTAGCCCGTGCCTCTCCAGTCCTCACTGAGGTCCAAAGCAGAATTCCAGCCATAGCCCTGGAAACTCCCTGGGAAATTTTCTAGGACCATCAAGATAGTTTATCCTCTTCACATCACTAGATTTCTGTCTTGCTGTAGCCTTCTAGGGTGGTTGTGCAAGCAACTGGCTTGGCTCTCCCCTTAATGTTTCTTCAAAACCATTCTTTTTGCCATGAGCTTCTTATGTAGCTTTGTTTCAGATGTGGGGGATCATGCCGCATTCTTTTCAAGGTGGTTAGCCCACCTTTGGTCCCCACCTGGCATTCAGCTCTCACCTGTGGCTCCTCATAGCTGTTTGCACGCGACAGTGTTCACTCCCCGGGCAACGGCTTCGACAAGCCGGCTAAACCAGGTGAGGGTAGCTGACGGGTCTCAAACCCTCAGTGAGATAGGGAGTTGTCTATCCCAGCACGTGGAGATAGACTCCAGTGGATTGAGCGGACGAGACCAATGGAAAGTCCAACGGTCAAGAAGGCGGTCTTTGCAAGTGTCGTGGAATGTGTAGAGCACGACAAGACTCAGAAGATGTCCTAGTCATCTCCAGCCATCTCGACTCTTGTCTTGCCGCTGGATCCAGATGGGAATTGGGAAGAGAGAGTAAGGCTGACGCTGCGCAACTCTCCCTCACTTAAATCCAAATCAAGTGCTAGTCTCGACACTAAGATCCGGCTGGTGACGCAGTGACATCAGCGCCGGACTCCAGGAGCGAAGGTTCCTGAGTTCGAATCCAGTCGGGCCGCTCCCGGACATGCTTTCCATCTGTGCCGGGTTGAGTGTTGAGCTAGCAACTCGACCTCATAAAAAGTATTTATGGTGTCGAGGTCTTCATCGATGATGATGGACAAACAATAATATAATATGTTTCAGATAGTATTCAATAAAGACATGGTGAAAAGTTTTGGAATATTTTATGTTGAAGATGTCATTTCAGTGTAAATTGCCTCTATTAATATGGTTATCTCCATGTCAACTAACCATAAATTAGAGTCAGCGAACGATGTTTGCCTAATCCATACTTGCAGAGCAGAGAAGAAACATTATCTTTTTAATATAAATTCTGTGACCTCTGTCTCATGCTTTGACTGTCATGTTTCTTTGCTACAAGACTGAATTCAGTTTATTCCACATGTAAAGAAAGGAAAAACTGCATTTACTTAGTGACTTTCCCAGCCTCAGATCTTCCCAATGGGTTATGAAACCGGAATCTGGTTTACTATCACTGGCAGATGTTATGAAATTTGTTGTCTTTACACCAGTAGTACAAAGCAATACACAATAATAGAAAAAATGTGGATTACAATAAATAGATATTAAATAGTTAAATAAGTAGTGAGGTTCATGGGTTCAATGTCCAATAAAGCAATTTTGAAATGCAGGCATTATTGTGACGTAGAGAATTTCTGAGGCAGCAGAGTTGTTCTATATTTTCCTGCCATTTGAACCCATGTGATCCGTCTCCCGCCAGGAGCTAGTTCTACTGGAATTCAGCATCAGTGTACCTGGTGTAGGCCCAATAACTCGATTCATATTCAAATAAATTATTTCATACAGAATTTTTGGGCTATTTATTAGTAAAAATATATACACTGCTTAATAAACCTTAAAGCATATTTCTGACTTTCATAATGTGCATTGATTTTTTTGAACTTTCTGTTTTTTTAAACAAAGGCTAGTTCCTCCTCCTCCCTTGTTACACTTCATTGATTGAAAAATAATGGAAAATTTTCATCTCATTACTTGTTTTGTATGGTAAGGACTTTAAAATAGCTTGACTGGATTTATTGAAGGTACTATATGATAAATTCAGGGTATTCCCTCAATCAGCAAGGGAGAGAACAGCAAGCTTGTTTGGTTACCAATGCCCTATGACAGTAGTTCACTGAAAAAGCTATTAGAATTTAACTGGAATTTTAATAAAAGTCCATCCCATGTGAACCATAAAATGTAAAGGAATTGGCATTTCTACAAGTAGCAAATCCTTTTTTAAGTTGGATTTAATTACATTTTTATCTCCTTCCTCTGAGGGATTTGCTGGTTCTGTCAGTTAAGAAGTAAAAACAACTTTATAAATCTGCTCAGTCTTTTCTTTAAAATGAACTTGGCCTTATTTATCACTCTTAATTTAGTGGAATAACCCATTGTACTTCACAGGGTGGAGGCTAAGGCTAAAAGGGAGCCCAGGTTGATAGACTTACAATTATAGAGGAAGCATTAGAGGGATCTTTGAGGTCACAAAAAATATTCCTTACAGAAGCTTACAAATTGTGACAATCAGATTGTTGAATTTTCTGTTGTCGATAAAAGAGTAGAAGAGGGGGCAGGGAGCAAGGTATAGTGAGAGTCCTAATGATTGGAGGCTACTGTATATGCTTGTGGAGATTTCACAAAAAAATAAAATGAATGGACCCTTGACATGACATCTTTAGGGGTTCAATCATGTTAGTTGTTTCCTGAAGTGGGTATAATGTCCTTTATACACAACCCACCAAATGATTATTAAAAATATCCACTAATTCCCTGGGCCATGTTTAACATCCAGTGGGAATGTTGTTCAGTAAGTTGGTAGTTTGTGCAGAAAGATTAATGAGGAGTCCCAGATAATTTTAAAAGCTAGGTCTCATCATCTTTCAGAATGAACACCTTTCCAAAACAGAGAATGTCCAAATTTCTCTTGGCCCAATAACTAGTATACAAAGTCTTAGAGAGACTGAGCTTGGAAAACAGACCCTTCAGCTCACACAATCCATAGTAGCTATCAACCACCCATTTACACTAATCCTATACTAGTCCCATTGCTTTTATTCAGTAGGCCACTCGGGAGTTGGAAGGGTTCAAAAGACAAATAATTGCCAATGTCAAACAAGTTGGGCAAAACAGGGAATGTCTGAAATGTTCTGTCATCCTTCAATAACCTAAATTCCATTCGGGTTTGTGACATCAGAATGGGGCACCTAGTAGAACCACTGCCTCACAGTGTCAGTGAGACCTGGATCAGTGCTGACATCAGGGTGCTGACTGTATGGAGTTTGCACTATCTTCTTGGGTGTTTTCTTTGGGTGCTCTGTTTTTTATTCCCACATACTAAAAGCATACGAATTAGCAGGTTAATTGGCTTTTGTAAATACCTCCAGAGTGTAGATGGGTGGTAGGATCTGGGGGAGTTGATGGGATATAAAGAGAATAAAGATTAGTGCAAATGATAAGAGTTTGATGGTTGATGCAGCTCTGGTGGGCCAAAGAGTCTATTTCTCTCTGCCACTCTGTGACTCTATGCATTTAGATTGAGGACCTGATTCTAAACTCTAGTTTCATGTAATGCAACTGATGGCTCTCAATCTTTTCCACTTTTGGATATAGAGAGTGTTTGCTCATGTTTGAATTCCTTTACAAATTTCTTACAGAGGAATATGAAGGCTGTGCCCTATAATAGGTTTGCTTTCGGTTTTGCATTCATTAATATTTTTGTACTTAACATCAGCAGTGATGATACAAAATCCTTCAGTAAAGGTTTCAGTTGGTAACATAATGGGACTTAATGGATTATTGTATTAGCCTTAATGAGAAAAAATGATTTCTATAAAGAAACTGAAATATGACTATCACTCTAAATAGGCAGGAAACCCAATCAGTTCTACTATCCAGCTCGGTAGGAATTGAATAACTCAGCAATGCTACAACTTGCAGAATTTATTTGTAGATTTATCATTAGTGAGAAGGACACCATAGTATTATAAGTGTTTTATAGAATTGCAGGATTACCACATTCAGCCCATAAAGTCTGTGACAGCTCTACGCAAGAGCAATTCAGCTCGTCCCAATTAGTCTAAATTTAGTTTCCCTCAAATACTCTTTCGAACATCACTGTTGAGTCTATCTTCAATGTGATATCCACTCGCCTCATACCTTCAGATTAATTCCAGAACCTGACAATTCTCAATGTGAACTCAGCTTGGCCAATCATTCATTCTCTATCCTTTAGTTCTTAATCAATACACCACTTATTGGAACCGTTTCTCCAATTTTGCCTAAATCCTTTGTGGCTTATTGGAACTTCTCCAATATATCAATGACACTAAAGTTCCTTAACCTTGGAATCATTTTAGTAAATCTCTTCTGCACTTTCTCCAAGGCCTTCACATCTTTTCTAAAATGTGATTCCCAGAACCAGACACAATATTCAACCTGGTGCCAAATCAATTCAATAATACCTTTGAGATTCCCTTGATGGCTTTTATATAGAAAGATTTTAAAAACACATCAGTCATAACAGATCTGGGAGCACCCTTGAGGCAGTGTAAGATACAAAATAAATGACAGTGTTCCCTTTAAGGCTGATATAGAACATTTCGGTGTTTACTTGTAAATCTTTTTAGTAACATAAAAAATGTTCTGAGAACTGCAGATTAACAGTCCAAATGTATCAAAGAAAAATAACCATATTTTTTGTTACCACCTAACTCCGAATTTTAATTCCTATTGAATGAGATCCTCTTTTTAATGTTGAGGCCAGGCTGGTCAATTGCATATTTGAAGAAGTTTGTTTGAGATCGACTTGATGAGTTTTATATCCATGTGTAAATCTGAACAGAAGGGATGATCTTGGAATGCCTTGACAAATGCCTATACCTTGTGAGCAGTACAGTGTTCCTGATGAAATACAAAGCTTTCTCACTAAGTCTGCCTGGCAGACACTGCCAGTTCAGTTTCTCAGGAATATCAGTTTCTTGTGTTTCCTCCTGTTTGCCAAGGATCATTTATTTCCTCTCCAACCACCATATACTTAAACACGTTTAAGATTACAAGATACAGACACTTGTGCAGTACTATACAAAAGTCTTAGGCGCACCTTAGTTTTTTTTTTAATATGGCTTTAGATGGTATGGCCTCCACGGAGCTCTGATATCAACATGATCCAGGCTGTCTGCGATTACCTGGAGAGACAGAAGTAAGCAAGACAGCCAAAGTCTGCAGAAGAACTGTAGTAAGTTCTCTAAGAGTGCTTGGAACAACCTAACCAGCCAAATTTCTTATAATACTGCATGACAGTCTACCAAAGAGGATTGATGCAGTTTTAAAGGCAAAGGGTGATCACACCAAGTATTGATTTGATTTTGTTTTTTTACTGTTTACTGTTCTTTAATAATTGTTCTGATATTTAGAAACTATTCATTTTGTTATCTTGAAAACATCTTCACTTTATATAATTTTTTACATGTACCTAAGACTTTTGCACAGTAAGCTATTTTCCTAATCAATCGCTATAAACATCTAAGTAGGGTTAAAATACCCATTTTAGCCAATATTACTATTTTATTAGTTTAACACTATGACATTCAAGCCATCATAAAGTGGAACTAAGCTGAGCAGCCAGAGCTCAGAAGGTTACTCCATGTCTCTCTCACTTAACAGAGTCAAGGTTTTCTATGATGTCAAAAGAAGCTATGTATGGTGACTGGATTTGTTCACTGCATTTGGCTTGGAGAAATGAATATCATATCTAGAGATGAACAGAATCCTCACTGCATTTCAGGGAGCAACCCTTCAGCCACTGGGAGAAATTGATTGAGGAGGATTTTGCTGATGACTTTAGCTGTGAAAGACAGCAGTAGGCCCCTCTGTAGAAACTGCAGTTGGATTTGCCTCCTTTTCTGAAGATGTTCATGATAGTTCCACATAACCTCACTTCTTCACTTTTCCGTCTCTTTCCAGACATGGAAAATGTGAATTTGTGGTTGAAATTCCATTTCACCAACTTCATACAGGCAGTGGAATACTGCAATATCATCTGCTTCCAAGGCCTTGTTGATTTTCATTTGTCACAAGATCTTTTTAACTTCTTATAGACAATTTTGAACTGGATAGATTACTGCATGATGAAGTCAACTACACTCAGCTCTATAAAAGAATCACAGTTAAGGAATTCATTGATATGCTCCTTCCTGCTGTAAATGGTTGCCTCTTTGCCATAAGATCATAAAACACAGGAGCAGAGTTAGACCTTTCAACCTGTCGAGCTTAATAAGCTCACTCCTGTTCTTAACTCTTAGCGATGTGGCCTCTTGAGAGCAGATGGATTGGACCGTGCCGAAAATCCATGCATGGAGAGACACTGCAAATGAGTGAAGTTCAGTGCAATCTAAGAATTTTACTTGCAGGAATCACAGAAGTTAGCAGGCAGGTACCACAAATAGCTAAGGTGGGGCAAACAACATGTTGGATTTTATTACAAAGAATCGGGTTAAAAATCACTGGCATACATCGTGAAATTTGTCGTTTTGCGGCAGAAGTACATCACAATCATCAGCATCATCATTATGTGCCATGTTGTATGGTGTGGGCGATCATGGTCTTCATCTGTCTTTAATCTGGGAAGTTCTAATAAGATTGCAATACATAATATTAAATTACAATGACAAGTATTTATTAAAAATAATTTAATAAGTAAGGCAAAAAAGAGGGAACATGCTGATTTAGTGTTCATGGGTTCATTGTCCATTCAGAAATCTGATGATGGAGGGGAAGAAGCTGTTCTGGAAAAGCTGAGTGTGTGTCCTCAAGTTCCTGTACCTGCTCTTGATGGTAGCAATGAGAAGAGGGCATGTCTTGAGTGATGGGGGTCCTGTATGATGAATGCTACCTTTTTGAGGCATCATCATTTGAAGGTGTCCTGGAGCCGGGGAGGCTAGTGCCTATGGTGGAGCTGGCAGAATTTGCAACCTTCTGCAACTTTTTCCAATCCTGTGCAGTGGCCCCTCTGCACCAAACAGTGATTGAGCCAGTTAGAATGCACTCCACAGTACAGCTCTAGAAATTTGTGAGTGTCTTTGGTGACATACCAATTCCCTCCAAACACCGAATGAAATATAGCTGCTTTTGTGCCCCCTTTGGAACTACATCAGTATATGGAGCCCAAGATAGATCCTCAGAGGAGATGTGGACACCAAGGAACTTGAAACTGCCCTTTCCTCTTCTGATCCCTTGATGAGGACTGACGTGTGTTCCCTTAACTTCCCAAATCCCCTTGTTCTACCAGGCTTCTCAATGCCTTACCGCTCACTGTGTAAGACCTACCCTGGCTGATCCTACCAAAGTGCAAAACCTCGCACTTGTTTGCATTAGATTCTATCCGGCAGTTTTCAGCTCTTTTGTCCATCTGGTCCAGATCCCACTGCAATCTCGTGGGATCACAGGTCTTAAATGCCACAGATCTAGCCCTCAGCAGACTACGAATCTCCTGGCTAATCTATGGCTTTTGGTTTTTGGTATGTCCAGTATATTCCTGAAGGCACACATTCATCCACACAGTGGTCCTGACAAAGATGCTGACAACTGTGGTGTATTAATTCAGACCCAAAGATGAATCCCTGAATATTGCCCAGTCCACTGACTCAAAGCAGTCCTGTCAGTGCTCCTCTGCGTCCCTTGACCATATCTTCTTGGTTCTCACCACTGATGATGTGCTACCTATACCTTAAGGAGTTGTACATTAATAGGAAGATTCTATTACAGTTTAGAGAGTGTTGGAAGGCCTCAGGTCAGCGGTGCAGTGGTTGCTCTTCACAGAAGGATTGAGTTTGATTCTGATGGAAGGAGGTTTTCAAAATTCTAATATTTATGTGATTATTGGATTGCGGCTTACAGTATATTGTTCTCCTTCAGTTTTCTGTGTTTTCTTTCTTGTTGCCGATTGCGGTTTGGGGTTTCTGGTGGGTGATATGTTAGTTTTTGTGAGAGGGAGGGGTTGGGGTTTTGGGGTCTGATGTTCTTGTTGGTTTTTCTGTGTAGGCAATCTGTTACTTTTTGTGTATGAAAGAGGGGATTGGGGATTTGATGCTATTGTTGTTGCTTTCTATGAGAGAGGGGTTTGGGAGTTTTTGATGCTATTGTTTCTGTCTTTTTTGTGAGAGAGAGGGTTTAGGGGTTTGATGTTATTGTTGCTTTTTTCAAGGGAGTGGGTTGGGGATTTGATGCTATTCTCATTGTTTTTTTGCAAGCCGGGGTTGATGGTTTGGGGTTCAATGTTCCAGCTGCCGTTTTCTGTGTGGGTGATCTGTTAGTTTTTGTGTGAGGGATTTGGGTTGTGTGAGATTTGTTCCTTTTCCCTTTTCGTGCGGGCGGGAGTTGATGTCTTTTCCCTTTTCTGTAATTTATGGCTATCTGGAGAAGATGAACATCGGAATTGTATTGTACATGTGACCCGGATGGTGGCGTAGTGGCATCAGCGTCGGACTGTAGGACAAAAGGTTTTGAGTTCGAATCCAGCTGGCTCCCCTGCATGCTTTCCATCCGTGCTGGGTTACCAGCTAGTGATCTCTTTGGAAACTCAGCCGGCAGAACTACGGCAGAAGGCAATGGCAAACCACTGCTGTAACTTGCCTCGTACTATGTCAGAGAGGCATGGAGGGAAGTCGTCCGCTAACTGGAGAAACTCCGGATGCGATGTACCTTTCCTTTCCACTGTACATGCATATTTCATACTTTATGAAACCAGAGCACCAGGAAGATACCCACATAGTCACAGGGAGAACATACAAACTCCTTACAGATGGTGTCAGAATTGAACTCCAAACTCTGACACCCTGCACTGTAATAGCGTCACGCTAACTGCTATGCTACTGCCACACCCTATAACATCCTACGGGGCTTGACAGGGAAGACATTGAGATGTTTTCACCCATGAGAGAGATAATGGCAAAAGTATGTAGCTACAAATAAAACCGGGCCATTTAAAATTGAGATGCAAAGAAATTTCTTCCCTCAGAGGGTATAGAGTTTCTGGAATTCTCTAGTCCTTAAGGTGGAGGAGGCCAGGTTATTTGATATATTTATGCTGGAGATAAATAGAGGCTTCAGAGAGCTGGCACAGAAGAGGAAGAGGAGCTGAAACTAGCATGATCGTACAAAATGGCAGGCTAGAGATGCCAGGTGGCCTATATTACTCCGCCTACTGTTTTGTTCAGCGAGGTGCTGGAACTCTTGTGTTCTTTCCACCCTTTATCCATTCTGTAAATCACAGGGCTTTCTTTGAACCTAACCTTTATACGTCTGTAAAGATCTTGCCCTTCATTTGAGGTGTAATATAGTTCTCAGTAAGGAAATGCCTCACATTGCAGCATTTAGTTGCTGGATCTTCTGGTCATTTTTATCAATTTGCGCAGTCATTTTACAGTAACCTATTTATAAGTGCTTATTCTGATGGACTACAAGGCAGCCCATTTGAGGTGGATAATTTGCAGCTCCTGAAACTAGGGCATGGTATGGAATGGTTAGCGCTAGCAATCGCGATTGGTGTTCAAATCTCACCATTGCCCGTAAGGAATTTGTTTGTTCTCTCAGTGACTGTGTGGGTTTCCTCCAGGTGCTCCAGTTTCTTCTCACTTTCCAAAGAGTTAGAGTCAGTAAGTCGTGGACTGCCATGTTGGTGCAGGGAGCTTGGTGATATTTGTGGGCTGTCCTTAGACTGTGTTGGTTGTTGATGCAAACGGCTCATTTCACTATATAATTTTGACATTTTGATGTACATGTGACAAGTAAAACTAAATGTAATCTTTAGGTGGAGGTCATAAGATAGTCACCAAGAGGCTGGCTGAAACAAACAGCCTCTTTGAAATTCTTGAGACATTCTGCATTGATTGTTTTGTAACAACACTGAAGTCATAATTGTGGTTTTGGGTCCAACCAAATAAATATCACAGAGTGAATTAGACTTGGATTAGTCCAATGGTTATCAGTACCTATCATACAAGCATCCTTGAAGTCACTTGCTCAGCAATGTAATCAAACAAATCACAGCACCTGGGTTAAGCAAGTGCTGGTTATGACAAGATCATACACCAATCCTGCCAAAGGGTCTCGGCCCGAACCATCGACTACTTTTTTTTATAGATGCTGCCTGGCCTGCTGAGTTCCTCCAGCATTTTGTGTGTGTCACCAAGCCTTCTGTTAGGAGGACACTGTTGGAATTATTACTTCCTTGCAAATCACATCTTGCCGGGGATTTCAATTTCTACCCATGGTTTAATTGTTTACCTCATTTTTTTTTACCTTTAAATTTTCTGAATGTCAATTACATTCACGGACATTTATAAGACATCACATTTTGACTGCCAGCAAAGTTGCATTCAGAGCTTTGCCAGCTGTCAAAATTTTCTTGGGCATTTCTGGGATCAGCACTCTCTGCCATGCAATTGGAGACATTGTCACAGCTCAGGCTGTGCTAGTAGAGTTCTGGACATAATCAGGCCAGTTGCTTGGGTCTTCAGATCTGGATCAGGTAAGGTTGACTGCAAATCCTGATCACAGCATATGAGCTCTGGAATCTAAATCATTATATTTAAAATATGAATGTGATTTCTAAAGAAGAGGAAATGTTTCACTGATGCCTTCCATTATAATAACTTCACCCATTATTCTAAAATTAATGCAGCTATGTTTTAAGTATTTCATTATATTTAATTAATTTTGGTGATTTATCAATTTCTGCAAAGAAGAGGAATCAGAAATCACTTGTATTCTTTCAAATCTTACAACACCAGGCCTGATTGTTTATGAATAGCTTTCCTTAAATCTTCATCATGATTAAATATAAGCTGTATGACCTCCTCCTGAACCACTAATCCTTTGGCAGTTAGAAGTGACACTTGGTGCATGAGAAATCATAAAAAGCTGGCAGCAGTTTTGGGAGATGCAGTGCAGAATCCTGTCAAAGGCCCACTGAGTCCTTTCGCTTCAGTTAATGAGCCTCATTTTGTTTGTTTGCCTGCCATCCTTGGTTTTAGTATTGACGTTTTCAACCATGGTTACAGGCTATAATCCCCCTCACCTGAGGGCAACAGACTAATAAAAGAGGGCAGTTCATTTAACATGATTTATAAAAGTACAATAGACTCTCATCAGCCAACATACTTTCAGATTACCCAAAGTCAATTCCTCCATTTAAAACAGAATGCGTAGATTCTGAGTAATGAATATTGTTTGAGACTTTCCAAGATGACCTAATAAACCTTACTAGAAAATGGTGGACTGTTTTCCTGTAATCAATTATTATGTTTGCCTTTGAAACTGCAAGTGTTTCAGGATTACACTGGAAACTGAAACTCAGCATTTATACAGTGGTTCTTGGTTATGTTTGTTTTTCAGAGGAGTTACATTATCTTTCCCTTACTGACTTTACTGTGCATACACACAGCTGTAAGTTTTTCATAGCAATTCTTGGATGATCCTCCTCTGTGCTCATGCAAACAGTTCAGCAAATTAACAAAGGTAGCCAATTTAAATCTTACAGTTGATCTTTTGTTTCATGTCTAAAGTATTTGGGAACTTGGTTTCATTTCCAGTGCTTTTATTGCGACAGATGTTAACTGAATATCATGCTTTGTGAGCTCTCCAGAGCCATGGAAAGTTGAGTTAAAGTTAAAACATCCCTTGTTGCTTAAAATGTACTGTACGTAAAACAAATATCTGCTGAAATTACTGAGTAAGTCGGGCAGCACCTGTGGAGAGACACATAGATTTAATATTTCAGGTGTCAGACTCATCATCAAAATTGAAAAGCTGTAGTGGGCCTCAACAATATGTTTTATCAGAATCAGGTTTAATATCACCCATCCCCCCACCGTTCAATTCTACTCCTCATCTTTTTTGTTTCTCCAGTCCTACTGAAGAGTTGTGACCAAAATGTTTGCTGTACTCTTTTCCACAGATGCTGCCTGGCCTGCAGCATTTTGTGTGTGTTGCTTTAATATCACCAGCAGATGTTGTGAAATTTGTTGACTGCGGCAGCATACAATGCAGTCTATAATAATAGAGAAAATAATTGTGAATTACTAAATCTGGTGAGCCTAGTTCATTGACTGACAGTCACCAGTTTAGCTATGATCTTCCCTCCGAATGCAGCAGCCAGCGTCGATATGCCCTGAGGCGTGGGTGGTCTGGGGTTCGGGTCCCAGTGGTGGGCACCTGGTAGGGGTCTTGGGCTGGGCCCCTTGTGCTTACACTACATTTGCCCACAAAAACCTCCAGATGAGAGTGACCCAAATAAGGAATCATGCCAGCTCAGACGTCGCCCGGATTAACAAGGTCTGCACCAATCGTTGGGGAACTGGGACCATCCGGCAAGAAATTTGCTAACAGAATAAATGAAAAATGGATGAGACTGGACAACATGGAATTAATGGAATGCTACTTTAACAGCAACCCACATGAAAGAGGAAACATCAAACGCATGTGGGGACTCTGGCAACAACAAAGACCGCTGTCCGCATTCATGGAAAAACAACTTGTCACCCAGCAATCAAACACTATCAACAGAGGATTGCTATAACATCTTGCATTGGAAGACATACAATCACAACGCACCACAACAACATCACTGCAGAACCGAGCTGATTGGGAAATACGAGTATAAACCCCACTTCCACAACTCACAGATGGTGCAAAGGTAACAGCATGACCTAGTACACAGGAAATGCAGGTTCGAGCCTCAACTTGGGACAATCAGAGAGAGGATCATAGCAAAGCTGGTGACCGTCAATCAACAAACTAGGCTCTCAGTGATAAAATTCCATCACACAGTATGCTAGAAGCAGCTAATGAAGCACTACTCACAATTACAACCAACATAACTGAGATCAGTAACCTGATACATACATCTGCAGCATCAGTCCTAGAAGTGCTGGGCTGCAAAATGAAATACAGTGGAGAGTACTGTTATAACCTCCACCCCATAGATAACGATTGGAAGCCAAGATGAAAACCACAAAGGTGGAGGTCAGCAGACTCATTGAGCTGCAGAAGGGTGGGAAGACTGAAGACTCATCTCGGCTACTAAGGATGTACAGAGGTATGTCCATAGCCAAATCCTGGAAACTGCCAAACAACGGTTAACAGCTCTGGCTACCAGACTACAGAGATACACTATGGGTGTAGAGGCCAAGCGAGCAAATGCACTCTTTTCCAAAGAACCAGGAAAAATACTCGTCGAGTTCCAGAGCAACAACTTGCCAGTTCCTGAACCAACCAAAACAACAACTGAGGAGTACTGGAAGAGTATATAGGAGAAAGATGCATCACGTAACACCAGTGCCCAATGGCTGGAAGGCCTACAAGTGAGCCTCCCAGAGGAAGAACCAGTCACCATCACAGCAATAGATGTCCAGCAACAGGTAGCAAGTATGAAGAACTGGATATCACCAGGGCCTGACGTGATCCATACCTTTTGGCTGAAGAAACTAACAGCAGTACATACACAGCTGGCAGCTCAAATGAACCAGCTACTTGAAACAGGCTCCCATCCTGACTGGTTAGCTCAAGGAAGGACGGTACTCATAATGAAGGATCCTCACAAGGGAGTGACACCATCTAACTACTGGCCTATAACCTGACTGTCAACAACATGGAAGCTCCTATCAGGCATCAAGCTGAAGGACATGTATGTAAATCCCTGAGCCCTGCTCTGAGGGGGATGCGTACTGGAACCAGAGGCTCCAAGCACCAACTACTGGTCGACAAAACAGTCATGCGAGACTCCAAGACCAGGCAAACTAACCTAAGCACAGCCTGGATTGACTGCCAGAAAGCATATGACTCAGTTCTCCACACACTAATCCTGGAATACCTGTCTCTGTACAAGATCAACAACACACTAAGGACCTTCATCAGAGCTAATAGCACAAGTGACCATCAGATGTGGAGCATACCAGGGTGATGCACTATCCCACTGCTGTTCTGCATAGGCTTGAACCCCCTCAGCCAGATCACCTCAAAGAGTGGATCTGGGTACAGGTTCAAGAGTGGAGTGCCCATCAGCCATCTCCTGTACATGGATGACATCAAACTGTATTCCAGAAATGAGTGAGACATTGATTCATAATCCACCTGACAAGGGTGCACAGCAGAGACATCGGGACATCATTTGGATTGGAAAAGTGCAGCTGGATGATAGGGAAAAGAGGCAAATTCATCAAGACTGAAGAAGTTGAGTTACCTGAAAGCCACATAACAAATGTAGAAGACAGCTAGAAATAGCCAGGTATTCTTCAGGTGCACAGAAGACACAATGAGGACACAAGGAAGGCTGCAACATCCTAGTACCTCCGAAGAGTGAGACGGGTCCTAAAAAAACTGCTGAATAGGAAGCTCAGAGCCATCAACACATTCGTCCTACTGGTCATCAGATACCCAGCCACAATAGTGTGCTAGCCAAGGAACTAACTAGAAGCTGTTGACATCAAGACTCTGAAACTACTAACAATACATGGAGGATTCCATCCAATGTCCAGTGTCAAGCAACTGTACACTCGCCTGAATAAAGGAGGATGGGGATTTGGAAGTGTCAAGGCCACAGTCCTGGAAGAAATGCAAGACATCCATGAGTATGTCAGGAAGATGGCCCAAAGGATGAACTGCCAGGAGAATACCTCAGAGAGCAGGCAGGGGGCATGGAAATAGAAGTGGGTGAAGCAGAGTCAGAGGACCAGAGGCCATGGCAGGACAAGCCACTGCATGGGATGTACCATTGCCAGATATCAGAGGTGGCTGACATAAGAAAGTCTTACCAATGGCTGGAAATGGCAGGACTGAGGGA
The DNA here is from genome assembly GCF_030028105.1 of Mobula birostris. NCBI lineage: Eukaryota > Metazoa > Chordata > Chondrichthyes > Myliobatiformes > Myliobatidae > Mobula > Mobula birostris. The sequence continues at coordinate 47,141,797 of NC_092390.1, read as the reverse complement.
CAGCACAGAGGCACTGCTCATGGCTGCACAAGAGCAGGCGCTGAGCAAAAGAGCAACAGAAGCAGGGGTCTATCACACCAGACAAGACCCAAATGCAGACTATGCAAGGAATCCCCTGAAACCATCCGACACAGTGTAGCAGGGTGCACGATTCAGGCAGGGACAGCGTACACAGAACGGCACAACCAAGTTGCAGGAATTGTGTACAGGAACATCTGCACTGAGTATGGATTGGACACTCCTAAGTCCAAACGATAAACACCCAAGAAGGTAGTGGAGAATAACAGAGCCAAGATCCTGTGAGACGTCCAAATACTGAATGATAAGCAGATACTGGCCATCCAACCAGGCATAGTAATATTGGACTAGGATGAGAAGAAAGTAATAGTAATAGATGTGGCAATCCCAAATGACAGTAACATCAGGAAGAAAGAATATGAGAAGCTGGAGAAGTACCAGGGCTTGAAAGAGCAGATAGAAAGGATGTGGAAGGTTAAAGCCAGAATAATTCTGGTGGCACTTGGAGCTGTGACACCTGGACTGGGAGAGTGGCTCCAACAAATCTCAGGAACAACATCTGAGATCTCAGTCCAGAAGAGCACACTACTGGGAAGAGCAAGGATACTGTGCCGAACCTTTAGGATCCCAGGCCTCTGGTAGAGAACCTGGGATTGAGGGAAAAATTCACCCACACATCACCCATAAGGAGTGAGAAATATGTATGTATGTATTTATTGAATAGTTAAATTAAATAAGTAGTGCAAAAATAAAAAAAAATGTAGTGAGGTAATTTTCATGGGTTCAATGGCCATTCAGGAATGGGATGGCAGAAAGGAAGAAGCTGTTCCTGGGTTGTTGAGTATGTGGGTTCATGCTTCTTTCTTTAGAACTCCGGATGCACTAAACATTGAAGAGATTAATTCTTCAATGTCTCGTGGATCTGGAGTTCTGAAGAAAGATATGATAATCAAACAGTACAAACTGATTCTGACACAGATGGAAATGAATTTTTCTTCAAAAGCAAGCCCTCAGCATGCATTTCCTCTCTACCATCATGAGCACTGTTCAAAGACACCTATGTAGGTACATTGTATCTGTGCCACTGACAGATTGCTAGGCTGTTGACAGCTGTTGAGGTAGTCTACGGGCAGGGTGTTGATGCCTGCTGACTGAGGACCTAGTCACCATTAATAGACTGTTCTGCTACGTAGGATGGCTGCGACCTTCAGATCTTTGCAGGGGTGCAGAGAGTAAGAGAAGATCCTGAAGGCAAGTGAGTGGAACTAATAGAGCCACTGTCTCACGGGTCCAGTAGCCTGGCTTCCAGTATTGTTTGTGTGGAGTTTGCATGTTCTCCATCTGGGTTTCCTCCGGGTGCCCCACTTCCCTTCCATATACCAAGTCATATGGGTCAGTAGGTTAACTGGCCACTGTAAATGACCATGTAGGTGAGCAGTAGAATCTGTGGGTTATTGATGGGAATCTGAGAGAATAAAATGGAGCATTTTTTTTGGTATTAAGGCCATGGATGCTTGATGGTTGGCATAATGGGTTGAAGAGCCTGTTTTTGAGCAATGCAATGCTGTGACCCTCTACGGCAGGGGTTTCCCAACCGTTTCTATGCCATAGACCAATACTATTAAGCAAAGGGTCCATGGACCCCAGGTGGGGAACTCCATGCTTTATGGTGACCATTGAAGTTAACTTGCAGGATGTAGTTTCTTCCCTTACTACAAAGACAATCCTTGGTTTTCTCCCTTGTATCCGCTACACAAATCATGTTCCAAAATTGACCAGTCCTACTCAGCCATCTCTCATAAGCATGGGAAGTGGTGCAAACAGCCCAGCTCCACTCCAGAGGAAGTGCCTGCTCTCTGTTGTTATTCTGCCACAGTGCTGCGGTTAGGATGATGAAGTGATTGTACAGCTGCAGATCCGTGCCTGGGTGTCACAACACTTTGCAGGAGATCCAAGGGAAGGTGTCACCATCCTCTCTCAGGGATCTTCATTTCAGATTTCCTGATTTCAAAAATAAATGTTACCTCACGTTAAGCGCAGGGAGCTGGCAGTTATTCGGCACCGCTCACTGTCAAGTTCATCCCTGCGCAACACATGCTGTGCTACCTGCAATTTACTGGCTGCTTTAAGGCACAAAACTCTATGGCTTTGTCCCAGCTTTCCCTTGTCATCCTCAAAAAAATATATATCTCTGTAGCAAGAATAGTTTGACTGGAGATTGCAACACTTACAGAAGAAAGCGTGTGTAGAGCTTAAATGCATGATTTTCATGTTGGATACATGACACTTGTTTGGTTTAGAGATCTTGCAGCCTTTCAGGGAGCTTGATGCATTGTCAGGGGAACATCAGTCAGCAGTAAAAGGGCTACTGCTCTAAACCCTGCAGGATGAAAAGGGCTGCAGTTAACACTGTGCAATGCATTGTGGGAGTCACTTCAGATTAGAAAACCCATTGTAATAATAGAATCTGCTTGTGTTGTGACTTCTCTATTTGTATCTTCATCCGTAATTGCAGAAATAACAAAAGTAATTAGCATATGCATGTCTATTTATAGAAGTAGATGAAGATCAGTGTTTTTTTGAAGGAGGGCACTAATTGTGAAGTACATATGCTCATGAGTTGTTTATCTCCAACAAAGTCTATTGCAGACTTCCAGGCTTGAATTCAGAAGACAGGAGCCCAAAGTGTGCTGTTTATTTTGTTCCTCTTTACAGAGTTCCTCTAAACATTATTGTAGCCCAGGGAGCAGATAGGTACATCTTACAATACCTATTATATGTACTGCACCAATGTAATATTGAAAGGTTGATGCTGCTTGCAATACTTTAGGTCTCAAATGTAATACTGCATTCCCTATGCTTTGAACACGAGAATGCAAAGAAAACACAAGTAAGTCTCCTTTTATACATTTTTGTATATGGAAATAAACACTTCATCCAGGAGAACATTCATTAACATAGTCTCACTAATTAACTGCTTTTGGTCTCTAACTTTTCTTTCAGATGGGAAGGGGTAAGAGGCCTAGAAACCCATTTCTGGTCAGTGAATTGAACTGTGAGTGTGAAGTAGAGCATTTATTTACACGTACAATCCACAGCTAGTGCCACAGACCGGAGATGAATGTCTAGGCAATGCTATAATCTGCCTTACAGGATCCATCGCTTCAGCCTTTTCTTGCATCATGAAACACTATACTTCCTAGTGTGTCTCTATTTTTCTCCCTTTCATCTCCATATCTCCCCACAATATTTAATTATGCCTTTTTCCATATTAAGTTTCTAGTTTGTCAACATGGATGTCAATTTTGTCTATATTTAAATTCATAATGTAAACTTTCCACTTCTCCTTTGAATAAAGACTCAGCCATTCCTATCGATCACCTTCTCCTGTGCATGGCTGAACAGGGTCTTGCAATGAACTCCTTAATACCATTCATTTCCTCCAGAAGAAGCTTCTGCATGAATCTTGGTTCTGACTACATTCTGTGTGATTATGTGAGACATTCTTTACTTTAGCCTTATTTAGTTTCTGTCTCTCCCTTCTTTCCCAGTGCATTGATAATTATAGTGGTGCCAATTTCTTTCCCAACCAAGCTAGATATTTTCATCAAGAAGTGTTCACATCACATGGTTCATCTTCAGCATTTCCCTCCCTTTAAGACTATTTTCACCTCTGGAAAAGAAGCAGCAACTAATTTCCACTGTAAGCTAATTAATTTCTATAGCTCAACATCAGAACGACCAAGGAATTGATTGTGGTTGAGAAAAGTTGGGAGAACACACACCAATCCTCAGTGAGAAGTCAGCAATGAAAAGGGCTGATGTAGCAGGACGTCAGCATCTTGGAGGATCTATTCTGTGTCCTTCATAATGTGCGATCATAAAGATGGCATGCCAGCAGCTATACTTCATTAGGAGTTTAAAGAGATTCGGTATACCACCAAAGACTCTAGTAAATATCTACAGATGTACTGTAGAGAACACCCTGATCAGATGCATCACTGGTATGGCAGCGCCAATGCACGGGATTGAAAAAGGCTGCAAAGGTAGAGTCAGCCAGCTCCATCAAGGGCACAAGCCTCCCCAGCAACAAGGACATCTCATAATGGTATTTGTCTCTTGAAGGCAGCATCCACTATTAAGGACTCTCACCATCTGGGGCATGCTCATTACTACCATCACGTAAGAGGTACAGTAAGCTAAACACCCATATCCAACCTTTTTTGGAACAGCTTCCTCTCCTTTGCCGGCAGATTTCTGAATAGTGTATGAATGCTACCCTGCTATTTCTCTTTGGCACTATTTATTTATTCCGTTTTTATTGTAACATATAGTAATCTATAATAATTTCACTTGCTCCATTATCGAGATGTGCCCACAACCTATGGACTCACATTCAGGAACTCTTTATCTCACGCTCTTGATAGAGTGTGGAACAAGCTGCTAACTCAGTGTTGCATGCAAGCTTGATTGCAACATTTAAGAGAGGTTTGGATAGGTACATGGATGGTAGGAGTATGGAGGGCTATTGGCCCAGTGCAGGTCAATGTGAGCAGGCAGTTTAAATGATTCAGCATGGACTAGATGGGTCGAAGGCCCTGTTTCTGTGTTGTACTTTGCTATGACTCTATTGTTTGCTTGCTTATTTATTTATTTATTTATTTATTATTTCTTTATATTTGTATTTTCAGTTTGTTGTCTTTTGCCAATAGTTTGAACGCCCGAGTTGGGGTGGTCCTTCATTGATTCTGTTATGGTTATTACTCTATTATTGATTTATTGAGCATGTCCACAAAAAAATTAATCTTGAGCTCGTCTATGGTGACATATATGTACTTTGATAAGTTTACTTTTGAGTGTCTGCACTGTACCACTGCCACGAAACAACAAATTTCACAACATATGTCAGTGATACTAACCTGATTCTGGTTCTGCTTCTGTTGTTATTTCATCTTCTTCACTTTGGTTTTGAAGGAGCTGCTTTCCAGTGCAGAGGCTCTACCATGTTTTTCTTTCTCCTTTATGGAGTATTCCGCGCCCCCCCCCCCCAACCCCATACTCCTAATGGGATCTTGACCAGTTATTTCCCTGCTTTAACACTTCTTTTCCCAGAGCCACAACAGGCCCCTTGACTGCCACCTCAAGAATGTCCACTTTTAATGTTTTGTCCTCCACTATCTTTAGTGTAAACAGAATATTATCACTTCAGAGGAATAGATAGAGTGGACAGCCAGTGCCTCTTCCCCAGGGCACCACTGCTCAATACAAGAGGACATGGCTTTAAGGTAAGGGGTGGGAAGTTCAAGGGGGATATTAGAGGAAGGTTTTTTACTCAGAGAGTGGTTGGTGCGTGGAATGCACTAGCTGAGTCAGTGGTGGAGGTAGATACACTCGTGAAGTTTAAGAGACGACTAGACAGGTATATGGAGGAATTTAAGGTGGGGGGGTTATATGGGAGGCAGGGTTGAGGGTCGGCACAACATTGTGGGCTGAAGGGCCTGTAATGTGCTGTACTATTCTATGTTCTACTACTTCTTCCCCACCTTTCAACATCCAGTGCAAAGTAACCTCTTCAATATCCTGACCTACTCTGAATCCTTGCCAATGCTCGCCGTCATATGGAATCTTCCCATGCACTCGTGTGAGATCCTGTCTATGCCTTTCTTTGTTTTTATCGAGCATTCCACAGACAGGTACACAGTGAGACACTGTTTCACTGGTACTTCTTTTAGTGAAGTGTGTTCTGTAACCCACTGTAAGGTTTCACTGCTAATGTAATGGCCTCTCTGTATTGTTTCACTGCTGAGGTAATGGTTTCTCTGTAGCAGCAATGTTTGGATTATGACTAGAGATTACGGGGTTTTGGAATGTATGCTAGCCAATGAGCGGGATGTTGTTCTTTCTTGTGGGTCTGGGAGCAGGGATTTCACAGTCTTTTGCCGGGGAGAGATGAGGAGAGAAGATGTAAATGGAGAGGGTTAATAGACTGCCGGACGGAGTGGACTTGGAGCGAGGGTCCAGGGGTCGGCTGTTCTCGGAGGAGGTCAACGGTCAACAAATGAATGGAACTGTGAGCTCCAACGTTGCACATTAGACTGTTTCATGAGAATGAGCCCTTTTCTTTTGTTTCTTTACTAACCATATAGTCAAATTAAGAATTATAAAGCTCAATCATTTAATCGCATATTGTGTACTGTTTGTTATTTCGTGGTACAGATTTGTAACAGGGGACACATCGCACAGCATCCACCCAAACAAGATTTTTTTGAGTTTGGCGGGGCCATGAGCTATCTTCTCCTAGATTAAGCTGCTAGCCGAACCAGGAGTTACAGTTCTATTGTGCATTGTGTAAGTCAAATGCAGGTTAAAAGATTGTTCTGTCAGTCATTCTTATTCAGTCCACAAGCACGACCCTTGCTTTTCTCATCAGTCATTTAAACTTTCTACCCCTGAGTCATTTTGACCTCTCTCTTTTCAGTCTTCTGCAGTTTTCAACAAAACTCCATGATTCTGGCTTAAATTCCCAAAATCCCAGTGTTGTGTGGATTTACCAAGAGTTCAATTAAATCCATAGTCTGTCATGTGAGACTTCATCAGTAAGCCATCCCAACAAGTCCTGTTGCAGTTGTGGAAGGAGAATTGTTTAAAAAAGAGCAGAAAAGAAGAAAAGAGTTTAAATAAAAGGATTGAAAAAGAAATGTTATTAATGCCTCCTGCTTTGTTCCTGAACCTGACTGGAGAGGGTCAGCTTGTTTTTAATCATATCACTATCTTTCTGACTGACTCACAAGCACACGCTGAATGCTCACAGCTCGCCTGATCTTATCCGCATCACTTAAGTGGTAGTTAGTGATCTCCATGGTGATGGCCTCACACTCTTTCTCTGCTAGCTGCAAGAGCATTGAGTAAAAGAAATTCAGCTGTTTGAAATGCTGTTCCTAGTTCCAGGTTGGAATGAAGTTATAACTTTCCAAAAACCACTTGCTGACGTGCCACAGTGATGTGAGAAAAGGGGAAAAATAGGCTGAAGAACATATAAGAGGATATTGGTCTTACAGGTAGATTAGCAATGGTGTAATGGATCCAAAACCTTAGCAAAATTACATTGAATTAAAGGACATTTGACACTGATGCAGGTTGAAGTTTCCCAAAACATTGTGTTGTTTCCTACTTCCCCTCATCGTAATAACTGACCAAAATACTGTGGTTAAAGTTAATGTCGAACCAAAAATTCTTACTATTTCTCATAAAAAGTAAAAATTGTTTATTAAAATCTTTTCATGGAGAGGAACCAATATCATGGACAATAACATGCTTTGGCAATTATGAGTCATGGGCTGGACAACAGACAGATTTATCTTTGTGCTGTTTTTGAAGGTATGCCAAAAATTGATTTGCTGACAAAAATAGTGCTAGGGGTTAAAGAGTTTACAGATTAGATGTTGGTCAAAGGTATACCTTTTTTCCAAAGCTAGATATGGTTTATAACTAAGTTGATTCAGATATGCTGTATATTGCAGAGGACCTAACAAGAGAGTAAGTTATATAAAAAATTAATATTTCTTTCCACCTGATTTTTCCTACGCAGTAATGATTTCTGCAAAGAAAGAAGTACTTTTTCAAGGTGAATGCTAATATGGCATTCACCTGAGAATTGTGTTGTTTTAAGATGTGGCAGCTTGCCAGAAAATCCAAGCAAATATCAATTGGCTTTTTCTGCATTATGTAGTCCTTAATTTGTAAGACAGCTTTCTTCCAGCCTTTCTTACCCAAGTGATGTCTGTTTTTAAAATAAGGACATCACTGTGAGACAACTCAACCCTCATCAGCTGAACGTTAGTAATGGCCAACTGCAGATTATAAATACACTAGAGATATCTCTCATTGGTATCGGTGAGTAATTGCTTTGCATGTTTACATTAGTTTCTTTATTAGTTGTTTCCTCAATTAAATTAAATGGAGGCATAGAATAAAATAACAAAGGGAGAACATCACTCGAATACTTAAAACCTTCAACTGTCAAAATCAGCTGTCTTTTCTAGTCTGTAATGATTAATGTATGTCTAGCAGGTGTTAGGGATGCCAGCAACATCACCTGGTGTGGCAGTTTACTTGCCTTAATACTGAAAAGTGCTTTCATGGATCTCCACCATCCCTGGCCGTGCACCCTATCTCTACAAGAGCCAAGTGAATGAGTGCTAGAAAATAATCACTTCACAACAGAACTTAATCTTGCCGAATGACCACATGCACTAAAACTTCTACGTTTGTACTTGTGTTAGGCAGTCCCTCAAGCCTGTGGATAACCTATTTACTTACGACTTGGGCAGTTCCTCAGGATGGTGGCTGAGTGTGTCTGCTGGGGTAACTGATGAGGCTAATAAGGATCCCACACACAGGCGGAGTAAGAAGTGCTTGTACATGTGAATATTATGGGAAATGGTGCATTCTTTTCACTATTTATGCTGGGCTTTTGTTCAAAATATGGATTCTCATTGCCATTATGTGTGCCCACTCTTTATACTGAATGGTCTTGGGCCAAGGCTTACTTGGGAGTTGATGAGGATTATGCACTTTTTCAAAGAAAATTTGAGAGCACACTTGAATCTATTTCCTTACACATTATACACTGAGCCATCACTGACATTGAGTTTACTCATTTTCTAGACAATCATAACCAAAATGGTGGAGTTCAAACAATACCAAGTTCAAAGTACATTTATTATCAAAGTACACATTATACAACCTTGAGATTCATCTCCTTACAGGCAGCCACAAAACTAGAAACTCAGAAGAGCCCATTAAAAACCTAAGTAATTAAGGTAAATACTCCAATGTTGTAGAGGCAGGCACATTTGCAACATTTCAAAAGAATTTGGATAGATGATGGATAGGAAATGTTTAGAAGGAGATGGGCTCAATCTGAGTAGATGGTAATCTTGGTTGGCATGGACCAGTCAGACTGAAAGTCCTTATTTCTAGCCTATATGACCTTATGACTCTCAGTCTCTCTAAAGCAGCGTCAACACATCTCAGTATCATGACACACTGTACAGTTTGCCTTGTAGCAGGGTTAGCTAGCTTAATAATTGATCTTAAGGAATCCATTTGAAACCTAGACAGTTAAGGCAAAAACCTCACTATTCATTGAGTAGAAGAAGCATGGAGCAGATTAACAGCCATTTTGTAAAGCTTTTTAACTCAACTAACAACTATTAGACCATAAGATTATAAAATATAGGAGCAGAATTAGGCCATTTAGCCTGTCATTTTCTCTCCGCCATTTCATCATGGCTGATTCAATTTTCCTCTCAGCCCCAATCTCCTGCCTTCTCCTGTATCCCTTCATGTCCTGACCAATCAAGAATCAATCAACTTCTGCCTTAAGTATACATAAAACTTGGTTGCCACAGCTGCCAATGGCAGAGAATTCCACAGAGGCATCACACCCTGGCTAAAGAAATTCCGTCCTTTCTAAAAGGACGCCCATCAATTCTGAGGGTGTGTCCTAGATTTTGTATCCTAGCTTATGCAATCCTATGAGACCCAGTCACATTTTACTATACCCATGAAAGTTTACTTCTGATAAATGTACTCAATTTTTTAAGGGTTTGCAATCTGGATTCTGACTGGAAGCAATTCTGGAAACTCATTTCCAATATAATTATGTTTTGCACTCTAGAAATGTTTACTTTGGTTTTACATCTTATTTAAGATTTTCGTTGTCACAATCTTAAGAAACCTTTGATATCATGCCAAGGTTTGTTACTGTCAATGAATTCATTACACTCTTGGAGTAGATGCTGATCTGTACTCTTTTGAATAAAGTATAAAACAATGTATCTATGTATTAAAATCTGAAATTAGTGCATAAATGTGAATTTGACTGCCTCACTAAGTGTGCACATTGTAGGGACATGCATAACCTTAGTATGTTTAAATATTATTGTGGAGGGGTTGACATTGTCCTGTTGCTGCACACCAACCCCCTCCCTCACAAACAGAGTAAAGTAACTGGATGTTCAAACTAATATCTGCATTGTGTGCTCACAAAGACAGATGTAAACCTTAGAATTGAGGGCAACTTCTGACAGACCATATTTTAATTCAAAAGCAGAAGGATGTCGCTGTATCATTGGCTAAAGAGGGGGAAAAATGTAATCCTCAGGCTCCTGACTCATAGCATGCTCGCGCTACTGATTTTCACTTTACCTGCACTGCACTGACATGTACCAGGAGACATATTTCACATGATATCTTGTACAGCATATCTTATGACAAGCTCTTGACAGAACTTCCTCCTTGCAAAATTGATCCAATGAGTGCCGATAAGGAATTAACTGAAAAATCATTCCTTTAGTGGAAGTAAGTGAATCCACTTTCCACCAGTGTGTTGTGAGTGTTGTTTCCACCCTCCCCCTGCTCTTCATTCCTTGAAGCAGAAAATATTTCACAATCTCACTTTTGTAGATCCTTTTTATTTTTATGGAGGATTTTTCTAGGTTTGCCTAATTTTTTTGCAACAGGTACTTATTCCCTCAAAACTAATCAATAAGCTTCAAGACCTTGGCCTCAATACCTTCTTGAGCAACCGGATCCTCAATTTCCTCACTTACAATCCCCAGTCATTTCAGATTGGCAACAATATCTCCTCCTCGATCTCCATCAGCTCATGTGCACCACAGGGCTATATGCTTAGCCCCCTGCTCTACTCACGTTACACTTTTGATTGTGTGGCTAAGCACAGCTCCATGTTTACTGAAGACGCCACTGTCGTAGGCCAAATCAAAAGAGGTGATGAATCACCATATAGGAGAACATGTGAGTTTCCTCTGGGTGCTCCAAGTTTCCTCCCACCTTCCAAAGATGTACCAGCTAGTAGATTAGTGGGTCACACTGCTGTAAGTGGGCAGAAAGGCCAGTTACTGTGCTATATCCTTAATTAAAAAAATAAATGAAAGCATCCTTGAAATACTTAACAGATGAGGCTGTACCCGTGGAGAAAGAAACAGTGTTTGAGGCTGACGGTCTTTTTTTGAAGCAAGGAGACAGGAAATACTGTATATGCCTTAACATGCAGACAGGAGAGAGGTGGAGAAAACAAAGAGGGTGTTTATAGTCGGTTGGAAATATGTTTGATTTGGGTTCAGTCAAGTTAATAGATATTCCTTTGGAACTCAATATTGGATTCATCAGTTTTTGGTAACCAGCACAGTAGAACACTAGGTCAAGAGTTCAGAGTGAACTTTGGCAAGGGTAATGGATTCTATGCCTTCACTCCACTGCTGTTGCTTCTGATCCTGACCTCTGACCTTCCCCCCCCCGAGATATGCCACCAACCTCATGATCATGTCAGCCAGCTACCTTCTCCAGCCTTCTGCTGCATTCAGACACCACCAGTCCATGCTAATATATTACCCTTTGGCATTCAGCCCTAGGATTAAATCTTAATAGGTTAGGGTTGCCCAACCAAATAACATGGATGACTACCCTAATCCCCTTCCTTTGGTCCCGCTACTCTTCTTTAGGATGCACAGAAAAGAAAATAAGACCATTTTCCAAAACCACCCTATACCGATTATACAATGTGAGTCCTATATGTTGATGAAAACACCAGAAAACATTACCCAGGTTTTCTGCGTTTTGGATAAGGATACGAATATAGACTTGGACTATGGACATTCTTCAGTCTTATAGTTTTTTATACTTTGTGTTTTTTATCTGATCCTTCCCTTTTTTGGTGTGGGGAAGGGAGATGGGGGGTGGTGGTGTTCATTGAGCCTGTTCCGTTTTTTTTGTCCGGCGAGAGGGGATTTGGGGAGGGGGGTTTGACCAATGATGCTGCTGTTCTTTTCTTTCCTGGTTTCGTGGCTACCTGGAGAAAAAGAATTTCAGAATTGTGTAATGAATTTGATACTTTGATAATAAATGAACATTTGAACCTTTGAACTCAGATGATCTTGCTACCGTTATACATGGTACCACCATGACACCCTTTCCCTGAAAGAGTTAGTGCCCTTGGGGTAAGTAGGAGAGAAAATGAGCAGCAAAATAATTGTAAAGCTTTATAGACCAAATTTGTGATTGTATCGTGGAATTATATTGTGAAATATCACAGTCAAGTTTGGAAGTACCAATGCCCTTGAATGGAAAATCCTGCCAAGAGTAGCGGATATGGCCCAGTCCATCTAGTAAAGCCCTCCTAACCGTTGAGCACATCTCCATGCAACACTATCGCAGGAAAGCAGCACCCAGCATCCGGGAGCCCCACCACCCAGGTCATGCTTGCCATCAGAAAGAAGGTACAGGAACTTCAGGACACATGTCACCAGGTTTAGGAACAGTTATTACCCCACAACCATCAGGCTGTTGAACAAAGGAGATAACTTCACTTGCACCATCATTGAAATGTTCCCACACTCCCCAAGGACTCTTCATCTCCTTTATCAATATTTACTGCTTATTTATTATTATTATTTCTGCTTTTGTATTTGCACAGTCGGTTGTCTTCTGCTCTCTGGTTGAATGCCCTAATATGGCAGTCTTTCATTAACTCTTATGGTTATTATTCTGTAATCATAACCATTTTCTTGTGAGTGTGCCCAAAACAAGATGAATCTCAAGGTTGCATATAGTGACATATATGTACTTAGGTAATAAATTTAATTTGCGATTTGAACTTCGAACTTTACTCACGTGAAGCCAGGTCCAGGATAGGTCTTAAAACTGGGCACTAAATGAGACTTTGCAAATGATACACTATTTTCTGCTGCCAAGGACTAATGGGACAAAACACAAAGACTACGAAAATCTTAGTTACAAATTTGTGGCCAATATTTAAAAGATGATCAGCCAAAGGGCTGAAATCAGGAATGGTCTTGTGGACAATATGCACCAAGAATTGACACTATATAAGCTTCTGTTTCACACTATAATTAAGATTCGTAAATGACTCCACAATTCAGTTTGTTATTCAAAGCACGACTCCCAATTTGCATTTTTATTCAGAACGTGTGCAATGTCCTGTAAGTCGCCTACAAATAATACACACTGTTCTCACTGTCACTATACAACAGCCAGTTACACCGATGTTACCTTGGCAACCGTATGCCAGTTAGTCCCTTATGTCAGAGCTGCAAGGTTATAATTGGTAGTTCTATTATTTCACCTGGAGTAGAACATAGTTCATTATTCACTTAAGTAATTGAAACAGGTATTGACTGGTGAAATTACAGAATAGAACAATTCATGCAAGTGAATTAAAGATAAAATATTACTTGTGGATGGATTTAACACACTCTAAAAGCTGGATTTAGGTGCTTGGCTTTTAAATGCATATTTTACCAGGTACCGGTGACAGTCCTCAGGGAGCATGACAGCTGAAGGGAAGCGTAGTGTTAACTGAAACAGTTTAACTGTATCAGGAATTTAACAATCAGGAATTTGGAAGTAAAAAAGGTTCACAAATACTTCAGTTGAAGATAAGTGGCTTGTGTTACAGTAGGAGTGAGTATAATAGGTATCCTTGGTGACTCCATAGATTTATTAAGTGTCATTTGAATAAGTGTCATCTGAATAGATGAACCACGCAGCGACAGGCCTATGTTAGCTGATGTCAAACCTTGGGAAGTAACGCTGGAGTAGTAGCCAGAAAGTACACGAGTTAGGAGGAGGAAAATCTGCCAGGATTTTTGTGTCTTAAAATATTTAAACAAGATTTGTAGGAATATGCAAGCGTGAGTGCTAAATTATAGTCAGGCTCAGCTGTGATGCCTTTTTTTCAAGTCCCTTCCTATAGAGAATCTTCTGTAGGGTTATTTTTTCTCTTTCTCAGATGCTGCTTGACCAGCTGAGTTTTCCACCATTTTCTGTTGTTATTATGCTTTTATTTTGTTTCATTTTTGAGATATGGCACAGAATAGGCTCTTCCAAAGCTTTGGGCCGTACCACCCAGTAACCCCTGATTTAACCTTAGCCTAATCAGGGGGCAATTTACAATGGCCAATGAACCTACCATCCAGTACATTTTTGGGCTGTGGGAGGAAACCAGAGCACCCAGAGGAAACCCACACAGTCATGGGGAGAACGTACAAGCTCCCTGCAGACAGTGGCAGGTATTGAACCAGGGTTGCTGATACTGTAAATCATTGTGGTAACCACAATGCTACCATGCTGCTTCTGTTGTTTGTAGTGGTTGCGCTTGCACTGGTGTACTTATCTGTCAACTCATTCCTTTATCTCTTGCTTCTGCAAGATCGGCATGAAAATAATAAAACATGTCCCACTGGTGCAACCCTATCCATTGCCTGTGTTCAAATGGTTGATGCCTGTTGTCTCTCTGTTTCAATCATGTCATTCCAGTGCCGTTGTTATTCTTTCTATAGGATTAAAATAGCTCATTCAGGGCTTTGTTGCCCAATATCTTAAGGCCATCCGGATCTGAGGAGGCTTCTTTCAGATTTGTGGCTCGTGCAGTTGCAGCTTCTACTGAAGATGCACATTTAGTGTGGTTTACGAGCGGTTATATCAGTGGCATTTTATGATTCACAAGAGGACACCACTGCAAAGCATCTCAAAAATCCACACGACTACAGAAATAGGCATTAGTACAGAAATAATGTTTTAAAAAAAGATAAATCCTTTTATTCATTGTCATGTTAATTAATGGTGATACAAAGAACAGATATTTTGTATTGCGTGGGAGATACTAATCGGGTGCTCTGTGGAGCAGAGTGCTTAATCATTGGAATTTCAGTGCAGGAGGAAGTGATTTGTATCATTGTCTCCATGTAATTGCTAGCTTCACGTCCAAACTATCCAGGAACACGTATATTTCTGAGCTAAAATCATTGGCAATTAAAGCCTCACAGATCAGCCTTCACTGTTGCTCCAGATTTCCTACTGCTATTGCTTCAAGGCAAGAGGTGTCCTCTGCCAGGTTTCACTGCCCAGCTCCGCAGCATCTATCAAAGTGAAACCTTTATTATACAGCATGCAGTACACACCATGGTGTATCCCACTATCAGTAAGTTATCCTAACACTTGCCTTACAGTCTGAACATTGAAAATTTTGCTGTTCTCTTGGTCTGTGACCTAGTAATGTAATTTTACAAGCCAGAGATGTAGAGAAACAACGGCTGCTTAAAAGCTGGATGTCGTTGCCTCGGATTTGATGTCTGTGATGTATAAAATGTGACAGATAATCGGGGACTTCCTGAGAACCACAGTGCCATCTCTTTGTTTCTTTCCTTGTCCTTGTATCTAATGTGCTAATGCATGGAGGAGGCAGGGCACGTACTGTGGCATCCATGTTCCACATCAAACAGTTCAATTTAATATCAGAGAATGTGTATAGTATGCAACCTGAAATTCTTACTCTTCGCAGACATCCACGAAACAAGAAACCCCAGAAAATGAATGATAGAAACATCAGAACCTCTAAAGCCCCCCTCCACTCTCCCATTCACAAGCAGCAGCAGAAGCATCGACCTCCCCCACACTCCCCCCACTTGCACCAGCAGAGGCACCAACCCCCACCCCCTCCACCATGCAAACCCTAAAGCCTTCAAAGACACCTTGATCTGGAATCCATCAAAAGCTACAGTCCACAGCCCAGCACTCTGGTATCTCAGACAGGCTCTGTCTCTCTCCATCGGGCTAGACAGAGGTCGCTCTCCTGCAACAACGTGAGCAGAGACCAGCAACCAGCTGTTCCAATGTTACGATCCCCTGCGTCATTTCTCCAAGACTCCCAGCTTGGGGACCAACAGGCTCTTTCCTGATGGAGGGTCCTCGAGTACAGAGGCCTTCTTCTGACAGCAGTAGACATTGCCTGCTGTCTCAATGTTTCAGTCTCCCACGACACTTGTGAAATCAGTCAAGTCAGGTCAAGTCACTTTTATTGTCATTTCAACCATAACTGCTGGTGCAGAACGTAGTAAAAATGAGACAATATTTTCCAGGACCATGGTGCTACATGAACCAATACAAAAACTACACTGAACTACGTAAGGAAAAACACAAAAACTACTCTAGACTACAGACCTATACAGGACTGCATAAAGTGCACAAAACAGTGCAGGCACTACAATGAATAATAATAAATAATAAACAAGACAATAGGCACGGTAGAGGGCAGTAGGTTGGTGTCAAGCCAGGCTCTGGGTATTGAGGAGTCTGATGGCTTGGGGGAAGAAACTATTACATAGTCTGTTCGTGAGAGCCTGAATGCTTTGATGCCTTTTTCCAGATGGCAGGAGGGAGAAGAGTTTATATGAGGGGTGCGTGGGGTCCTTCATAATGCTGTTTGCTTTGCAGATGCAGTGTGCGGTGTAAATGTCTGTGATGGCGGGAAGAGAGACCCCGATGATCTTCTCAGCTGACCTCACTATCCGCTGCAGGGTCTTGCAATCCGAGATGGTACAATTTCCAAACCAGGCAGTGATACAACTGCTCGGGATGCTCTCAGTACAACCTGTATAGAATGTGATGAGGATCGGGGGTGGGAGATGGACTTTTCTCAGCCTTCACAGAAAGTAGAGATGCTGCTGGGCTTTCTTTGCTATGGAGCTGGTGTTGAGGGACCAGGTGAGATTCTCCGCCAGGTGAACACCAAGAAATGTTGTGCTCTTAACGATCTCTATAGAGGAGTTGTCGACGTTCAGTGAAATCGGCAAGGATTTGAGCCATCTATAGGACCACTCCACAAAGGTGCATGTCTTCCAGGCCCCTCCTCGAACGCGCACATCTTCCAAGCTGCACATTACAGAGAACTGTAGTTTGAACGGTAGATCAGAGACTCCGACAGAACCACAACCACCTTGGTTGACATGGGAGGAGAAGAAGAAGAAGAAGCTGTTTCATGGATGAACTGGAAGAAGTCACCTGGGTCTGCAGAAACCACAGGCGCCACTTGTGCAATTACTGCAGAAGTCTGTTTCAGGGTGATTTATAGCCACACCCCAGCACCCGGCCCAATCCAACCACTACCTCTTCCTCTCCTTACTGATATCAACTCGTCATTTTTCCTGATCATTGATCTGACAGCTCACAGGCCAGCTGCACTTGACCAACAATTCTCCTCCAATTACCATTATTTTACATCAACCAAATTATACTCCTATACTACTACCAACCTTGCCCAGATAATTACTGACATCCCCCTCAACCTATCCCTGTGCACGAAGCCTAGTCCTGACCCACCTAATCATGATTCTATAGCAGTGGTGTCTTCTGATGAACCGGGAGGAGAGATAGCAGCGCGCTGCACGTGCGCAGCCCTCCGGTGAAAATCATATTGTATCCATTAAATAGGGGCCGTGGACAATTCTGATTTGATGGAGACAGACGTGAAAGCACAAAGGAACATCTGGAGAAATTTCTGAAACGCTGGTTCGCTGCTGTTGTTACTGCGCGATTGAGAATCTTCCGGAGGGAAGGCTTCAAAATCCCCGGCTTTGCCTGCTGTTGGCGACCGAGATTGAGGTCGAATCGTTCGGATAGAGATGGTGCTCGGTACTCGGTGTCGGAAAGCTGATCGGAGGCTCGAAGTTTTCGGACGACTCAGAGTCGGACTGTGGTCGGGCATGGCAGGGAGAGTTTTTCTTCCTTCTCCCGTCTGCGTGAGATGTGGGACATTTGAGAGACTTTGAACTTTTTACTGTGCTCATGGACTGTTCTTCATCAAGTTATGGTATTGTTGCACTGTTGTAACTATATGCTATAATTATGTGGTTTTGTTAGTTTTTTCAGTCTTGGTCTGTCTTGTGTTTTGTGATATCACACCGGAGGAAATATTGTATCATTTCTTAATGCATGCATTACTAAATGACAATAAAAGGGGACTGCGTGTCTTTATAATCTAATTGATGTATTACTTATGTTAACCTGTCCTGGAGTTGATTTTTAGGTCATCTAAGTAACTTAGCGTAGCAATATCACTTTGTTCGTTCATTTTGTTACTAATGGCTTCTGATGATAGGCAGCATGATAGCATAGTGGTCAGCACAATGCTTTGCTCTTCCAGCAGACTGGGTTCATTTCCCACCGCTGCCTATCAGGAGTTTGTACACTCTCCCCATGGACATGAGGGTTTCCTCCCGGTACTCCGGTTTCCTCACACAGTGCAAAGACTGGTAGGTAGGTTGATTGGCCATTGTAAATTGTCCTGTGATTGGGCTAGGATTAAATCAGGGGATCGCAGGGCAGCGCGGCTGGAAGGCCTGGAAGAGCCTGTTCCACACTGTATCTCAATAAATAAATAATGAGGAGAATACTACTGAATTGGCTGGAATACTCCCTAGTGGACAACTTGAGAGTCCAGGTAATTTAGAACTGTAGTCATTTTAACTGACGTGAAGAACACTGTACTAGTTAGTGACTACCCTGAGATTATCTATCTTCCACAAGCAACAGACTTCACCTCTCAACGGAAGCAGTCTTGTCAAAAAAGTTGTTCTGTGTATTCCTGGCATGCTATTCGGACTCTTTGCAGTTCTTTCAGCTTCCAGCAAGAGTAGTATGCAGTAAAACACAGATCTAAAGACAAGGAAAGTAACATTTGGTCCATCAACCTACAGTACATGCAGACTTTAATCCCATTCTCTTCCCGGTCTGCCACCTCCCCGATCGAAACAATCACCTGAAATGGGAGAAGATATCAGAGAAGAAAAGTAATAGAGGAAAAATACTGAACTTTAACTTCCCTACCTCCAAGGTAGACCGCAGATATGCCTTGACCTTTGCCCTGAAGTATGATGAGTGAGGGCTGCATTATTAAACTGGAGGCTGCAAGTCCTCTACACCATAATTTGTGATTAAGTTAATAGACTAGTAACCAGACTCCTAGACTATTATACTGGCAAAATGAATTGAATCCCAGCATCACAGTTGGGGAAATTAAAATAAAATATATTACTTAAGCACATTAGAGAGCTAACATCAATAGGAGCATATTGTTATGAAAATATAACTGGTCTGATATCCTTCAGGGAAGTAAATCTGCCATCCTTATCCAGGTTCCAGCATCTCAACAGCAGAGCCAATTTTTCCCTATCTGCTGAAGACACTCACCACGGGTGCACATGGGACTAAATATTGGTTGAGCCAATAATATTGGCGTACTATGAACAAGTAAATAAAAGCCGACGTTTTACACAATAATTTTATAACCAAAAGACAGGAAAGTCTGTTCCACTTAGATATTTGCTGAAGTAACAAACAAAAAAATCTAAATGCTGAATACAATTCATCTTTTCTTTGTATCAAGCATTTCTGTTTTTACAATAATTGCATTTCTCCCATGTGTCTACCAAATATAAATTAAGCTCTCTTTATTATTACACCATTTGACCTTGGATGTGGAAGTGTTATAGAGCGAGGGCCAGATGATAAATGTTGCACTATATTCTGAAACTGGAAAATATCAATACTTCAGGATTATACTCCAGGAGAGAATTGCACTGCTATTTTTCTGGGCTGCGATACGATTACATTGGAACTCTGTAGGATGCTTATCAGATCTGCATTTTTATCTGGAGTCATCTGTACCAGAAGACAACAAAATAGTTCCGTCTTTAACAGAGAGGTTTATAGTGTCTGCCAATTTGAGTCATATCAGGAATGTGATCTAAATTACATTGGTGGGGCCAGCCAGAGTAATCAGTTGGACATTTCAGCAGGATGCCACAGTATGAGCAGAATGGGTGCCGTTTTCTTAGCAATAATTAAGCTTGTATTGTTTAGTTTTGTTTAAAATTAAACCAGTGTATTGAAAACAAATATCTGCAATGCTGACTTCTGATACATTGTAGCATCATTTTGTTAAGCTGTCATTTTGCATAATAATCTGTAGTCAGTCTGGTGTCAAACTAATGAGTTAAAATGTTTGCAAAAAGAGGCAGGAGCATTCTTTGATCTCAGTCATCGATAGTGACCAACTGTAATTTTTTTTCATAATTTTCACTGGATGTTCTACAGTTGGTGGTTCTTAAAGCCTTCCATTATTTACAAGGCATGGAACACTTTCCATTTGGAGTAATCAAATCTGGTTCACTATACAACATCCAATACAGGATTGCCTTTCCCTTAGTGGGATCAACCACAAGCTGCTCTAAAGTGCCATTTTGTAGGCATTCTACAAATTCCCTCTCTTGGAATCCAACACCAATCAGATTTTCCAAATTTACCTACATATTGAAATCCCCCATGACTATCATAACATTTCCCTTATTACATGCCTTATTAGTGTCATCCTCATCCTCCACTGGCACTCCAGACCATGAATTCTAGGCTCCCAGAACTTCTAGGGTGAGAAGATTCCTATGACCATGACTGTCCTTGGCAAATTTTTTTACAGAAGTGCTTATCCAATCTTTCTTTTGGGCAGTGTCCTTACAAGATGGGTGACCCTAGTCATTATTAATACTCTTCAGAGATTGTCTGCCTGGTGCCAGTGGTTGCATAGTAAGTGGTATGCACCAGCTGCTCATACAACCATCCACCACCTGCTCTTGTGGCTTCAGGTGACCCCGATCAGGAGGCTAAGGAGGTGCTACACCTTGCCAAAGAGTGACTTGCAGGCTTGTGGAAGGAAGGTGTGCCTTACACATCCTTTGGTAGAGAGGAATCTCCACCCCGCCACCCATGTTTTTGATTACCAGTTTCAATATTTTCATATATGGTTTGGCAGCGGATGTTGTCTGAAGGCACTTGAGATAATTATTGTGTTTGTGATGCTATGTAAATTGTTGTTCATATTAAAGGTATTAGTCTTGTCTCTCTCCCATGCCTTATCTATAGGGTCGTTTTACATTGGTAAACAGGCACAGTTATAATTAATAGGTAATGCCATTGCAACCTTCATTAGTGTAGAGACTGTAATGTAAAATGTTGTTTTTATTTTCTTTCTCCCATTTACCTAGCTTCATATAGCAGAAATTACGGTCATTAACAAGAGCCCCTGGGTTACTGGAGCAATTATGTCTCTAGGTACCTTAGCAGACACCCCTGAACCCACTGCCAGTTTCAATAAGCAGAACCTTCCAATGAAAAGGTTAATGCTTCAGGACTTCCATTTATTTTTACCTACAATATGTAGCCCATTTTTCAAAACTATTTAAAATCACATTTGGAGCACATGGCATTCCCAACAGTATTTATAATTAGTAGCCTTCTCTGTTTTCTGCTTGTTCCACTTATTAAAAGTAGGACTACTTTTCCTAAATTTCAAACAAAAACTTTCCTTTCTTCTCATAAACTTTATATAAGTTGTAATTCAATATCATTTGTAAGCTTTCCTTGATATCAAAACAAGTATACAAATTACTTTCATTGTCAATATTTTAACAAATGTCAATGCATTTTTGGAGTACCATGTAGATTTCAGAGCATTAAGACTGTCTACCCAACCATTTTACTTTATGAAGGTTCTTTTAGTATCTTCCCAGTATGATGTCTGCCATGTGCAAACAAATGCTATGGTTTCGAGACTGGGAGATCCAAGAACCATTCAAGTTCTCTGCTCTGTTATTCCTCAAGTTTCCACACGTTTCTAAAAATTCAGGAGGCTGATATCATGGGGAAATGGCTTAACTCAAGAGAGTCCTGGTCAAGAATGTGTGGAATTCTTTTGGGAAAAACCTTTCCCCAATTAGAGTAAAGGTGACTTGGGGAAAATATTGGTGAGAAGATGATACAGTTTTTGCTTGTGAAGTAGTCAGCCTCCCAGAAGAAGAGAAACATTCCAGTTCTAAACAGAAATCACATTTCCATTTTATTAGTGATCTAAGTAGCACCATTCATAAATAACCGAACCTTCAATTTGCACAAATGTTTATTCTTATAATCCATATTACTTTAATCTCAGATCTTCATTACAGGCAATATTTTAGAAACATAGAAAACCTACAGTACAATACAGGCCCTTTGGCCCACAAAGCTGTGCCGAATATGTCCTTTCCTTAGAAATTACCTAGGGTTACCAATAGCCCCTATTTTTCTGAGCTCCATGTACCTGTCCAGGAGTCTCTTAAAAGACCCTGTCGTATCCACCTCCACCACTGCCGCTGGCATTGCTTTCCATGCACTCACCACTCTCTGTGTAAAAAAACTTCCCCTTGACATTTCCTCTGTACCTACTTCCAAGCACCTTAAAACTGTGACCTCTCGTGTTAGTCATTTCAGCCCTGGGAAAAAGCCTCTGACTATCCACACGACCAGTGCCCCTCATCATCTTATACACCTCTATCAGGTCACCTCTCATCCTCCGTCGCTTCAAGGAAAAAAGGCCGAGTTCACTCAACCCATTCTCATAAGGCATGCTCCTAGTCCAGGCAACATCCTTGTAAATCTCCTCTGCGCCCTTTCTATGGTTTCCACATCTTTCGTATAGTACAGTGGATTCTGGTGAAATGGGACACATCAGGACCAGTACATTTGGCCCAATTATCCAAAGTCCAATGGAAATAGTTAAAAAGATAGAAAAGAAAACAAATTACTGCTTAACTAAGTAACAAATTACATATTTAAATGAAATATGGAACAAATTAAAACATTACCAATACTATTTCTGTACTATAAAACTATATAATGATTTCCAATAGTTATCGACTATGGAATTCATCCAGTCTACACTGCCATGCTCGTTTGGTTGACTGTAAATTGACAAATTCAGTGCAGACATAAAGTGTAGATAATGAACTGCCTTCGTACAATGCTTTTGACAATTTCATCATCCAAATCTTCGTTTTCATTGTAACATTCAAGATGATTGTCGATACTTTCAAATTATTTGTAGTTTCTCAGCAGCCAGGTCAATGGAAAAGAGCAAACAGTTGTCATTTCAGGCCAAGACCCTTCATCATGACCAAACAATTTGTCCCAATGAAGGGTCTCGGCCTGAAGGGTCACTTGTTTACTTTTATCCATAGATGCTGCCTGGCATGCTGAGTTCCTTCAGACTGAATGATTGAAACCCCAATGAGCAAAGCAGCTCTGAGTTATCTTGCTGCTTATTTTACACCAACTATCAGTGACAAATATCACTGCTTTTTGATCACGAACACATGCAACTGATATCATTTTAAAACTGTTTGATTTAAGCACGGTTTCATGTCTAACAGCTGTACTATTGCACGTGACTGACGTTAGTTCAAAACTATTCAATAACAGTCTTGTATCCCAATTAAGTGGCATAGTATCCAAAACAAACAAGGGGAGTCCCAGCTATTTCCCTGGTTAGTTTTTGTTGTCCCAAGTACTGTAAGTGGCTACCCCAATTAACTGATGGCCCAATTAACTGGAATCCACTGTATTTCAAAGGACTAGGACAACTTCAAGTAAAAACATATTGGAAAGGCAAAAAAAGTCAGATATGTTTAATAAAGTAGAATTGGGGGGTATTATAGGATGGGTGGTAGGGAAGGTAATCAGCCCTCTTAGAAGGCTACGTTGCTTTAAGAAACTGCAAGGATACATGAACAATGGTCATGAAAGCACTTGGGTATGAGGATGAGAATCATATCACTGATGTTTTTCCGGATGTGTGTTATGCATAGGAATTGTCATTAAACAGACTTGGATTGCGTCACAATAGAAATATTAAATAACTGAAACAAACCATTTTATACTCAATTCTTCTTGCTTAGCTTTTGTCTTCCTAATTGCTTGCTGTATTTGAAAATTAAACCTACCAGAGATATTAGAGAATAAAGAGTCTAGAAAGAGTAGAGGAATTTAAGTTGGCAAACTAAAGAACTCAAAGTTGCATGCATTACTAAATGACAATAAAAGAGGACTGTGTGTCCTCATAATCTAAAAAAAAATATATTGACAAACTAAAGAACTCAAAGTTGGAGAGAATGAAAGTTAATAGATCCAAAGCACCTGAAATCTACATCCCAGAGTTTTGACAGAGATCCTATAGATTCTGGAATTTTTCCAGTGGATTGGAGTGTAGCAAATGAGACTGTATGAGTTAAAAATAAAACAGAAAACGGTGATAGGAAAATGCTGAAATATGTCATGAAAGTTAAGAAATTACCTGATAAAAGATGAATGAAAGGGAAATCATTTTTTGCCTCATCTGCTAGAGTTCTTTGAAAATATGACGAGCAAAAGAGATGAGGGGGAACTTGTACATGAGGTGTATTGGACAGGATACTGCACATGACTTTGGTCAAGGTCAGAACATGTGGAATTAGGGATAATTTATTGATGTGAATTAACAATAGGTTATCAGACAGAAAACAAAGAGTAGGTATAAACTTGATGGGCTGAGTGGCCTAATTATGCTCCTGTGTCGTATGACCTTATGGTCTAAACAGATCATTCTCAGTTTGGCAAGCTGAGAATAGTGCGATTCCACAGCATCAATGCTTGGGCCCAGTTTTTCACAGACTGTATCAATGATTTGGGCTGAGGGGACAAATTGGATATTTCCAAGTTTGCTGTAAACACTAAACTCAATGGGATATTGACTAAGGAGAAAGATATTAAAAAAACCTTCAAGATGATATGTATGGGCTAAGTGAACAAGCAAGAACTTAGCAGATGCAATATAATGTGGGAAAAGATGTGAAATTTTCCATTTCATTGCACGTAACAGAAAAGCAATGTATTTGTTAAATGGTAAAAGGGTAGTGATCTAGGTTTGCTTGTACACAAGTCAATCTAGGCCAATAGTCAGGTGCAACATGTGATTAAGAGCATTGAAGATATATAAGTCCTTATTATATAAGGGCTTGAGTTTTGAAATAAAGAAGTATTTTGGTAATTGCACAGCACATGCCCTTGGTGAGAGAGTGCTTGAGTATTATGTACCTGCAAAGGATGTTGGAATAGCAGGTTTGATGTCCGATGACAGATTGAGTAGACTGAACAAAATTTAGAAGAATGAGAGGAGGTTTTCATCAACCAAATCAAGTTTTTAAAGGGTTTGGTAGGTAGGATGTCTCTCCTGAATGATGATTCTAGGACAGGGCGGCATGTTTTGAAAGTAAGGGATAGACTATTTAGGACCAAGATGAGGAGAATTACTGTCACTCAGGGGGTGGTGAACCTTTGGAATTGTCTACAACACAAGTCCGTGGAGGCATTGCATTCAGTCAGGACAGCGATCATGAGGATTTTTGGTCATTAGCAAAATCATGGGATATTGGGATAATGCTGGAAAATGGGATAATACTGGAAAATGGCATAATGATGCATCAGTCATAATCACAATGAATAGCAATGCTGACTGTCTGAAAGGAAATGATTTCTTCCTCACTAATAGACAAACTAATTCCCAGTGGGAAGGATGCTTTATCCTGTGCAGACAGAAGTTCAAATCAAAATGCTTTTCATGAAGGGTCATTTGATTATATTGCACTTGTGGAATATTTGAAAACAAGTGAGCACTCTAGAGTTGAGCTCAGGCTTATTTGCAGTGAGGGGTGGCAGAAGGTGCTTGGCAGAATGAGTTCAAGCACTGTGTATATCTGGTAAGGATGGAGAAGTGAGCTTGAGTACTAATTATAATCATTGAAAGTGATGGGGATATGCTGGAGCTATAAAATCAGAAAGCTTTCTAGTGTGGGTAAAGAGATGAATCAGGGTTTTCAAGTCATAGAGCACCACAGCATAGATATGGGCCTTTCTGCTTATCTAATCCAGGCCAATCTATTTTTCTACTTGGTCTCATTTATCCACACCTGGACCATAACCGTCCATACCCCTCTCATCCATGTTCCTTTACAAACTAATCTTAGATGTTGCAGTTGAACTTGCAACCACTAGTTCCACCGGCAGTGGTATCCTTGTGATCAGTCAAATGAGGAGCTGGAGTAGGCAACCACTGAGTATCAGCAAACTTTAGATAAGTTATCTGACAATTGAAAGGGTAAAAGCAACGGCCCACTTTTTTTTTATGAATTCAGGAAAAGCACTTCTGCTTTTTCCAACTCCACAAATTACAAAGTGTTTGGGTCTTTTTTTAATGATCAATCCACCACAATCCCTTTAAGGCTGATTCAGTTTTGCCTGAAGCACACAGTGAGGTCAGTGGACAACACAGATTTCAGACCTGCTTTGCCTAATTAGTGTCTGAAGACCAAATCTATTGATGTCCAGTGTCTTCCTGTGGATCTCATTGATCACGACTGTGATTCCTATTTATTATTGTTTATTACTCAAATATTTTTATGATTCATCCTCTGATTCACATTTTTAAATATATCGCAGATGTGGGTTGTTTAGGTAGAAGCAAATAATGGAAATATGGGCTTAACATGCCCTCAAGTTGGTGTTTTTTTTAAACAGTTTTGAACTGAGGGAAGCCTGAAGGGAAGTGACAGCAATTATAAACAGCACAGCAGCATAGATGTTTGCAGTATAATCCGACAGTCCTAGTGTTAAGTTCAATGCGAGAGGCATTTGAATGGCAAAGCTTTTCATTTTAGTCCACTGTCTACACAGGATTCAATTGCCAGTTCAAATTTATTTATTTCAATTTAACTTCCATGTATGTACCTATGTAGACGAGCCTGTGTATTATCTAATGAGCAGTGGCTAAATGAATCATGAAGGCAGCCCACTGACCAATATGCTCAGTCAACAGTGGCAACATTTAAGGAGCTATGCATGAAATAACAGAGCAGCAGGAAGATAGTCAACTCTGCTTGTGTTTGCTTTCTGAGAACAATCCATTAACAATTAGTCTTGACCACGAAAGATCCTAGTTTGGTTTTCATTCCGTGATATGCTGTTCTCCTTTGTTCTGTGCATTTACTGCGGTAAGTACAAGCTGTACTGTTTTAATTTGAAATAATATTTTGAAGTATTCAAATGAGTGTTGTTGCTGTTTTGGAATTGTTTAAAAATATAATTAAGAGATCAAGAATTTGTGATTTTTTTTTCCTGTAAACCTTTTACTTGCCCACATGACCTGTACAGATTTGGAGTATCTTGTGAATTTATAAGGGACATTTTTCTCAGTAGGGTTTCAAACAAACTTATTTTATTGGAAGTTAAACATCTGCAGTGAGACTAAATATGTAATTACAGAACGAAAGCTGAGAATTTTCTTTGGCTATTTTTGCTTGCGGAGAACAGCTATCTTGAGCAAGGTTTTCTAATTGTGCAGTACTATGACAAGACTTGCTGTAAAAATGTTCAATACTCAATTAGAATTGTTTATTCTGGTTATGACATCTCAGTAACAGTGGTGCAAAATCGTGACGATTCCTAATTAATCACAATAGCAGAACTGTCAGTGTTTGTTGAATAGTTCATTTCAGGTACTTCGTTAAAACTGAGGGTTATCTCTATTTTCAATAACATGGTGGCATGGAAGCATAACGGTTAGTTTAGCGCTTTACAGTACAAGGGAAACAGGTTCATTTCCTGCTCCTCTCTGTAAGGAGTTTGACCATGTATGTTCCCTCTGGGTGCTCCAGTTTCCTCCCACATTCCAAAGATATACGGGTTAGGGTTAGCAAGTTGTGGGCATGCTATGTTTGTACTGGGTGCAAAGTGGCACTTGCGGTCAACCTCGGACTGTGTTAGTTGTTGATGCAAGTGACGCATTTACCTGTATTTGTTTTTTTTAATGTTTTGATGTTCATCTGACAAATAAAGCTAATCTTTATTTTTTTTTAATTCAAAGAACGTTAAAAAGATTTTAATCTAATAAGATAGAAATGATGAACTTCAGTAGAAAGAATCATTTTTATCCATAAGCAAATCATCTGCTGCTGTTCATATTGACATTTACTTAATTGTTTATTCATTGGCCAACAGTATTTGGCTATTTGCGTTTGCCCTTGTGGTGGCAAACTGCATTCCATTGGTGGTGGTATACCATGTTGCTGCTGGTGCAAAGTTCCAACATTTAGATATGTGAAAATAACAGTATGAATATGCATGCCCGAGTGAATGTGATGTGCCAGTTGGAGGAGAACATGGCTCTGCCCCAATCTGTCTCTGCAGCTCATGAGATTATGGGTTGAGAAATACTGTCGAAAATTGAGTTGTTGCAATACTCCTTGTGACAACATGATGTTGCACCGATCATGAGGGAACAGATACTCAACAAAATTGGTGGGCTGCTGAGTCTTAATTGCCCAACTGCAGTGACCTTACAAGTCACTTAGTTCAAGGGTTAAACAATAAATCATGCCAATAAGTGATGCCATACATTTCTGAATCACCAATGAATATCTTTCTTTTAATTTTAAAATGAAGAGGAAGTACTGATGAAATTGATGTGCATGGGTAGACATAAGAACTTTTGCAGCAATATCCTTGGGTTGAGAGAATTAGTCTTCAACAGCTGCTATCATCTTTTTTGTGCTATATTATATACAGTGGGTAGAGATATTCATTGTCTTCAACTTTACTGATGCTACTTCTTAAAATTAGATTTTGTTAATGATATACAGGGAAATGCATCATTTGCATTTGGGGGGCAGCCTGCAATATACTGCAGCATTAACATAGCATGCCCACAATGTTCAGCACAACAATACACAGCTAATCTACAAGCAACAATAATAAAACAAATCTTTCCACCCACACGCACACACAAAATGGCCTCCAGTCCCAGGACAGGCCACCTCAGGGCTACCAGCTCCACACTGTGGACTCAGACTCACAGACATTGGAGGTTTAATTTCTGATCCTTGGCCTTCAGGCTCACCAGCCTCTGGCTTTGACCCCAGAATCTATACTTGAAGCTAAACTTGACTGGATTGAAGTCAAAGGCAGCATCTTTCACTTCCTTTCCAGAAATCAACTCTATTGTTCATGTCTGGATCAAGACTGTAATGAGATCTGGAGATGAGTCACCATCATTATCATTGTGTGCCGTGTTGTATGACGTGGGCAATCATAGTCTATTCATGACCATGACTGTACTTGGAATTTTTTTCTGCAGAAGTGGTTTGCCACTTCTTGGAGATGAGTGGTTCTGTTAAAATCCAAGATGTGCATTGTTGAGAAGCTGATTGGTGAAATGTTGGTACTTGGTAATACTGCTGACAACAATTTCCATCACTTTGTGAATGACTGAGAGTTGGCTTACTGACTGGCTGGAATTACTGTGGCCTTTTTTGTGATCTGGATACATCTGAACAATTTTGCAGATGTTTTGGAACAACTTGTCCAGAGGTGAGACTTGGCTAGAAGTAGGCTTTCAGCATGGTGACCTTGATGTTGTCTGAGCTTCTCGTCTCTGCAAGATCATATACACTCAGCTGTCCCTCGATATCACATGGAGTGACTTGAGTTGACTGAAGACTAGCTTCCAATGTGCTAGCTGGAGTTTTCATGAGGAAGGCTAAGATGGGTTAACCACTCAAGACTTTAGGAATATCCAGACATGACAAAGACACACTCACGGGCACAACTAGTAGATCGCTGCCTCCTAGCTCCTCCAACCCAGGTTCCACCTTGAACTTCAGTGCAATGTGTGCCGAGTTTGAATTTTCATTCTGTGACCACGTGGATTTCCTCTGCCAGATCCATTTCCTCCTGGACCCCCAAAACATGCAAGTTAATAGATTATTTTGCCATTAGAGTGTGGGTGTGTGATGAAATCTTGGGTGGGGGAAGTGAAGGGAATTCAAAGTGAATAAGATGGGACAGTGTAAGTAGCCAGCATGTTTTCAGAGGGCTGAAATCCCTGCTGTATGACCCGGCTGGTGGCGTAGTTGCATCAGTGCCAGACTTCGGGACGAAATGTCCCGAGTTCGAATCCAGCCGGCTCCCCTGCATGCTTTCCATCCATGCTGGGTTATGAGCTGGTGATCTCTTTGGAAACTCACCCAGCAGAGGACAATGGCAAACCACTGCTGTAACTTGCCTCGTACGTGGTTCCCCTCTACGTCAGAGAGGCGTGGAGAGAAATCGTCTGCTAAGCGGAGAAACTCCAGTTGTGATGTACCTTTCCTTTATTACTCTGTGATCAGATATTTATTGGGGTTGCGGGGTGGAGATGCGGCTCTACCAAAGGAAGTGTAAGGCATTCTTTCCGTCTGCTAGCCTACAAGTCACCCTTGGGCAAGAGGTAGCGCCTGCTTAGCAACACCTCCCCCCCACCCCCCCCCCCCCCGGAATCAGGGTCACATGAAGCCATGGGAGCAGGTGGTGGATGGTTGTGTAAGCAGCTGGTCCATATCACAAACCCTGGTTATGTGACTACTGACTCCAGGCAGATGATCTCTGAAGAGTATTTATTATGGCTGGGGTCACATGTCTTGTAAAGACAACGCCCAGAAGAAGGCAATGGCAAACCAATTCTGTAGAAGAATTTGCCAAGGACAGTCATGGTTATAGAAAGACCATGATCACCAACATCATATGACATGGCACATAATGAATGAACAACCAGTTGTGGAAGATGTTTTTCTTTGCACCAGTTTATTTGCTGAGAACGTATTTTGCTTCTGGTTCCTTAGCAAGTAATAGGGGTGGCACTTCATTTTTATGATCACCTGATACCTTCTTCTACATTTCACATTGAAACAGGATTGTCATCTGGCTTTTAGGAGAAGGTTATGAGGGATGATGCTCGGATTGGCTAATGATGGTAGTTCTATCTCTGGTCGCATGTACACCATTCCCTGCCAGCTGTTACTTCCATAACTACCTGTGTTGTGGGATTTTCATCAGTAGTTTGGTGTTTTCTTTTAGTGAGAACTTGTAAATATCTTCAATCAACTGACTTACCTGAGAATGTTTGCCTAGAGTTTGTGTCACTGCTGAATTTCCATCAAGCTCAGTCACCAAGATTGACTGCCAGAATCAGACTCATCTTTATTATCGCTGATATATGTTGTGAAATTTGTTGTTCTGAGACACCAGTACGGTGCAAGACATAAAGGAATTACTATGTTACAACATAGATTAAACAAATAAATTTTACAAAGGAATAATCTAGCTGTGTTCATGGATTCGTGGACCATTCAGACATGTGATGTCAGAAGGGAAGAAGCTGTTCCTGAAACACTGGGTGTGCATCTTCAGGCTCCTATACCTCCTTCCTGATGGTGGTAATGAGGAGAGAGCATGTCCGAGATGGAGAGGATACTTTGCGTTGGAAGCTGTCACCCATTACTGGTGATGCAGAGAACACAGGCTCAGCCATGATTTTAAGTGGCTTGGAAGGTGTAACAGAATCCTCTGCTTCCCTGAATTTCTAGGTATTTGTGAGATGAAGAGGTATGAGGATAGAGCAGGAAAATGGTATTGATGTGGAAGAAGAGCCAAGAGCTTGTTGAATGGCAGAGCAGGTGTGGAGGACAAATTACTTCCTTCTGCTCCTGTTTCTTTTCGTTTGTGTGTTCCCTAGTTTCCTCTGTCCTAAACACAAACTCCCTCTGCCCACACACCTGCTTCCAATCATCCTGAAGTCTACACTCCTTGCAGCTTTCTCCTCTGGGCTTGATGTTGACTGAGTGTCCCATCTTCCAGAGTATGACTTAATCGGCTCAATGTTTATATCAGAATGGACTGGGTGACAAGTAAGTGAGAGATGTGAGTTTGAGCTTTAGAACAGGGGATTCAATTTTTGTGTTTCCAGTCTAGGAAGACTGTTCGGATTGATACTAATAATTAAGGACTTAAGTAAAGTCTTCAAAAAAGTCTTTGAAAAGTCTCAGTTTTCCCCAAATGTTGGAGCTCACATGAATCAAGGCAAGTTGCCAAATTCCCAATGTTGGTTTAATAACAGGAAACAGAGCATGATGGTAGAAAGTTGTTTTTATGATTGGAAGCCCATGGTGTACCACAGGCCTCAGTGTTGGAAGTCTTGTTTGTTACTCTTTAGATTAATTACCTAGAAGAGAATTTAGGAGGTATAACTCATAAGTTTTGCAGATGACATGAAAATTGATGGTGTTGTTGATAGTCAGGAGGGTAATCTTAGGCTACAGTATGATATTGATCAGATGATAAATTGGGCAGGGTAATAGCAGGTGGAATTTAATCCCAGCCAAGTGTAATATAATGCATTTTGGGAGGTTTAATAAGCATAGGATATATACTATGAATGGTGGAGCCCAAGCATGTATCGAGGAACAGAAGAACATTGGTGAATAAATCCAAATATTTCAGGTAGGTTGGGAGGTAAAGAAGACATGTGAATGCTTACCTTTCTTAGTTGGGGCATAAAGTTTTTAAAGTTTATAAAACATCATACAATTTTATAAAATATTGCTTCAGCTACAGATGAAACAGAACGGCACATAATCAGAAGGATATCATTGTAATGGAGAGAAAACTAACCAGGAGATTGCTTGGGATGGTATGCTTCAGTTATGAGGAGAGGCTGGAGAGGCTCACAGAGTCGTACAATACAGTTTTCCTTGGAGCAAAGAAGCTAAGGAGGGACCTAATAAAGATCTACACAAGTATGTGAGGCATAGATAGGGTAGGTAGTAGAAAACTTGGCCAATGGCAGAGATGTCCAAGATCAGAGTATTAGGATGAGGAATAAGAAGTTGAGAGACACTCTGAGAGAAAGAGGTTTGACTTTGGATCACAGTGCCTAAGAAGACAATGGAGGCAGATACTCTGATAACATTTACAAGGCATCTGAACATACACTTGAATCACTAAAGCAAAGTACCTGACAGAGCTGGTAAATGGAATTGGAACAAGTAAATACACGATTGACAGATTAGGCCATAGGGCCTGTTTCTATGCTTTATGATCTACTGTACAATGTTGACTCTGTGATTGGAAAAAAAAGTAAATCACCCCACCTCTGATTTACAGACACAGCCTCACTTGTCACAATTAGTCCTGGTAGGAATTCAAAGTTTAATATATAGAGTTACTCTATATAAAAAGAAGCTCCTTTTATGGTGTTTGAACTGATCGGGGATTTCCAGTTTCTCTGTCAGTTATACAGGGGAATTTGCATCCTGTTTCAAAATCTTACGGGACATAACACTTCAAAAATCCCAAAATAAAAGCGGTAATATTGACAACCCAATTATGTGCCATTTAAGCTGTGGTGGGTGTTGTTCTGCATTATGGCTATCATGATTTAAGTTGTTAGTTTTTGTCTGAAACTATACCATTCAAGCAATAATGGAGGCACGCAACAGAAATGTGAACCAGGCTATTGTCACTCGAAGGACTGTGGTGTGATCTGAAAGGTAATTTGCTCAATATGATTCTGTCAGGTTGATTATTTTAAGCCATCAGCAATAAATCAGTTCTTCCAATTTTGACACAAGCTTCCAGAGTTTTTGAGAAGGACTTTGCTGGCTCAGTTATTGCTGAGTGTGCTTTTTATTATGTCTGAGTACAATATGTAGGTCATTGCTGGATGGTCTAGATATAGCCTCTCTATGCCAGCGTGATATAGCTGTATGGCTTGCTAGGATACATCAGAGGCAGTAAGTGGACACTTTGCTTGGATCCAGAGCAGGGAAAGATGGTAGAGACAGTAAATAAATTATGTCGTATAACATTCCAATAACCTCGTTATTACTTTTGCTAATCACAACTATTACAGATTTATTTAATCCAAAGAAAATTTGTATTTGTGAACTACTTTGGTGAGTTTTGAACTAACATCTCCATGACATAACTACTGAGTTGCTGTAGCTACCAAATTCATGTGAAGAAATTAAGTAAGAAAGCCTTGCAAGTTTTCCAGAAGAGGGTGGAAAAAGTAAATGGGGTTGGCAATTGTGGGTGAACATTTAGTTAAGAATTATCCATGTGTGGCTTCATCTTGTTTGCAAAAGGTGGCTCACAAATTCTTCTGGAGTTCCTATCTCAATAGGAGATGGAGAGAACTCTGGCTGAAATAGGGAATGCAGTTCTCATGCGCCTCCACTGATTCCAGTTGTTTTTTTTTTAGATTATGAGGACACGCAGTCCTCTTTTATTGTCATTTAGTAATGCATGCATTAAGAAATGATAAAATGTTTTTCTAGAATGATATCACAGAAAACCAAGACTGAAAAACTGACAAAACCACATAATTATAACATATAGTTACAACAGTGCAAAGCAATACCGTAATTTGATAAGAACAGACCATGGGCACGGTAAAATCTCAAAGTCGCTCGAAAGTCCCATCATCTCACGCAGACGGTAAACCTCCGGCATCGCAAACTTGCCGATGCAGCATCCCGGAAGCATCCGACCACAGTCCGACTCCGAGTCCATCCAAAATCTCCGAGCCTCCAACCAGCTGTCCGACACCGATGCAACGAACACCATCTCTGCCGAGCGCTTCGACCCTAGCCCCGGCAACAGGCAATAGGCAAAGCCGAGGACTTGGGGCCTTCCCTCCGGAGATTCTCGATCGCACAGTAGCAGCGGCAGCGAAGCAGGCATTTCAGAAGTTTCTCTAGATGTTCCTCCGCGCTCCTTCACGTCTGTCGCTATCAAATCAGGATTGTGCACAGCATCCTACTTCACAGATACGATATCATTCGGAACAGCCGTGCACGCTGCATTGCGCTGCCATCTTCTCCTCCCTCCAAATTGGTCAGTTTCCACAAGGTTTGGAGCAGAGCAAACAATCCCTGAATCAGGAGAACAGTCCTCGTCATGGAAATGGAGTCAAATGGTAGAGACAACTAGCAGACCAGACTGAGACCTCCATAAACTCTATGCATGACTTGGAAACTGTCTGGACATCTGGAGGTATTTACTGCGTCGGATCAGTAGGGGTCTGGGGTTAATTGGATAGAGGCAGGTTGGGTAGTTTTAAAGACTGGAAACATCCCTATTGGCATAAATATGCTCAGTTTCCAGATGTATGGGGCACTTGGGTCAATAAGTACAATGGAGCGACATGGGAGATCATCTGCCATGTGCAAGTGAAATCTCCAGCAAAATGCGGTACTGAGCAATACTGGAGAGATGCAGCCAGTTCCACCTCAGAGCATTCTCCGGAGAATTTCAGAACCAGGTTTTTTCATCACATTGTAACATAAAGACACATCTAGAAATGAGAGGCAAGCATTGCATATGCAGTCTTCATCTAGACTGAATAGGTTCCAGTGCAATTTCATATATGGGACATAGATTCACTAACACAAATTCAGAAATGTCCACTTCCATTTTTGAACTATGATGAAACAAGCCCCGACAGGGTGATCTAAATTAGCATCATTAAATTAAAGTGTTTAAATTAGTATCACTGTCTAATTAAATCTAAAATTACCTGAGGTCACTTAGTCCTGTTGAATCTGTAGGACATTGTTTAACCAAGATGGCGCTGGCAATATACAGTGACATTTTGTGGGCAACTCACAAAACTACTGCAGCCTGTAATTTCTTGTTAAGAAATTAAGCTTTAAGCCATCCAAACCAGTGGTTCCAAAATGGGTGATATCGTCCCCCCTCCACCCCGGGGGCAGTGGGAGTTTCTGAGTGGGTGATAAAGATAATAGGGGCAGTGGTGAGGTCACTCAATAGCAAGGGGGATAGCTGAGGGATTACAAGCTTAATTTAATAAATGAATTATTTACAGTGTTATAAATATTTGATCCTCAGTGCCTCAATTGCTTACAATGACCATGTCATCACCTCATCTCTTGCTAACCCACCATTCTCTTAGACTTGGCTCAAAGTGCATTATAGTTGTTGAAAAGCAATGTGACATTTCTGTATTTGGCACATCATGAAAAATTTGGACTGAAGAAGTTGTGTTATTTCCAAGCCCAGCTCACACGTTATTGCCAATCAGTACTATAGTAGAGTGTTAGCTGGTATGATTACCATATTCTAATTACACAGTGATGAAATTTCTGTGATTTAGGGTATGGCATTCAATGGGATAAAACTCAGATTCTTCCCTTTCAAATGGTCTTGATCACATTTCTCTAGCTCACAGTCCAACCGAGACATCATTGCCCCACTTTTTGTACCTTAAAGCAGAAAGTCAGATTTTGTCTCAGCTGTGATAACACCATAACTTTCCCCTTAATTGATTGCAGTGTTTGAGGTTTGACTCAAACAATAGGTGATTGACCATGATCATTCATCCATAATGAAAATGGCAGAAGCAGACCCAATGAAAAAGAAATGTAGACAGTATTGTATGAAATGTCTGAAATATGGATTTATACCAGTACCAAGCAACCACAGCAGCCAATGTGTCTGTTGTGTGAAAAAGTTTTTTTTTTCAACTGAGGCAATGAAACCATCCAGGCTTCTTGAATATTTGAAGAAAATACACTCTGATAAAGTAAGCAAGAAGTAATCTTATTTTCAATCACTTTGTGAAAATGGAAAATACTTCAAAACATGTTTGGCAGCACTTCAAACCAAAACAGGTATTGTTTTCTATGCTTCGTACAATATGTCATCTCATTGCTAAATCTGGAAAGCCCCATACAACTGGAGAAGAACTGATTCAGCCAACAGTAAGGACGGTTCTGGGTACAGTTTTGCAGAAGTCACAGACCAAATAATTAAAGTCATTCCACTTCCTGTCAAATTTGTTCAAAGACGAACAGATGAAATGTCTGAGAAC
Organism: Mobula birostris; assembly: GCF_030028105.1. Lineage (NCBI taxonomy): Eukaryota > Metazoa > Chordata > Chondrichthyes > Myliobatiformes > Myliobatidae > Mobula > Mobula birostris. Next base: position 47,105,295 of record NC_092390.1, on the reverse strand, counting down.
GTGGAAGACACATTGTGCAACATGCTTAGGCCAACAGAGTTCCCTCTGCAGTTGGATAAGTCAAGAATTGTTATTTGCAAAGGGACTAGAAACAGGTACAAAGGGGAAATCAATATTTTAGCTTGTTGAGCAATTTTTCAAAGAGATGGACATTCCATTTACCACATTCTTGCTTGCGCAACAGATGGAGTACCACCAATAACAGGACACGAACATGGGGCTATTCCTTTCTTGGAAAAAGCTGTACCTAACATATTTACCTTGCACTGTGTAATCCACAGACAACATCTTGTCACAAAAAAACCTAATTGATCAGCTGCACAAATCATTAAGCATTGTTATCTCAGTGGTAGATAAAATCAAGTCCCATGCTCTTAATTCTTGACTCTTTTGAGAGCTTTGTATTGAGAATGATGAATAATTTGGATACTTGCTGTTGCACACAGAAGTCAAATGGCTGTAGGAAGGAAATGCCTGAGATACTTTTTGAAAATGTGGTAAAATTAATTGAAGATTCAAATGCTTCATTCAGTAATTAACTCAAGAATATTAGGCATGACTTTGCTTATTTGCCAGAATTCTTCACGAAGTTTAATGAAATCAGTCTTCAATTGTAAGGAAATGATGTGAATTTTATCAAAGTCAAATCAGACTTCTACACATATCTGTCCTAATTAACCCTACTTCAGTAAAATATTAGTTGTCACAACCTTTTCCAATTTCTGAGCTTCTCTGAGTTTGAAGAGAAATAAGGAATAATGATCTTCAAGTATACTATGCCCACTTGGGTGAGCTGCCAAAAGATAAGTCAGCGAGGTTTCAGGATCTTCTCTCAATCCAAATTCCAGATTGGGTAATAAATCCACTGCTGAACTAGTAACAAGGAATTAACAGGAAGGATGGAGGAAGAACTCATCTAGCTACAAAATAACTTTGAGCTGAAGTCAAGGTTCAAAAATCATATGAATACTTTTTTGATCTCTGAACACTATCCTGCACTGTTAGAAAAAAGGTCAAGATGTTATTTATTGCCTTTCCAACATTATATTTAGTGGAATGTGGTTTCATTGCAGTAGCCCAACTTCTTTCAAAGTAACGAAGCAGATTGCAAATGATTAAACGTGTGTATCTGAGACTCCTTCCGAGTAACATTCAGCCTGGTGTTGAGAAGCTGATGTCACTGCACCAAGCCCACCTATCTCACTGAAAGTTGAAAAATCATTGAAGTAGTGAATAGTTGGTCTACAAATGTAAGCCCTAAAATTGTTGAAGAAAATAGTTTTTACTGTAATTAAATAAAGAAATAGTTTTGTTTGTAGTTTTAAATAGATTTAAATAATTTTTGCAATATTTGCCACTGCTTTGAATTTGCAGTTTCTATTTTCATTCACTGTGCGTTGTAAATCAAAGTTCCTTATAGTTTCTATGTAATGGCCGGACAGGTGGATGCTGGGGGTGTGGTCTGTGAGTCTGTGAGACAAGGAGGGGTAATCCAAAAAAGTTTGGTAACCTCTTGTATGAAGGAACTAGAGATTTTACGATCTCCTGAAGGATTCAATGAATTCGACTCTCAGGAATGCAGGTGTGGCCATCATCAGAAGAGAGAATGCTGGAGTGAGCTTCAAGCCAGATTAATTCATCAAGGCCTGAGAGTGGAAAATGTACTTGTGTTCAGCCCTACTACGTTGTGCTAGCCAAGATGCCTTACCAGAGCCCATCCTGTTTGCCTGAGTTTGATCCACCTCCTTCTCTTCCGGTTACTACCATCAGGTAGAGATACAGGAACCTCGAGTCCTATGCTACCAGGTTCAGGAACAGTTGTTGACCTTCAACCATTCGGCTCCTGGACCGGCGTGGAGTGCTTCACTTGCCTTAGCACTGAACTGTCTCCACAGCCTGTAGACTCATTTTCAGGGACTCTACTTTTGTTATGTATGTTTTTTTCATGGACTCTATTGTGTTTCTTTAATTTCCTGTGGATGCCTGGAAGAAAATGAATTTCAAGGTTGTATATGGTATACATATTTTCATAGTAAATGTACTTTGAACTTTTGCGCCAAGCAAATCTCCATTGAGAAGGATCTCTGTCACATTCCTTGTTTTGGTGGATGTACTCTCTATGAGTGAGGTGAGTATTCCTGTTGCTAGGTCCCATTTCTCATAAAAACATGCAACTATCAGTATCCATCAACATGGACTGGATAAATGAAAATCAGCCAGATTTACCTTTCTGAGTGTTCTGTTTTGCCCCGTTTTGGAGTGGTTGGGTTACCACCAGACGAACAACCTCTAGCACAAAGAGCAGTATGTCCCTTGGGAAACAATGACCAAACAGAGATGCACAAAAAAAAGAAAAGCTATCTGACCACTGATTGTTTGACATTAAGCTTGTTGTATTTTTCACCCACCAGAAAGGTATATGCCTTCCTTGCAATCCCTTAATGTACATCCTGCCATTAGGTCTTGCTAGGCGAGATGCCTCTGTGAGCACCTTCTAAAGACAGGGGACTTCCCAAGTCTTTGCAATTTTGCTATGCCAGTGGGAAATTCAAAGCAGATCAAATTCAGTAGGAATATGGCATTTAATTTTCTCACCTCCTGAGCATAGAGTGATGGGCAGATTTTATTTGTCACCAGGCTGGATTAGCCATCTATACTTACTTCCATTGAGCATGATGAAATTATAACCTTGGACACTTCATGGAAGTTTCCCAACTGCAAGGCCAGTTTTAAATTTGGGAAGAGTAATGGCCAAACAGAGATGCACAAAAAAAAGAAAAACTATCTGACCACTGATTGTTTGACATTAAGCTTGTTGTATTTTTCACCCACCAGAAAGGTATATGCCTTCCTTGCAATCCCTTAATGTACATCCTGCCATTATGCCCTTGGTTCTGATACTTCATGTTGGTGTTGCATTGCACAATCACATCAAGTGCTGTCTTAAGATGTTATTCTATAATTTGAATATATTACAATGGCAGACATAGGAAATATTTGAATAAATTTGATTATTTTTTCCAATTTAAAGCTATTGGCTCTAACATACCAGTCAAAATTAATGACATGCCCCAAGAGAAACAGTTAATTTGCAGTCTAGTTATTAATATCCAAGTAAGTCAACTAAAAATTGTTATTCTGCTGACGCGATAGGACTGTGTGAAGGTCCAGTTTTCAAAATGCAGGACACTAAAGAAATTTGAAGGAATATCTGTGTGCTTGGATCTTGCTGCCTGGTGAGATTTTGTTTTAAAGTATATGAATGAATGTTCAGGTAAATCTTTTTGTGACCTTTAAATGAACTCTGGAGTAGTGAGGTGATTAATATCCATTAATTTATCTTGGAACATGAATTACAACTTTCACTTTCTAGTTCATCTAGATGTCAGTCCTCTGCCTAGCGATGGCAATTTTCATTTCGATACAGCAGACCTTTTTAACATTTGTATTGGAACTATTTTTGTTGTGTTGACTTACAGCAGTTCATCTGTAATTAGGACACTGTAGTGCTAATGCTTTTGTGGTTTACGTTATACATTGCATTCTAGGTGATATTTTTAACAAAATCATGACTGGTGATTGTGTATTCAAGATACTGATAATTGCTTGACTGTACTGGACATGGTGTGACGTCACTATGTTGAAAAGCAGTGGTCAACTTTTATAAAAATAGAAAGTGCTGTAAACATTCAGTGCAACAGCGCTTTGCAAGTGATGAAGATATGATTTACTATCAAAATCCAATTACCTGGGATGTTGTTCTTCATGAAATTGTTTCTGATTATGTAGGTGCCTCATAAAAATTGCAGTAAGCCATTTAATAGAATATTGCATTGACCATATTTCTATGTAGTTACTTTGGGAGGACAGTTTTTCGCCTTGAGCCACATTATACATTCAGTCAGTATGAAGCAGTTAATAACTATGCTCAATTGTCAGAGGATTTACTGCCCAATTTTGCATCCCACACTCTGGTAGCAAGCAATCCCATCAAGAGATCTGCACTTTGATCCAAGAGCAAGTGAGTAGTAGATAAAAAGCAATGACGGTGTTATGCAATTAGACTTTAGTCTTTGACTTGTTTATCAATTCAGGGAAAATTAGATTCTGGCTTGGATGCAGCTTGCTGAGAGATGAAAGTGACAATTAAGTTAAAATTTAGGGCCTGAGGAGAAATATTAACAGAGTATAATACAAATGATCTTGAAAGACCTGAGGCCCCAGGACTTAGAATCATGACAACCTTTACGTATTACTGCTATGTGTTTGAAAACCCCAGATGTTCTACCATCTCATCTGAAAAGAGCTTCATAGAAGGTCAAGAAGGCACACTTTAAACTACTCTGTTTGACAACCTTCTGCATCTTTTGAATCTGTTCTTCAGAGCCTTTTATCAGATTTAAGCTTGAGATGTACTGTCATTGATGTTATTATTGAAGCACTTAAATGACGTGCAGCAAATCCCTGCTACTTTAATGGGGCTGTTAAACAATTTATTGTATCTTAAAGTAGATATTAAGATTGATTAGATGAATAAAGTCTTTTCTGTCAACTGATCTCAGTTTATGATTTCCCATTATCTCTTGTGAGGTTCTGCTATGTATAAGGAATGAAACAATGGTGGTAATTTCAGTTCCCAAAAATATTTCTGTGGGATGAAGACTTAAACTCCTAACTTCCATCCAGCTGCCTAGTTGTGGTTTTTTTAATGCTGACGAAACATGGGACAGTTGCCAAACCACTCCCCCAACCCCAAGCCACACCCCAATCCTATTTCACCAATCTACATCCCAGCTGCAAGTTTCTTTTAAATTTCTAGTCTAATACTTCTCCCTTGCAAAATTCCCACTCCTTCGGATGTAGAGAACCATGTCTGTTAGTCAGATCAACTCTAGGTGAGTAATTTGCTCTAAAAATATGATGCGCACTGTAATGTTAAAAGTGTACAGTGAGTCTGACCTAAATTCCATTATCTACCTCCCTGTCCCATCAGCAACACTTACACATGCACATATATTTTAAAAAACACATTAAAACACAACAAAAACTAAGAGAGCAGAATCAAATAGCAAATCTAAGAATTATTTAAGGATCAACTGCACCTAGATTAAATTTGTCCAAAAATTTGTAGGGAAAACATTTATGAAATGGTCACAATATTCATGAAATCATAATTATTTGCAACATAAATGTAGTTTGTAAAATAGGATTGCTGGCAAATTTATCTTTAAAAATTGGAATAATTTCCTATCTATTATCATATAGTTTCGGCCTCAATCAATCAATGTTTCTGTCCTCAAATGATCAAGATACCGTAACAACATCTCAACCTCTCATGTCCTTGAGATTCTTGTCATTCCAGGTTTCAATTAAGTCCCTTACCTAAATCCTTGCCATTTACAATCCACAAAAGATCTAGTGATGGGCTAAGTGGCAGTTTCTCGTACCATGTTTTTAATTATCCTCATTAAAATGTACAATTCATTGAATTGCTTGAATCAGTAAGCAATTAAGGATTTTGATGTTTGCAGGTAAGGTTCTTTTCAAGTATTTCGAATCTTTGACAATTGACATACAGTTGATTTTTCATAAGAGTTGCAGCATACTGAGAAGAGTGCGTCTATACTTGATCAATTGGGTTTACTTAGGTGAGAAATCTACCTGTGAAGCTGGGATGAAAACAGATTTTTTAAAATCTCAGAGTTAAATGGATGTGTTTTTTTTTTCTTTGTGATCTTTATTTAACTCCTAAAATCTCCAAATAAGAGATCAGGTCACCTTTCGTAAAGTTTCATCATGTACTTCCTTAAATGTAGGAAATAAAAGCATTGGGAAAAGCATAGCTTAGATTCATTTTGATGTTACCAGGAATGAGGGAATTGTTGTAATGATAAAAGAATTGAAAAATTCCATTTTTTTCATTGGAGGTCACCTCAAATTTATGATGACAGAACTTCTATTGGTCGGTAACTTGGTGTTGAGAGGGTACAACTAATCGCTTTCAATGGGAGATTGGAAATAAATTATTCTCAGGGTGGTTGTAATGCCAAAATCTGCTGTTGAGACAAAATCCATAAATCATTTTAATAGAGAGGCTGATAGTTGTTTAAAAAAGGAAGGTGAAAGTACTGGGCATGAGAAGTGACAAATTAGACTCTGCACTTGTGAAGTAAGGCATTGGTTCAGGATTGAGGGAGAAGAAGGTAAGATGAATTCATCCTGGGCTTGACTGAAGGAGAAAATATGCCAATTTGGACGAAGGGCTGTGGGAAATATTAAAAGGTTGCCTCTGTGAAAGAGGAGAAGAAAGAGAGGCAGTACACTGCATTTTACAGTCTCTTTTAAATTACGAGAAAGTAGGCAAAGGAGCCTTAGAAAATATCACTTATTATATCTGGTGCAATTTCCTTTGCCAGTAGCATGCCTTGTCAAAAAAGCTCTTGAAACAGTTAAATCACCAGTTCCTCATGAATCTTAATGGCAACAAATCAACTGTTTGGTGAGGGAGTAATAATGTGACACAGATTATGGGTTGTGAGGAAATTGAAGGTGAAGCAGTAAGTGGTTTTATAAAGGGCAGGAAGGGGAAGCTGTATCAGACAAAATGAACCGAATTTATGTATGCTTGCCAAAGTGTTATTAAGGAAGAAAATGGATTTTCTTCAAGGAGTTTGTGAATTGCAACTTTTGTAGGACTGTCCCATTGATCCACTCCTTAATGAGAATCTTGTTCGTATTATTTTCCTATTTTGTTTATGTAAGGCTTTGATTGACAGTATTGCTATCAATTTGTAAAATGCCAGTTTTATTTGATTTAGGTGAACAATCCCATGTAAAATCTTCAGAGACATAACCTAGGAAGTTCTGATAACATGGGCCTTTTTGTAATTTTTACTTACCAGTGTTCATTTCCAGATACCAGTGTAACTGGATGTTGGTTTTGCATTAATCCTCTGTTATCATTCTCATAAAAAAAATCAAACTTATTTTCTTAAGATGTTTTTCAAACTTTTTATTATTTCTTACAATATCAATGAATGTTGTTTGGTTTGTGGAGGTTACACAAGCTTTGTACCATTCCAATCGGTCCCATTTGCTCATGTATTTCTTTGCTACCTATTTTCACCCACACGCCCATCATCTCCTCAGTGCCATCAGCTACACTGGGTGTAATTTTACATTCTCCAATTTAAATCACAAGCAGCAGTCCTTAGAATATGAGAGGAAACCAGAGTTCATTGGGACAGGGAACAAATTCTGCAAAGAACACAAGGTATTGGAGCTGAGTGACTGTAACTCTTAAAAAACACCTTCTGTAACCTTTGTCTCCACAACTCCCAGTTCAGTCTCTTCTGTTTTTCACCAACTGCTGAAGCTTTTCTTGGATTCCCCAAAATATATTTCTCTGACTATAGATGAAGAGTGAAGACACTTGCTTTCTGTTGGGGAATAAAGGCTCTTCCTTAATGGTCCAGATCCACCAATTTTCCCAATGACATTTGTCTGACTACAGATGAAGACTGAAGAAAAGTGCTTTCTGATTGATTTAATAAAGGCTCTTCCTAAATGGTGCAAACCCACCAATTTCAGGGAGATATTTTTTCAAAAACTGGATATCAAGTGAAGAGTTACTGTACATGCAGAAGGAAAAAACATCTGTTTTCTTTTTTTTATTTAAGGACAGTGGAAGGAATTTATCCTTTTAGTAAATGGGATTCTTCTTCTCAAAATTGCATGGTGATTTAATGATTAATTCAGAAGGTGGGCTATTATAACTTTATTGCATTAGATCCTGGGTACAGATGTAATGCATTTATATCCATATACCCAGCCTTTCTTTGAATAGGCATTCTAGTTTATTTACTGGTTATATCATAGTAATTTGACAAATTGCTTTAAAACTCTAAATTGTCTGAATAAACACAATATAAAGATATTTACAAAGCTTCTGTCCTTAGTTTACTGGATGATGGTTAAAAAGGTACTGTTGCATTCTGGGCCTGTACTCACTGTATTGAAAGGAGGAGATAGATTGGATGTGGAGAGGATGTTTTTTTACAGTAGGGTGTCTAAGACCAGAGGGCATAGCCTCAGAATAGAGGAAAGAGATGAGGAAGAATTGCTTTAGCTAGAGGGTGGTGATCTGTGGAATTCATTGTAAGAGATGGCTTTGGAAGCCAAGTCATTCAGTGTATTTAAAATGGAGGTTGATAGGTTCTTGATTAGTAAGAGCGTCAAGAGAATGGGGTTGAGAGGGATAATAAATCAGTCCTGATGGAATGGTGCAGCAGATTCAGTGGGCCAAATGTCCTAAATCTGCTCTTATCTTATTAAGCCATAAGGAACAAAAGGAACTGAATTCAGTCCTGCTTGGCTTTAAATAAACTGGCCTCATGAGAAGTGCCTAATTTGGGACTTGATATGCTTGAAGGAAAAAAGTGATAAAATAAATAATTTCAGTTTTCTCCTTCACACTGCTGACACCTTGCTTAATGGTGTGATCCTCTGCAGTTTTGCAGTGTACATATCTAAGGTTACAGAGGAAGAACTGCTGTTTGATTGAATTACTACGAAACAGCTACAAACAGCAGAGCAGGGGATGTCCAGACAATGTGTGGGGTGAGATGGAGGGCAGAGTGAATGGTTAAAATATTTCATTCAGGCTAAACAGTCACTTACAAACTTCTGAGATAATTTTCATACTAAGTCATTTTGATTATTTATTTGTGACCATCATCTTGAATGCTCAAAAAGGGATTTACATTTGCACAGAAATGCCTTGGGACATTTCAAACACATTTAATTACTTTCAAATTAGTCACCGTTAAAGATTTTTATTGCTATTAAAGTAGACTTAATTGACTGGCAAATGTTTACAATATGCAGCGTGTTTTAGTAAATGATACTCCATCCATGTGTCTTGCCTTTCGCCTCGTCGTTGTGGCTATCCCTCGAGGTCGAGGATGATGGCCTTCGTTCTGTTGATCTACTTATGGGCTCTCAAGTGGCTTATGAGTCCAATCTTGGCTTTGAAAGTTCTTCCGCATTCAGGACAGGTAGTTCCAGATGGCAGATCGGGCTTTGGTTGTTGCTGCCTCTCTTTCCATTTTCTTCTCTTTTCTTCTAATTCTGCACATCTGTTGCTTCGAAAGTTGCTGTTCCTTCTCAGATGATGGCTTGCCAGAGTTTCCTGTCCTTGAAATTGGTTTCCCAATTGTTGATGTCGATGTTACATTTCTTCATGTTGGCTTTTAAGATGTCTTTGAGTCTCTTCTGTTGTCCGCCTCTTTTACATTTGCCTTCTTTAATCTGGGAGTAGAAGATTTGTTTCGGCAGACGTTCGTCTTTCATCCGAACAACATGACCGCTCCATCTTAGTTGGTTCTTGATGACGTAGGCTTCAATGCTTGTTGCTTTTGCTTCATTTAGCACACTGACCTACATGTACTTGTATGTGCTATTTGTTCCTAGAAGGTTATAGATCAACTTGTAGGACAAAATTGAACATGCCTTCATCATAAGATTTGTGCAACATCAATATTGGAGAATGACAGATGAAATGTTTGATTGTGGTCAGCTTTCCATTTATTTCATTCTTGATCCGTCTATCATTGGAATTTGATATCATCGTAACTGCTGTGCTTGAAATATCTAAATAACTTCTGAGAATTAATTCAGACCAATGAATAGCTTTGTTCATTAGATTTTCAATCCATCTTTCCCTCCCAATCAATCCAATGCATCCTTCCCCTCTCGATCTGATGGACAAAATTGTAGTAGCAAAGATGTGCAAGTGTTTGTTGCCATGATGGAAACCAGGATTGCTATCATTGTAGGAAGTCTTGATTCAAGGATCCAAACAGGTGCTGTTGGTCAATGTTGATGTGACACTTTTCAGGCCTCATTGCAGATATCAAAAGTAGCTCTACTGTATTGCAAAATGAGGAAACTTTATTTTTGAAAAAAAAAACCTCAGCATTCACTTTGCAACATTGCAAGTCTCTCAGGGAAGTGAACTATATCCTTTATAGACATCAGCCTGACTAGCTTCCTACTATAAGTACCCTCTGCACAAGAAAAGTGCTATTAATGTACAATATATGGTTCTTTAGAAGCCTGTGCAGGCTCCTTTGCCCATCTGCAAGGTCATTACTGTTGTGACTGTGACCAAAGTCAGCAGAGAGACATTGAAGCTGGTGATTTAGAAGTCTTTTCTCAGGACAACAAGCAGACATCATTTTGGAGGCATGCATGATAGCTCACAAACCCAACAATACATCACATTTTTATACCCTTAAGATCAAAGATAACAGTAAGTGATTCAATACAATTTCAATAGTTACAATGACATTGTTAACTTCAGTGCTTTGAGTTGACAAATGGTTCCTTTGAGATACATAGTGCAAGCACACTGTAATTGATTAAAAAAACACCTCTGAAGGTCCAAACATTTTTGGGGAAAAATTAGTTATCACAAATATTCTAAAACCTGTTGACAACAGAGAGCGAGACACCCAAAATTAATGTTGTCAGAGCTACCTCGGAGTACACAAAAACAATTGATTGCCTATACCTGTGATCATGTTTGATATGCTAAGTGACAACATCCACATGATCTACAGGTACCTGCTTGCACTCAAGTCACAATGGTGCAAGTAACTTAGCCATGTTGCCTGGTTTGAGGTAATCCAATTAATACAACTCTCATTTTTTTAACATTTGGCTCTTGCATGTGCAATGTCTTAGTCTGTGAAGCAGCCTGTGCTTTTAACTTCAATTTACTGCTTGCAATTTGAGAAAGAAAACTGAAGTCTAACTGTAAACCTCCTGAGCTTATTTACATTTACAATAAGGACTGAAACCTGGTTCTTGTTTGAATTAACATCTGCTATATTCACTTAACTCCAGAACACTCCCAACAACTAATTTCACCCTGACTTCAACCCCTTTTTCAGATCATTGTAGTTGCACTTGTTCCTTGCTATCCTTCCCCAGTTGGTGGTCATGTGACCCTTTGGGACTGCTTTTTGAAGTCAGGGCTGCGAGAAAAAATTACCACAAACAGGACACTTGACTCCTAATGACTGGCTCTGAACAGCATTAAATAAGAGCTGTCTTGGAACCAACATTAATTGTTGTGTGCTTTGCATTTTAATACTAGTCCATATGATAGATACTGCGAAGCATACAGTAGGTTGGGGAGAAAGCAAAGCAATTGAAAGTGTCACCTTTCTGAAATCAGTAATTTGATATGTGTGTTTGTGTGAGAGAGAGAGAGATGTGTGATTTAGGTGATGTACATTTTGGTAGGACTAATCAAAATAGGACATACATGGTAAATGGTAGGGCATTGAAGAATGCAGTAGAACAGAGGGATCTAGGAATAATGGTGCATAGTTTCCTGAAGGCGGAATCTCATGTGGATAGGGTGGTGAAGAAAGCTTTTGGTATGCTGGCCTTTATAAATCAGAGCATTGAGTATAGGAGTTGGGATGTAATGTTAAAATTGTACAAGGCATTGGTAAGGCCAAATTTGGAGTGTTGTGTACAGTTCTGGTCACCGAATTATAGGAAAGATGTCAACAAAATAGAGAGAGTACAGAGAAGATTTACTAGAATGTTACCTGGATTTCAGCACCTAAGTTACAGAGAAAGGTTGAACAAGTTGGGTCTTTATTCTTTGGAGCATAGAAGGTTGAGGGGGGACTTAAGAGAGGTATTTAAAATTATGAGGGGGATAGATAGAGTTGACGTGGATAGGTTTTTTCCATTGAGAGTAGGGGAGATTCAAACAAGAGGACAGGAGTTGAGAGTTAGGGGGCAAAAGTTTAGGGGCAACATGAGGGGGAACTCCTTTACTCAGAGAGTGGTAGCTGTGTCGAACGAGCTTCCAGAAGAAATGGTAGAGGCAGGTTCGATATTGTCATTTAAAGTAAAATTGGATAGCTATATGGACAGGAAAGGAATGGAGGGTTATGGGCTGAGTGCAGGTTGGTGGGACTAGGTGAGGGTAAGCATTCGGCACGGACTAGAAGAGCCGAGATGGCCTGTTTCCGTGCTCTAATTGTTATATGGTTATATGTGTCTGGCTGATAGAGTTGCCGTGAGGGAAATGGAGAAACTCTTCATGGCAGTAAATGGGAATAAGCAAAATGAACAAGAGGTATGCACTCAGAGACATAAGCAGTCTATGAAGGCATTCTTTGAATATAACAGGTTCACGGCGCTCACTGTTCAGGTTGCAGATGGTGAAATCTGGACACGTGTACAGTTTGCTACTTGTCAGCAAGTATAGCAAGTATTTCATACAGGGGGAGGGGCTACTGCACAGGACCGAAAGAAGCTGTGTTGATCTTGGGTACTAGCCTACAAAGTACCCAGGACATCTTCAAGGAGTGGTGTCTCAGAGAGAAAGGCAGCACCCATTATTAAGGACCCCCAGCACTCAGGGTATGCCCTTCTCTCATTGTTACCATCAGGTAGAAGGTACAGTACATAAGCCTGAAGGCACACACTCAGGGATTCAGGAACGGCTTCTTCCCCTCTGCCATCCAATTTCTAAATAGACATTGAACCGATGAACACTACCTCACCTTTTTAATATATATTATTTCTGTTTTTGCATGACTTTTAATCTACTCAATGTACATATACTGGAATTGATTTACTTATTTATTTTTTTCTTCTATATTATGTATTGCATCGAACTGCTGCTACTAAGTTAACAAATTTCATGCCACATGCCGGTGATAATAAACCTGATTCTGATTCTGATCATGAGGGATGAGTACTATGAACAGTTTTGGGCTCCTTATATAAGAAAAGATGTGCTGGCATTGGAGAGGGTTCAGAGGAGGTTCACAAGGATGATTCCAGGAATGAAAGGATAATCATATGAGGAGGGATCTCTTTGAAACCTTTCAAATGTTGAAAGGCCTAGACAGAGTAGATATGAAAAGGGGGTTTCCCATGGTGGGAGAACTCTAGGGCAAGAGGAAGCAGTGTCAGGATAGAGGGGTTTCCATTTAAAACAGAGATGCAGAAAAATTTCTTTAGCCAGAGAGCGGTGAACTTGTGGAATTTGTTGCCACCTGCAGCTGTGGAGGCCAGGTCACTGGGTGTATTTAAGGCAGAGATTGAAAGCTTCTCGATTGGCCATAGCATCAAACATTGCAGGGAGAAAGCTGGGGAGTGGGGCTAAGGAGAGGAGAAAAAAGAATCAGCCATGATTGAATGGTGGAGCAGACTTGAAAGGCCTAATTCTGCTCCTATGTCATATGGTCTTACGGCATTAAAGAAGAGTACAAAAGATATTGATTAGTAGATGTGAAGAAGACCATGAGGTTAAAAAGTAAATTTACAAGCAGTACTACACTCATTCTAGTTCTGGTGTTTCCACAACCGATGGTCTCACTTTAAGGACTCTTTATCTTCTTATTTCATGTTATTTATTGTTATTTATTTATACTCTACGTGCAATTGCACAGTTTGTTGTTCATTGATCCTGTTTACAGTTACTGTTCTATAGATTTGCTGAGAAAAAGAATCTCAGGGTTGTATGTAGTGACATGTATGTACGCTGGTAATAAATTTTACTTTGAACTTTGAGTACTAATTAATTAATCGGATCATTGGACCCGCCTGAGGTGTTCCAGTGGAAAAGATATTCTAAGTGCAGTGTCAGTGAAGGAGAACACGTTACGAGTAGCTAGAGTCAAAAGAATCACTGCAACAGTAATTTAGCAGTCTTAGCACAATAGGTCTTCTTACATACCTCGAGGTTCGGAAGAAGAGTCTGTAATCTGTTTGAACAGCATTAAAGAGCCAGTTCACAGAAAGTATAGGAAAGCAGCTTTCACTGCGAGAGTCTATGAACAGGGTGATAATTAACGGATTGTTGTAGTGAGGGAATATCAATTGAATGAAGATGGCACTTTGGGAGTTAGTGAGAGAGCCTATCAGTGTGTGTGGGTATGGATGGGATGGAGGGAAGGCCTTTAATCGTAGGCGATCGTGGGGCTTCACAATTAAGATTAAATTGTAACTCTTCACCACACAAGCCTGTCTATGTTTTGTCTTCATTGGTATGTTATCCAAATACAGTATAATCTTGCTTTGCAGGTCTTTTGATTTCCTCTTTGAATACTGGTTTCCTCAATGTAATAACATAAAATTTTAAAAATCAGTATAATGTCACTGACTCTTGGATTTACAGGTCTTGTTACAAACATCTTTCACCATTTCAAACCATGCACCGCTCTCAGCCTTGTAACAAAGTACCAACAAAACATTTTACTCAAACAACAGGAATTCTGCAGATGCTGGAAATTCAAGCAACACACATCAAAGTTGCTGGTTCACGCACATCTGCTCTCACTCCATCCTCCCGCCACCCCACTAGGAATAAGGTTCCCCTGGTCCTCACCTACCACCCCACCAGCCTCCGGGTCCAACATATTATTCTCCGTAACTTCCGCCACCTCCAACGGGATCCCACCACTAAGCACATCTTTCCCTCCCCCTCCCCGCTTTCCGCAGGGATCGCTCCCTACGTGACTCCCTTGTCCATTCGTCCCCCCCATCCCTCCCCACTGATCTCCCTCCTGGCACTTATCCTTGCAAGCGGAACAAGTGCTACACATGCCCTTACACTTCCTCCCTTACTACCATTCAGGGCCCCAGACAGTCCTTCCAGGTGAGGCGACACTTCACCTGTGAGTCGGCTGGGGTGATATACTGCGTCCGGTGCTCCCAATGTGGCCTTCTATATATTGGCGAGACCCGACGCAGACTGGGAGACCGCTTTGCTGAACACCTACACTCTGTCCGCCAGAGAAAGCAGGATCTCCCAGTGGCCACACATTTTAATTCCACATCCCATTCCCATTCTGACATGCCCATTCCCATTCCCATTCCCATTCTAAAGATGAAGCCACACTCAGGTTGGAGGAACAACACATTATTTTCTGTCTGGGTAGCCTCCAACCTGATGGCATGAACATTGACTTCTCTAACTTCCGCTGATGCCCCACCTCCCCCTCATACCCCATCCGTTATTTATTTTTATACACACATTCTTTCTCTCACTCTCCTTTTTCTCCCTCTGTCCCTCTGACTATACTCCTTGCCCATCCTCTGGCTTCCCCCCACCTTGTCTTTCTCCCTGGGCCTCCTGTCCCATGATCCTCTCATATTCCCTTTGCCAATCACCTGTCCAGCTCTTGGCTCCATCCCTCCCCCTCCTGTCTTCTCCTATCATTTTGGATCTCCCCCTCCCCCTCCCACTTTCAAATCTCTTACTAACTCTTCCTTCAGTTAGTCCTGACGAAGGATCTCGGCCTGAAACATTGACTGTACCTCTTCCTACAGATGCTGCCTGGCCTGCTGCGTTCACCAGCAACTTTGATGTGTGTTGCAAACGTTATACTCAGCCTTTTTGAATTACAATGGATAGGTTAATGTAATTATTTAACAGGAACACCTTCATTTTATAAAGCAAGGAATGACTGGTATCCACTTCTGCGCATGTCACTCAATAAAAAGACCACACTAATGTGCATTCTTAACTTCAGAATTATATTAATAATGAGATGATTGACATGGGATTATATATACGAGGGGTGATTGATAAATTAATGGCCTAAGGTAGAAGGAGTCAGTTTTAGAAAACCTAGCACATTTATTTTTCAATATAGTCCCCTCCTACATTTACACACTTAGTCCAGCAGTCGTGGAGAATACAGATCTTGGACCTCCAGAAAGTGTCCACGGCAGGGGTGATTGATAAGTTCATGGCCTAAGGTAGAAGGACATGAGTTATACAGCTTTCATTACGTGCAAGTGCAGGTCAACTCTGAGTGATTGTGCAGAAAGTTTGAAGTTAATAACTCATCTCCTTCTACCTTCGGCCACAAACTTATCAATCACCCCTGATGAGTTATTAACTTTGAACTTCCTGCATAATCACTCAAAGAGTTGACCTGCATGTGCATGTAACGAGAGCTGTATAACTTTGGCCACAAACTTATGAATCACCCCTTGTAAATTACATCACCATCAATTGACACTTCTTTGAAATCACAATTGAATTTGTGTTTCAGTAAACCAAGTAAATACCACTCACTTTATGAATTGAAGTAAAAAATAACCTTTGCTTAAAGACTGAATGGGAAGTAAGGTCAAAAGGAAACTAAATATGAAAAACAGAATACATTAGCAGAAGCCTAGTTTTACTTAAGCACTGTATTGGTTATGCATTATGGGTCAACAGGGAAGAATATTGACCTTCTAATAGTTTTATAGAACTCGGCTGCAGAGATAGTAGAACCATTGGTTAAAGTTTTTCAAAACACAGTTTTGAGAGGATACCAGAAGATGTGACTCCATTGCTCAAGAAGGGAGGAGTTAATGAAAGGTTCAAAAAAATAGGTAATGATAGAGATCTAGAAGATTATAAGGCTAGCAGGAAGGAGTTTAAGAATGAAATTAGGAGAGCCAGAAGGGGCCATGAGAAGGCATTGGCGGACAGAATTAAGGAAAACCCCAAGGCATTCTACAAGTATGTGAAGAGCAAGAGGATAAGATGTGAGAGAATAGGACCAATCAAGTGTGACAGTGGAAAAGTGTGTATGGAACCAGAGGAGATAGCGGAGGTACTTGATGAATACTTTACTTCAGTATTCACTATGGAAAAGGATCTTGACGATTGTAGGGATAACTTGCAGTGGACTGAAAAGCTTGAGCATGTAGATATTAAGGAAGAGGATGTGCTGGAGCTTTTGGAAAGCATCAAGTTGGATAAGTCACCGGAACCCCAGGCTACTGTGGGAAGCGAGGGAGGAGATTGCTAAGCCTCCGGCAATGATCTTTGCATCATCAATGAGGACAGGAAAGGTTCCAGAGGATTTGAGGGTTGCGGATGTTGTTCCCTTATTCAAGAAAGGGTATAGGGATAGCCCAGGAAATTATAGGCCGGTGAGTCTTACTTCAGTAGTTGGTAAGTTGATGGAGAAGATCCTGAGAGGCAGGATTTATAAACATTTGGAGAGGCATAATATGATTAGGAATAGTCAGCATGGCTTTGTCAAAGGCAGGTCGTGCCTTACGAGCCTGATTGAACTTTTTGAGGATGTGACTAAACACATTGATGAAGATAGAGCCGTAGATGTAGCGTATATGGATTTTAGCAAGGCATTTGATAAGATACCCCATGCAAGGCTTGTTGAGAAATTAAGGAGGCATGGGTTCCAAGGGGACATTGCTTTGTGGATCCAGAACTGGCTTACCCACAGAAGGCAAAGAGTGGATGTAGATGGGTCATATTCTGCATGGAGGCCAGTGACAAGTGGTGTGACTCAGGGATCTGTTCTGGGACCCCTACTCTTTGTGATTTTTATAAATGACCTGGATGAGGAAGTGAAGGGATGGGTTAGTAAATTTGTCAATGACACAAAGGTTGGGGGTGTTGTGGATAGTGTGGAGGGCTATCAGAGTTTACAACGGGACATCGATAGGATGCAAAACTGGGCTGAGAAGTGGCAGATGGAGTTCAACTCAGATAAGTGTGAAATGGTTCATTTTGGTAGGTCAAAATGATGGCAGAATATAGCATTAATGGTAAGACTCTTGGCAGTGTGGAGGATCAGAGGGATCTTGGGGTCCAAGTCCATAGGATGCTCAAAGCAGCTGCACAGGTTGATTCTGTGGTTAAGAAGTCATACGGTGCATTGGACTTCGTCAATCATGGGATTGAGTTTAAGAGCCGAGAAGTAATGTTGCAGCTATATAGGACCCTGGTCAGACCCCACTTGGAGTACTGTGCTCAATTCTGGTCGCCTCACTACAGGAAGGATGTGGAAGCCATAGAAAGGGCGCAGAGGAGATTTACAAGGATGTTGCCTGGACTGGAGAGCATGCCTTAGGAGAATAGGTTGAGTGAACTCAGCCTTTTCTCCTTGGAGCGACAGAGGATGAGAGGTGACCTGATAGATGTGTAAAAGATAATGAGAGGCATTGATCGTGTGGATAGTCAGAGGCTTTACCCAGGGCTGAAATGGCTAACACAAGAGGGTACAGTTTTAAGGTTCTTGGAAGAAGGTACAGAGGAGGTGTCAGGGGTAAGTTTTTTTACGCAGAGAGTGGTGAGTGCGTGGAATGGGCTGCCGGCGGCGGTGGTGGAGGTGGAAACGATAGGGTCCTTTAAGAGACTCCTGGATGACTACATGGAGCTTAGAAAAATAGAGAGCTATGGGTAAAGCCTAGGTAGTTCTAAGGTAGGGACATGTTCAGCACAGCTTTGTGAGCCGAAGGGCCTGTATTATGCCATATGTTTTCTATGTTTCTATGAGACAAAAGTGGGAAACTATGCACATTTAGCTTAACAGTTTTTAACCTGCAGTCTGTAATGAAAGAAGCGAAATTACTAGATATTTAGAAGGACTTAATGCAATCAAATTAAGTCAGCATGATTTTATGAAAGGAAAGGAATGTTTGACAAATGTACTAGGGTTCTCTGTAGTGCGAGGAGCGGCACCCCACACAGACTCCCAATCTGCGCCTTGTAAGGCATGAAAATGCCCGACGCAGGCCTCTCAGGGTCTGAGTCGACGTTCCCCACCCCCCCCCGTAGATGCAGATTTTTTTGCAGAGTCAGTATATATGAACCTGGAAATGTAATGTATTGGAATTTTCAGAAGGCATTCATCAAACTACCACAACAAAAGCTGGTATGTAAGCTAAGAGCTCATGTAATTAGGGAAAATGTTAACTTAAGTAGCAGCTAGTTATCATCTGGAAGACAGAGTTGGAAAAAATGCAACCTTTTCAAACAGGGGACCGTTGTAACTAGAGGAGTGTCTCAGGCATCAGTCCTTGGTCGTCAGTTATTTACAATGTATATTAATGATCTGGAGAAGGAGGCAGAATGTAAGGTATCTAAGTTTGCTGATGAAATGGAAATAGTTGGGAGAGCATGTTACAATGAGGATATTTGGACTCTTGAGATTGATTTAGGTTGGTGACTGGGTGACAAATTAGCAAATGAAATTTAATGTAGGAATGTTTGAGGTCACACACTTTTGTAGGAAGAATCAAAAGACAGTCTATTATCGAATTGTAGAATACAGTAGGTTCCATGTTGTGCGTTGATTACAGAAAGCTAGAATGTAGCTGCAGCAAGTAAGATAGAAGACAATGGTATATTATCATTTATGGCTAGATGTTTGGAATTTAAAGTAAGAGAAGTAAGGTTAGAATATTTTAGGGTGTTGATCAGACTGCCTCTGGACTACTGCATGTAGTCTTGATCTCCTTGTGTAAGAAAGCTTTCAGTACCATTTTAGTCCAGAAGAGGTTTAAGTGGTCAATTCCCAGCATGAAAGGTAGACATATCATAAACAGCTAAAAAACTTGACAGTGTAGATGTTGAATATTTTGACTAGTCAGTGAGCTCAAATAGAAAATATAGTGACAAGCTAAAGGGTAGTCACTTAAAACAGGTGTGTAGGAACTTCTTTCCACAGAGAGTGGCTAATCTCTTACATCACTGGATCTAAAGAAGTTATGTAGACCCTTTGAGGCATTGCATGACCACACTGGAAGAAAGTGAAATAAGAGAAATGCTGAACATAATTATTTATTATTGATGAAATTAACATACAGACAATGTAATCTGAATCTAACATCCTGCACAGGTCATATTAGCAATCACAAATTCCATCTTCAGCTGATCATTCTTGCTTGGTCTATCTGTGGAATAAGCCATACAGTTCATTTTATCAGGTAATATATTATCAGAATACCATTTACGTACTGACTGTTAACTGCAGTTAAAAATCTGGATGACTCATACTTGAAAATGCGACATCCTTCAACAGCTCAAAATAAATAAACAATTTATTGCGACGTGTAAGTTTAAAGAAAGTTTGAGAAGTTATGAAGTAATTTGGTAAATTCTCAGATAATGTCGGAGAAGCAACTATTTCTCACTGGTTTTCTTAGTTATTTTTTGACAAAGGGAATTAGTGCTTTTTCTTAGCCTTGCTAAAATATGGATATTTTTACAGAAGGGTAATGCAGGAAAAGGAAGTGAGATTTTTCAGCTGTTTACTAGATGGTGGGAGGGGAAGTTTAACTGCACCCACTTAATTTTCCAGTGGTATTAAAGTGCCTGAGATTATTTCATCATCCTTTGAGAATCTATTTGTTCCTTGTTGTATTTCTTCAACATTTGTTGACACTAATAGAAAACAACTGATGAGAATTTATTTCTGGATTTTTTATGGTATAATGGATTTCAATGTAACGTTCCCCTGGACCCATGAATAACTAGTCTGCGACTCACTCAAAGGTTTCAAAGAAAGTAGATCAGAAAGAAAGGTCTCTGTTTCTGATCTGCTGTCAAAAGTCAACAAGCAATGGAGAAGTAGTGGTTGATGTAGTACAAAGTTCACCAAACTATATCATAGTATGAAATTGCAGCACAGGAATTAAAGCTAACACATTTTTTAAATGAAATGTTATTTATTGACATTGATCTCAACTGTCATCAGCATAAAATACAAAAAAAAATAGATCTATTTTGGAAACCATGCCATTTGTTGGGTGATATGCAATACTCCCCCCATTATTTTATTCTAGCACCTTCCCCCTTCGTTTCCAGTCCTGAAGAAAGGTCTTGGCCTGAAATGTTGACCATTTATTCATTTCCGAAGATGCTGCCTAGCCTGATGAGTTCCTCCAGCATTTTGTGTGTGTTGCTTTGGATTTCCAGCATCTGTAGACCATCTCATGTTTACTCTGTTTCCCAACCACCTTACTATTTTAACCATACTGTGCAAAAGTCTTAGCCATACAAACAATATATATCTTAGACTTTTGCACAGTACTGTATGAAAAATACGAATGTTAAACTTCTTTAAATCCTTTAGTCCTAGTCATATTCTTTCCTTTCTAAAAGTATTTTCCCTCTTCACTGTTAATAGAAATAAAGGGTACTCAAACCCTTGAGCATGATAACATGCATCCAAGGTTCCATAGGAAATGGCAGAAGGAAGGATGATGATTTTCCAAAAATTCACAATGTTTTGAAACAGTTCCAGCAGATAGAAAAATAACATACATTTGATTTAACTACTAATTCCTTCATGTTTGAAGCTTTGTTTTCAATTAATTTTAATATTTCAATTGCACTTAAAAAAATAAAGTGAACAATTCTCACAATTTAAAAACACTGTTCATAGTTTATGACATCACATCACTTAAAAATTTTAAGGGGAGTTTTTGAGCATTTTCTCTTCAGATGGCTAGGCTAATGAGAAACGGAGCATGACCTGCATCCAGTTCAATAGCATATGCCAGCTCATAATCTGTGCCCATTTACCACATGCACGTGACAGATCCGCTCTCAGCAGAAGCTAAGCATGCAAGACTACACCAGACCTTGCTGACTTTACCTAAAATATACAACTTGGTATCAAAAATTCCAAAATATCATTGTGGTCTCTGCAAAACATATGAATAAATTTATTAATAATAGTCCCAAGTCTAAATCACACAGGTGCCAGAGAACTCAGGTGAACAATGACAAGGGGAACATTATATAGTATTATCATTTTTAAATACTTTTGCTTTGACCAAAGGCAGCTTTGGCTTCACTTGTTGAAATATCCGTCTGATGTCAACTGGGTGTCCACTACCCACTCCACCTCTGCCCTTTGCTCAGTACTCCCAGTCTGGTGCAACAACCAAAGACTCCAGATGTCTCACAAGCAGAATTGCAAATGGATCGCACCACATCAATACCATAGCATATGCATCCTGGAATTTAGATTGTGAAAAACACTGAGCCCTTATTTCAAAGCATAAGTCATGCATAATCTGTCTGTTAAGTTGAGGTGATGGAATCATTTCCAGTGCAAGTCTTACCTCTCAGGAAATTGCACCAGACACACTCTGTCATGTCACCACAGTACAGGTGGCATTTTCTCCTCACCTTTCACACACGTGATGATGTCAGTAACATGCATTACTGACAGAAGTTGGATCAGAAGGCTTCTGATTTCAATCCACCATTAAACAAGTAACAAATCAGCCAGTAGATAAGCATCTTCAGTTTATTAAAGGGTTCCCATGAGTATTTTGAATTGAATTGCATTGACTTTAATTCTTACATCCTTCACATACATGCAGAGTAAAAATCTTTACGTTTCATCTCCATCTAAATGTGCAATCATTGTAATTTATAATAAATAGAACAGTCAATGTAATATAGAGTACAAATCTGTGTGAGTTTATCAGTCTGATGGCCTGGCGGGAGAAGCTGTCCCAGAGCCTGTGGTCCTGGCTTTTATGCTGTGATACCGCTTCCTGGATGGCAGCAGCTGAAGTAGACAGTGGTTGGGATGGCTTGGGTCCCCAATGATCCTATGGGCCCTTTTCACACATCTGTCCTTGTAACTGTCCTGAATCATGGGAAGTCCACAACTACAGATGCGCTGGGCTGTCTGCACCACTCTCAGCAGAGTCATGCGATTAAGGGAGGTACAGTTCCCATACCAGGCAGTGATGCAGCCAGTCAGGAAGCCCTCTGTTGTACCCCTGTAGAAAGTTCTTAGGATTTCAGGGGTCATACCAAGCTTCTCAAACCGTCTGAGGTGAAAGAGGCGCTGTTGTGCCTTTTTCACCACACAGCTGGTGTGTACAGACCACGTGAGGTCATTGCAAATCTCTACAGATGTATCATGGAGAACATTCAGATAGCTGCATCACCATCTGGTATGGGGGCGGCGGGGGGAGCACTGCACAGGATCAAAATAAGCTGCAGAAAGTTGTAAACTCAGTCAGCTCCATCATGGGCACTAACCTTCCCAGCATTCAAAAAGGACATGCCCCATCACCCAGGACATGCTGTCTTCTCATTGCTACCTTCAGGGAGGAGATACAAGAGCCTGAGGGGACATGTTCATCGATCCTGGAATAGCTTCTTCCAATCTGCCGTTAGATTTCTGAATAGACATTGAACTCATCAACATTACCTCACAGAACATAGAACATAGGAAACTACAGCACATTACAGGCCCTTCGGCCCACAATGTTGTGCCGACCATGTAATCTACCCTAGAAGCTGCCTAGAATTACCCTACTGCATAGCCCTCTATTTTTCTAATCTCCATGTACTTATCTAAGAGTCTCTTAAAAGAGCCTATTTTATCCGCCTCCACCACCATCGCTCGCAGTGCATTCCATGCACTCACCACTCTCCGTGTGAAAAACTGACCTCTGACTTCTCCTCTGTACCTGCTTCCAAGCACCTTAAAATGATGCCCCCTCATGTTAGCCATTTCAGCCCTGGGAAAAAGCCTCTGGCTATCCACACGATCAATGCCTCTCATTATTGCGTTTTCTCTTTTTGCATTATTTATTTAGTTTAACTTTTTATATATATTATACTTCCTGCTACTTACAGTTTATTATCATGCATCGCATTGTACTGGTGCCACATAACAATTTCACAACACATATTAAACAGTATTAAATGTGATATTAAACATGATTCTGATTCTGATTCATCGTGCAGTCTCACCATAAATTCCACACAGTGACCTTTACCAGCACCTGTAAAGATGATCTCATCAATGTGCCTCACTACAATGCACTCTTATTTATGAATGCAGTGACAGTGGTCTGAACATGACACTGGGCCAACTGCGGCTTAGGAGATGATTGGTTACTCCACAGACTAGTGGCAATCCATTGCCAACATTTTGCATTGCCAAATTTTCCTTTCCCCCAATTTCTCCTCCTCCCTTTTGTTATTTTCCCTCTCCAGTTGCCCCTTGTCCACTTTGCCAATGCCATTTCCCTCACCTCCATTGCTGCTACACGGAGTTCACTGTAGCAGCCCTGTCCCCTTCCCAGGGGAGAATGAGACAGGAGGATTAAACAGGGAGTGCGGTTAACAATTGCTACTTTCAAATACACAACTCAGGCCCAATTATTTGTAATTAGGAGAAAATCCATAATTATGATTTCTTAAAGCAAAGAAATCCCAATCTGATGATTTTCCTGACTGGATCTTTTCACTATGGGGTAAATATAGTACTCCTTTGGTGCACCTAAAATGGGTGAAATTCAACCTCTGGGCTTAAGTATTCCTTGCTTCAAACATCTTATATCGAAATTAGCTTGTAAGTATGTCCTATTAATTGTCCCCATCTCAGCTCTGCCAGTGAATAGTTAGTAATTTTAACCTAAGGCTCCAATAACTTTTTAAATACTCTAAATATTTTGCAATTTCCATGTAATTTAGATAAAATCATTAGCACATATCCTTTGTCATGGTTTATGGGTGGATCACAGTCTGTGGGCCAGTTATCAATCAAATCTAATCGAGTTTAATTATCATTCAAGCTATACACAGATACAGTTGAACACAACAGCATTCCTCTGGGGTCAAGATGCAAAACATTCAAGATAAGAAGCAAATATTCAGAAATAGTGAGTAATATCATTCAGAATATTAAACAAAGAAGCATATTCACTCTAAAAAAAACATAAATAGTGTAAGACCCTGAGTGACAATGTCCGGCAATCGATGGTATAGTGTCCCGGCAGTGCACAGATGCACGCAATCCAGCCTGTCACACTACCGCTTGAACACGGGAAGGCAGCACCGACAAGCGAGGGAAGGCCCCAGCTGAGCTCAACCACACTGTAGCGCTTCCGCATCGCTTACCTGGTCTGCAGCAGCAGGCAAGTCTGAGGCTTGAGGCCTAGTTCTCACAACAATTGAGACTACGCAGCTCCCTTGTCGACTAGATTCCCACTTAGACTATAGAAGCAGAGTTTCCTCTGATAACCTGTTACTCAGATGTTTCCACATCTGTTTCTAAAATTTCAAAAAAGAATTAACCCCTTATTTATTCACCAGTCCAGCTACTCCTATCAATGAGCAGCTTCACTGATGGAGTAGCCCTGCAGTACCCAATATTCTTGGAGTAGAATTGCCTTTGATTCATAATAAATATATTTTACAAAGAAAAAGCACCTTTGGTTGGCCCCCTAGAGGCTGCTGTATTAGCATGCACTGCCATCTTATTAGAAGTTGTCTTATGCTCATTAGTATGGACAAATTCCAGGCTGGACAATAGCGTGGATTGAGGAGCTGTGAACCAATGGAGAGTGGGAGGTGAATGGCAAGTTAAGCCTAGGTAACTGAGACCCAGGTGCAGCCATGTGGAAGATTGCTGGAGTGGGTCAATGAGAGAGGGCCAAGAATGCAGCGCCGTGGTGAGGAATTAAGGGAGAATATGTAGGTACACAGTGAAAGCAGGAGATTCATTACAGAGAAAACTAAGCTGTCAGGGCTCCTTGTGATAGGGAAATAGCAAGTTATCCTCTTGACATTCAGCAGTGAATCTGTGGAACATCTGAGAAACTGTGAGTCTTCTATCTCTGTCCACCACAAAAATATAGCACAGATAAAAAATCAAGGAAAATAAAAGTGGGGAAAAATTATTGACAGGAAGTTGGTCAGACAGCACCTGCATATCTTAATTTGTTTTAGGAGCTGAAATGTGTATTGTGGCCAAGACTTATATGAATGCTTTAATTTCCTCCAAAATCCTTACATTGGTAAATCTTGAAAGATAAGCAGAAAAATTGAACTATTTGAATAGAAGTGTAAATTTGTTAAGCAAATTGGCAAATTACTGAAGTGGATGTGATTCTGAGTGGTTAATTTCCTTTTTATAGTTTTAACGTCCATCAGAATAGCAGTCCTGCTGAAGGGTCTCAGCACAAAACATCGACTACTTTTTTCTATAGATGATGTTTGGCCTGCTGAGTTCCTCTAGCATTTTGTGTGTGTTGCTTAGATTTCCAGCATCTGCAGATTTTGTCTTGTTTGTGATCAGAAGAACAGTGGTGGCTTTGTTCCTTCCAAATGAAGCACCCCAGAAACTGATTTCCTCACGGCAAACTTTAGCTGATTTTCCTGAACTGCTGGCTTAAGTTATGTGTTCTTCCTCTTCACAGGTATTCCAGAAAATAATGGGAAGGGCTTAACCTTTGCTAAGACATTCTTCACATTAATCTTAATAGGCTCAGACTTAGACTATAGAAGCAGGGTTTCCGCTGATAACCTGTTACTCAGTAGTTCCCGCATTTCTTTCTGAAATTTCAAGGAAGAATTAATCCTTCATTTATTCTTCCACTGCCACTTGTTATTTTCGTAAACGGTTAAAGCTATTTTACTTCTAGGCTATCAGAACTGGATGGGCAATGTCATCCAGATGACAAAGTGGTGTGTGACCAGTGGAGGAAGTGCAATAGGAAATGCTTGTTCTGAAGTCTGGGAACTTTTCTCCTTTGTGCAAAGTTTAGCAAGATTCAATTTGCCTTTGATCACTTGTTCCAATAAGTACTCCCATTCCAAAACTGGGTTTCTCAAGTTCTGATTTTGTTACACTTAACGCATTGGGAAGTCATTTTGCACTACTGGGAGGGAGGGAAGTTCACTTATGGTAAGCTGTGCTTCATCTCTGACCTGACATTGGATCTGAACCTAAAATGTTTTAAAATTTGCGGCATTAATGCCACAAAAATTATAATCAGAAAGGTAAACCACATTCAGAATTACAGAGCAGAAAAACACACCCTTTGCTTTATGCTAAGATTCACCATTCTACAGTTGATCATTATGTTTTATCAGATTTAATACATAAATGAGGAAAAACAATAATTTCCATATTTATCTTTGTCAACTGACAGCATCTGCATCTCCTGCTGTCTGCATTAGTCTTACTTTTGGTTTCCAATTTAGGTTTTGTACTTGCTTTCCTCGTTAAATCTATGCCAGAGAGAAGACACAAATCCTGATATCGTCGTACATTTCTTTTAATAACCACTCTAGTTGGACTAATAGTGTTCACCTTGCCTCTTTTCTGCCTTCCTGGAATATGTCAGAGCCTGTGGCCTACATTCATTTTGGACAGACGTGGATAAGTTGTGTGCAGGGACAGATTCCCGCCCAAGTCTTTTTTGTGGAATTGGCAATGCAACATTTCAGTAGTTCAGTCGTTCTGAACTATGTCTTCAACTCCTATCTCTCCAAAGTGCGCCTCCACACCCTTCCTTGTTCACTTACCTACTTGCATGTTTTTCACTCGCTTGCTGTCTCCCTTCAATTCTCAACCTTCCACTCTATATTTGATAATACTCTTTCCCGACTCGAGATGCCAAATATCAGCCTGTCATTAATGTTGCTTGTAGGCTCTGCCTTCCAGTGGAGAAAGCGGGATAGTTCATGTTCTATTAACAGTCTCTTGCTCCATCTCACTGTGAGGAGTAGTAGTGCTGAATCCTGCAAATATTAGCATGGAGGAATCAGTGAAGTGACAGATTAAGTGGTCACATGCTGGGAAATCTGAACAGCTGCCTGCTTTTAAATTGGGACAAAGATTCCTGAAGGAAACTGGCAGACTTCGTCAAAATAGCAAAGCTTTGGTGCAAAAATCAGGTCATGCATTTAAAAGCACCCATGCCGTTTGCATTTTCGGGTCTGAATAAAGTGATTTAATCATTTATTAAGAATTTGATTCCTGATATTAGGACTGTTATCATTTCTTAAAGGAATGATTCAGTTTGCGAATGTATATATCAGAAATGATGAATGAATTCAAGCTTCAAAAAACCTTGTTATCTGAATACAATCTTTAACTTATGTTGACCAGGATATTACATTAATAATGGCAAGATTGCAAAACTCACTATTACAAAGGAGAAAGTTGGACAACATCTGGAATAGCTAGCTTATGGTCTTCTCCCTCCCTTTGCCTTTTTATTCTAGTTTCTAGAAACATAGAAACATAGAAAACCTGCAGCACAATACAGGCCCTTCAGCCCACAATGCTGTGCTGTACGTGTACTTACTTTAGAAATTACCTAGGATTAACCATAGCCCACTATTTTTCGAAGCTCCATATACCTGTCCAGGAGTCTCTTAAACAACCCTATCGTATCCGCCTCCACCACCGTCGCCGGCAGCCCCATTCCACACACTCACCATTCTCTGCGTAAAAAAACTTGCCTCTGACATCTCCTCTGTACCTTCTTCCAAGAACCTTAAAACTGTACCCTCTCGTGTTAGCCATTTCAGCCCTGGGAAAAAGCTTCTGACTATCCACATGATCAATGCCTCCCATCATATTATACACCTCTATCAGGACACCTCTCATCCTCCGTCGCTCCAAGGAGAAAGGGCCAAGTTCACTCAACCTATTCTTGTAAAGCATGCTCCCCAATCCAGACAACATCCTAGTAAATCCCCTCTACATCCTTTCTATGGTTTCCACATCCTTCCTGTAGTGAGGTGACCAGAACTGAGCACAGCACTCCAAGTGGGATCTGACCAGGGTCTGATATAGCTGCAACGTTACCTCTCGGCTCCTAAACTCAATTCCACGATTGATGAAGTCACATCCTCAAAAAATTCAATCAGGCTCGTAAGGCACAACCTGCCCTTGAGAAAGTCATGCTGACTATTCCTAATCATATTATACATCTCCAAATGTTCATAAATCCTACCTCTCAGGATCTTCCCCATCAACTTACAAACCACTGAGGTAAGATTCACTGGTCTATAATTTCCTGGGCTATCTCTACTCCCTTCTTGAATAAAAATACAACATCCGCAACCCTCCAATCCTCCGGAACCTCTCCGTCCCCATTGATGATGCAAAGATCACCACCAGAGGCTCAGCAATCTCCTCCCTTGCCTCCCACAGTAGCCTGGGGTACATCTCATCCGGTCCCGGTGACTTATCCAACTTGATGCTTTCCAAAAGCTCCAGAACATCCTCTTTCTTAATATCTACATGCTCAAGCTTTTCAGTCTGCTGCAAGTCATCATTATAATCACCAAGACCCTTTTCAACAGTGAATACTGAAGTAAAGTATTCATTAAGTACCTCTGCTATTTCCTCTGGTTCCATACACACTTTCCCACTGTCACATGTGATAGAACCTAATCTTTCACGTCTTACTGTCTTGCTCTTCACATACTTGTAGAATGCCTTGGGGTTTTCTTTAATCCTGCCCGCCAAGGCCTTCTCATGGCCCCTTCTGGCTCTCCTAATTTCCTTCTTCAGCTCCTTTGTATTAGCCATATAATCTTTTAGATCTCTAACATTACCTAGCTCTCTGAAACTTCTGTCAGCTTTTCTTTTCTTCTTGACTAGAATTATTACAGCCTGTATACACCACAGTTCCTGTACCCTACCACAACTTCCCTGTCTCATTGGAACGTAACTATGCAGAACTCCACACAAATATCCCCTGAACATTTGCCACATTGGTTCCGTACTTTTCCCTGAGAACATCTGTTTCCAATTTAAGCTTCCAGTTTCCTGCCTGATAGCCTCATAATTCCTTTTACTCCAATTAAACGCTTTTCTAACTTGTCTGTTCCTATCTCTCTCCAATGCTATTGTAAAGGGGATAGAATTATGATCACTGTCTCCAAATTGCACTCCCACTGAGAGATCTGACAACTGACCAGGTTCATTTCACAATACCAAATCAAGTACAGCCTCTCCTCTTGTAGGCTTATCTACATATTATGTCAAGAAACCTTCCTGAACACACCAAACAAACACCACCCCATCTAAACCCCCTGCTCTAGGGAAATGCCAATGGATATTTGGGAAATTAAAATCTCCCATCACGACAACTCTGTTATTATTACACCTTTCCAGGATCTGTTTCCCTATCTGCTCCTCAATATCCCTGTTACTATTGGGCAGCCTATAAAAAACACCCAGTAAAGTTATTGACCCATTCCTGTTCCTAACCTCCACCCACAGAAACTCCGTAGACAATCCCTCCATGGTGTCCACCTTTTCTGCAGCTATCTCTGATCAACAGTGCCAAGTCCTCACCTCTTTTCCCTCCTTCCCCTTTCTGAAACATCTAAAACCCGGCACTTGAAGTAACCATTCCTGTCCCTGAGCCAACCAAGTCTCTGTAATGGCCACCACATCATATCTGCAAGTACTGATCCACACTCTAAACTCATCTGCTTTGTTCACAACACTCCTTGTGTTAAAATAGACACATCTCAAACCTTCATGCCCTCATCCTTTACGAACAAGGTGTTGCCTGACCCACTGAGGTCCCCAAACATTTTATGTGTGCTGCTCAATAAAATATTGTGCTGCTTACCCACTTTTCACCTGTTAACATTCTGTTAAATGTTAAGGCTGGTGCTTTCATAAGAAAGTTAATTCCTCCCCCTCCTCTTTTCCTCTATTTCCCACTCTGGTCTATCACGTGCCTATCACTTCCCCCTGGGTCCCCTCCTCCTTCCCTTTTTCCAATAGGCCACTCTTCTCTCCTATCAGATTCCTTCTTCTCCAGCCCTTGACCTTTCCCACCCACCTGGCTTCACAGATCACCTTCCAACGAGCCTCCTTCCCCTTCTCCCCGCCTTTTTATTCTGCCATCTTCCCCCTTCTCAGTCCTGAGGGAGGGTCTCAGCCCGAGACGTCAACTGTTTATTCATTTCCACAAATGCTGCCTGAGCTGCTGAGTTCCTCCAGCATTTTGTGTGTATTTCTTTGGATTTCCAGCATCTGCAGATTTTCTCATGTTTTTAATCTATGAATGCCTGCATTTCAGAGGTCATGGAGCTACACAGCACAGAGAAAAGACCTACAGCTCTCCGATTCTGAACCAACCAGAATCAGAACTAGGTTTAATATCACTGGCATAAGTTGTGAAATTTGTTGTTATGCAGCAGCAATACATAACATAAAAACTGTAATTTACATAGAGTGTGTACAGTATATATATTCTTGAATCAAACAAACCATCAAACAAACTAATTATAGTAATCCTACACCAATCCCATTTTATTCTCCCCTCAATCCCATCAGCTGCTGCTAGATTCTCCCACCCTCCTCTGGAAGAGAGGCAATTAAAGCCATAAGATCATAAGATATAGGAGCAGAATTAGGCCATTTGACCCATTTAGTTTGCTCCACCGTTTCATCATGGCTGATCCATTATTCCTCTCAGCCCCAGTCTCCTGCCTTCTCCCCGTATCACTTCGTGCCCTGATCAATCAAGAATCTATCAACCTCTGCCTTAAATATACATAAAGACTTGGCCTCCACATCTGTCTGTGGCAAAGAATTCCACAGTTTTGCCACCTTGTGGCTAAAGAAATTCCTCCTCATCTCCATTCTAAAGTGTCCTAAGTGCAATTAATTAACCTGCCAACCTGATGGAAGTCTGCTGTGCTGGCTATTGCCTCTGCCTACTCTGCCAGTTTTTGCGGACCGAAATAAAAGTAGATGAAGCATTCCCTCCTTTAGTATTGCATTACTTGACCTCCTTGGTGTAGCAGCGAGCAATAAACGGTGAGGTACGGCAGGGATCAGCAGCCTTAAATGATTTGTCGCGCAGCAAGCTGACAGCGATTCATGGTACATGTGTGAGGCAGCATTTGAGGGTCACAGGTATTGACACTTGAAAGATCACAATTTCAGGATTAATGGTCATTAACACCTGATTATTTTTTCTCTCTGTGAGTAAATAAGGGGCATTGATGGCAGAGACTTTTTCCCGGAAGTGGCTAGTACAAGGTCATAACTTTAAGATGATTGGAGGAAGTTATATGTTGAATGCCAGAGGTAAGTTTTTTACTTAGAGGGTGGTGGGTGCATGGAACACCTGCTGGGGCTGTGATGGAAGAGTTAGATTCAGCACACTTAATCAGAATCAAAATCAGGTTTAATATCACTAGCATTTGTCATGAAATTTGTTATGCAGCAGCAGTACAATGCAATATATAATTTAAAAAACTGTAAAATTTGGAATCAAGTAATCTACGTAATATATTTTAAAAAGTTAAATTAACTAAGTAGTGCAAAAGAAAATGATAAGTAGTGAGGTAGTGTTCATAGGTTCACTGTCCATTCAGAAATTTGATGGCAGAGGCTCTTAGATAGGGACACGGACAAAATAAAACTGGAGGGCTGTATAGAGAGAAAGGTTAGATATATCTTAGAGTAGGTTAAAAGATTGACACAACATCATGGAGCAAAGGAACTGTATTGTACCATAATGTACTATTTACTGTAAGAACCCAGTTGAACATCTTACTGCATTACTGAACATGGCATTTTGCACTGTTGCATCATTTGGTGGAGTATAATGCTGGGAAAGAATGCACAAGGAAAGAAGGAGACTATTTTTTCAGTAAGTGCTGACTCCCAGGTGTGACTCCAAAATTGATGTACTCTGGGTTAAGCTGATTTTCAACAGCACATTTATTTTTGCTAGGCTGCTCATAAAACACTGTGTAATTTCTAGACTATGAACTTCTAAAAGATAACATTGCTGCAGTTCTAATTATTCACCAAGAGATGTCATCTGTGCACCTTCCAAAGCATGAACCATACAGTGGAATATTGATCGATGGATAAGACTAATGTTTGTGGGCTCCATATACATTAAAAGTGAAAAGAAATTGTTCATGTATTCTGTGCAGGCACATACATACTGATTTACATCTGTACTATTTGAACCAGCAATGTAGCTTGGGTCTCCTGTGACAGGGCAGGATATCACAGGAATATGCGTATCTTTTTGTACTGAACACTGTGTAATTGAAGTGCTCAGTAGCTGCAGATTAAGGGCCCTGATACTTTTTTTCCTCTTTCAGCTGGGAAATGTTATCAATTTATAATTGATTGTGCTGTTGCGTTTCTCACAGTCTGAATCATCAAAGGCTGGTAGTATAAAGAAGGTGCAAAGCCTTAGTGAAGAAGAGTGGTTGTGTGGGCTGGAATTGGATTCCTTAACTACTGAGGAATTCCAGTTAGTTTTACTCCACTGCCAAACCTGTCAGCCTACACATACATAGAAACATAGAAAACATTGAAAACCTACAGCACAATACAGGCCCTTCGGCCCACAAAACTGTGCCGAACATGTCCCTCCCTACCTTAGAACTACATAGGCTTTACCCATAGCCCTCTATTTTTCTAAGCTCCATGTAGCCATCCAGGAGTCTCTTAAAAGACCCTATCATTTCCGCCTCCACCACCGCCGCTGGCAGCCCATTCCACACACTCACCACTTCCTGCGTAAAAAAAACTTACCCCTGAAATCTCCTCTGTACCTTCTTCCAATAACTTTAAAACTGTACCCTCTCGTGTTAGCCATTTCAGCCCTGGGGAAAAGCCTCTGACTATCTACACGATCAATGCCTCTCATTTCCAAATTCTCCAATGTTTGTTTGTTTTGGTACAGACAGAGCACAGACAATAAAGGGTAAGAAGGTATGGACAATACATGGCAATAGTGTTGGTTGTGTGTTTTTGACTTGTCTTATGCTCATATGTGGAATATTCAGGTATGTGCAACAATCAGATTTGGCTGTGTGTGGTTGTTAATATTAGCTGCCCATAACCCCCTTGGTAATTAAATGTTGTAAAGTCTGACGTCTATTGAAGCTCCAAATTGTTGAGAATATGGTTGTTATCTCCCTTTATCATATTCTCATATTCAAATTGTGAAGTACATATATTATCGAAGTTAGGTATATGTCCTTGAGATTTATCTTTGTGCAGGCAGCCACAAGATAATGGAATACAATCGAACCCATTAAAAAAAACACCACACAACCAAAACAGTCAAATATCCAGTGTGTGGAAAAAAACAATAAATAGTGCAAACAATAAAACAGTAAACAAGCAACACACAGAACTTTAACCGCAGCATTCCTGAAAATGAGTCCACAGCCACCAAGTCAATTCAGTGCTGAGGCAAGTGAAGCAGGTCCAGGAGTCCAATGGCTGCAGGCCACAGCCACGGAGCCAGTTCAACACTGAGGCGAGTGCCCATGGTTGCAGGTCACAGCTGCAGAGTCAGTTCAGCACTGAACTGAATAAACGTCGCTGAGTAGTTCATTCACAGCCTCTGTTCTCACTTCCAAGGTTAGCACTTACTGGGCATTCCCACTAACTTTGACAAGACCCGGCTGGTGGTGTAGTGGTATCAGCACTGGACTTCAACGCAGATGGTCCTGAGTTCAAACCCAGCCACTTCTCATCAGAAGTATCTGCATTGAAGTATCTACTTCTGTACAATTTACTGTGCTGTTTCATGGCATTTATACCTTGTATGTCAGGAATTCCCAACATGTGGTCCAGGGATCCCTTGCTTAAAAAAGGCTGGGAACCCCTGCCACACATATATATAGCTAGAGTGCCTAAGACTTTTGCACAGTACTGTAGTCCTCCCAATCAAATTTCATGATAAATGTGAATGATGATAAACCTGGTTCTGATATGGGTCTCTGTGAGTGGGAAGGGGGCAGAGAGAGGGGAATCATGGTTGGGAAAAGGGGAAGGGAGAGGGGAGGGAGCAGGAAGCCCCAAAGAGACATTCTGTAATGATCAATAAACCAATTGTTTGGAATCAAATGACCTTGTCTGGTGTCTCAGGGCTGGGAGAGCCTGCACCCATACCATCCCCAGCACTCCTTCTCTGCCACTTGTCCCAAACCCTTCCTGCGGTGCTCCACCCTCACCATTCTCAACATACTTTTGCTCCCACTCTCCACTCCACAGTGACAGATACGGTAGCATGCAAAACTCTTAGGCACCCTAGCTATATTAATGTACCTAAGACTTTTGTATGATTGGCAGATTTCCTGAGGAGCATCAAAAAACCAGAAATCTAATAATATCATGGTCATTATTAAAGATCCAATTAGCATTTTTAAATTCCATACTTAATTAATTTAATCTACTTTGGAGCTTCTCAGCCTGGTGTGGAGCCTCCATTGCACAGGATCGCAGGAGGCTGCAGAGAGTTATATACTCAGCCAGCTCTATCATGGGAACAGCCTCCCTACCATCTAGGACATCTTCAAGGCGTGATGCCTCATGAGGGTGGCATCCATCATTAAGACCCTCACCATCCGGGGGCGTGCCCTTTTCTCGTCAATGCCATCAGAGAGGAGGTACAGGATCCTGAAAACCTACAGTCAGTGATTTAGGAACTTCCTCTCTGCCGTCAAATTTCTGGATGGTCCACGAAGCCATGAACACTACCTCATTGTTTCCTTTCATGTGCTATTCATGAAGCTCTGTAGTTTATAGATTTTTATGCCTTTACACTGTATTGCTGCATACAGTATTTCTGTTTTTTGCACACTTTTAAAAAATCTATTCAATATACATACAAAGGGTGATTGATAAGTTTGTGGCCTAAGGTAGAAGGAGTTAATTTTAGAAAACCTAGCACATTTATTTTTCAACATAGTCCCCTCCTACATTTGCACACTTAGTCCAGCGGTCATGGAACAAATGGATTTTGGACCTCCAGAAAGTGTACTCATCACGGGTGATTGATAAGTTTGTGGCCTAAGGTAGAAGGAGATGAGTTATTAACTTCAAACTTTCTGCATAATCACTCAAAGAGTTGACCTGCATGTGCACATAACAAGAGCTGTATAACTCATCTCCTTCTATCTTAGGCCACAAACTTATCAATCACCCCTTGTAATTGATTTACTTGTTTATTTATTATGTTTTATTTTATTTATTATTATTATTATTTCTCTCTCTCTGCTAGATTATGTATTGCATTGAACTGCTGCTGCTAAGTTAACAAATTTCACGTCACATGCCAATAATAATAAACCTGATTTTGATTCTGAATTTCACATCATAGGTCAGTGATAATAAATCCGATTCTGAAGCTGTGGCCACTCAGATTATTAGCTGAGGGCTCTGAAAGACCAGTTAATTTACGTAACTGCTGTACTATTAAACCCCATCATAAGCAACAAAGGTGGTTTGATTTTGTTTTTGTGTGAGAGTAAATGCTGGAGATCCATCAATCTTTATTCTATTATTTAGAGGCATCTACTTAAATTCCTCACCACTCAGCATTTGCTAACAGCCAAGCCATTTCACTCAGAAAGAATGGTCCTCGATTGTCCTGAATCCATTGATCAGAGATCACCCATTTTCTTGCTCAAGGTCAAAAAATGTTCAAGGCTGAAACTGAGCCAAGGTTGAAATTAACTTAATGCACAGGCGTGTAGAGAGAGATGGAACTGGCAGAGACTTCACATGCCAGATTAAAAGGAGCTCATCGGTTGAATCAGATGCTCAGGCTTCGTGCTGGCCACTGCTGTTAGAAAACGTGAACGCCAGCATGTTGTCACTGCCTGTAGCTCATTCCAGCTGTTAGTGAAACCACTGTAGGCATTGCTGTTGAATGAGCCAGATTTCCACAATTATCCAGCATGACTGACATTCCAAAATTCATCTTGCAGAACCAAAGGAAACTGAGCGGGTTATACAGCAGTCTTGACATGTAAGTCAGTTATCCAGCCTGGTTGTACTGATGTGTGACCAGCCATGTAAAAGGTGCAGACATATCCCTCTACGCCCTGTCCCGATGCCTCTGAAATGTTGTCACTGTTATCACCTCTGCCGCCTCCTCTGGCAACTGTTCCAGGTACCAGCTGCTCTTTCTGTGAAAAATTTGCCCACAAATCCCCTTTCAACATCCTCCCTCTCACCATAAACCTGTACTTCAGATAAAGTTCAAGGTTCGAAGTAAATTTGATTATCAACGTACATGTACAGTATGTCACCATATATGTACTTCGTATTTTCTAGTGGGCATACTCAGCAAATCTATAGGATAGTATCTATAACAGGATCAATAAAAGGTTAATCTGTATAGAAGACAACAAACTGTGCAAATACAAATATAAATAAATAGCAATAAATAACAAGAATATAAGGTAATGAGATATAGAGCCCTTAAAGTGGGATCATTGGTTGTAGGAACATTTCAATGATGGAGCAAGTGATTGTAATTATCGCCTTTTGTTGAAGAGCCTGATAGTTGAGGGGTAATAACTGTGCTTGAACCTGGTGGTACGAGTCAGGAGGCACCTGTACCTTCTACCTGATGAGGAGAGCATGACCTAGGTGGTGGGGATCTCTGATGATGGATGCTGCTTTCCTGTGATAGCATTTCCCACCATGTGCAGCACACACTGGCCCTCTAGATTATCTATGCCCCACATAGTTTTAAGCCCCTCATGTCACCTCTCAGCCTCCTTTACTTCAGGGAAAACAGACATGGCCTATCTAATTTCTCCTACTAGTATAAATCCTCCACAACAGACAACATCCTTTCTAGCTTAATCACATCCTTCCTATGGTTTGGGGACCAGAACTGCACATAGAACTCCAAGACTGGCTTAACCACCACTGAGTATAAATTTAACAATGCACTCTAACCCTTTTTTTGGAAAGTGCTTTCTCTCATGTGGATCCATAGAAGCCATAAATTTAAGATAATTTCCAGAAGAACTTAAACATTGGAAGAGCTATAAAGTGCTGGGCTACAAGAACTGAACAGTGGAAGCAGATTCCACTGAGAATTTTCTAATGGTAACTGAGGGATTAATTTGCAAGGGTCCAGAGGACATTCAGAAATATGATTCCCAGAAAGAAAGAGTTAATGTATGAGGACATTTAATGGCTCTAGGCATGTACTAGCTGGAGTTTAGAAGAATGAGGGGAATCACATTGGAACCTATCAAATATTTAAAAGTTCAGAAAGAGTGGGTGTGCAGAAGGTGTTTTCTAGTGGGGAAGTCTATGACCAGAATGCAGTGAACCAAGGAGACTTTATAAGGCATTGGTCAGACTGCACGTGGAGTACTGTGTACAGTTTTGGGCCATTTATCTATGAAAGAATATGTTGGCACTGGCAAGGTTCCAGAGGAAGTTCACAAGAATGATTCATGGAATGAAAGGGAGTGTTTGATGGCTCTGGGCCTGTACTTACTGGAGTTTAGAAGAATGAGGGGAGATCTCATTGAAACCTATCAAATATTGAAAGGCCAAGATAGAGTGGATGTTGACAGGATGTTTCCTATAGTGGGTGAGTCTAGGACCAGAGGGCACAACCTCACACCTGAGGAAAATCCTTTTAGAACAGAAATGAGGAAAGATTTCCTTAGCCAGAGAATAGTGAATCTGTGGAATTCATAGCCACAGTTGGCTCTGGAGGCCAAGTCATTGGATATATTTAAAACAGAGGTTGATAGGTTCTGATTAGTAAGGGTGTCGAAGGTTACAGGGAGAAAGCAGGAGAATGGGGTTGAGAGGATAATAAATCTGCCATGATTGAATGTGAAACAGACTTGATGGGCTGAATGACCTAATTATCCTCCAACGTCTTATTGTTAAGAAAGTGTTGAAAAGGTCTGTCAATGATTTGGAGCTATCATCATGGCTTGAATGGCCTCCTGTAATATAAGGTTCCTTGTTTACTTGAAGAAAAATTCATACATCTTTCCAAGAATGATTTCCACAGAGGGTGGGGAATGTGGCAAAAATAGAAAGGGAGTTCTTGTGTGTTCTCTGCAGATGATAAAGCCTAATTCTGTACCTTAATAAGCTTAATAACTTCAACCTCCTTTCATCACAGCAAAGAAAAATAAGCTTTAACCAGGCAGCAATTAACAATTTCATTATATCAGGTGAGAGATTGTAAGGGTATACAGTCAGCCCTCTGTGTCTGTCGGGGATTGGTTCCAGGACGCCCCGCAGATACCAGAATTCGCGGATGCTCAAGACCCTTATATAAAATGGTGTAGTATTTGCATATAACCTACACACATCCTCCCGTATACTTTAAATCATCTCTAGATTACTTATAATGCCTAATACAATGTAAATGCTATGTAAATAGTTGTAATACTGTATTGTTTAGGGAATAATGACAAGAAAAAAAAGTCTGTACATGTTCAGTACAGACGCAACCATCGTAGCTCTTCTGGGAACGCTGATGCTGCCTCAGCGAAAATAGCGTTCAGCGTTTGTTTTGCAGCAAGCCGTTATAGAGGCAGTGCGCATGCCATAGCTTTGAACTGCGTGACATTTTCGCTATGATTGACAGAAAAGTATGACTTTAATTTTGAAAGGGCACGTAGGTTTAGGGCAGGTTTGCAGGATGTTTTGAGTGCTTACAAAGAACTGTATGATAGAAAAATGCGTGAACTTTCCAGTGTGCTCACAGTCTTCCCGATTCTGATAAGTGAAACTACACTGTACATACATTATTTCTACTTTATATAGGCTGTGTATTTATCATATCATTCCTGCTTTTACTATATGTTAGCGTTATTTTAGGTTTTATGTGTTACTTGGTAGTTTATTTTTTGGGTCTGGGAACGCTCAAAAATTTTTCCCATATAAATTAATGGTATTGCTTCTTCGCTTTACGCCATTTCCACTCTACTTTCTGATAGCAGGGGAAACCTGTACAGTATTTTCAATCCGCGGTTGGTTGAATCCGCGGATACGGAGGGCCGACTGTATTTGTTGACGTGGCCTGAAAATGTATTGTGGATTAGGTGGATACTGCATAATTTAATCAGCTGTGTTCTTCTTCTTCGTCTTCTTCTTGGGCCTTTAGCTCCCAGTGGAGCGTAGGCCATCGATGACTTTCTATCTCCATCATCCAAAGTCGATGGTCTGGTTGGAGTTCATCAATGTTTCTGCAATCCATTGCATCCACTGTACGGAGGTTTGGTCGATACAGTTTCACCAGAGCCCTGTCGGCCGGCTTTACCCATAACAACCTCTCACAACGGGGACGGAGGGTTGGACTTTGAGAGGCTTAATCAGCTGTCGCTGGCGTAATATTTGGAACTAACAACATTATGTCTGAGTTAAATAGTGTACTTTTAAGACAAGGTCCAGTGATGTTCTACCTCTCTTTTTTCTTATACCTACAGTGCCATGATGAGTAACACTTCAAACTTGAGTTCATCGTTGCCAACACCAACAACCTCAACAAAATCACCTGCTAATTCTAATGGTAAGTAATATGGTTCAGATATTTGTTAGGAGTTGTACCATGAAGGGATAATTAAAATGTGTTCATTTAGAAACTTCTGTACATTACAAACTTTAATAGGGACACAGTCTTCATTAGGAAATATAACGGGGTTATAGTGACAGCCAAAGTTATTGTTGGTGTTATTTTGAAAATGATTCAGAGATTCAAGTACATTTATTATCAAAGTGTGTATACAGAACACAAATCAGAGATTCATCCTCGTGCAGACAGCCACAAAATAAGAAGCACAATGAAACCCATTCAAGAAAACTTCAAACACCTAACGGACACAAAAAAAAACAAATTGCACAAATGGCAAAAAGCCAACGAAGAACACATAGAATATCAAACATCAAAATGGAATCCAGTAGTCTTCAGTTTAATTCAGTTCAGCCCAGTCCACCTTGATCACCCCAATCCAACTGCTCAAAAATAGCAAAAAAAAACAGTAACCAAAATCCAGGAGCACTTGCAACATGAACCTCAAAGTTCTCTAAAATGAGTCCACAGCCTCGCCAATCAATCCTGGTAAAGTGGAAACCAAGGCTCAAGGACGTACACCAGATATTTCAAAGTGATTTACAGTATTTAATATATGTCTTATACTAAATGTAATTTAACTCATTTCTCCTCATTTAATGAGTTGAATATCCATCTTCTATTATGTAAGGACTGAGAGCTGAGAACTGCATGAGCCCCCTAACAGAAACCATGAGCTGCTCTCATTCACTATGACACTTTAATGCTACCAGCCCTGATCATCATATATCGTTAGCTGGTGGATGGTCATGTGGAATGTGATGCCTCAGTATTCAAATCTGTGCTATGCCCTCTCATGGTGAAACTGTATTGTGCATACCAATTCAAAAAAAAATGCATCACAAGCAATTTTTTAAACCACAGCTCTGCAGAATGAATCAAACGTTGTAAATGATGAAAAACATTTCACAGTCAATCACTGCAGAATGCCTTTTGAGGGAACTTGTATTCCATATTTCTTCAGTTTCAGTACAGCTACTTCAACCTTCCACAATTTGCCAGGAAAGTCAGAAGGTTCAAAGTCAGGTCCTGGTGATAAAAGCCCAAAGATGTTGGGATCAGTGATCAATCAAATCAAAAATCAAAGCAAATCAAGTTTAATTATCATTCAATCCATACATAGATACAGCTGAATGAGATAGCATTCCTCCGGGCCAAGTTTGAAAAATATTCAAAATAGCAAACAAACATTAAAAAGTAGAAAGTAACATAACCAAAATAGTGAGCAAAGAAACATAGTCACTTGAATAAAAAACATATATAGTCCGAGACCCTGAGCGATAAAGTCCGGCAATTGATGGCACTGTCAGCCTGTCATTTCACCGCTTGAACATGGTAGGGCAGCACCGACAGGAGAGGCCGGGCCCCAGCCAAGCTCGAACTCCATGCTGTCAATGCTTCCGTGTCTCTCACGTGGTCTGCAGCTGCAAGCAAGCCCAAGGCAAGATCCCCTCCAGTTCGCCTACCAGCCCCGACTAGGAGTTGAGGATGCCATCGTCTACCTGCTGAACCGTGTCTATGCCCACCTGGACAAGCCAGTGAGCGCTGTGGGGGTCATGTTTTTTGACTTCTCCAGTGCATTCAACATCATCCGCCCTGCTCTGCTGGGGGAGAAGCTGACAGCGATGCAGGTGGATGCTTTCCTGGTGTCATGGATTCTTGATTACCTGACTGGCAGACCACAGTACGTGTGCTTGCAACACTGTGTGTCCGACAGAGTGATCAGCAGCACTGGGGCTCCACAGGGACTGTCTTGTCTCCCTTTCTCTTCACTATTTACACCTCAGACTTCAACTACTGCACAGAGTCTTGTCATCTTCAGAAGTTTTCCGATGATTCTGCCATAGTTGGATGCATCAGCAAGGGAGATGAGGTTGAGTACAGGGCTACTGTAGGAAACTTTGTCACATGGTGTGAGCAGAATTATCTGCAGCTTAATGTGAAAAAGACTAAGGAGCTGGTGGTAGACCTGAGGAGAGCTAAGGTACCGGTGACCCCTGTTTCCATCCA
This sequence comes from Mobula birostris, assembly GCF_030028105.1. NCBI lineage: Eukaryota > Metazoa > Chordata > Chondrichthyes > Myliobatiformes > Myliobatidae > Mobula > Mobula birostris. Next base: position 47,063,295 of record NC_092390.1, on the reverse strand, counting down.
GGGGGTCAGTGTGGACATGGTGGAGGATTACAAATGCCTGGGGATACGAATTGACAATAAACTGGACTGGTCAAAGAACACTGAGGCTGTCTACAAGAAGAGTCAGAGCCATCTCTATTTCCTGAGGAGGCTGAGGTCCTTTAACATCTGCCGGACGATGCTGAGGATGTTCTATGAGTCTGTGGTGGCCAGTGCTATCATGTTTGCTGTTGTGTGCTGGGGCAGCAAGCTGAGGGTAGCAGACACCAACAGAATCAACAAACTCATTCGTAAGGCCAGTGATGTTGTAGGGATGGAACTGGACTCTCTGACGGTGGTGTCTGAAAAGAGGATGCTGTCTAAGTTGCATGCCATCGTGTACAATGTCTCCCATCCACTACATAATGTACTGGGTGGGCACAGGAGTACATTCAGCCAGAGACTCATTCCTCCAAGATGCAGCACAGAGCGTCGTAGGAAGTCATTCCTGCCTGTGGCCATCAAACTTTACAACTCTTCCCTTGGACGGTCAGACACCCTGTGCCGATAGGCTGGTCCTGGGTTTATTTCATAATTTACTGGCATAATTTACATATTACTATTTACCTATTTATGGTTCTATTACTATTTATTATTTATGGTGCAACTGTAACGAAAACCAATTTCCCCCTGGGATCAATAAAGTATGACTATGACTATAAGGCTTGAGGCCTGGTCATCACTACAACCAAGGCTGCATAGCTGCCATGTTGTCTGTCCCTCCACCAGACAAGGGTAACAGGTCTGCATCAACTTACATTATCACTGTCCAACAGTCTTGCGATCGCAAGTGAAACGTCCAAGACAGTTGCCCACGCTTATACACTAACTCCGAAGCTTCTGAGTAGGGATCTGCAGCCAGGTTAGCTCCTCCATACCCAAACCAGCTCCTCCAATATCCCAGCAGGCTCCTCCAATGTCCCTACTGGCTCCTCCAAAATCCTGACCAGCTACTTCGACGCCTCGGCCAACCCTCTCTCCAACATCGCTGCCTGCCCCTTCGACACCTTGGCCAGTTCCGCCGCTGACACCAGTCCAGTTACTCCGATCACTGATGGAGTAGGCCTGCAGTACCTGATGGAGTAGAATTGTCTTTGGATCGTTAAAAAAAAATTACAAAGAGAAAGCACCATTGGTTGGCCCTGAGCGGCCATTGCGTTAGTATGCTCCGCCGTTTTACCAGAAGGCCAAGATGGTAATTGTCCTTATTCTTCAAATGTTCGGATTGTTGTTAGGTTCAATGCACTCTGAATTGTAATCCATAAACACGAGATTCTGTAGATGTTGGAAATTCAGAGTAATACACACAAAATGCTGGAGAAACTCAGTAGGTCAGGCAACATCAATGGAGAGGAATAAAGTGTCAACGATTCAGGCTGAGAACCTTCATCCACCTTGCATTTTGGTCACTTGGTCAAGAAAGAAACTGATGGCTAATCTGTTCTCTTACCCCAGCATTAACAAGGAGTGTCCCATATCCAGTCTGATGTTTGGGCATGTATAGACAATCAAAGAACAAAGAACAATCAGTGATCATCTTGCCAGTGTTGCTGTGCCTAGAGACTGTTAGTACAAATTCAAATTACACTGAGCTTAACCACAATGTGATCTATGGAGAATAAGGACAGTTACCATCTTGATCATTGATTGCAACATCTTTGTGGCTTTATCTTTAAGACCAGGCTCTGGCCTCCCATCCACCCTTATCCCTCTTAATGTCCATTAATTTAAACCCTCATCCCTTTTAACTTCATTTAACCTAACTCCCCTATTCCCCTATTTGGCTATAATGTCTTACATCATAATGTTTTTCATTATTTCTTCTTCCTCTTCCTTTTGCCACTAGATCCTGAACTCCAAGCTTCCAAAATATCGGTAACTCTCCACCTTTATGCTGTCAAGCAGTTACCCATACCACTCATCTGCTTCACTGATATCAGTAATGCCAGTCCAGGGCTTTGTAGTCTCTGCCCTGTTATCAGCCACCTATCTGTGAGGCTTTACAGTGGTGGCAGATATGTCCCTCAATTTCCTGTATGATATGTCCTTGCCGAACCACTTCTGTGTTTGGACTTCACGACTCAATATCTAGGCTCCTTCAGAGCTCCATAATTCTACTTTTTTTAGATTTGGATTGTATCGACAGCATTCATATAAAATGACAGTGGGCTCCCTTTATCTGGTGATGTCACTAGTTCCATAAGAAGCTCGTAACATTTTTTGTCACCTCAGTTGTTAGTGAATTTATAGTTCCCATGGAGCACAATCTTTCTTATTTTCATGACAAGTGATGGGGGTTACATCTAATCTGGTCCCCTAATCTGAGGAAAGACTTTCTTGCCATAGAGGGAGTATAAAGAAGGTTCACCAGATTGATTCCTGGAACGGCAGGACTTTCATTTGATGAAAGACTGGATCAGCTAGGCTTATACTCTTTGGAATTTAGAAGATTGAGGGGGGATCTGATTGAAACGTATAAAATTCTAAAGGGATTGGACAGGCTAGATGCAGGAAGATTATTCCCGATGTTGGGGAAGTCCAGAATGAGGGGTCACAGTTTGAGGATAAAGGGGAAGCCTTTTAGGACCGAGATGACGAAAAACTTTGTCACACAGAGAGTGGTGAATCTGTGGAATGCTCTGCCACAGGAAACAGTTGAGGCCAGTTCATTGGCTATATTTAAGAGGGAGTTAGATATGGCCCTTGTGGCTAAAGGGATCGGGGGTATAGAGAGAAGACAGGTACAGCATTCTGAGTTGGATGATCAGCCATGATCGTACTGAATGGTGGTGGAGGCTCGAAGGGCCGAATGGCCTACTCCTGCACCTATTTTCTATGTTTCTATGTTTCTATCTCCTCATTGGACTACAGCCAGCTGAAGAGTGTTTTCCCTGTACTTTCCAATAAATATGTTGGAAATACAGCCTGCTGGAACTGCAGATTTAACTAATCCAATAACTGCAACTCTTGATTTCAATGGATAGAGATCCGGGTTACTATTATTAGTAAATTGGGTTGATGAATGTTTTTAATTTTTTTTTCTTTTGAGAGGTTCAAGTGAAATATTTTAAAATATTCAATTATTTTAATATCTTCAATAACTTAATTTAACTTCTAGACAATTTTGGATATTTCTGCATATCAGGGATGTTCATAGATTTCGAGAGTTTTGACAGCCAGCTAAGCCAGGAATGGGGCTTGAAGAGCATTTCATTATATGTGCGAGCTAGGCTTATACCCTAGAGAATTATACACTTGAGAATTACATGTGGTTGGCAGAGGATTAGAAAGTCAGTGCATGCACACATTGTAAGTGCAAACCAAATGGGATTCCTCGGGTTTTCAGTGCTGTCAAACGGAACTTCATATGCTAAACGCTGTCATTCTTTTTTGATCATGTGTTCCCACGATGAAAGTTGATAGATTTGCATTACAACCTGCAGCAATCGATGTATCTGTTTCCTTGACGTATTCTTGCATTTCAACTACACTACTATTTTTAATGATTTTTTTAAATAAATTTGGGAATAAACTTATTATTTAAAAAGGAAACATCACTATTTCTGGTTCAAAAATTAGAAGAAGCATTTTATATCTTAGCAAATTAACTTTGCTCATTTCTAAGTTCAATGCTGGGTTAATTTACTGCTATTTCCAGAACATTACAACAAATATCATCTCCCCCCACCCACAAATAAGGCAGAATTTTGGGTAATGGTCTGTTTTTGATGGACTCTAGATCAACATCTCTCTTGGGGCTTTTGCTAATGCTTGCGTGGTGGGGAAGTGGTGCTTCAGCTGGTGCTAGTGTGTGGGAGGGGGGAGGGGTCTTTGGGGTTCTGAGCTACTATCATTCATTCTTTGGGGTTTCTTATTTCATGAATGTCTCTGCGAAGGTTAAGAATTTCAGGTCGTATACTGTATACATTCTTTGATATTAAATTGAAACATTTGAATCATTTTCTTTAATTTGAATTTCCCATTTGAAAAAAAAGCGCTGTTGGTTGAAGTTGTGCTGTGAGAATGCCACCTTTCTACTCTTGCTGCTTGGGTCAAATAGTACCAAGATGTCCTTTAGTCTGTCAGTCACGAAGGCCCACTGTGTGTCCGTTGTACTTGTGGAAGGCAATACAGACAAAAAAAACAGAAAATAATGCGTATCCTTGATTATCAAAACTATATCAGGTCTTCCTGTCTGCAAGAAATATAAATCCATTCAGTGTGACTACCAGTTGTTCTTTTGGTGGATGCTAGTGTTTAAAATTTTGCTTTAGCTATTTCATGCTGAACTTGGTACTCTGTTCAGACACATCACCCATGGTCCCTGTTTGCTCTCACTTACCTGAGACTGATGAGGAAAGCTAAGCAGGCTGAGCCATACAGCTCGGAGGTGTCTAACAGTCTGGCAAACAGGCCACAGGTGCCACTTCCCCTGCAAAGCATGCGCAAACATCCAAAGGGGTAAGGATGGAGGAGAAATATCTTCTCCCATCAAAGTTCACCAAGCTTTAAAAGAGTTTTCAAATATAATATTCAGAAACAATTACCACAACTTTATTTTTGATTATTTAAAGAAGATGTTTCTTTCCCAAAGTAAGTAAATATATTAAGAAATAATGTTTATAAAAACAACCTTTCCTCCTAACCTCTAGGTTGGAAATGTCCAGTCAAATAATGGGCTCTCATATTCTATGGGAGGTCCATATGGAGTAGAGTGACAGATGCACCAGCATCTTATAGTGAGCCCTGAATGCTGGCAGGTCCCTTTGGAGCCATCAGCCGCAGGCAGCACAATTCAGCTCATTGCGTATAGCAACAATGATAAAACAACAGACGTTGCCTCTGGGTCTTTCACAAGGGAGGTTGGAAATTGAAAGTTGTGCCTGGAATTTGCTGCCCTACAACTGTAATCTGTGAATTTTGATCCAGCATGTCCTGGCATGCTGCTTCATTATTTTGTGATGACAATGTGGACTGTTTACCTCAACAATGTTGCTCACTAAAACATCCTGAACTGGCCCCACACTATTAAAGAACACTGTACAAAATTCATTCAATCGGTAAACACGTTATGAAACAGGCAGTTGCTAGAAAAAGTCAATTGGTCGATAAAAGGTGCTTTAAAAAAAGGACTTAAATAATTAATGTACAGAGATCCAACTCTGCAAATAATCTGGCTCCACATGGGTTCTTTCATTTTTTGTTTTGCAAATTTCTGATGGAGAAATCATAGCTCAGATTTTATGCTTAGTGGTGAGGAAATGGTGCTCAAGTAAGATTTCAGATCACATCAGTACTGCTCTTATTGTTATGCTTAAATTGGTAAAGTGTACATGGAGTCATCATTTAATAAAATGTTGTTTTTTGAAAATAGCAGTGGATATGAACAGACTAACTCAAAAAAAAGTTTGTCCAGTAAGATTTCCCCAATTCGGATGAGAATTTTAACCTGGTATCTGATGGGTGTTCATTTCCCTCTACATCACAAGGATATGCATGTTGTGAGGTTAATTGGCAGGTATAAATTGCAGCTATAAAGTGTTGGTGGGTGGTAGAAAAATCGATGGGAGTCGGATGGAGGTTTGATAGGCAAATGGAGGGAAGTGGCCGAACACTGGTAAGTGAGACTTTAATTAGCATGGATGAGTTGTGTGGAAGAGACTTTCCATGCTGCCTGTCTCTATGACTCTATAACTCTAGCTGGTTATAAAGAAGTACTTGGTCGAATGGGAGTACTCTGAGAGTTGCCATGGGTTTGATAGGCTGAATATCCTCCTGTGACATCAACCCCAAAAAGCATGGCATTACCAGGTCTCTGATGCTGCTTTGATTGCATTGAAGATTGTGCAACAACTATGGTGGAGCAGGGTTTGACTGAGATTTGAGATTATCACCAGCATTACCCAGTCATAACAGCGAGCATTAATCGTGCTAATGTTACAGTTCAATAGAATTTTAAAATGTGTAGTTCTGGGTTTCACTGATTCCCATCTTGAACCAGTTACATTTCTAAACGATATCCTACAATTAATTTGATGCATCCATGAAACATTAATCTCAAGATTATGTATCACAGGATTTTATTTTGTGAATAAATTATAATGTGCTATAACAGATCAAGACAGCAGAATGGTGTAGTGGTGGGGTTTAGATTAATCAGCACAAAGTGTGAGATTTAATTCTCTGTGAATGGCAATAATAGTTGTGCATTAATCCTGGAAAGAATGTTCTCTGTTTTCTTTATTTGTATTAATGTATGAGAAACTTATTGCATAACAGAATGTATTAACTTAGTTCCAAAATTGCTTTCCAAAAACTTCCTGTAAAATATAAGCCATATAGTTCAAGGGGTTATGGACTATGTAGTGAAGAAGTGGTAAATAGTCCTTCAAATTCTAGAAATTCTGTGCCTAGAAACTCTAAAGCATGGTTCAATATATTTTGTGCTTTGTGATTCAGAATTGTATAAATTCCATTTGGCACAGGTCAAAGCTTGTTTCAGGCTGCCAGACATATGCAGTGACTTACAATAACAAGCAATACTTTTTCTGACATTGCTTGTGCAAATTTGTTTGAAATGTATGTATGGCACACTAAGGATGTCCTTAAAAAGGTGAATGTGACAGCTCAATTTAATAGTCGTCCGGCTTTTGTTGGACCATCACTGGGGCTATTTGAGATGCCCAGCTTTTTTCTAGCAGGCTCAATTTTAGTGTCTTTTCCAAGTGAATGCTCCCACCTGCATTTACCTTCAGCCACTCTTGCAGCCATCTGCCATTATCCTTAGGCATGCCAATCCTCTCCCAATTGTCTTCCCAAACAACAAAACTGGCGTGCTTCTGGTTGTCTCTTCAATTGACCTGAACTTTCCCCTTCCCATCTTGCTAATTTCCTCAAACGCCAACCCAATCTGTGTGCTTCAGCTTCTATTTTTCATTTCATTTTCTCCCCACAATCCGCTCAATCTCCCTCATGAGTGTTCCTCCTTTCTTTCCCCATCCCATGATGTTGTCCATCCTTTCTTTGTACTCCCTTTTCATCCCATCCTTTCCCACCTTCAATTCACTTCTAAATTATTTCTTTTATCATCTCCACTCTGCGGAGATCACAGAGGAGCAGCCTTTGTGCGACTCTCCTTGTGTACGGCCTATCTCATCTTGGATCTGAACATGTGATTGAATATCACTGCTAAAAATCTCAGTAAAAGAGGAAGAAAGATCACATGACTATGTTATTATGCCTCGATTTGTAATCCAGGGAGCAGGAAGCGCAGAATCAAATATCGCTATGATGATTGTACATTCTAGTATCAATTGTTTGGCAACAATAAAGTACAAAGTATAAAGTATTTGAGGCTTCCTAAGCCCAACCGCTGTATATGTCTTCTGGGGAGGAACAATAGGGAAAAGATTAGCTAGCACTCTGACTTCTAACCACTAAACCTGAAACATATATCATGTTGCATATTTACTGAAAAATTCTGGTTTTAATGCATCTAAACCTGTTTTCAAAATGACTTTCTCTCTTTAGATCCATACATTGCTGTATATGTAATCGTGCCACTACTGGTGGTGATTTCAATCGCAACTATTCTTTATTTGCGGTAAGGTTTTGGATTTTTCATATTATAATTTTTATGATTTCTCTGTGGAAAGTATTTTTCATTTTCTGGGCTAAGATTTTTTATGCAATCTAAATGTTACTGCATATTATACGACTAGCTCATACTAAGCTCCCCATTGTAAAGTGTTAATGAGTTGTTTTCAAGATTTATGAAGTATATGGTGAGGGCATTATTCTCATCTATTGCCAATCATTTTTAATAATCCTGCAGTACTGACAAGGGAGCTTAGTACTTCCTATACATCATCTGCTATTCACACTCTTGCTGATACAGTGGATTTTATTGTATCTAAACATAGCCAGAATGTTTTACTTTATCTAAATGGGTGAACATTTTAATTAAAACTGAGTGCAAAGGAATTACCTAAGAAGTAAATCACATTGAGTTACTCCCGGAGGTGTCATGGTCAAAACACAAAAGGCTTCAATTCTACACAAGGTCATCTTGGACTTGGGAGACATAAGACCAGTGCTTCTGAAGCCTTTAGAGGTGGAGAATAACACTGAGGTTTGACTCTCTTCTAGTTTGTTCTAGGCCAAAAAGGGGGAGATATAAAAAGACGTCCAACAAAACGAATTAGAAGACATTTTTTAAAAATCTTAATACCATGTTACCATGAAATAAGAAAGTAAGGATGCCCAGTGTATAAATGGAACTAGGCCATTAGGCCTCTAATCCTTCTCCAGCATCAATAAGACCATAATTGATCTTTTACTTCATTGCACTTTTCTTGCACTAACCCCATATCTAATGATTTCTATAATAACCGAAGTCCATTTACTTCTTCATTGAATGTATTCAGGAGCTGAGCCTCCACAAGCCTCTTAGGTAGAGAATTCCAAATACTTACCATTTCCTTAGCGAAGAAACTCCCTCTTATTGCTGTCCCAGTTTTTAAAAGTAAGGCACCTGGTTCTAGGCACCACACCCAAGGAGAACATCATTCTCGTCAAGTTCTGTAAGAATTTAATGCATTGCAGTGAGGGCTCCTCTCCTTCTTCTAAACTCAAGGGAGCTTTCTTTAATAAAACCGGAATTCACACATTCAATCTAGCAAATCTTTACTGCACACCTACAAATGCAAATATATCTGTTCCTGTGTAGGGATACCAGTTCACAATATTCCAGATATAGTCTCACCAGGGACCTGCATAGTCAGAGAAAGGCATCTCTACTGTTCTACTTAAATCGTTCCGCAATAAATAAAGCCTAGTCTACTATTCACCTTTCTGATCGGTACTGTATCTGCATTATAACGTTCTCCTGGCCCTCTGAACACCAACGCCTCTAAAGCTCTCCTGTATGTATTATTCACAACCACATTGAATTGGGGTTTCACTTTAAGAAGCTGGTCTGACATGATGGCATGGTTATGTAAGGATCTTTAGCACACTTTTGTGTTTAGGCTTTGGAGTTCAATAAAATGCGTTACGGGTTTCATTAAACATAAAATGCCTCACTTCGTTTTATTTGCGAAAACCTACAATACTATCTGTTGTTATATTTCTCACCAGAATACTCCTGTATTCTAGTTTCCCTTTCTATTATCAATGACCTATTCTCTGCTGTATTCTGATATATTCCTAATCATTAGATATGCTGCTTATTTTGAACAAAATTTGAATTACTTTTTCCTTTGATCTAATACTATCTTCAGGTTTGCTTGTCGCAGTGACTGGACCATTTCATCTTTTACTTGCTGTAAAGCAAAATATGTGACTTATAAACTATACTTTTAAGTATTAAACATTGCTTGTTCACTGTCATGTCTGTTAATGCAGTTTTCCAATCTACCAGAATCAACTCGTTCCTCATCCCTTCCTAGTTTGCTTCATTCAGGTTTAAGATTGAACTGAATCATTTCCGATTTTAATGTAAAATTCTATCATATTATGTTCACTGTTCCCTAAGGCAACTTAACTAGCAGATCTTTAATTAAAACTTTCTCATTACAAAATACTACGCCATAGAGAGAAAAAAGATTCTTTTTAGATTCCAGGAATTCATGTTACACATTATTACTGGAAGTTTAGTTTATAGATCTATGTGTATTAAATTCTCATGTTTATTGTATTGATCATGAGTGCAAACCCTTGCAGTGAAATAGCATGTTGATCCACAATCTAGTGGTCCAGAAAAGATAATAGAGATTGGGTAAGAGCTAGACCAACAACAATAGCATCTACACACACTTAATTTGGATAAAAAGTCCTACCCCAGGGAGCACTAGAGGAGATTGTGGCAGAATTGAGAACAGAGATATGTCGCCTGTTATCAGCGGGTGTGACCACCCCCCCCATGTGATGGAGCTGATGGGGGAGGGACGGATTCCCCAAGGGGACGAAAAATACAGAGGGCTGTTGGCAGCAGGTGTCACGCCAGAAGGAGAGTGAGCCCCCGGGTACCTCAGCAGGGAGAGTCGTTGGGAAAACCTAGAAGAGACCCAGTGAGGGAACGGCCTGGTGTCTCTGGGGGAACACATTCCCAGCAATGTACCACGGAACCCCTGAAAGAAAACGGCCCAACTCCTGAAGGTTTAGTGGGTCCATGCTCCAGTGTGTCACGACGATTAGAGGGTTTTTGTGCTAAAGCCATACTCGACATGGAGTCGCAGGTCACGTTGTTGTACCGTTCGTTTTACAACCAGTATCTGAAGCATTTACCATTGACACCATTCAGGGCGCTGGAGATCTGGGGGATTAGTGCTCGTGATTATCCGTACGACGGTAATTTGTCAGTGAAGTTGGAGTTCTCGGAGGCCGATGTGGGAGTGTCTGAGCTCCTTGATACATTGGTGCTGGATTGTCTGGGCCCCATTGAGAAGGGCAGCATTTCAATTCTGGTGGGGACCAACACCCCTCTTGTGAGGAGGCTCATGGGGGCCTGCAAGGAGAAGGCTGGTGAGAGTTTACTGGGAACATTGTCCATGTACCTGGGGTTTCGAGCTGCTTTTGAGGAAGTGCGTGGCAGCATTGGGCCGGATACTGAACTTAAGCGAGGGACTGTGTGGTTCACCCAGTCGAAGCCAGTGGTGGTACAGCCCGAGGAAGTAGCGAGAGTGATGGGGACCCCCAAATTTCCCAGAGTGCCTGAGGAGAGAAGCCCTCTTAGTGGACGCTCCGGAAGACCATGGGGGGAGTCAGGATTTCCTGCTGGGGGACTGGTGAGGCCTGAATTGCAGAAGCCCTCGGATATACAGAAACGCAGGATGGCAGTGATTGTCAGTAACACTACGAAGAGGGAGGTCACCTTCAAGCGGGTGATGCCCCGGCGCATTTGTTCCCGGTGATGGTAATGTCTAGTGCCCCTGTGAGACACGCCGGGGAGGAACTATTGGAAAAGGGGAGAAAGTTGACCGCTGAGTCATTCAACTGGGGACTCTCTGGTTCCTGCGGTTGGAAGAGAAGGCTGGTAGAGAAGATGTTGAAGCTGGAAGGTGTTTTTCCCAATTGTAACTCTTGCTTTGGCTAGCGGCTTAATATAGGGGGCGATAGCCCCCAGCCCGGCCAAACTTAAGAAATCTTGTTTGGGTGGATGCTGCGCAGTATGTCCCCTGTTACAAATCAGTACCCCGAAATAGCAAACAGTACACAATATACAATTAAACGATTAAGCTTTATAATTCTTACTTTGACTATATGGTTAGTAAAGAAATGAAAAAAGAGAAAAAAAGGGGCCCAATCTTATTAAACAGCCTGTTGCGCAATGTTGGAGCTCACTGATAAGCCGATCGTCCACCATCGACCTCCTCCGATCGTCACTGCCCTTCAGATCCTCGTTCCAAGTCCACCCCGTCCAGCGGTCTACCAACTCTCTCCATTTGCGTCTTCTCTCCTCATCTCTCCCCGGCAATAGACTGCGAAAATCTCTCTTCCAGACTCACAAGATAGAACAACAGCATTCCAAACCCAGTTATCTCTAGTTATAACCCAAACATTGCTGCTACAGAGAAACCATTACATTATCAGTGAAACCTTACAGCATGTTACACAGCAGTGAAACCCTACAGCATGTTAAAACTGCATCACAGAGAAAAGGTGAAATCTGATTTGAATGAGGAGATGTCAGGAGAGAAAACTAACACCATAGCCAATGAAATGTGTATTGTAAAAAGCCTTTGAATGAAAAGAAAATGATGGAATGGTTTAAGAAGGAGATTTGGAGCTTGATTGGTTACAGATAGAGAATGAGAATACTGAATAGATATAAAGAGGAAGATGGGATTAATATATTTAAAACATTGGGGCGCTCAAAACCAAATTATGTCTGTAAAGACCAGAGGGTCGGGATTGGTGTGAATTAGTGGATAAATGGGTTATGGAGAAATGAAGCCCATTCATTTACATAGCATTAGATGCTCCATATCACTTATCAGAAGACACTATTTTAACTACAAATTCATTTTCTATTACAAATACCCACTAGAAATAGTGAAGCAAAGATAGCCCTTACAATTTTATTTGAGCGGAGCTGGGAAATGGCTGCTGTTGGGGCATGGCATGAAGTCAAAAATTATTACCAATGATCCACAAAATCATCTATATTCATAGGACAGAAGGACAAATGAACCAATGTCTGTGTCCTCCACGGGATTAAGGTTTATGCATTTTCATTTGAGCCGCATTCATATGCCCAAAGCTAGACAGGCAATATAAGCACTCTATTGAAAGCTTTGTCATGGAAGAGATTAGCAAGTAGACAGAGGAAAGAATTGAAAGAGGTGCTCAAATCCGTCTTAAAGAAATAAAATCCATCCATTTGGCTTCTGGGATCTCTGGCCGTTGACTGCTTCTCGTGAAGAAGTGGCATTTGGGATGGCAAAGGGAGTATCAAGGCCATACATTGGGAGAACAGCATTCTGTGTGGCAGGAGGAATGAACTACTTCACCACCTCCTGCCTCTTCAGTTGTTCCTATCCTATCTGTGGAAGGGTTTGAGGTTCCAACATTGGCCTTATTAACCACTCAAAATCCACAAAACCTAGAAGTAAGTCATCCTTGACTCCAAGGGACTGCGAAGTTGAAATATGGGCCAAGTATGAGGTCAGCATAGCATTCTTTAAGTAAAAGCATATTCATCTTATATGCGAGTGTGAGCTTGCAGTAAAAGACTACCAAAACCTCTGGAATAACTCCCTCACAATACCCATCCAATTATTGCAAGAATTATTTGTTAAGTGACTTCACTGCTCTACAGCTGGAAGTATACTGCTGTATCATCCCAAGACTCCTCTGGAGTTGGTTGTCGAGGTCGAACTGCCAGGGTAGGTACTGACAACCACAAGAATTGGTAATAGATCGACAGGGCGTACATCTCTCTGAAACTGCTTTGTTAGGTTGTGACACAAACTAATACCACAGCACTATTTTAAGGTCCTCATTTTCATATTTCCTGATATTACTGGCTGTGAGAATTCTTCAAGCTGATTGGCTGCTAGCTTAACTTGATGTCATCATGGTTTGTGGGCTTTGGAGTTACCCAACCGCCAAATGAGAATTAAATTAATCTGAGATGATAAAATTACTGGATTTTGTTGGTAATTTTGTTGAGCATCAGAATTGGCCAATATTATTATTTAACAGATTGTAAAACCCAGACAGTCATGTTTCCCCTAAGCACTAATTTCCTCCTTACCACCCGTGCTCTCTCACACTATTGAACTACCTGAATGAACATATACAAAGTTACATTTGCATTAATAATACTTCCCTCATATAAAAGTGAAGCCAATTAGCAAACTGCACTGAGATCAGAAAACTGACATAACGTTTCATGGAACAATGACCAAATTGTTTCTACATATGGAATGTGAGAACAAATGCTTGCATAATTTTTCCAGTGAGCGGTCAATGCCAGAGATACCCCAGCTACTTTTTTTTTAGTTTTTTTTTCCTGTTTTGGACCAACAAAAGAAACGCAAGGAACAAAAGAAATGCACACATCCTTCATGACTAATCAGAGGTACAGCAAAGCTAGATTTAAAATCTTCATTCGCCAAAAGGTGGAGCAGTACAACTTGTGTTGCCACCGAATAGGAAATATCAAGATTCAACGCCCAACCCACCAATTCAAACACTGATGCTGTTGATAAGGTCCCAAGAGGGTGCACTGAGACTGTCTGGAGGAAACGGGCTTTTACGGTACAGAAGACAGAGATAACTTGAACGTGACATATCAGAATTCTGAAAGGTTCCTGCTCCTTTCACAAGGGTAACGAGTGTTAACACAACTAATGCTAAGCTGCTTGTGTAGACTTGCTTCCTAACTCAACTCAGTTACTCATTTCCTTTTCTGCAGGTTGAACCTTGCCTGGGCCTAACAGATTTCTAGCTTTCTCTCTCGGGCATGTTTTGTTGAACAACTGGATTTATTTTGTTGATCTTTTTCCAGACATCAACTTGTAAAAATATTGCACAATTTATATCTAATAACTTTCTGAGAGATTAATCTGTTCAAATCCTATGGTTGAAAATCACCTCATAGCTGAGTTTTATTTTATATCAAGTCACCACATTAAAAAAGGTTAAATGTAACCAAATTAAATGTGTGAACTTAAAAAGATAATCATATTAATCTCACTTTAAAGCAAATGTTTTAATGAAATTGGAAATTTCTGCATAGATGTTTATGGTTTATGTTTTCCTTAAGATTAATAAGAAAAAGAAAAGACGTCATCATTGGAGGCGAGAAGAAGATTCCAAATGGTATTTTAGAAGAACAAGGTAATTTGAGTTGTTTTTTTTGCTGCAAATATGAAATATAAACAGGAAACATATAGTTATTTTCTTTATCAGCAATCAAGTTGAAGGAAAATGTTAGTCAAAGTTCTAGGAAAAGGACATTCTCTGAAATTGAATATCTGTCCGTTCAACCTAATGAAACAAACAAACTCCCATCCAACCTGTAACCTTTTCTTTAAATTGAGATGGACAGATGTACCAGATGAATATATGTGTATTTCCACTTTGATTTTATACTTTTGAGTTTTGCGTTTCAGCTATATTTCAAATCTGGATTTAAAATACATACTGAGGCATGTTGAGATATAAACTGAGTTGTTGACAATGGCTGACGCAAGTTATGCACAGCATAACCCTCGTGCTTCAAAACCACACAGGAATGGCCTGCAATCATACTTAAAGCTTGTTGCATTTCCTGCTACTAATTAATCAAGTAAACCAGACAAGAGAGTGGCAAATGTCTCTGTATACGAAATGATTATTCTTGGTAAAATGCATTCTGTTTCAAAAACATTACCCAACTTTAAAAAATTATTTTATAGAAGGTTGTCTACAGAGCAGGCACCCAGAGATTAATTTTTGAGTGTGAAATCGCACATAGGATGTGATCTTGTTCTTATAGTCCTTGAGGCATATAACGTCATCTTTAATTACCTATTTCATTGGGTATATTTAAAGTCATTGAGTATATTTATAGTGCAGTTTGATAGATTCTTGATTAGTAAGGGTGCTAAAGGTGACGGGGAGAAGGGAGGAGAATGGGGTTAAAAGAGATAATAAATCAGCCATGATGGAGTGGCAGAGCAGACTCAGTGGGCTGAAGGTCTAATTCTGCTCCTATATCTTATGGTCTTATGGTCTTTCCTGTACATGAAGTGTCCAAACATGGCATGAATTATGCAAGGGGAACATCCATCTGAGAACAGCACCCAACTACTGATTTCCCTATGAAAATAAATCACAGAAATATAATTAATATTTAGTGTAGATGACATTCGAGAAAAGAGGACTTCATACCACGGTGTGTCCTGCACCTAAGCCATTGAAATGGATCATAGAAACATTACAGTACAGAAGGGTGTCGTTCAACCCATCACTTCTACTAGAGCACATCACTAACTCCACCAAATGGCCCTTTGTCCAAAGCTTTGCAGAATTTACTCCAGCATATATTTATCCACTTCCCTCTTGAACGTCATAAGGGAATCTGCTTGGAACCTAATGTAAAGAAGTGTAAGGTCAAACACTTTGGTTGGAAAAATTAAAATGCAGACCATTATCTAAATGAAGAGAGACTGCACATAAATAAAATAAGGAGGGATTTAGTTGTTTTTGTGCATGAAACATGTAGATGCAGCAAATATGATCTCTGTTTCCATCTGCCCCAGACAAAGGAAACATCACCCCTGGATCTTCTTGGTCAAACCTGTGAGGATTTTATGTTTCAATGAGACCATCTCTAATTCTGATACAAGGAATTAGATTTTTTTTCTAAATGGGCTTTTTTAAACCTCTAACAGCAACATTGTAATTAAAATTGATTCCAAAGAAATTGTCAAAGAGTGAAAACATTTTGAGTTACACCCTGCTACTTCATGGTCGTAAAATAAGTGTAATTTCCATGCAAGGGCATTTTACAGCACAGGAGGCATGAAACCAGCATTCCTGAAGGCTTTGAAGTAGGCCTTTTATTCTTGTCTCATAAAGCAATTAGCAGGCATTTGAGAACGCTGTTAAGGCTGTAGTGCTGTAACGTTAGAATATATGAACATAACAAAGGGTGGGATGGTAGTGTAGCGGTTAGCACAACGTTTTCAGTACCAGCGACACAGGTTCAATTCCAGCTGCTGTCTGTAAGGAGATTGTATGCTCTCTGGGTGCTCCAGTTTCCTCCCACAGTCCAAAGATGTATCGGTTCGTAGGTTAAATGGTCATTGTAAATTGTCCTGTAGTTAGGCTGGGATTAAATTGGGGAATTGCTGGGCGGCGCAGCTCGAAGGGCTGGAAGGGCCTACTCCACATATCTCAATAAGTTTAACACAAAATAAATAAATAAAAGAAGCAAGAGTAGATCCTTTCACCTTTTGTGCCTCCGCTGCTGTTCAATAAGATTATGGCAGATCTTTAACCTCACTGCCGCTTTCCTGCACTAATACACATCTGGAGTACTATGTATGGGTCTGGTCTCCTTCCCTAAGAAAGGATTCACATCTGTCTGATAGAGGTGCTCACCAATTTAGCATCTGGATGAGAGAGTTTGTTGTCTGGGGATGGATTCGGCAGACTGGACTTGTGGAAGAATAAGGCTGGCCTTACTGAAGCAGACAAAATTCTGATGAAGTCTGACAGAATAAATGCAAGGATGATGTTTCCCAGGCTGGGGTGCCTAAGAACAAGGATCACAGTGCCAAAATAAGAAGTCAGCCATTCAGAACGAGTATGAGAAAAAAGTTCTTCAGCTGTAGAGTAGCTAACCTTTGGAAATCCCTACCTGAGTGGGTTGTGGAGGTTCAATCACAAAATACATTAAAAGCAGATTTTTGGATATTAATTAATTGGATATTTTTGGAAGGTAAAAGGCAGCTTGACAGATGATAAGATGCATAGTTAGAGTGGAAAACCAGTGCCTTTTTCCCAGGGCAGCCAGTAGCTAATATATGAGGACATACTTTTAAGGTGATTGGAGAAAAGTATGGGGGGGAGTCACAGGTAAGTGTTTTTACGCAGAGAGTGGTAAGCGTATGAAATGTACTGCAGGCATGGTGGGTAGAGGTAGATACATTCGGGACATTTAAGAGATTCTTATGTAGGCACGTGGATGAAAGAAAAATGGAGAGTACTTGGGAGGGAAGGATTAGCGTACCAAAACCAAAGCTGCTGAGAGATTGAGTGAGAGATTTAACACTGTATGATGTACTTCCAAATAAATGAGTCCCAGGTCAAACAAAGTATATTTGATCCTCTCTTACAAAACCAACAAAGACAAGCATTCAAAAATAGCAATAATGAAATTAACGATATTAACGAAGTTTGCAGAATTAGTGATATAAGTGTAATAGCAAAGTTAGCAGTCAACAGAAAAATATTCATCCCCTGCTCAGTCTTTCTCTAACTAATCTAACGGCACAAAGGGTGACTATACTCATTACCTCTGCTAGGCCCAAACCTATGTGACAAATTACTGTTCCTCAAAGTAAAACTCGCAGCTGGAAGTGCAATACAGATGGAAAATAGATACCATAGCTCCTGCAATTGGATTGAGTGAACCTCCACAAACCGCTCAGGTAGAGATTTCCAAAGGTTAGAAGTCTGATAGAACATCATGGGCCAAAGGACCTGTACCGTGTCCTACTGTTCTGTGTCGTGTGTTTAAGGGAACCAGGGGATATGGGATCAGTGCAGGAAAGTGTAAAACATCAGGCACCATTGTATTGAATAACAAAACAGGCGTGAAGGCCGAAAGAGATGACTGTTTCTGCTTCTCACATTCTTAAGGTCTTATAAATTGAGGCTAGGTTACCGTCCTATAAGGGCCTATCTAGGATGGTGTTTATTGAGTGTTTGAGATGAGAAGGATGCAGGCATTTTCATATGGAAAAGAGGGAGCAGGTAAAAGTGGCATTTTGGAAACATTTGGAAGATTGAATATTAAAAGGCAAATTGGAGAGGACTATATATATAAAACAACAATCTCCAAATTAGTGATTATCAGGGCTCCCGTCTGCAATTGGGTTGCTTTACTCTGCAGTTGAAAGATGTTAGCATGTATATTACTCTGTGTGTGTGTGTGTGAGTGTGTGTGTGTGTGTGTGTGAGTGTGTGTGTGTGTGTGTGTGTGTGTGTGGTCTGCTGTGGTTGTATGGTTGTTAAAATGTCAGTCTGCATTGGTAAGTTTCAAAAGGTGCATTAGAATTCTGAAATTACTCACATTTAATGATCTGTAATAGAAAAGTCATCGTGATTTGCATCTCCAGGTCCATTGCTCAACACCATTTTATCATACCTTTTTATGATCTCACCAATTTGTACATTTATGAAACTTAATTCATAAATATTAACTGATACATAAAGAACAATAGAGTCTTATACAATGAGATTTCTAAATTAACAGGAATGATCAAACCCGTATTGTCTTATTTTTTTCCGCAAGACAAGATTAACACATTTCTCTTAGCATACTTTTTGTTCTGATTATATTTCATATAATCGACATCAGTGAATATATTGTACAAATGTGACTGAGATCAAATTAACATTTTATTACACACTTTATAGGCCTGTGACAAAAATTAAACGTTTTAGAGAAAAAGATGATGAAATCATCATCTCTTTAATAATGAAATCTTTCATTTTATTTCCTTGTTCCATCTCTTGGGAAAAATCATAGAAGTTTAATTGACAGTACCAACCTCAGATTCATTCTTTTTGAGGCAAAACTAACTATCATACTAAATTAGGGATTCTAGAAAGTGCTTGCTTTTATAGTTAATATTGTAATATTAATTAGATGTTGCTGGGGATGAGTTCTGCAATCACATTGCCCAGGTTTTCACCTCTTTAATTATTCCTGAATCTTCAATGTTTTGATCTATCCAGGCAACACAAGGAGCTGAATGAAAAAAATTGAAGCTTTTCTAAAAAAAATTCTCCCCATGTTCAAAGCTATTTGACACTCGCCCTGATCTATCCAATAACCTAGCTAGACAGATAGCACCTCTGTCTGTGAATTCCCTAAGCAATCAAAAGCACTCATGTATAAGCAAATTTGGACTTCATCTACCTGCTTCATATCTGGAAAGGTATAGCCTAAACTAGAGCTGCTATATGTGGATCTATCTGTAGGAATCACTCACTAACTGTGTATTTGAAGTGACAAAACATGATGTTGGGTTAGCACCAGCAATAACAGATCTATATTGCTAACTGAGCCACTTGCTTAAATTTAGTTTTGTTTAAACTAGTATGCTAAAGTAACTTTTAAGAACAATTCTCACATAGCTGGATCTGCCAATAATCTAGTTAAGCAAAACCTGCTCAATTGTTTCACAGAATTTTGTTACTCATTAATTCAGTCAACCAACATTTGTTCTTAATATAGCACAATTCCACCTTACATACAGAAAATAATGACAGGTAATTCAAGCACTGAGCATGTGACCCATTCTCATCACACTGAGCTTTGATCAGTGCTGAGATCTATAGGTGCTAAAACCATCAAACTATCATTGTCTATATGCATTAAGAAATTTGAATAGAAAAGCCATTTTGTGAACAATTAGATTGCACCACTGAGACACTGGCTGGAGTACAGTAGACTTTTGCCCAATGTCAGGTGGGCATCTAAAGACATGATCCAGAACACAGCAGCTGACAGAAACTAGTTGCAAAAAAATTTAGCCTCTGTTTTCAGCTCACAATAAACAGCATGCCCACCCTGCAGCAAGAGTCCTCACAGGGACATAGACGTTTTGCTGACAATCTCTGTTTTTCTGGGTTAAACACTATCTGCCATTTCTCAGCCCATGAAGCTTTTTACACTACTGCTAAGGAGAGTGCTCCTTACGGTCTAACCTGACTTATTTGCATAGTTTGTCTTCTCTTGCACACCGGTGGCTTGCCATTCTTGATCTATACTGTATAGTTCTTTGTAATTTCTATTGAATTTCCTTTTTCCTGTAAAATTTCCTGCAAGAAAATGAATCTCAAGGTAGTATATGGTAACATATATGTACTATGATAATAGATTTACTTTGTAATTTGAACTTTGAAATACCATAACAAATGCAAGCTCTGCAGGGTACTGCGGACAGCCCAGCGCATCTGTAGAATTGAACTTCCCACTATTCAGGACCTTTACAAAGACAAGTGTGTAAAAAGGGCCCGAAGGATCACTGGGGACCCGAGTCACCCCAATCACAAACTATTCCAGCTGTTACCATCTGGGAAACGGTACCACAGCATAAAAGCCAGGACCAACAGGCTCCGGGACAGCTTTTTCCACCAGGCCATCAGAATGATTAATTCATGCTGATACAATTGTATTTCTATGTTATATTGACTCTCCTGTGTCCATACTATTTATTATAAATTACTATTAATTATACATTGCACATTTAGACAGAGACATAACATGAAGATTTTTACTTCTCATGTATATGTAGGATGTAAGAAATAAAGTCAATTCAACTCAATACCTGCTGTTCAGAAGTTTAACCACATGGTTCATTATTAAAGCAATTCTTTAGAACAATTTCTCATTATTTGTGGGTCACCTGATGGGGTGCTGGCACTACTGTGGTACACTTTCAGCATACCCAGAAAGGGACTACATCACCTTCAGGACAATGATGGGCACTATCAAATACAAGTAAAATTGGTAGGCATTGCACTGAGTACCATACACTGACTGTACACTGAACAGGGACTTGAATTCTGCATGCGGAAGGAAATATACTTAAGGATGATGGAAGTCTAAACTTCAATCAATTATAGATTTTTATTGACTTTAAGTCAAGAAGCTAATCTTTCACATGTAGTAAGGCAAATGGAAAATTCAACACGCACTGCAAAATTTCTCAAGTTAAAAATCAGAGGTGTATAAACAAATTTGCACTACATGGACCAACGAGTCGAGATGTTTCCTCTAATGTGTTATTGATTCTTGCACTCATATTCATTCCACGTTTTTGTGACAAAAATAGGCTTTGATTTATTCACTAACACAGAAATATCTTCCATTATTTGTAATGTTGTATTAAACTTGTCAATCAATTTTTGATCAAGCAGAGCAACAGACAGTGATGCTACTTAACCGATCGCCCGCAATATTTAAGAGGTACCCACCTATTCCACTAGAAGCCTTGGAACATGAAGTCCAGAAACGCTCAGCTGATGAGTGCAAACTTTTTCGGGAGGAATTCAATGTGAGTCTTTATGTGATTATTTAATAAAGTAAAAGAACTGCAGAATAAGTGCATTTTGGCTCTAGTTTGGAATACTGCAAGCACAGAGGACAGCTTTGTTTTTTTTTCCATAACTTGTTTTCTCAGTTTCGCAAGCTTCTGTAAAAGTTAATTTAACACTTAGACTTGTATTTTCATTAAATTGTGGACTTCTTAGAATTAAAAAGTGATCAGATTTGATTCTGCACCAAAGAGTGTTCTTCAGAGGAAATTCTTGTCCATTGAAGAGTTGGCCTGTTGGATCAGTGACACAAAGCTGTAACAGAGTGAAATGCAAATATGAAGCTATATGCTTTCGCTTAGAAAGTTTCTGACCTTGCTGTTTTGTTCAATAAAGCCACCAGAGCAGGATGAGATATTTGTTTAAAAGCCTGAAAGAAAATTCTTTCAGTGAGCCTCTACCATCTATTCATCTGTAATGTTCTTCTCTTATGGCATTGAAAGAAAAGTCTATGCCAGTAGTCAGTGCAATCTCATTAATCACTTTTTCTCCACTCATTTCCCTGTAAAGAATTGTCTCCCATATGCCCATAAACGCACCCTGATACTCCAACCACCCAACTACATTACAGTAGAAGTTTGATTGTATCCAGGTCCCTGAAGCCTTGAAGAAGCATATCACCTGCTGCACAACTGCATCAAATTGACAACAGAAGAGAACAATAGAACCAGGTAGCCCGTAAGGCCTTAAAACAGAATGAAAAACGTATCTTACTGATAATACTACCTTTAGTTAAGAAGTTATCATTCAACATTTTCTAATCTGCATAGTAGTAGGAATTTACATCCATTCCCTTTCACTCAGGCCTTAGATGAACAGGCACCAATTGAAGTAGGAATCCAACCGCAGCTACAGGTCCCAATACTTTCCTGTTACTATGGATAATAAGTGGCTACAATCACTCAAGCCCTGAAGATCCAATGGAACTCAATAAACAGAAGGAAAGACTTAACCGGCTGTCCTCTTCTTACTGCTAATTGGCCCTGGGCCCACTGCTTTAAGAAGGTCCCGAAGCTGAAGGAGAGTTTGATGTGGGTTTGAGATGGCAGTTCCAAGTGCAGGATGCAGGGCTAATCACTTTCTGGAAATGTAGCAAATGTGTAAGTGGTCCTCTTATATGTTGACTATTATTAATTTGCACCAATAAATATTAATAATTATTCATGTGATCAGATAAGTCACTGACATTATTTAAGATAGCTGTGCTTGACTAAAGTGATGACAGCAGGAACCCCATAACCTAGCCTGGGCTTGGTGAAAATCAACGAGGGGCTCTAGGCATACAGGATATACTGTAAGTGTCCTTAGTGGGTCCAATAGAGATTGACTGCTGTTAAAAATCAGCTAAGCAATGAACAAGTCTCAAGATAAACTTTGTCTTGATGGACTATGCCAAGGGTAACTCTGCGAAATAGGGTGTTATTTGGTCTGCATTCTGGAAGTCTGGTAATGACACAGTGCCTTTTCCATTTGGCTTGCCTCTGCAAGGTTTTAGAATGGATTTTTCTTTTTTTTTTGGCGTGTGCATGCGTACATATGTGTGTCTGTGTGCGTGCGTACGTGCGTGTGCGATGTTGGTGGGACGATGTCTTTTTCACGCCTTTACAAGGCGGGGAGCGAGAGAGAGAGAGACTGTGTGGCACACCACTCCTCACACAGACATTTCGCAATATTTTTCCCTTTCATTTTACGAGGTCGAGTTGCGATCTCGACACTCAACCCGGCACGGATGGAAAGCATACTCGGAAGCGGACCCGACTGGGTTTGAACCCGGGAACCTCCGTTCCAGAGTCCGGCGCTGATGTCATTGCGCCACCAGCCGGCCCTAGAATGGACT
This sequence comes from Mobula birostris, assembly GCF_030028105.1. Lineage (NCBI taxonomy): Eukaryota > Metazoa > Chordata > Chondrichthyes > Myliobatiformes > Myliobatidae > Mobula > Mobula birostris. Next base: position 47,040,113 of record NC_092390.1, on the reverse strand, counting down.
TTTCTCAGGGTGAAAGCCCCAGGCTGGTAAACTTGAGCAGTGCTACTCTCACACATTTTACCCTAATTTTTTTGTTCACAAATACGTTTTTGAATGACTTATTACTAGAAACGCAATATAATTTGTGTTTTATTATAGCATATACATTACAATTGGCTTCTTTACAATAAATTTATAGAAAAGCACTGGTGTGGAGCACAGAGAACCATTCGGCCTGTTGAGTCTACTGCCCGGTCTCACAGCAATTCCATCGATCATTTTCTTCCACAACCCATTCTCCCTCTCACCATCCACTTACATGGGAGGTAGTTTAGAGTTGCTAGTTAACCTACTCATCTTTGGGAGGAGACAGGAGCACTTGGACGAAACCCGCACTGTCATGGGGAAATAAACAAATCACACACAGGCGGCACCAGACACTAGCACCAAAACAAGTTTGCCAGAGCTGTAAAGCAGTAGCACCACCAGCTACTCAAATGTGTTGCTCTAGCTATCTAATCCTTCAGTGTTCTGCCACAGAATCTGCCAGTTGGAACACCACCAGCATGTTGCGAAACAGCAAATAACGAAGAGAACAAGGACAAAAACCGATACCCCAACATCCTGCCAGGTAAATATATTACCTTTATAACTCCGTCATATTTCCATTTTCCTAGACCAGCCTTTCATTTTACCTTCTACTGTTTCAAGCTATATTGTGAAAATGTAGCATATATCTGTGCTATATGGTCAAGATTTATATTGTGATCTTAATTAATTAATATACAATAAGAAATATGGATGCCTTTTATTAAGTGCCTCATGCTGTTAAGTTTTGTATATAGAAGAGAGATCAACAATTATTATTAGGAGTGAGTGTTAAAGAAATTTGGAAAATAAATTGCATTCATCTTGTTTAGATCTGGAGTAACTTTAAGAGGGCTTACTGAAGATAATGGATAGATTGAATACTATATGCTGGATAGATTAATACTGATTTGTTTTTAACCTCCTACTGCTTTGTGAAGTTTTAAATTTCTGTCACCTCAGTGTTCCAAAATGATGGCAGACGTAGGATATTGATCTAACTGAAATGTTGATTCAAACATAACTTTCATCTGAAGTGGAATTCATAGCAAATTTGTCCCAGAACAGAGGAAGAGGGATAAATTCACCAATCTATGATTATCAAGACAGCACATTTGATGTACTATTTGTAGTTGTATTTTGTGGAGAGGTTTATATTGATTTGTTTGGCAGTTGTTTGAAGATGTTTTGTACCATAGTAATATTAAATTCATTTTTGGACTTGTAATATCAATAACGTTATTGATTTGTAAACTTTCCTCCAGATGACAATTTCAGAGTGACTTTGACAGCTATAGATGGAGTGCCTGGCTCAGATTACATTAACGCCTCATACGTTGATGTAAGTGCTCATTCATTTTATTAAACCATTTAGCTCTAATCAACATATTGGCAAAAAAATATCTGTACATTAGATTAAGAAAAGTTACAGGATTTGTGTATCATAGTATCTTGATCACAGACATCGATTTTCTTCCCTCCTTAGGGTTATAAAGTGAAGAATAAATTCATAGCAGCTCAAGGTAAGATTCACTTATATCATTTGTCACTTTGTTCTTATATAATTCAGTTACAGATACAGTAATTTGAGAATTATAAATGTTAGATGACTAGTAATAATTACTTTGAGTAACATGAAATGATAAACACAACGTTTGCAGTGCTTGGCTCTGTGATCCCTCTCGTTCTCAAGGGATCAGTTCTGTTGCATCTCAATACGTGTTACATTTCATTGTGTATTTTGATGCCATATAAATGCCATTTTGATTAATGGCCAATGAATGAATGACATATGCTGACAATAATCCACAGAGTCAGCAATTCACTACCGCCACCGGCCTGCTCCTACGCTTTTGTGTTTGTACAGAATTACATATTTTGTATAAAGTGCAGCCAAAGGAAGATATTATTCGTAAATAAGTTCATAACACTGGGAGGGCTACATCATTCTTAGCTAGAGTAGATAATGAGTTAGAACCTGCTACTTTGAGAAGATATATAACCTTTATTTGAAACTTCAAGCATATTTAGGAGTCTCCAATTGAAAATATTTGCACATCTACACTGAGTAGAGGCTCTGTTTGCCTAGGACAGAGTCCAGCAATTCACAAATAATCCAGTTCAGAGTTCTTGGATACCAATAATGTCTCCAATGTATTCACACAGCTGTTGTTCAAGTTTATCAGATCTAATTGCCTGAATAGTTGGAACCACTATGCTTGCAGGGTAAGCTGAGCTAAATAGGAAGATCCCCACTTGTGACAGATTTTACATGTGAGTGTGGCTGATCAGTCCATCATCTTCAGTGTCCTGCAGTATTATAAAGTATATCTGAGTTATGAATCAATTACTAGCTTGATAATTAGAGTTGAGCTTTTCATTAATTTACAAACGTTTGTATATCACAAATGGTGGTGTCCTTCATTCACCTTTATTCTAGGGTTATTTCTTACCTCCTCCTGTCCTGTAAGGATAGTCACGAGTAGAACATCCTAGTAGTCTAGTTTGAGCCTTTGGCAGGTGTATGAGATGTGTCAGGAAATCTTCAACAGTGCTTTGGTGAGAACGCAACATACCATAATATACAAAGACACATCAGGCCAAATTATCCAGGGTCTGGCCTGTTGACCAAAGTACACAAAGGTTGTGCCCACCCAAAAACACCAACTCATTTGGAACACAGGGGAGCAGCCAAAATTACAGTAGCTGGATGCTAAGGCCCCACTTCCAGAAGATTCCAAAATGACCTGATGCTCTGTGATGGATTGCTGTTGTCAAAAGGCCTTTGGGGCAGATCTTAATACCTCTTATAGTCAGAGTCTTTTAAAAGCCATTCCAAAGAACTAAAATGACTAAAAAAGCAACAAATGTTAAATAAATTTTTTTTAAAAAGTTAATTTTAATGATAAGCACTATAAACATAACTGAAAATTAGAAAAAAATAAATTGGAGTTTGAATGGGGATCATAGGCCTGGTGTGGAATCACCAATGCCCATGAATGGAAAAGCCCATAAAAAGTGGTAGGTACTGCCCAGTCTATTCCAAGAAAAGCCCTCTCCACCACTGAGCACAGCTACAAAGAACACTGTCACAAGGACCCCCATCATCCAAACCATGCTACCTTCTCACTGCTGCTGTTGAGAAGGACTTACAGGAGCATTAGGTCCCACAACACCAATTCAGGAAATGTTATTACCCTTCATATGTGTACTTTGAAAATAAATTTACTTTGACCTTAGAACTTTTTGAACCCCCATGTAAAGGGGAGGAACCAGATGTGAAGTGCATGCAACTGCTTTCCTCAGCATTTCAGTGCTCTGCCCATGACCTTAACATTGAATCCAATGGTGGAGCAAAAATTCTGATGTACCAGAATCTGTACTCTGCTTGAATAAAAGTTATAAACTAACAGAAACCAGACTGCCACTTTCTACAGCATCGCTGTAAGCTTGATCCAGGCCATCTCCCTATTCCCCAACCACAGGCTGGACACCCACCAGGGTAAATGGTAATTCCATTAATGGGGGAAGCAAAGGTGCATCATTACCCATTTCCCTCTCCTGCACCTCATGATAAATGCAGGTACCTACAACATGATATAATAATTAGGAATAAGGTTAATATGTGCTCTCTTAGTGCAAATCTTTTATATCATCATTCAACCACTGAATTATGCGACCATAATTTTTTAAAGTCTTTTAAAATCTTGCGAATCTAGTTTAGATGGGAATCTTGATTGTCATAGACTAGATTAGCCAAAGGTCCTGTTTCCATGAGGGATGAATCTACGACATATGAATATTCTTGAACTTGGCCTGTACTCTTCCAGCAACTGTTATTCTGATCTCTATTTCTTCCTCATTAACTGTTGACCTCTACTCTATGTGCTGGAAAACAGTACAACCACAGACAGCATTTCATATTTTGTCTTGGTAGTCTCCAATTTGACAGCATAAACATCAATTTCTCTTAACTTCCAGTAACCACACTCTTCCCCCCGCCCCCCCACCCCCCCGGTTTTTTCCCTCATATCCCACTGGTCCCCATCGCTCTGTCTCTTTCTCCTTCCCTGCCCTCTTGATATGCACACCACCCACAGATTCCTCCTACTAGTTTCCTTCCTCACCTTTCTCCCTTTATTCGATGGTCCACTGTCTCCTCCAATCAGATTCCATCTTGTTCATCCCTTTCACTTCTACTTATCGCCATCCAGCTTCTTACATTATTCCCACCATCCTCCTCCCTCACCTGCCTGTCACCTCCCTGCTCCAACTCTTCCTCTACCCCTCAACCTCATCTTTTCATACTGTATTTGCATTTCCCCCCTTTCCATTCCTTTTGAAGAGTCTTGATATAGACCATAAGACAAAGGAGCAGAAGTCGGCCATTCAGCCCATCGAGTCTGCTCCACCATTTTATCATGAGCTGATCCATTCTCCCATTTAGTCCCACTCCCCCGCCTTCTCACCATAACCTTTGATGCCCTGGCTACTCAGATACCTATCAATCTCTGTCTTAAATACACTTAATGACTTGCTCTCCACTGCCACCCGTGGCAACAAATTCCATAGATTCACCACCCTCTGCTTTCTTCCTCTTTCTTTGCATCTCTGTTCTGAATGGGCGCCCTTCAATCCTTAAATCATGCCCTCTCGTACTAGACTCCCCCACCATGGGAAACAACTTTGCCACATCCATCAACCGTCCACTTTGCTCCATAGATGCTGCCTGGCTCACTGAGTTCCTCCAGCTTTTGCATGTTGCACAGAAACAAAGCACAGTGCCCTGAAAAAGTATTCATCACCCAGACTATTTTCATATTTTGCTGTCTCATTTCCTAAATTTAAAATATTTTGAAGTAGGATTTTTGAGCTAATCTACAAACCATTGTGCATCACGTCAAATCAAAAGAAGAATTCCAAAGCCTGTCAACAATTTACTAAAAATTAAAAACCAAGATTGTGAGGCTAGAAAAATATTTATTCCATTACTTCGGTAATTGCAATACTCTATATATTATCTTACCAACTCACTCAGTTTGTTGATGTAGAAAACTGGAGGATCACTTGAACAAGTACCACTCTATTTGGTTTGTTGGAAATCTACCATATAGTAAGGTTTAAAAATATGGTAGATTTTCAACAAACCAAACCAAAATGAAGACTAAAGATCATTCAAGATAAGTCGGGGAAGTGATAATAGAGAAGCACAAATCTAGGGAAGGGTACAAGACCATCTCAAAGGCATTGAACATATCTTGGAGCACAGTGCAGCCCATCATGAAAAAGTGGTGGACCACAGCCACACTGACTAGGTCAGGCTGCCCCTCTAAACTTAGTCGCTGAAGAAAAAATGGCTCTTGTAAGAGAGGCTACTATATGCCAACAATCCCTCTGAGTGAGCTGCAGGAGTCAATGGCTGCAACTGGGGATGTATTCCCTGGCTCCACAATCTCTATGGCCTTACACAAGAAGAATATTTATGGAAGAGTGGGACAAAAGAAGCCCTGGCTAAATAAAAAGCATATGCCTTGCCTGTAAAGATTTTGCAAAGTGTCACTTAGGAAATACTGTAAAGATGTGGCAGAAGGTCTTGTGGTCTAAAGTGGAAGTTTTTGGCCTTAAAACGCGAAGTGGTACATGTGGCATAAATCAAATACTGCACATCAGCTGGGTAACACCATCCCTACTGTGAATAATTGGTGGAGGTAGCATCATTCTATGGGGATGCTTTTCAACAGCAGGGACTGGAAATCTGATGAAGATTGATGGGAAGATGAATGCTGCTAAATACAAAGAGATCCTGGCTAGTCTCTGCCGGAAAGCTTAAATTAGAGAGAAAGTTCATCTTTCAGTTGGACAACAACCCAAAGCACACTGCCAGAGCAATCATGGAGTGGCTTAAATGAAGGAAATTGATGCCCTTGACTGGCCCAGTCAGAGTCCTGAACTTAACCCAATCGAACATCTCTGGCAGGACCTCAAGATTGCTGTCTACTGGCACTCCCCAGCTAACCTGTCACAGCTTAAGCAATTTTGGAAGGAGGAATGGGAAAATCTTGCTCCATTACATCGTAGAAAGCTAATAGAGACTTTTCTAAAAAGACCACTGGCTGTAATAGTTGTGAGAGCTGGTTCAACTGAGCAAAGGGGGGGGGGGGGTGCGGGATATATACTTTTGAACAGCTGACAATTCAGCTTCTGAATTTTCAATTTTTCATGCTTTACAATTTTTCCTGTGTCTTGGGCCCTACTGTGAAAAAAGGAGCATGTGATTCACAAATAAAATTTCTCAGTTAAATTGATCAAGATCGCTGGTTGTAATACTGACTTATGTGAGAGAAGGGTTGGGGACTGAATACTTTTAAAAGGCACTGTGTAGCTTTAAGCTGGATAAAGCAAATCAGTTCATTTAGCAAATTCTATGTTAAAAAGTGTTTCTTCATGTGGGGATGCCTGTGGCTTTTCTAAGTAATATATGCTTGTCCACCATTTCATTTGAAATGGGATCATGTAAAAATAGTATCAAGTAAAGGCATAAAGTTTTGTTCCTATATCTTTGATGCAGAATGATTTCTGAAGCAGGCCCTCAGTTCTATCTCTATTCCCTAAAGGTCCCAAAGAAGAGACTGTAGCTGATTACTGGCGAATGATATGGGAACAGAAATCTGCCACCATTGTTATGTTAACAAATGTAAAAGAGAAAAAGGAGGTGAGCATGTGGATATATAAAAATTATATTGTTACCGACGATATAATAACTGCTTTGAACATGCTTTGGTATGAGGAATATGTACCATGTATCAAACTGGAGAGTATTTCTTTGATATTTTCATAGATGAATCAACTTTCTGAGATAGTACTTATCAGATTTTTATTGAAATGCTCATAAAATTGAAAGAGGACCTAATGCTTTCCCGGCATATATGATGAATAAACTCTTCTTGGCCTTCCAGCCAGGTATAAATAGTGATTTTAACCAACATTTCAATGACAAACTCTGCACGGTGGAAACCTGCATCAAGGAGCACAGGAGGTGTATTCATTTGGGTTACCTAAAGAAATCAGCAGTAGCAGAACACTGCATCCACAATGGCCATAGGGTTGACTTCGATGGCATGAAACTACTGTGCCACGCCAATGGTGAAGGAAGCCATGGAAATAAAACTACTGGAAAAGAATTTTAACAAAGATAAAGGTTTCGCTCCAAGTAAGAACTGGAATTCGATTGTAAACATGGTGGGACAGCAGAAAATCTGATTGGATGAGGACTAACCAATCAGAAGGGGCAGACGATGGGGATATGAATACCACCGAGCTATACATGTCTAGGCATCATCCCTGATGAAGATGACAGAGTTTGTTAACAAAACATCAGCTAAAATCGATGTGGCCACTATTGTAGACACTTCCTGACATTTTACCTGGCGGGGAGAGACCGTGATCATTAAAGCAGTTCTCCCAGGAACCTTTTGGCTAAGATCAAGCGTTCTCTTCAAAACGCAGCAATCCCCAGTGTTCTTTTCAGGACACAGCGAGCGTTGGCTGAGGAGCAGGCCTCGCGCTGACACAGGGGTGGAGCCTGGTGTGGATTGGCTCGCAATCTATCACTCCCCCCGTACAACGGAGATGGAAAAGGGGATGGCTGGAGAGACCAGCGCTTCGACTCGTGGGGTAACCAGCCCTTCAACTCATGAGGTAACCAGCCCTTCAACTCGTGAGGCTGAGATCAAGAACACTGTCCGATTGAGTGTTCGGGATCTGAAGGAAGGCAACGTTTCAGTAGGGAGACCTTCATTCACAAGGTGCTACTGGATTGCTGTGGCTTCAAGGCGGATAATCCTTACTGCATCCAGGATTTTGCTGGTTACTACGAAGTCACCTTCTGGCATGCCGCAGGGTGGCAGAAATTACGTGACTGCTTTCGTGAGAAGAGGAGCGAGGTGCCACTGTCGCTACTAAAAGCGCAGCCCCTCTTCGCTGACGCAACGCAGCAAGAGAGAACGGTTACAGTGCAAATGTTCAACCGCCATGTACCGGTCGTTGACATCCTCACATTTCCTAGCGCGATATGTGGAGAGCATGGGTAAGTGTGAGAACGTCAACTACAGTCTGTGTGTATGAACAAGTAAAATGAAGGTCAGGGTGAGGCTGAGGGTGGACACCAGCAGCTGTGTCACCCACCCACCCTCCCTCAGTCTTCGCCAAGACAGCAAAGGTGAGGACAAAGATCTGCAAAGGGTGATGGACCTTAAACTTGCGTCCTTAAACGTTCACAGTGTGAAGAGTACTGGGCGTTACGTCAGCACGCTCCAGTACCTGAACACTATGAATGCCGACGTGACCTTCCTCCAAGGGTGCAGTCTGCCACACCTCCACATTTACCGGAGGTGGTCCCAGGGTTTGTCGGTGTGGTCGGGGGGGCAATGATTGCCGTGCCTCTGGCCTGGGGATTCTGTTACAGGGAGGTAACTTCTCAGTCACCCAAGTTAAAGAGGTGTTTGTGGGGCTCCTCGTGGTAGCAGATGTCAAACACCAGGGGACTCCGCTCCGGCTGATCAACGTGTACGCCTCCCCCGTGCGGAGCGAGCAGCTGGCTGTCCTCGAGTGGCTCGCTCCACTGCTGGTGACGTCCCAGCCGGTCATTCTGGCCGGAGACTTGATGCGGCAGGACGATCCGGCAGCGCCGACGGCAGGCTGGACAGTACCTCCAGACTCCTGATGGAAACGGTGAAGACAGCCAAGCTGCGCCAAGCCTTTGGCACCTCCACAGGTGGAGCACAGCCATAAGCCACCTGAACACGATCGGATGGCACAGCCCGACCCCGGATCGACTTCCTCTTCCTCTCAGAGTCCCTCACGGTCAGATCCACCGGCGTTCTTCTCTGACCACTGCCTTCTGAGAGCCACCTGCCACTTACGGGAGGATCAGAAGGCAGGTAGGGGGACGTGGAAGCTGAACTTTAAGCTGCTAACCCCAGAGAATATTAAGGACCTAAAGAAGGAGTACACAGGTTGGAGAACCTTGAAAGCCTTCTTTGATTCCCCGGTTCTCTGGTGGGAAGCCACCAAGGAGAACATCAAGGGTTCTTCATTCTCAAGGGTATCCAGAAAGCAAGACAGGAGCAGAGGGAACTGCGAAAACTCCAGACAGAGTTGCAGCAACTCCTCCTTCTGCAGTTGAAGGGGGTGGATGTCACGGGGGAGGAATTACGAGAGGTGAAGGGCCGGCAAGCTCGGCACCTCGCCGCCGAATCCTCCAAGATCATCTTCTGATCAAGGGTCCAAACCTTGGCCACAGACACCACAGCCTCCCACAACTTCCTGTCGTCTATCATGCAGGTCTTAGGCGACAGCGTGCGGGAGAGTCTGGATCAGCCTCTGACCCTGGACGAGCTGACAGGCTCCGTCCATTCCTTTGGTTCGAATAGGACTCCCGGAGGCAATGGCCTACCGGTCGAGTTGTAGTCAGCTCTGTGGAACTGGATGGGCCCAGACCTGCTGGAACTGTACAATGCTATGCTTCTGGCTGGCTGCATGTCAGAGTTCATGAGGAAGGGCATCATCACCCTCATCTACAGGCAGAAGGGGGAAAAGGAGGACATTACGAATTGGAGGCCCATCTCTCTCCTGAATGTTGGCTACAAGATCCTGTCCAAGGCTATCACCAACAGGGTCAAGTCTGCTCTGGGACAGGTGATCCACCTGGATCAAACCTGTGCTGTGCAAGGCAGGAACTTCTCGGACAGCCTCGCGCTGCTGAGGGGCACCATCACCTACGTGCAGGACAGGAGGGTGGATGCCTGCCTGGTCAGCTTGGACCAGGAGAAAGCCTTTGACAGGATATCGCACACGTACATTGCAGACGTGCTCTCCAAAATGGGATTTGGGGAGGGAATCTGGAATTGGATCAGACTGCTCTACACAGATATCTGTAGTGCAGTCCAGGTCAACGGGTGGGAAACAGACAGCTTCTCCATCAAGTCCTCGATGGGCCGAATGGCCTACTTCTGCTCCTTTGTCTTGTCTTGTCTTGTGAAGTCTAAAGGCAGGCAGGGCTGTCCACTCTCCCCTGTCTTGTTTGTGTGCTGCATTGAGCCCTTCGCCGAAGCCATCAGGAGGGATGAGGGCATAAGAGGGGTGACGCTGCCAGGCAGTGGAGGGATGCAAGTCAAAACCTCCCTGTACATGGATGACATTACCATCATCTGCTCTGATCGGAGGTCAGTTCGCAGACTTATGTACATGTGCGAACAGTTTGAGCTAGCGTCGGGGGCCAGGGTCAACCACACGAAGAGCGAAGCCATGCTCTTCGGCAACTCCCCGACCGATCCGGTGTCCCCTTCACCATCAGGTCTGACCACGTGAAGGTGTTAGGGATCTGGTTCGGAGGGGCCCAGGCGTGCAATAAGATTGGCAGGAGCGGACTGCCAAGGTGAAACAAAAACTGGGTCTGTGGAGAGGGCGCTCCCTTTCGATAACGGGCAAGAACCCAGTCATCAGGTGTGAGGTGCTCTCAGGGCTGCTGTACTTGGCTCAGGTGTGACCCATCCCCGGCTCCTACAGCTCGGAAATCACCCGAGCTGTCTTCAGATTCGTCTGGGGATCCAAGATGGAGCGGGTGAGACGGACCGTCATGCACAAGTCCCTGGACAATGGGGGCAAAAACGTCCCCAATGTCACCCTCACCCTGATGGCCAGCTTCGTGTTTGGCTGCATCAGGCTGTGCATGGATCCCAGATACATGGGCACAAAGTACCACTATGTGCCCGGGTTCTACCTGTCGCCCTGGCTACAAAGGATGGGTCTGGCCCCACTCCCGCACAACGCCCCAGTCAGCTGGTCGTTGCCGCCATACCTGTCCTTCGTAGAAAAGTTCTTCCAGGTCAATGCCTTTGACCACAGGGCCATCAGGCAGTGGTCGGCACGTAACTTCCTGCAGGCACTACAGGAGAAGGACGTGATGGACACAGTGGGGGGGGGGGGGTTCCCTGAGCAGACTGTCCAGTTCATCTGGCAAGTTGCCTCATTGCCAGACCTCACCAACAGGCACCAGGACCTCGCCTGGCTGGCGGTGAGAGGCGCCCTCCCAGTCAGATCCCTCCTGTACACCCGGAACGTCGTCTCCATACCCCGCTGCCCACGGGAGAACTGCAATGAGGCGGAGTTGGTGACTCACCTCTTTGCACACTGTGGGTTCACGAAGAAGGTGTAGAGGAGGATGGAAGGGACAGTGTCGAGATTCATGCCCAGCAGCTGTGTAACCGAGGACTCCCTGATTTACGGGGACGCACACAGAGACCAACATCCGGTGCTGCTGGCAGATCATCAACTCGGTGAAGGACACTCCTTGGTCAGCCCGAAACTTGATGGTCTACCAGCACATGGAGATGTCCATGGCTGAATGCTGCCGGCTGGCACATTCTCGCCTGCAGGAATACGTGCTGAAGGATGCACTCAAACTTGGTGCAGGCACCACGAAAGCCCGTTGAGGCAGGACCACAGTTTAGGGTTCATCACCCGCAGGAGTGAGAGGGGTCGGGTGGGGAGGAGTATACCCCTCATCAGCGGTGTGGATAGATGAATCAACATAGTGCCACAGGAGTGGCTAGAAATGTGGCAATGTATAGTCCGTAAAGGAACTTCAGTAAAGGAATAAGAGTCAATGCTTGTTTTTTATTGTAAATAGTTTTATTGTAAATAAGTTTTATTCTTGACTAAGGCTTGAGAGTCAACGAATAATTTATTGTAAACAGCTTTATTTTGAATAAGGACTGAGAGTCAACGCATGATTTATTGTAAATAACTTTGAATAAGGACTCAGAGTCAATGAATGTTTTTTTTGTAAATAACTATTTTGTAATATTTCTGAATAAATATATTTTTGGAAATAAAAAGTCAGTTAAAATCGATACCTGTACCCGGCTGGAAGACTAAGGAAAGCTTATTTGCTCATAGAATTAATTAGATTCCAGTTTGTCAATTTTTTTTTAACTGCCACAAAGGTAAAGCAGTTGCACGCTATCAGAAACGTGAAATTCTTTGTATAACTTCAGTAAGTAATTTAAATGAAATATGAACAAACATTCCACCACGATTTATTAGACAAGAAAATTAGAAACTAAGCAAGTGTATAGTGGCAGACAACAGTAAGCAGCTGTGAGTTTGCCAGCCAGGTATATAATGGACAAAGCATGACATTGCTGTGCCAACTTGAATAGAAGAAATTGGAAAAGAAATAGGTTTGTAAATAACAGTATCAGCTTCAGAACCTGAGGGAGCCACTAAACCACGGCCAGTATCATGTGGTACCAATCTATGTAAACAGTTTCATAGAACAATTTGTTCCTGCTGCACTCGGAATATTGTACACAATTCCTTCCTTTATAAGCCAGAAAGGAAAATCAGATTCCAAAGCAGCTTGAACCAGACTTCCAACAAAATATCTTAAAAAAAATAACTATTCTCCTAACATTCCAGTATTACTTCTCTTCAGGATATTAATAATTTCTCTTTTGATGTAGAAAGCTGTAACTTCTAAATGAGCATCAGAATGCATTTTCTTCATGAACTAGTCATTCAATTTCAAAACAAAATCATCAACTAATTTATCACAAAAATACTTAGGTTTTGCAGAACAAATCTGTCTACTAGAACTACAAACTGAGTACAGTTTTAAGGAACTTCAGTTACTATGTCTACAGAAGTTAAACAGATTTAACTGAAAATATTCATATCTGGAAACGCAATACATTTGCACACATTAGTGTGTAAACTATGCATAAAATAATTTTGTACTTGTTTGAAATTGCTTGTGGTCACTCCCAATGGAAATCTCACCCATGAAGAAATTGAACTGTGCATTTCTGGGCATAATTCACCTTGGTGTAGCAAGTCAGTTCTTTGTTATCTCTTGTGCATGCAATGACATCATTAATGTGTGCCTCACTGGTTTCATAATTAAGCCTTGAAATTAATGTAAGAATATATTGTGTGCAACTGATATTTTTCAATATCAATAAAGCAAGAAGCAAACTTTGTTTTAAATCATTAACCATATGTAAATTGAAGTATCGGTCATGGAACATTGAGATTTTAATCTTTAATTATGCTTTCCTGGCTGATCACTCTACTACAAGAGCAGAAGGTAGTTTCCATGTGTTTGAGTGCCTGCAGAAAGTTTTCACTGCAGAGATAAACATCTTGTAGTAGTAGTGTTGGACAATTAGAGCATAGGAATTGATGGGATCAGTTTGGTTGGAATGGTCACTAGGCACAATGCTGACATGTTTTTCCCTATCTTTTGTATAATTGCATTTTATGTCATGAAGGATATACTCTATGTCCCCCAGCGACATTTGCAAGGCATTAGGACTTGCAAAGTTGTAATTCTATGCTTTTTTGAATGATAAATTTCACTAATTTAAACTATTTGTAATAGATCCCACAAGTGGGCATTAAGGTAAGAAGTAGCTATGATTAAATGTACCAAAAAGAGCTAGAATTAATTTCTAGACTTTATTTTTACTTAACTTTCAGTGGCAAAATGACTATTATAATCTAGTAACTTCAATGACTATTAAATTAGCAGATATCAAAATCAATTTTTTTTCAGTTCTGAAACTTTTACACCATAGTATTTACCTTGTGATTCATCTTATTCTAATCAATGAAGGAAATTACTGAAAATTCATAGTATATGAAAAACAAGATTAATACCATTCATGTATACTATTAACTTAGACAGTAGCAGCATCAAAACATCAATTTTAAAGTGCTCCTTCGGATGCAAAATTATAGTTAAACATGCATGGAAATTTACCTTATACAAATGCTTCAAAATAATGGTTTAAAGAAAAAATGTTTTTCTTTCCACTCATTTGTAAGTGAGCATTTTAAGGAATGGCAACAGCTTATGTAGCCTAATGTGATCTAATTAAGCATCTTGTACTATTAAAGGCAATCAATTTTGAATTGAATTTGGGAGGAGAAGAAAAAAAGGAAAAGACTAATTTTATCAGGCTCAGTTCAAGCTCGCAGTTGTTCTATGATTTCCTCCATGCAAATTTAAACTGTTGCAATTACATATTGCTTTGGCTCTAAAGGAAATTGAACAAAACCACATTTAAATTTCAAATCAGATCAGTCGCAAGGGCAAAAACAAACCCTGACTGCAAAACATTCCACTCTGGTCAACATGTTAGATTTTTATAAAAGTTTTTATGGGCAGCAATATTTCAATACTGTATCAAAAGAAAAGCAGATTGTGCTAACTCTACTCAGCCTCTCAGGAAGTAGTTATTTGTTAATACACTTTGGATGTCAAAATGCAGATGCCATGCATTCAATTGGTTCAATTTAATATCAGAGAAATGTATACAGTATGCAACCTGAAATTCTTAAACTTCACAGACATCCACGAAACAAGAAGCCAATTGAATGAAGGATAGAGACATCAGAACCACGGAGGTGCCCCCTCCCCCCGATCAGGTCAAAGTGAATTCCTGAGATCATTTCAACATATTTAAAGAGCTCCAGTAAATATAGCCTTCCTTCAGAGGGAATGTTGTTTCTAACTATTTGTACATTTTTCCTTCATTTTCTATTTGCTGCTTAAGTGGCTGAAATAAAAATATTATTTAAAGAGTTAATCAACACTCATTCACTGAAAGACTCTAAACTGATTCTGTGAAGTACATTGCTTGATTGTTAAGTTATATGTCTTATTATTGCCAAAGTTCTGATCTTTAATATTATAATCCATTATGATGCAGTAGCATTTGTAAGCTCCTGATAAATAAACAGGAAGCACTTCCTCTAACATTATTGCTGTAACTGTAGAAAATACTTCCAAAGGGTTTGATTTTTTAAATAATATTTCATATTAAGTATTTACTTATTCATGCAGGAAAAGTGTTATAAGTACTGGCCTGATCAGGGATTATGGACATATGGGGCAATACGGGTCTCAGTGGAAGATGTCACAGTGCTTGTGGATTATACCATACGGAAGTTCACCATACAGAATGCAAGTATTTTCTAGTTTTCCTTCTACTTTGTTGAACCAAATTATTTGCCAAAAAAAAAGTTTATCTTGTTTGGGTGTTTCTTTGTATCACAAATTATTTGTTTGCCTATTATGTAACTAATTTATAAAGGAAAGAAATTGCAATCAGTAGCTGACTAATATTTTTTCAAAGTACATTTATTATCAAAGTATATATGCAGTATACAACACAGAGATTCATATTTTATAAACTTTAAGAGTATTTGTCAGTATTCAATAATTCCAGGGGCTACAGTATAAGTCAATTTTAGCTCTCAGAAGAAAGATTATTGTTTTACTTCATAATATTAATCTGAAAATAAGTTTTTCATCACTCTGTGAAATTTTCCTTAAACATTATTGTTATATTTTGTAACTTCAAACCATAAATTAATTCAAAGGAGATTCAGCAAATCCAGAAATACAGGTACAACTTTGTCTTTTCTTTATGCGAGGCTCTTACATATCACATGGTAGCGTGATGATGAGTGCATTTAACATATTTTTACGTATAACCCATAATTATTTAAATTAACAAGAATATATACAAATGTTTGTATATATATATATACGTATAAAAAAACTAAAATATAATCTTAACTTTATTACAGTCTGCAGATCCCAGTGCCTCCTTAAAGTAATAATTTGTTTGGATTAGCACACAAAGAGGCCCTTTGTTCCAACTAGTCCATGCCAATCAAGGATCTTCCTGAGTTAATCCCAATTGCATGCATTTGATCCATATCCCTCTGAATCTTCCCTATTCATTAATATGTCCAAATATCTTTTAAACATTGTAATTATTTTATTATTTTTTTATTGAGATACAGTACAGAATAGGCCCTTCTCGCCCTTCAAGCCATGCTGCCCAGCAACCCCCAGATTTAATTCTAGCCAAATCATGAGACAATTTACAATGACCAATTAACCTCCCAACTGGTACGTCTTTGGACTGTGGGAGGAAAGTGGAGCACACGGAGGACACCCACATGGTCATGGGGAGAATGTACAAACCTTTTTCAGACAGCGGTGGCAATTGAACCAGGTCACCTGTACAATAAAGCGTTGCGCTAAGCACTACACTACTGTGCCATCCTACATCAAATTATACCTACATTATAATCATATGGGGTGGCGGGATGGAGATGTGTCTCTATCAAAGGAGATCTAATGCGGTTCTTCCTTCTGCTAGTCTGCAGGTCACCCTTGGGCAAGGCGTAGCACTTGCTAATCAGGGTCATGTGAAGCCATGGGAGCAGGTTGTGGATGGTCATATCAGTAGCTGGTGCATATCACAAGACTTTGTTTTGTGACCACTGGCAGCAGGCAGACAATCTCTGAAGTGTATTTATCTTGGCTGGGATCACCCGTCTTGTAAAGACGCTGCCCAGAAGGCAATAGTAAACCTCTTCCACAGAAAAAATTGCCAAAAACAATCATAATCATGGGACAATGATCTCCTATGTCATACGACATGGCATATAATGATGATGATGATGAATTATACCTGCCTCCATGACTTGCTCTGGTAGCTCATTCCATATATTCACAATCCTATGTGGAAAAGCTTGCCTCTCGGGTCCACTTAAAGTCTTTCCCCTTTCACCTTAAACTATGTCATCTATTTTTAGACTTCCCCTACCCTGGGAAAAAGACTGTGACCTCCAACTTTATAGCAGTATATAATATCATAAGGGGCATAGATAAAGTCACCCTACTATATTCTGGTGAAAACACCCTGAGTCTATCCGGTCCTGGTTCATGGATTTGTACTTAAATGTGTCATGTACTGTATTATTGGAAGCTTTGGGCTTGGGTTATCTAAGAAAGTTGTTCAAATATTTGAAATCCAGTTCCTGGTGTCTGTAGGGTTGCGCAAATGCTAGAAAAGCTCTGCATTCACACCGAATAATTCAACCCTGCTGAAGGTCTGGGTGACCACTAATTCCAGTGCAGGAAAGATTGCATCTCATAGTAGAACCTGAGTTAAGTTAATGAAATATTGAGGCAATGGTAGAGATGAATCTCCACCTCACCCAGATTTGCTAACCTTAATATCTCCAAACATTGTCAAGACCAGCTCGAGTTGGCTGCAAGCAAGCCAATCAGTTCAAAGTTCACTTCTTTCATACTTTTCTGCTTAGTGTATGTGGGAATATCTCGATTAAAAGCCAAAGAAAGACAGCATTGAGCCAAATAGTCCATTTTTATAAATGGTACAATAGCATAGAAAGGCAGAAATCTAATAGATCCTTTGTTCTCATTTCTAGTTCAATTTCACTGAAATGATATTTTGGTGCTTTGCACACCAAAGGCTATATCTTTTTCTCTAAATACATTTCACCACATCCTCCCCATTGAGTGAAAGCGCCATTTTATCACTGTTTTAAAAACAAATATCAAACAAATTTTTAACATCAGTCAACCTTTGAAGAATGTTAAGACATTCTGAGAAAAGTTTTGGTTGGTGCTTTTTGTGAAAGAATTGCAATCTAGCCATATTGTTGTGTTATATTGAATGGAGTGCATTTAGTTAACCTGTCCCATTTTAGTTATCATTATGCTGCATTCAACCGCATAGTAATATCTTTCTTTGTATCTTCCATCCTGGAAATAATTGCTTTTGACCAAGCTCTTCCTAAAGTTGTCCTTTTATATTAGGTAAGAAGAGAATGCCTGATATAAGTGATTGCCAGAATTGCCCAGAGCTTCTTGTTCTTCATTGTGTGAAAGTTACAGTTTTTATATCTTCATTGCTTTATTACAGCAGACGACTGGTAACAAAGCTCCAAGACTAGTGACACAGCTTCACTTCACCAGCTGGCCTGACTTCGGTGTGCCATTTGCACCCATTGGAATGCTCAAATTTCTGAAGAAGGTTAAGGCATTGAATCCTTCCTATTCGGGACCTATTGTGGTCCACTGCAGGTAACTGCTGTGCTTATTTTCCATCATTCTACAGCCTCTTTTATGCCATAGACCCCTACTATTAACCGAGGGGTTAACAGGGATTCTATAGTAACAAGGGATGCATTTTAATCAATTTTAAAATGTGTTAGCTATTTTTCATTTCATTGAATGTACTAAAATGTGTTGTCCTGTCTGCAAATGTTCCTTAATAACTTGGCAACTCTTGGCACCATGCTATGAATTGCATTAATGTTGAACACATTGTCTGGAGTTTTCCACTGCAGTTTTCTCCAACTGACAAATTCCTGTTTGTTCAAAAGCAGGAAATGTCCTTTGATTACTTAGTGCACTAGACTAGAGAAAACTAATGTTCTGCATAAGGTTTCCACTAAATGGTATGAATTGAACCTTCTGCTCAACTACCCTGGAATCCCTTGCATTGATGTCTATTTTCTAGTTAATATGAATGTTGTAAGTGAACTAGGAAACAGTCTCTCAGTTATTTAATTCTCCTAAATCCATGACTTAAGGAAACTTGAGTCCTGATAATAGCCATGAGTTGTTCCTAAACATGTTTTTCTCTCGATTATACACTTCGCAAATTTCTGATCTGGTAGCTGCAAGCAAAAATCGAGTGATGTGTACCTTCATCACCACAATCTCCTTGCTTTTTCTCCAGCTCCTGAGCAATCTCTAATTCTCGAATATCCGAATAAACAAAAGGGAGGAACATAAGATAGTGAGAGATGAGGGGCAAGAGGGGTATTCTTACATAATCTGCAGAAAAGAATGAGTAATAAAGGAGGGAAGATATGTGCGAAAGAGGATCATGTATTAGAACACAATGATCTTCCGTGGTTTTAGTTGCACTTTCACAGTTCAGCTCCTGCTGCTTCTCATTGTTAGCAAATAAGAATGTTGTCCGAGCTGTTTGGGTAATGTCTCTGACCTTGTTCAAATACCCACCCTTACTTTGGTGCTGTCTATACAAGTATAAGGTGAAACACAATGGATTTAGGGTATGAGCCTTCATTGCTAGATTATTACTAATTTCTGTGTGGCTGGGTGGAGTTACATCTCTACCAAAGGAGGTGTATCGTGCTCCTTCCCTCTGCTAGCCTGTAAATCACCCTTAGGCAAGGTGAAGCATCTGCTTAGCACCCCCCCCAACCCCCCAATCAGGGTCATGTGAAGCCATGGGAGCGGGTGGGGGATGGTTGTATGAGCAGCTGGTACATATCGCAAAATCAGGTAATGTGACCACGGACACCAGGCAGGCAATCTCTGAAGAGTATTGATAATGCCTGGGGTCACCTATCTTGTAAACACACCGCCCAGAAGAAGGCAAAGGCAAACCACTTCTGCAGAAAAATTTGCCAAGAACGATCAATGTCATGGAACCATAAGCGCCTTTGTCATTCGACACAGCACATGATGACGATGATGATGATGAGTTAGTAATTAGGTTATTATTGTCACATGTACTAATGTACAATGAAAATCTTTGTTTTGCATACTATCCATATAGATAATTTCAACACGTTGGTATACTGAGGTAGTACAAGGGAAAAGCAATATCAGAATGTTATATATATCGTTACAGAGAAAGTGCAGCCCATGAAGAAAATAAGATCCAAGGCCATAACGAGGTAGATAGTGAGGTCAGAGTCCATCTTATCATACAAGAGGTCCATTCAGTAGTCTTATAACAGTACATTAGAAGCTGACTTTGGACCTGGAGGTTTGTGCTTTCAGGTTTATGTATCATCTGCCCCGTGGGAGGAGGTAGAAGAGAGAATGTTCAGGGTGGGAGGGGTCTTTGATTATGTTGGCTGTTTAACCAAGGAAGTGGGAGTGTAGACAAAGTCAGTGGAAGTGATTGGTGTGATGACCAATGAAGTTTCTGAGGCTAACTGATGTAATATAGCATTTGAATCTGCATTCACAGATTGTGACTACTTGCATAACGATATTGAATTTTTGGCAATGCTGCATTCAGGTACTTGGGGCTTGTGTTCCCCTGCAGGTACAGGAGGTCCCCTATTCTGTACCTTTTCAACCAATACACCATCAGAAAATCTTGTTTCCCAATTCTCTTTCAATATTTTTATTAATATTATATAAATTGCATAAATACAAATGCAATTCTTGGCCATGTGATTACAACCTTCAGTGCCTCTCAGACCAGATTCACTTCCTTTATCATGCAGTACTCCTGGTTAAGAGTTTCAGTTCAATTTAGTTGGAAATATCCATTCTTGATATTGTGTGTTGTTGATGCACCCCTCCATTTCATGACTCAGTGTGTGCCAAAATGATTGAAAAGAACGGGTTGTGTGAAGTTGATGTGTTCTTTGCATCTGAAGCAATAACTGTAGGTTGATCGCGCATCTCTATCCCTGTCACCATTTTCATGATCTATCAAATTTAGCTCTCCTAATATCAAGTATTTCATCTCAGATATAATAGAACCTGCATACTCCAAATCATTGTACACATACCCCTTGAAAACAAATCCACTAGTGGGTGCTCTTTCATTTTTATTTTCTTGAGGAGAAATTAGATCCATCAGTTTCTGAAGAAGGTTAAATTGTCCTAACCCTGGCATGGAATTTGAACTTCTGATTTGCACAACATTATATATTAAATCTGAGAAATGTTCATAGTATTTTTGAAGCTACTTTTTTAGAAATCAATAGTGGAAGATGTGCTATATTTGTAAACAAAATCTTAGAGTGTAGTGTGAGCAGTTTGCTCCCCCCTTGTGCAGTGCAAGATAGTAATTGTCTTAATCTAATTCTGAAACCTTTTCAGTTGTTTCGGGAAACCATTCCTCAATCTCATTATGCCTTTCCTTGCCTTCACAGACCTCACATCATAGCCATGCAGTACCACTACATGTTGCAGTCAGGGAGTTCAAGCAATTACGTTTGCCCCTTGAAATTTTTCTAGCAAAGAATACTGTCAAAGGCAGATCCAAAAGGCAGCAGATGCATGTTTTAATATTACCTGCCAACCTGATAACAATCTTTCCTGAAAGGTCAGACCGTCTGTGCAGCAGGAAACTCAGCAGCTTCCTTTAAGGGAATGCCACCAAGAGAGATTTGTTATCTAAAGCAGATATCAGCATTGTTAATTTACCTTATGAGAACTAATTTTGTGAATGTTTTCATCTTCTGAGTGGTCCCCACCTTAATAGAACATCAATATTATGAGGAGAGACGAAATGGGATTATGATATAATTCTCATTGGCTCTTTGAATGATGTTATCAAGTATATTAATCATTTCTGTCTGAATAAACCTGTTTGGGGAATTAGTGTAAGATATTTTGAAGATAGCCATTTTGGGTCATTTTCGGTGCAAAACATATTCAATGCATAGTGACTTATATAAAGCTTTAACAAAGCATACGAGTCATAAAATAATGCAACTGATGGGACCCACATCCCCCAATAACCACCTCTCCACCCCAACTCAATGCACAGATCTGTTGCCTACAATAGTTACAAAAGATTATTTATTTACCTCATATTGCCCTCTGAACTGGCTAAGCCCGCCACTCCATTCTACTAACCTATTAATATATAATGCTTAAATGTAGAACATAGAACATTACAGCACACAACAGGCCCTTCAGCCCATGATATTGAGCCAACCTTTTAACCTACTCCAGGATCAGTCTTACCCTTTCTTCCCATAGAACCCTTTTTCTTTCATCATATGCCTGTCTAAAAATCCCTTAAATGCCCCCAATGTGTCTGTCTCTGCCACCACCCTTGGCAACACGTTCCATGCATTCCTCACTCTCTGTATAAAAAATACCAACTCTGAGGTCCTGCCTATACTTTCCGCCATTCACCTTAAAGTTATGCCATTTCATATTAACCATTGCAACCCTGGGAAAAAGGCACTAGCTAGGATTAAAAAAATAAATGCTGCTCTTTCCAGCAATGCCCATATTTGGTGAGCCAAATATTTTTCTGAAGATATGCTTTTCTCTGTCATTTTCTCCAAAGTTGGCATTTGGGCCTTCTGTAGTAGTTTTCTGGCTGGAAGGAAAGTAAGAGGTATGACTGGCAGCTGCTCGTATATTCTGTCCAGTTCTAGTTTACACGTTAGCATTCAGAATCCCTTCACTCAATTTTCTTCCATTCGACTAGGCAATCATTTTGAAATAGTTGCATTGTAAGGACATTAACTTTAGACTTGAATGCATTACTTTTTTCTTGGAAAACGAAGTCAACCAGAAATGCGTTTTCTAAAATCTTTTAACAATGCAAACATGCAATGACACTGGTGTTACAACAAGTACACACCGAGAACTTCATCTTCATGGATTACAAACACAGAGTGCTGCTCAGATACGTTAATTGTGACTGAGAACTGGAAATGCAGAATGAAAACCACAGAAAGAAAACTAGATAAAGGGAATGAGAAAGAAAACTGGGCAATGAAAAAGATCCAAATAGAGAGAAGACAAAGTAATGAGCCATGAAAATATGGGTTTAATTCCTGTCACATGTGCTTCCTGTGGCACAATTAATCTAATAGCATTATATTATTGCTCCTCCATTCTCAAATAGTATTTCACACTTGTGGCTGCTGGTAGTGAACAATTTATTAATCCAGTAATACAATTATAAAGAATGGTTTTCTCTAGTTTGTTTTACAAGCATCATTGAAAATGCATTTAAGAATAGTAGGACTAGCTCAGTGCATATCTCACTCATTCAAGTGACAGGTATAATCATTTTCATGGGGTGTGCCTGAACTAGTTTTGTACAAAGAGGAGTGAGAGTTAACTTAGATGAAGTTACAAAACTGAACATATGATTCTGAAATTCTTGCAAAATCCAGTGAAATATTTTGTCTGTATTGTACAAGTAACTTTTACCGATAACTGAGGACATGCAGCATCCTTTTCATTGATAATTGATGACAAATGACAAAAGCTTGTGGCCTGGTGACAGATAAATGTTTCAGTGCTCTTAATCAGAACTTGGATAAATATTTGTGAATCCACACCCAAGAATCCCTAATGTAAGATCGGGGATCTGATAGATGTGGGAGTCAGAAGAAAGCCAACGTCTTGTAGAAAAATAGGAAACGTATATGAATTAACCAAACATGGACCGTTCTGTAAGTGGGAAGAACTAAAAGTCTGTAACACATCTTCTCTTCGTCCATAGCTTTAGAATACTACAAAGGGGTTCAAGGAGAAGGGGAGGACTGAACATGAATGTTATTGCTGTAGATAATACATGGCCAATTCCTGAAACTTGAAACCTAACATTCCCCTTCTTTTCCAATTGCAGTGCAGGGGTAGGCAGAACTGGAACCTTCATTGTTATTGATGCTATGATTGATATGATGGATGCAGAGCAGAAGGTGGATGTCTTTGGTTTTGTGGCTCGAATTCGCAATCAGCGGCCACAGCTAGTTCAAACTGACGTAAGCAATATTCTGTTTGTATTCATTTTGATGCTCGCCACTGATGTTAATAGAGCTTTAAAGGAGAACAAATGACTGGACTTCCAGTTTTATAAAGATTTTCTGTGGACAGCTCAGCTCAGTTTATTTAATATATTCTCAGTGCTGTGCATGTACATGATACCTACAGTTCTGTTGCTCTTTCAAGAGCAATCCCTTAGTTTGAATACGCTTTGCTTCAATATGATATATCATACAATTGTGCTACTTTTCTGGAAGCCCTTTACTAATGTGGTTTTATTCACTTTATTGTTCCTTATAGATGCAGTATTCCTTCATTTATCAAGCCCTTCTTGAACATTATTTGTACGGTGACACAGAACTGGATGTGAGCTCTTTAGAGAAGCACATACAGAAGCTCCGAAATAAAACAGGGAAATTTGACGTCACTGGCCTAGAAGAAGAATTTAATGTGAGTTATTAAGATGGTTTAATCAACATGTTTTGTAGATTAGACTTTAATTCACATTATGTTGTGTTCGATTTTCTGGTCTCTCTTTTTTGTTGCTATTTTTGGGCGAGTTTTGAATTGCCTTTTGATTTTGTGTTTTACATTGTGTTTTTGCTCATTTTTTAATTGCTGTTTGCACAATTTGTTTTTTTTTGTGCTTTGGGCGGGGAGGTTTGACGTTTTTCTTTTGAATGGTTTTTCTTTGTTTTGTGACTGTCTATGAGGAAGACAAGTCTCAAAGTTGTATACTGCATACACACTTTGATAATCTTTGATAATAAATCCTGAAAGATGGACTAGGCATTGTGTCCGGTGCTCCCAATGCAGCCTGCTCTACATTGGTGAGACCTGTCATAAATTGGGAGACCACTTCGTCGAACACCACTGCTTCATTTGCCTAAAGCAGAAATTCTCAGTGGCCCAACATTTTATTTCCCATTCCCATTCCCGTTCCAAGTTATCGGTCCATGGCCTCTTCTTATGCCATGATTAGGCTACCCTCATGGTGGAGGAGCAACGCCTTTTATTCCGTCTTGGTAGCTCCAACTTGATGGAATGAATATTGATTTCTCCTTCTGATATATATAAAAAAAAGTCCTCCTGCTCCCCTCTTATTCCCCACTCTGGCTTCTTAGCTCTTCTCACCTACCTATCACCTCTCCCTGGTGCCCTTCCTCCTTCCCTTTCTCCTATGATCCATGCTCCAAGCTCGTCTCCTATCAGATTCCTTTCTATCCAGCTCTTTACTCCCCCCCTCCCCCACCTGGATTCATCTATCACCTTCTAGCAAGTATCCTTACCCTCCCCTCACCCTTTTATTCTGGCATCTTCCCCCTTCCTTTCCAGCCCTGAAGAAGGGTTTTGCCCTGAAATGTTGACTGTTTGTCAATCAGAACCTGCTGAGGTCCTCCAGCATTTTGTGCATGTTGCTAGGCATTAATTGATCTTGGGGCTGATTCACCTGAGCAGAAACTGCTGCCTGTAATACTGCCTCTCTTTTCCATTGCCTCACACCTGGACTAGCTGTCCTATCACACAGTGCTGGAGTAAATGGGTAAGGCTCTGCGTGACAGCAGGACCAGATCAAAGGTGCCTTTGAAAGTACTCTGGCAATCTTTAACACGCTGACAACAATTGCCAAGATTTCTTAAAAGTCTTTGACATTCAGAAGGCAAACTAAAAACTATGAACATGATATTAGCAACTAAAAATAATTCTGAAAATGTGCTAAATTAAATGAACTAAGCATGAACAGTTAAAGAAGTATCACAGTAGTGTAGTGGTCAGCACAACGCTTTAGAGTAGAGGCGACCCAGGTTCGGTCCCCCCCACAGCCCGTAAGGGGTTTGTACATTCTCACTGTGGGTTTCCTCTGGGTGCTCCAGTTTCCTTCCACAGTTCAGACATACTGGTTGGTAACTTAACTTCACTTAATTTACCTTAAATTGGGGTTTGCTGGGTGGCGTAGCTCAACGGGCGACACTGTATCTCAATAAATAAAAGAATAAATATTAATCATATCTTACTTCTTTGCAGCCCTAGAACCCATAGAAGCCAGCACTGTTGCACAAAAATCAGTAGCACTTTTGTGGTGAAGACACTAAGTTCCAGGGCATAATAAATATGTCATAGATTAAAATGCAACTGTAAAATACTCTAAAACTTGCAGACTTGCTCTTAGGGGATTTTCACTGCAGTGAAAAATTAAACAAAGTGACTCACAGGATTCTGCACATTAAAAGCCCTCTTGTGTATTGAATTCTGCTATTATAAAGACATTTAAAATTGTAGAATATTTAGGAACAAAGGAAAGCTTGTTTTCTCAGAAGCTGCTGCCTCACAAAGCCATTTATTGAGTATGTGCAACTCCCTCTATTGGTGAACATTTTAGTTTGATATGAAAACACGGAAGGTATAGACAATGTGTGAGTTATTGCCCTAGTTATCCTGAGTAAGTGGAATTGGGGTACAGATATAAATGCCCGGGTGATTTCTTGGTAGAGATTAATCTTATGCCAGGCATGACCTAGATCCAGATGATTTTTCACTTTCCTTTTGATGGCTGTGAGGTAACACTGACAGAAGATACTGTGGCTCCTCACTTGACATCTGAGTCGAGCTGGAGAAGTAAATTAATGATAGTCTATGTTGAAAGGATGAAATGGGTACCAAAAGGGTGTTGTGCTATTCAGACCTGTCTCTTTGAAAATTAGGCTGTGCATTTTGGTGCTTAATTGCTAATTATGAAAACTTGACCTTTCCCCGAAATGCCGAAACTTTTGCACTTTAAGATTTGCACTTCACCACTTAATTGCAACAATTTTCACCAAGTATTGAAGGCAGCCCTTACAAACCAACTGTGCCTCTAGGTGGAGACTGTGTTATCTGACATACAACAACATGGGCTGAGGGAAGGAATGTCCTTCCTTTGTGCTGTGGCATGGAAGGTCCTGTGGAATAGACCCAGGGCAGGAGAAAAGCTGCAGAGGAGATGGGATTATTTCAGCCTTTTGTCCTTCCATCCTGCAGCTAGTGCAATCAGCATAGGATGCCAATTTAATCGGCATCAGCCTCTAATTAATCATCTGGGTGGTCATTCTTAACCCAAGCATAATCTTCCTTATGGTCTTGCACAAATCACAACTCAAATCGCAATTGGCTACCATAGGGACTTTTTAGTGCCTGATGGAGACGGATTAAATTGACCTGATTACTTTTTTGAATACTAAATTTTTTTTGTTATTTTGTTTCTTTTCCATTAAGTTTTCAGGATAAATCGTTCTTATGTGTTAACATTTCTATTTTTTCTCTATTTTATATTGTTAATACAGAAATTAACTACGGTCCGAATAAGAAAGGACAATATGAGAACAGGGAATAAACCGGTAAATATGAAAAAAGCAAGAGTCCTTCAGATCATTCCCTGTAAGTGATTTAAATCTAAAATTAATGAATATTTCTTTACTTCTGTTCAACCTCCAGACATACTGGAAATAATTCCCACTACTCATCAGGAAATTGTCATCTAGGGACATGTTTCTTCAAAGAACTCTCATCAGTTCTCATTCACAATTTCTTCCATCAGCTCCTGAGCTCCTAATTGTGACCCCACTGTGTGAGGGAGGCAGCAAGCATAAATAATGCAGTGCATTCCACAAAGAGAGAGTGGGAAAGTGTCTGTGATTTCTACCAAAGCAGCTTTGCATTGATCATTTCAGAGAAAGCTAGAAAATTGCTTTGTCACAGTGTCAAAACTTTGGAAGAACCTTGCTTGTTTGCAGCCTCCTCTGAAGAGTGAGATGAGGAAAACACAAAATAGGGAAATAAGAATTCAAGGAACACCATCAATTAAAACAGATTTGGATTGACCGTACTGTTTTAACAGCAGACAGATGAAATAATATGGTGGACTTATAGCCATATAGGTTATGGATCTATTGTATTCTTATCTATGACTAGGAGCCTCAGCACCATGCCTCAACCCAGAGATGCAACTAACATTCAGAGTTCCAAATGTGCCCTCTGCAATGATTGTTGAAAAGTGATGGTGATCCTAAGACATATTGAAGCCTAGGTTCTTTGGTATCAGAGTAGCTAAACCTGGGGCGACAGATGATGGGCTTGATTGTATCATGGTTTTCTTGTGATTTTTTCAGCTGGGACTGGAAGTGGAGATGGTTTGTCAGAGGTCAGGAGGAGAAATTATGTGCCAAAACCAAGGTATTGGCCAGACATCAGTATTAAGGAACACACATCAAAGTTGCTGGTGAACGCAGCAGGCCAGGCAGCATCTCTAGGAAGAGGCGCAGTCGGCGTTTCAGGCCGAGACCCTTCGTCAGGACTAACTGAACTTCTGCGCCTCTTCCTAGAGATGCTGCCTGGCCTGCTGCGTTCACCAGCAACTTTGATGTGTGTTGCTTGAATTTCCAGCATCTGCAGAATTCCTGTTGTATCAGTATTAAGGAGCTGGGTTGGGAGGTGACCAGAAGTCAGCACTGGGGAGAGTGTGATCAGAAGTCAGGAATGGATCAGTTCCATTAGTGGTCAGGGCTGATAAAAAACGGGAAACTGAGGGCCCTACCTTATGCTGACTATCTATTGAGAATCACTGCTGGAAAATAATAATTTAGTTTCCTACAACTATTCCGAAAGGAGCTTTGCATGTGTATTGATACCATCGAAATAAACTGATTACATGAATGGCGTAAGTGTGAAAAGGTTAGTCAGATTTTCAGTACTGAAAAATGTGGTAGCTTCATTGAACTTTTCAGTTACTGATCCATACTGGATCACATAGATATAAAAAATGTGATTGGATACAGTATTTTGGTTAAGGTATTTTGCAGTAGATTATATTCTGTCTGTAAACTTCTAATATGAATTAAATGACTGAGTGCTTGAAGAGCCTGTAACTGTTTCCAGACCATTAGAATCTGTTGTAGTATTCAAAAGGGTTGATTGGGAGCACATAAGAGTGTGGAGGAGTGGAGAATGCTGCCAGTCCATGCATTAAATTATTATCCGTGCATTCTTGCCCCTTAAGAATATGGCTTCAAATTGTAAGAAAACTCATTGCCACTGATTTTATTTTTAAGTAGGTGAATACACTGTGGAATTCTACGTTATTAATATACTTGAATAGGAAGTAGTTTTCAATTGATGGCATTCGTATTAATATGGGACAATCAATGGTACTTATCCCTTTGCCTGTATTGTCAGTGTCTTGGTTCAGATTTCTTATGCATATTAGAACAGTTAAGTATCCATCCCTACAGAATTAACAAAGGCTGATTCATCAGTGTAACTTCAGTCACAGAAAGACAGGAACTTGCTTCTAGCCTTATGATGCCTAAAGTTCATAAGAATCTTTGTAAACTTTGTATTTTAATGTACTTGTTGATAGCATCCTTGTTAATGGATGGCAGCACGTACTTTATTAGTGCACAATTTTTTTTTATCCTTCACCCATAAAAAGAAATATTGTCCCATAACTAGCAACTCTCACAATTGGTATGTTCCACTATGGCACCAATTTAAGAGTTAGAATTATTTTCATTGTACTTATCACCTGATGGGATGAAATATCTTCTCTCTCTATCAAACTGATTTGCATTTTATTTTACATCTTTAAGATGATTTCAACAGAGTTGTTCTGCCCAGGAAAAGGGGACAAGAATTCTCAGACTATATCAATGCTTCGTACATAGATGTAAGTACACTTCAAAGTGTGTGATACAATGTGACTTCACAGTGTGTAATGTTAGTTGTGATTCAAGATTTCAAAAGCTACATGGAAAAAAATGGCTAATTTGCATACACATTTTCTTGTTCATCTGCCCAACCAGCTGCAATTTTGTGGTCTAAAATACCAGACTTTAAATGGCAGAATTGACATGAAGTATTCTGTGATCTTTCGCTGGCTGGTGGCGTAGTGGCATAAGCGCCAGACTTTGGAGCGAAGGCTCGTGTGTTCGAATCCAGCCAGCTCCCTTGCACGCTTTCGATCCGTGCTGGGTTGAGCATTGAGCTAGCAACTTGGCCTTGCAAAAATAAGAAAGCCTGCTAAAAAAAAAACGCCATCATGACGGTGTCCCGATGACTCCACTCGGAGTTAAGGGCTTTCTTCTTCTTCTTCTATTCTGTGGTCTTTATGTGAAATTTTTCTGCAAGCAGATTATATTTAATGACTTGAGCTTTGAAAAATAAATGTATATTAAACAGTATGAACAATCATTTTATACAGGAGTTTGAAAGAGGAGCTCCACCAGTGTTGATGTTGACTGGTTTACTATCTTGTATAGTTATCAGTAGATATTGGTTTAGTTTCTACTTTCATTTAATGAGTTTGGCATTATAACAGTGATTATGTCAGTAAGAAAACTAAAATACCACTGGTGGCACATTAGTCACATTCCAATTCTTATTTCAATAATGGTAAGGATCTTGCAATAGAAATGAAATAAAAAAATATTACTTGTTGTTGATTTTTGATTTTCTTTCTGAAAATCCAATATAAGTAGTACTTGTGCAATTTTCATACTTAACTTTGCCACTGAATTCCTTTATGACAGGGCTATCGACAGAAGGATTATTTTGTTGCAACACAAGGTCCTATTGCTCATACAGTGGAAGATTTTTGGAGGATGGTCTGGGATTGCAAATCTCACACAATTGTAATGCTGACAGAACTGAGAGAAAGAGAGCAGGTATAATATTGTAGAAGCACAATTAGCATCACTGACTTACAAAGCAGAATATTTTTATTGAAAAATTCTACAAAGTCATAATCATATCTTAATGCCTCTGCCTACCAGTCATTATATGTCAAAAGCATGTATATTTTGGATATGTATAACATACCTATCAATGACATTAGATAAATCTATCAATGCTAATTAGAAGATAAATTATAATGAATACCCAGAGTGGAGAATAAAACTTAAGAATGATTCAAGTAATTTAAGGTAATAACACATGTAATTTAGTTGTTTGGAGTTGAGAAATGTTGTTAATCATGTTAAATGTTGGAGGCATTACAAATACCACATACTATATTTACCAAAAAAAAACCTATGTTGTGACCAAAACCAGGATTGTACAGCTTGTGTTCAGAAAAGAGGAGTGACATAGTAATTAAAAAGTACGTCCCTTCAGAGTTAAAATTGAGCAGTTCTTTAGTGCAACCAGGAGTTCAGTGCTGAGTTAGCTATAAAGGCCTGTTGATCAGAATAACTTCTGTTTTTACACTGACCACTGAAAGCCGCAAGCATATTCCTGTCATACCCACTTCCTCTTAAGACAAAGCATAAGCTTTCAAGCGAAATGCCCAGATATGGTATAAAATGCAATTGGAATCCATATGTTCTCTCTGCAGGAAAAGTGTTGCCTGTATTGGCCCTCTGAGGGATCTGTAACGTATGGAACATACTCAATAGAGTTGAAGAAGGACAACATTGCTGATGCTTTCAGTCTCAGAGATCTCACAGTCACAAATACCACTGTATGTATCACTTCAGATTTCACTTAAGCTGTAAGAGTATTCATAGAAGATTAAACTAGAAATAGTAGGCTGCTATTGTTTTTATTTTAGAATTGCTGATGCACTTCCCTGTAACTTTTGGTGAAGGTTGGTCTGTAGTGATAACTGATACAGAGAAAGCCACTGGTTCAGTGCAGTGTTCTAGCACTATTCCCTCTAAGCTGTGTGGGTGTGTGGCCACACAACAACTGGAATGCTCCCACACACATAGCCTTCGTTGCCATGCAGCTAGAGTAAAGACAAACAAGAAAAGGTTCACGAAATGTGGAAGATTTTCTTTGTTGCCCTGTATTTCATTATACCTTTCAATTAAGAAATAAAATCAGAAGTATGAGATACTTAAAATTTAATTCTGAACAGTCATCGTATGCATATTACAAAAAAAAACACGTGTAAGAATTTCCTGCTCAAAGCAAAGGCTGGTCTGCGCAATTGTAAAAAAAATTAGAGAAAACATTGTGCACTAACTCATCTGCACTTCTGTGGTCACATAATGTGCAGAGTGTGTTGAATATCAGAGGTGAGTATGCCTAACCTCTTGCTCCATTGCATATCCATGTCCAGGAATCTGCTGAGTTAAGGTGTTAGATATATTACAGTATGTATCCACTCTCTCAGTCTTACATCATCCATAACAGTGAATCCAGAATGGCTCTATTAACTTGCATAGGGTTACTGATGTTCATAATAAAAGCAAGCAAGGGCAAATATGTGTTCTTTTTTATTTTATGTTATTTAATGTTTTAATTAATTAGTATACTTTATTTGAGCTTTCAAGTGAGTTTATATTTTTAATGTTTCTATTAATAATTTCATTTCTGCTGTTTGTACATTTCTCCAATTATGGAGATACTTAGAAGTGACACAAGAGGCCTTGATGGCTCAGGTTTGGGCCCAGGGCCATCACTTGCCACCTGTGTCCTAGTCACCACTCATGGACCATTCCACTTCATGAAAGGCTCATTATAATGATGCTGGGATGTCCTTTGACACTGTGCAATGGCAAAAGATTAATGACACTGTGGGTCTTGTGTGGGGTGAAGTTGGATTCAAAATGATGAAGGTAGAGAAGGTGAATTTATGACACAAGTTTAAAAAAAAATGAATGTTACTGACACTTCATACATGATGAAACCTGGGAGTTGGCAAGGACTTTAACCACACCAGCTTAAAGACTGTGTTCCCCAAATTCCTGCAATATGTGGATTTCAACACCAGGGGAGACAACACACTGGACTTGGTTTATACCAGCACACCACAGGCATACAAAGCAAACCCCCGCCCCCATCTTGGCCACTCTGACCACATATCTGTCATGTTAACACCAGCATATAAACCACTGCTTAAACGTGTGAGAGCAGAGGAAAGAGAGATAAGGGTCTGGCCAAAAGGAGCAGCCTCAGCACTACAAGACTGTTTTTTGCACACAGACTGGGACATATTCAAAACAGCAGCCTCCTATGATGACCATACAGACATTGAGGAGTATGCGGAGGCAGTCATCAGCTACAAAGCCAAATGCACGGAGGATGTCACTGTGATGAAAACCTTCACCGCACGTGGTTATAAAAAGCCATGGATGACAACAGTGGTGCATTCACTACTGAAGGCCCGTGACACAGCCTACAGATCGGGGGACAGGAGTGCGCTTCGCTCAGCCAGGTCTGCGCTTTCACTAGGGATCAGGAAAGCGAAAAGGGCCTACGCGGGCAAAATACATGGACACTTCTGTGACACAGCTGACACCAGACGGATGTGGCAGGGAATTAAAGCTCTGACAGACTACAAGATCAGGCAGAAAACTGATGACAGCGACACCTCTCTACCAGACAGGCTTAACAATTTGTTTGCACGCTTCGAAGCATCAAACACTACAGCAAGGGGGAGAGCCAGTCCTTTTTTACCATCCGACCAGCCGGCTCCAATCATTGATCCAGAGCAAACACGGAGGACCCTTGCCAGGGTCAACCCACAAAAAGCGGGAGGTCCCAACAACATCCCTGGATGTATGCTCAAGGAATGTGCTGATGTGACAGACATTTTCAACATCTCCCTTAGTCAAGCCAGTGTCCCCAGATGCTTCAAAACCTCCACAATCATCCCTGTAGTAAAGAAATCAGTTGTAGCCTGTCTGAATGATTACCCTCCCGTTGCCCTGACCCCCATAGTGATGAAATGTTTTGAATGGCTTGTCAAGCCTCATATCACAGCCAGCCTCCCCTCATCGCTGGATCCTCTACAGTTTGCTTATCGTCCAAATCGCTCTACAGAGGACACACTATCCACCACACCGCACACAGTTCTCTCTCACTTGGACAACAAAGACATTTATGCCAGAATCCTGTACGTTGATTTCAGTTCAGCATTCAATACCATCATCCTGCAGAGACTAGTGGAGAAACTGTCGCTGCTTGGCCTTAGCACTGCCATGTGTCGCTGGATTCTGGATTTCTTGACAGAGAGACCACAGTCAGTCCATGTTGGCAGGAACATCTCTGACTCCATCAAACTGAGCACTGGATCCCCACAAGGCTGTGTGCTTAGCCCATTGCTGTTTACACTGCTAACACATGACTGTGCAGCCAGATTCAAGGAGAACTTGATCATTAAATTTGTGGATGATACCACAGTGGTGGGGCTCATCAGCAAAAATGATGAAAACAGTGTACAGGGAGGAGGTCAAACACCTAGAGAGCTGGTGCAGGGATAACAACTTGATGCTTAATGTCACCAAAACCAAGGAGATGATCGTTGATTTCAGACGGTCTCAGCCTGAGCACAACTCCTCAGCACCAGCGGCTCCACAGTGGAGAGAGTGGAAGACATCAAGTTCCTTGGGGTGCAGATCTCGGACAAACTCACCTGGTCCAGCAACACCATTGGGATTGTGAAACGGGCCCAGCAGAGATTGCACTTTCTGAGGAAGCTTAAACAAGCATCACTCCCCATTAACATCTTAACTACATTCTGCAGAGGCATGGCTGAGAGTGTGCTGACCTTTTGCATCACAACCTGGGAATGGGTTGGAACTGGACCTAGTAGTACAGTCATGAACAGCAGTGGGCTGAGCGTGCAGCCCTGGGGAGCACTGGTTATTATTTATTAATTTTCTGACAAAAAGCCCTAGATCCAATTACAGAAAAAGGTGTTGAGAATCAACAAAGGCAGTTTATCCATCAGCTTCTGAGGGATGGTCGTATTAAAGACCAAACTGAGGTTGATAAACAGCATCCTGGTATATAAGGCACTATTTTCCATGTTGGACATGAAGGAATGGAGTGCAGAGGCTATGGCATCATCAGTAGACTGATTTGAGCAACAAGCAAGCTGGAAAGTGTCCAGTGTAGCAGGAAGATGGGATTTAATGCAATGCATAACCAACTGCTCAAAGCACTTCATTATTGTTGCGATCAATGCTACTGGGCAGTACCTCCACAGGGGAACCATGTATTGTTCAGTTGGAATGATCAGCCCTCTTGGCCACTGGATGGCTGAGGGGATGGAGAGAGATGCTGAAGATGTCTGTTAGATCCTCTGTTACCTGGGTTGCACAGTCCCTCAGCAGCTGACCCAGGTACATTATCAGGCCCCGCAGCTTTATGTGAATTGACCCTTCCTCACATTAACTGCAGCCAGACCATGTGCCTGCTCCTTGGTGGCAAGGGGGGCCTTCCTTGCTGGCACGTTGTTCCATGCGTCAAACCAAGTGTAAAAGACTTTCAACCTATCAGGAAGAGAACTATTCATGAGCTGGCCTGACACCAGAACTCGTAACCCAATTCACATAAATACCCAAAACTCCAAAATGAGAGTGATGACTTCAAATTCCTGCTTTATTTTGAAGAATAATATACACAAATTATTAGGGACTAACTCATTCTAAAAATAGTGGAGAAAACAACTGAAACCACATGTTAGATTGCCACACAATAATTTTAGAACTCAAAATAATTAGCCAATCAATCCCCACCCTCACCTTCAACGTTTCTCTTCCCTTCTCCCTTCTCACTTCTCACTAACTGACTATGATCTTAAGAACCATTAGGGGAAATAATTGAAACTGCCTGCTTTTCACCACAGGCTGAATGTGGTGTTTTGCAATTGATGAAATCCAGTGTTTGGCAAATGGTGCTTTGAGTATTATCATACTGTAGATTAAGATATTCATTCATACATAAGACTGAAGAAAAATTAACTTGACCTATGTGATTCTACAGCTTTAGTGAGATTTGAATCCATTTATTTTGCAGTGCTGGTGCTGGCAGAACAGATATCGCACTGTTATCGACACGCAGGGTGGACTAGTAGTCCATTATGGTCCAAATGGCCTACCGCATGTGCCTCATGTCTTTGGTGTCACAGAAATGGCTGTATATTATCTGTGAATAATCCTACTTTGCCTTCTTGATGGCATTGGAAAGTGTAGCTCTAGAGAGTTGTCTTATTCCCCGATCTGAAGGCTCTCAGGCTTGCCTAGACCGCTTCCATTAACCATGGCTTCTAATTTGCCCACACGTAGATGTGTTTAACAATGATGACATCCTCAGTGCACTTTTCTATGTAGCCAGTCACAAATCTCACATATTCATTGATACTAATATGATGGTGGTAGGTAGCTGACTCTCTGAACATGCTCCAGTCCGTGTTTTCAAAACAGCCCTGCAATCATGCAAAACTGATGAGAAAACATTTAGGATCAGAAAGGACTTGTACTTTAATAGTTGGTTATCATTTCCTTCTAAAAGAATTCAAACATCTTATGATCTTATAGCCTTTTGTACTGGCTTTGCAGAGGAGGTTCACCAGGTCGTTTCTGGAGATGAGGGAATTAGCTGATGAGAAGAGATTGAGTTGCTTGGGACTATACTCTCTGGAATTCAATTGAATGAAAGGAGATCTTATAATAACATATAAAATTTTGAAGTGGATAGATAAGGTAGAGCCATGAAAGTTGTTTCCATTGGTAAGTGAGACTAGACCTAGAAGACATAGCCTCAAGATTCAGGGGGATTGATTTAGACTGGAGTTGAGGAGAAACTGTTTGTCCCAGAGAGTAGTGAATCTGTGGATTCCTCTGCCCAAGGAAGCAGTAGAGGATACCTCAATAAATAAATATATTTGAGACACATTGGATAGGAGCTAAGGGTTATATGGGTAAGGCAGGTGGGTGGAACAGTCATATCAGCCATAATCTTATTAAAGGGTGGAGCCGACTTCGACAGGCCAGATGGCTGACTCCTGCTCCTATTTCTTAAGTTCTTTTGTTCTAAATCACCGTAAGTGACAAGTGTGACATATTTGATTCCATTGCACACCCTTAACACTATTCCACAGTATCAGCCCAGGGTAAGTGGATCAAAGGATGTTAAGAGCCTATAGCACAATAAATCTGTCAACACACACATGTGAAAATCCTACTTATTCTGTGATGGAAAACACCAGAACAATTCATCTTTCCTCCTGTTCTGCCACCAGTATGTAGAGATAACATTTCAAATCAATGAGTTTTCATCTCTGATGAAAAGCCGAAGACTAAAAAAATCTCTTCCTCCACTGATGCTTCCTGATCTGCTGCGTATTACAGTTATTTCTGTGTTGCTTGTAAAATTATGCTGGAGATGTTTATGCACTTTACTTCATCTCTTATTATTAGTAGATCATTTATTTTCCTTCACTCTGTTGTATTAATAACAGATAAAGTACTTAGATATATAATAAGTCATAAAGTTCTTTCATTCATCTAGTAAATCAGGAATAGCAGTTATTGACTGCTTGTTGATATAACACAAAATTACATATTTTTGTTTGCTGCTAAGCAGGTTATATTTTACGCATATAGCTGACTGCAAAATTTATGCATACCACAGAACCTAAAAGTATTGCTGAATTTTAACCTTATTATGCTGAAAAGTGGGTGTAAAGAATAGTCAATGCCAAATAATGTTCTGTAAAGCAAAATGAATTTGTTATTGAAATTTAGGAAAACATAGAGAGGACGGTTCGACAATTCCACTTCCACGATTGGCCTGAGATTGGCATTCCAGCGGAAGGCAAAGGGATGATCGACCTAATTGCGGCAGTCCAGAAACAGCAGCAAAAATCTGGCAATCATCCAATCATAGTGCACTGCAGGTACTTCATGATCCAATATTCATGGGGGTTGACAACTGGCTCTCTAAAGTACTGAGAGCAGCAACACTGAATTTCTACTGTATCTGACTTGAAGGAGGAGTTCTCTGTCAGATATCTGGAAGATGTAATCAGTCAGAATGTTACAGTCTCAGAAACAATCAGGATCAGATTTATTATCACCGGCCTGTGTCATGAAATTTGTAAACTTAGCAGCAGCAGTTCAATGCTAAACATAATATAGAAGGGAAAAAAATAATAATAAATAAATTAGTAAATCAATGACAGTATACGTATATTGAATTGATTAAAGATTGTGCAAAAAACAGAAATTATATATATACATTTAAAAATTGAGATAGTGTCCAAAGATTCAATATCCATTTAGGAATCGGATGGCAGAGGGGAAAAAACTGTTCCTGAATTGCTGAGTGTGTGTCTTCAGGCTTCTGTACCTCCTACCTGATTGTAACAGTGAGAAAAGAGCATGCCCTGGGTGCTGGAGGTCTTTAATAATGGACACTGCCTTTCTGAGACACTGCTCTTTGAAGATGTTCTGGGCACTTTGTAGGCTAGTACCCAAGATGGAGCCAACTAAATTTATGACCCTCTGCAACTTCTTTCGGTCCTGTGCAGTAGCGCCCCCCCTCGCTTCCCATCATACCAGACAGTGATGCAGCCTATCAGAATGTTCTCCCAATACATCTATAGAAGTTTTTGAGTGTATTTGGTGACAGTAAATTAAAATTTAAAAGAACACCTGCAGATACTGGAAACCTAAAGTCAGAAGTTCCTCACAATCTCAGAAGGTCTCTGAGATTTGAAATTTAGATTTGCAAATCAAGAGAGATTGAAAATATTTTTTTTTAAATTGCAGATGCTGAAAAAATGAAATAGTAACACAGAATACTGAAAACACTCCCATCATTTGCATGAATACAAGAGATTCTGCAGATTCTGGAAATCCAGAGTAGCACACACAAAATTCAAATCTATAGCCAGCATGCCAAAAGTAAAATCTATGCTCAAATGCAGAATGGCATAATAGAACAAATTTTTTCCAATTTGTTGTTAATTGTTGTACCAGTCTGAATTATAATGTTGCATGTAGGTATTAAGAACTATTTGGATGAGAAATCCAGGCATCCAAATGGACATTGACAGAAAGTTGAGGCAGAGGTTGTTGCTATCAATAATGATAAAATCACATTTGGAAATTTAAATGATGCCTTGGGTAAGTCTTGATAACAAAATTTACCAGCTTCAAAGTGCATTATGTTCCTTATTGACTCCTTCATTGTCAGTATGTTTACTTGGGACAGAATCAATTCAAACTATCCAAGTTGTACAACTCAGCGTGTTATGTATTGGATAATTCAGAAGAATAGGGTTGTTTCTGTCCTCCAATTGACAGTACACGGTACATCATTGTTAACGTACTGTTGATTTGTCCTACATGACATTAATTTACTAAACGTTAGGATTGAAAATCAATTAGTACAAGACTCTAGGATTGTGTAAAGCATATTCTTAAGCCAATAAATCCATATTTCCACTGGGCCAGCAGCTGCAAATGTTAGTGTTCACACCCATTAGCAATTCATTCTGAAGAACTGAGTAACATTTAAAGTTTCACAGTGTCGAGTGGGAATACTTCCTCTCATGTTTGCTTTTAAAGGATTTAGCTTCTTTTAAATCACCTTGCTCAGTGGTGAAGTGTGCCTGCAGGCAGTGTAATTGCAGATTTTACTCTGTACCTAGGCAAAATATTTTGTTTTGAGTGATGTCCTTTCTCAAAATAAAACTTTTCAGCTACTTTCTCATTTCCCACTGCTTTCATCAAACTGCAAAGAGAGAGCCAATGTTTTGTTTCATCACGAGGATATAAAGTCCAAATTCGTGTAATAGTCTAAAACTTGTATGCAATTCAATGGCCTTGTATGTAATTCTTCAGCATATGGAACAGTGTGTTTAATATGAGGCATGAATAGAACTTTGTGCATGATACAAAACTTGGAAGTTCCAGGGGAATAGTTAATTTTTAATGAGGGCCTAGCACTTTGAAATATTAGCATGCCCAAGGTCCAATGCATTCTGTGTTAAAGAACCAACTTTAGATATTTACCATGCTCAAATGCCTTTCCTCCATATACTCTGTAATGAAGAAGTGCATGGAGAAAAGCAGCTTGGTTTGCTATCACAAGAGGAAGGATGATGATGACAGTCAGGAGGAATATTGAGACAAAAAAGGTCACTTCTGAGTGTCCTACTTGATTCCTCTGAGTGGGAAGGAGGAGGTCACTGTCACAATCAGATGTGCTCGGGGTAGGATCAAATCACAATCAGGTTGGTAGGATTGGGTCTGCATAGAACTGGTGCAGTGACTTCAATGGGAAGAAATGATGAAGGTAATTATTAACCAATTTGACATATTCATTTTAATCTTTCTAATGATCTTAGTTTTAATTTTTTTACTCAACATTTTTTTTGAAAATGGCCTGAGTAATATTCAATAATTTTGGAATGATTTTGAATGTTTTCATATATCAGAGAGATTAATTTTGTTTTGACATCTTTAACTGCTCTTTGGTCATCTTCCTACCATCATCTGAGAGACCTATGTATGAAGTGGCAATAGACAATAGGTGCAGGAGTAGGCCATTCGGCCCTTCGAGCCAGCACCGCCATTCACTGTGATCATGGCTGATCATCCACAATCACTATCCAGTTCCTGCCTTATCCCTATAACCTTTGATTCCGCTATCTTTAAGAGCTCTATCTATCTCTTTCTTGAAAGCATCCAGAGACTTGGCCTCCACAGCCTTCTGGGGCAGAGCATTCCATATATCCACCACTCTCTGGGTGAAAAAGTTTTTCCTCAACTCCGTTCTAAATGGCCTACCCCTTATTCTTAAACTGTGGCCTCTGGTTCTGGACTCACCCATCAGTGGGAACATGCTTCCTGTCTCCAGCGTGTCCAATCCCTTAATAATCTTATATGTTTCAATAAGATCCCCTCTCAGCCTTCTAAATTCCAGAGTATACAAGCCCAGTCGCTCCAATCTTTCAACATATGACAGTCCCGCCATCCCGGGAATTAACCTCGTGAACCTACGCTGCACTCCCTCAATAGCAAGAATGTCCTTCCTCAAATTTGGAGACCAAAACTGCACACAGTACTCCAGGTGTGGTCTCACCAGGGCCCTGTACAGCTGCAGAAGGACCTCTTTGCTCTTATACTCAATTCCCCTTGTTATGAAGGCCAGCATGCCATTAGCTTTCTTCACTGTCTGCTGTACTTGCACGCTTGCTTTCAGTGACTGATGTACAAGAACACCTAGATCTCGTTGTACTTCCCCTTTTCCTAACTTGACTCCATTTGGATAATAATTTGCCTTCCCGTTCTTACCACCAAAGTGGATAACCTCACATTTATCCACATAAAACTGCATGTGCCATGCATCTGCCCACTCACCCAGCCTGTCCAAGTAACCCTGCATTCTCATAACATCCTCCTTCATGCTGCCACCCAGTTTCGTGTCATCGGCAAATTTGCTAATGTTACTTTTAATTCTCTCATCTAAATCATTAATATACATTGTAAATAGCTGCAGTCCCAGCACTGAACCCTGTGGTACCCCACTGGTCACCGCCTGCCATTCCGAAAGGGACCCGTTAATCGCTACTCTTTCTTTTCTGTCAGCCAGCCAATTTTCAATCCATGTCAGTACTCTGCCCCCAATACCATGTGCCCTAATTTTGCCCACTAATCTCCTATGTGGGATTTTATCAAAGGCTTTCTGAAAGTCCAGGTACACTACATCCACTGGCTCTCCCTTGTCCATTTTCATAGTTACATACTCAAAAAATTCCAGAAGATTAGTAAATCCATGCTGACTCAGACCAATCCTGTTACTGCTATCCAGATGTGTCGTAATTTCATCTTTTATAATTGACTCCAGCATCTCTCCCACCACCGACGTCAGGCTAACCGGTCTATAATTCCCTGTTTTCTCTCTTCCTCCCTTCTTGAAGAGAGGGACAACATTAGCCACCCTCCAATCCACAGGAATTCATCCTGAATCTATAGAACATTGGAAAATGATTACCAATGTGTCCACGATTTCTAAAGCCACCTCCTTAAGTACCCTGGGATGCAGACCATCAGGTCCCGGGGACTTATCAGCCTGACACCAAAGCTCGTAACCCCATTCACTTAAATATCCAAAACACCAAAATGAAAGTGATGACTTCAAATTCCTGCTTTATTTTGAACAATATAATACACAAATTAATAGGAACTAATTCATTCACAAAATACTAGAGAAAACAACTGAAATCACGTGTTAGTTTGCCACATGATAATTTTAGGACTCAAACTAGCCAATCAATCCCCACCCTCGCCTTCAATGTTGCTCTTCCCTCCTCCCTTCTCACTAACTGACTAAGATCTTAAAAACCATTAGGGAAAATAATTGAAATTGCCTGCTTTTCACCACAGGCTGAATGTGGTGTTTTGCAATTGATGAAATCCAGTGTTTGGTCCACGATACTTTGAGTATTGTAATACTGTAAATTAAGGTATTCATTCATACATAAGACTGAAAAAAAAATTAATTTGACCTATGTGAGTCCACAGCTTTAGTGAGATTTGAATCCATTTATTTTGCAGTGCTGGTGCTGGCAGAACAGGTACATTTATCGCACTGAGTAACATTTTGGAACGAGTGAAAGCTGAAGGCCTTCTAGATGTTTTCCAAACTGTTAAGAGCTTACGAATGCAACGACCACATATGGTGCAGACATTGGTATGATTTTTTTTGGATTTCCTAAATCAAAAATAAAATAGAAGTGAAACATAATCTTTGTATTTTATTTAAGAAAAAATTGGGGCAGCCCTTAAAAATTTAATAAACTGTTTTGCTCTTTCATTGCAGGAGCAATATGATTTCTGCTACAAGGTGGTGCAAGATTTCCTTGACATACACTCCGATTATGCCAACTTCAAATAAATATGTTTGCCTTACAGATTTTGTTTTTTACCTTTTAAATTGTTAGCTGACAGGCCAGTGAAACATTTTTTGTATGTTAAATTATCAGAAATTTATTTTGTATTTTGCTATGCACTTGTTGTTTAGAAAAATATTACTAATAAGTTGGAGGCCATTCCTTCATTGGCTTGTGACTGCGCTTTGGAAGTATTTAGGTTATAGTAACAGGGGAGTCACACTTCTATCAGCAGTCATGTGATATTTCTAACTGAGTGAATAGAATATATTTACGATCTTTTCTTAACTTCCTGAAAAAACATTATTTAAACACAATAGGTCATTATCACACATTATTTTGAATCTTGAATGTACATAGAAGTCAGAAACTACTGATGAAATATCATTTGCTTTGTAAAAATTCTATTAATATCTGATGCCCCTTTAAGTTTTAAATAATGTGAATTTATAATGTGCATGACCATTTGCTTTGTTTTCAAAAGGTTGGGTGTGATACATCTATAATAGATATATTTTTCTATGAAAAGATTACAGTGTTATAATGTTAGCTGCATATTATGAGCTTGGATATTGCTTTGGCAAAACTGAAGGTTTTTTTTGTAAATATGATTAATGATACTACACTGTTGTTCAGAAGTCTCTCCTTTTTGTATATTTATATTTTAAGTCACTCCTGTTCCTCCACATGGTACAGACATCACCCGGGCTGATGTGGCCCTGGGACCAACCAACCTCCCTCCAAGACAAGCCTCAACTACGACTTCTTCACCCCTTTGCTGTTGGTTGATTGAGCCCAATATTGGGCAGCCTTAATCTGGCAAACAACATTTGGCTTCTCGGGTTTTGCCAATCTGATTTCAATGAGGCTGGAACCTCAAACTCATGGATATGTCATGTGGACCAGCAGCCAATCAGCACATTTCACCAATCTACCAACCAAATCTTTACATCAGTTCCCTGATTACTATGTACCAGTTTCTTGCCTCAGTTACAGGCAGACTTTTGGAAGGGTTTTAAATAACTCTGAAGTTTTATATGCTTGTTAAAATGGCATTGCCACAGCTTTGATAATATTTGTATAGGTGTTTGCCTTTTTATCCAAAGTTCTATGTTTTCACTTGTTGGAATGATTGTTTCCGAGTAGGAATTGTGGGAAAATGGAGTAGGTTGATGAGCGTCTCCAAGTGGAAAAAGTGACTCCTGATTGATACTTCTTCAGACAAAGTAACCTTAATAAACACCCGCGATCAATGTTCGTGAGAGATAATTCAAACTTTAGGTAGCCAATGAGAATAAAAGTGTAATTGCCCATTATTTTTGAACATGAACCAAGTACCATAATATTAACAGTGAAGCATTTCCTTTACCTCCAGTGCAAATATAGTTCGCAAATAAGTGAATATAAAATTGAAATCTAATGCTGATAAAGCCAAAGCTATATTTAGTATTCTGATATTTGCTTGACTTTCAGAAATATGGAGAAAATGTGAACAGCAGATACAAAACAATACTCTTTTTTAAGGAAAATATATGAAGTTACTTCTCACTATCCAGCTCATCACCCAATTACTTGGAATGCAACTGGTTCTCCTCCTGTCATGATAGATTGTTATAATATAGAAAATGACAGCATGATGTCTCCTTAATCGAGATCCCAATTGCAATACTCAGTACCGCTGCTTCTTTAAGCAATATGGCAATTGTTTTCAAAAAAACTTCCTGTATGTACTCTTCTTTAACAACAGTTTGTGGCAAAAAAAACCTCTATATTATTTGTTTTCCTAATTGTTTTAATCTCTCTGAATATCTTAAGTTTTCCTTAGTTGTCAACTATTGTAAGTGTTACTTAAAATAATTCATCATCTTGTTGCCTATCGGGTTACTTTTTATTCATTTTGACTCTACCCAAAATTTTTTAAAATTTCTCCCACCTCTAAAACTGTGGTGACTCCCATATCTCACTGCAATGCATCAGCTGCAATGCATTGAATGGGGAATTTCCTGCTCCGTATTTAGGCAAGGGAGTGCTGTGTCAGTGAAACGGCAGCAATTCCTGTTCCCACTTCCCATTTCTGAGCTTGAATTGAACTCTGGTGGCTTCGACAGCACAGCCAGGAACTTCCTGGATAAACACACATTGGAATACTCTGACATCAAATTTCCCCAGTCTGAAGGCAAAGTGACATTCCAAGCAGATTCCTGTGCACTTCTCAGTGAAGGTCTACAACAGGGCTTGCTGATCACCTCCATTTCTGGTATATACATATTACTTAAATGTGTGCTAGTAATCCCTTCTGACATCTAGGCTGGCAGAATATCCTTTCCCACATGCAAGCTAAGTGTTGTTTTTTTCTTCTTTTCAAGTGGAAATTGATCTGAGACCTCTGGGAAAGACCCAGGAGGTAGAATATCCCACAAGTGGAATTTATGTCGGTAGATATGCTTCTAAAGACCCACCTGAATTCCATTTCAGGATAAACTGCACCTCAAAAAGTCTTTTATATGCCAATCATTACCTCTTCTTCTGTACTCTGTGCCTCTAGATGCAAAATAAAGAATTGCATTTGCCTTTTAAATAGCCTTACCTATATACACTGATGCCTTTAATGACTGCCAAGCTCCTTCTGCCTGCATATTTAATGTAAAGTCTTACCCTTTGAGTTCTATTTCTTTTTGCTAGCCCTCCTGTACTTAACATCTTCTACATTTCAGTCATCTGCTCACAAACTTATCCATATAACTTCACCTAT
This sequence comes from Mobula birostris, assembly GCF_030028105.1. Classification (NCBI taxonomy): domain Eukaryota; kingdom Metazoa; phylum Chordata; class Chondrichthyes; order Myliobatiformes; family Myliobatidae; genus Mobula; species Mobula birostris. Next base: position 46,995,221 of record NC_092390.1, on the reverse strand, counting down.
TACCTATATCTTTTACACTGGTCATCACGTATTTGCATATTTTAATACTTTTCCATTGATCTATATCATAACATTTACGTGCTTTGTTAACAATTGTTTCACTTCTGTCCTCCTAAGAATATTCCTTGACACATCTTTCATTTTGGATAAGCTGATTGTTCTCAATGTTAACGTATGTGAACAGATTTCCTCTTGATTATGTGTGTGTGTGTGTGTGTGTGTAATTATCTTATCAATTCCTTTCTGAAAAATCACATAAACCATATTTACTGCAGTCACTTGTCATCACCCTTACTTAGTTAATACATTCTATAACATTGGTCCAATGTTGCCTACCTTTGCAAAATTTTTGCTGATTGTCTTGTCTTGCATTTTCTTATGTATCTCTAAGTGAGAGTCTTCAATTATTTTAAATTGCTAACATGAAACCTATCACAAATTTGAGTTTCTGACTGTTTGCACCTGTAATTTTATATAATTACAGTCAGAACATTTCCCAGTAGTGTCTAGAACTATTATAACATACATTTTGGTTGCCCAGGGACTACATTTAAATAATAAGAGAAAATGTCTTTCAAACAATTTGAAGGTATATTTTCAATATTTAAATGTTAATCTATCAATAAAATACAATGTTAAAGTAATTTTCAGTTAATTAATAGACCACTAATTTTGTTTGGGCATAAGGTAACACAGAATATTCAGATTATTTAATATTTTACTGTATTATAGGAATGCACTTCACAGATGTATACAAAATCTTTGGGACAATATGGTAGTGTAGTGGTTAGCTCAGGCAACTTGGGTTCAAATCCCACAGCTGCTAGTCAGAAGTCTGTACATTCTCCCGTAGGTTTGAAGATTAATTGGTCATTGGAAATTGTCCTGTGATTAGACCAGCATTAAATTGGGGGATTGCTGGGCGGCGTAGCTCAAAGGGCCAGTGGGGTCTACTCTGCGCTGTATCTCAATAAAAAATAAATCAATAAAATGATTGAAAATTAGTTCAAAAATATCAATAGTTCAGAAGCTATGATTCATAGTTATGTTCCTTCACAAACTGCAGAGTTGACAAAATGACTATCATTTTTAAGTATCAATAAGCAACACATTAGTTTTGCTGTTCTGCAAATTCCAATTGTGACTCCAGTTGGTAAACACCATGCCTTGCTATTGATTTGATTTCCTTAGTGATCTTAACACTGCTCAGCATTCTCACTGGGAGGTGATCTATTGGTTCAGTTGCTTTCCTTCCCTTTCTTCCTTGCACCAACATAAGGAACTCAGTAAGTTAGCAATTAAAAGGTACTATAAATATTATCATTCCTTCATGTGTTTATTATGGTGAGGTGAGACATCATAAAACCTAGTTACATTTCTTGTTCGTCAAGCTGAGGAAAGCTATAAATAGAAGCGATGCAGGAATTGTTGAAAGTCTTTCCATTTCAAGCACTTGCACCTAAAGTACAAATCTTCTGCTCTGTTTACACTGCAAAACAGCTGGACAATGCAGTGTATATCTAAACCCAGAGACTCAAAAGCCAGATAAATACTGTGGCTGAACTGCTGACATCTGGCACTTCAAAAGCCAGGTTGCCATCTGCATGCAGCCTGTTACTAACAGGCAGATCAAATTTTAGGCTGTTTGCCATGCTAGCATGAAATCTATAGTTAAATAGCCAGAGTGGAAGGGGGTTAAATGCAAGGCGAGAGGGTCAGTGAAGGGATAGTGTATAGAAATTGATCTCATTCTGCCAGCAACTCTCAAGAGGATCTGGTGTAGTGAAAACTTCTTTCACACCCACCTTTTGCCTCTGTAACATTGAAATCCTGTGTGAAGCAAGCCAACCCTCTCTCTTGCAGAAATATTTGGCAATAAGCCCAAGGTCAGTACTTGTTCCATCAAATGTCTCAAGATCTAAATGCCTGTTTTAAGCAGGTTTATGTTGAATGAGGCAAAATAAGTGAAGACCAGACTGGAAATTATAAGTTTAGAATACAGTACAGTCTAGCTAATGTATTTTTATGAAAATATTTATCCAAAAAAAGTTTAACATTGGGTACAGTAGGGTTTCATTACCAAATGTATCTTTCTTTATATGTTTCCTTCTTTTAAAATACTTGGAGAGATATAAATTTGTACAGTATTAAATACTCTATATTTAAAAATGACATACAAGTGCAGAGTTAATTTGCAATTATATTCCTCATTCGGAACACATGCAACCTTTTACACATTGACCTTTACATTACTAAACAAAATGAATTGAAAAACTGCATTGCCAGATTTCTTTATATGTAAATAAGCACACAACTGAAAAACAATCTATTTTTTAAAATGTTTTCAAGAAAAAAACATTTCATATTAACATTACACCAAACAACTCTTCCTGTTGCCAGCTTTAGTTTATATCACGTAGATACCTTAAATATATGCATTCTGTAGTGAATTATCTTTTCTAACTTGGACATTTTCAGCCTTTGATGTTCTGTGATCAAGAATACCCACAGATAGAAATTCCTATACTTTGTCAGTCCTTTTAAATTAAATGGCCACTTGCAAAAATGCCAAGGTTACTTATGAATAAATATGCCCAAGAATAACTAAGCACATTTTACAAGATCTGCTTCCATTGTGCAGAAGTTGCCTAGGGAAGGATGCATGCATTAATTAAGCATGAAAATGAATGTAATGTTTCCATTTTTTTTGTTAAACTGTGGGTGCTGTTACACCCAACCTTTAAGAGAAGTTGCAGACAAACAAGCAAGTAAATCTGAAAGCACACTACCATGTGTATACTGCCATTTATTACTGCTAGTGTACTCAGTGAATGGCTTATTTTTCTGTGCAATACACAACTGAATATTTGTAGAACATATACAGTTAAAGTGGTTGTGGTAACAAATACAGATTTAATATGGGATGATATATTGCATTCATATTACATTTATGAAGTGCTTATATATTGTTCATTTTTAATGCATTTCATGTGCTTTTTTTATTTTACATTAAGATATAAGGGACAACACTTATAAAAGGTCAAAACTGATTATCCCATCCACCTCAGTCACTAAGTGACTAAAATTATTTAAAAGATACAGTTTCCCATTGCATCAATTTCCATTGCAAATTGAATTGAGGACTGCTTTTTACTTCATTGACATTAATTGTGGTCTGTGAAATTCCGAAGTGAAAATGCAGATTAGATTGTGTTCAGAACAATATAATCCATGGTTCCAATTAGTGAAGGGCATTGTTTCTGAACATGTTTACAAATTGATTCACACGTAAAAAGATGGGGGTTTGTAAAATTAATCAGAGTTGTGTTACTAGTGCAATTTTTTTAATTGTAGACTAGAAACAATGTAAGGGAGCTGAAAGTTAGGAAGCATGGTTTGATTAACCGTCACAAAGAGAAGAAAATCTGCAGATGCTGGAAATCCAAAGCAACATACACAAAGTACTGGAGGAACCCAGCAGGCCAAGCAGCATCTATGGAAAAGGATGAACAGTGACATTTCAGGCCGAGACACTTCATTGATCCTGATGATCACCTGAAACATTGACTGTTTACTCTTTTCCATGGATGACGCTTGGCCTGCTGACCTCCTCCAACATTTTCTGTGTGTTGGTTAACCATCAGGTCTTTACATGGTAGGCTTAGTTTTGACACTGACAAATATACAAAGTTCAATGAATAACTCCGGAATAACAGAATGGAAAAAAAGAAGTACAAGCATGTTACCTGATCAAGCACTTTACATTTCCTAGTTATTTTTAAACTATCTTGCAAAAACAACTTGGTTAAAAAGGCCAATCTCGTCAGAGTAAGTGAAAATAAACATGGGAGTTAGTTCCAGGAGAACAGCAACAAATGAGATAGTCTTTTATGATTGCAAGTTATTCAGTATAGGACATAGGTACCCTTTTTGTGGTTTAGACATCCAAAGCATTTACAGCTATTGATCAAAATCTGAGGTTATTGGGTCAATTCTGGTGCTCATCCTGGGTGGGCACCAGAATTGAGCAAAGCATCAAAAATCTTCCAAACAAGTCGCTGCTTTCTCAACTGAGAACATAATAATGTCTAGCTTGGAACATTAGTGAGCATGTTGTAGCATTGGTGGTATGACAGACAAAGCCTCTTCCCAGGCATGTTCTGGTTTGAGATGCCCATTTATATAGGGCCATTTTAATCTATCCCAATCCATGAACCCAGAATTAGCTCCAGCAGAGCAACACTGCACAATAATTTACTGCTAAAGAATATTACACAGTATCAGGACTTTTTCACTCTTTTAACAGTAAGGGTAAAGTGTCAGTATTTCCATCACTTCTTTCTAAAGAAATTCTAAAAAAAGGTGCAAATGAATAAATTTGTTTTATTATTTGAGAATAATGTATATGAAGTAACAAATATAAATATTTGGTCTGATTAGTCCAAGTAAATGAAAGGGAAGACATTGTTATTTAAATTTATAAATTTCTTTCTTTTGGCCTTTTACAAGTCTATATTGTACTTTTATTTAAATGAGAGAATGAGGTTTTGTACAGTTCTGTTTGAAATTATGCAATTAAGTAGTCTGTCTTTCGATCCTCCTCATTGCACTAATCTGCCGACTGTCATGCTTATTTACTGCTCAGAATACATGAAAGTCACTGTGCTGATTTTGAATATGTGAAGTTATCCTGAAATTAAACATATGCATATAAATACAGATCATGCAGCTTTTATTTGCAATATGTGTTGTATATGGTTGTCATATTTTTGATAGTACAACAAATATCATTTAAAAATTTGTTCCATGTATATATGATAAACCATTGTTCTTGGAAATCTTCTTGTGTATAAAGACTTTGCTATGATTATGGCAAGTATTTGATACATGTTAACAGGATTATAAGAAATATGAATAAAGGATGAAGGTTAGTGTCAATTTTATGATCATATTGCATTAATCCCAATATTATAGCTTCCCTAAAATGATATGAATACTGTTTTAATCATTTCTTTTTGTTGAAATATGATTATACAGTACAAGATATTATTAATGTATTATAATATCTGTTCAGTTGCAATTTAAGGCTTTTTGCAAGCTAGCATGCTCATACTTTGTTCATGGTGGCCAACTGTCATTTTAATGTTATTTATCCAGTTTTGCTAAATAATATTTTTGCAGTTTGAATCCATTAATAAATGGCAAGCCAAAATCATAATTCTCAATGTGTGTGTTTTTTTATTTAATCACATCAGTTTATTTAATATAAAGTAGCTGTAGCTGGTCTTTCAAAAGCTGCTATGTAATCATGTAAATTGGGTGGTGCCCAAGTCTGTATTTACACACTGATTTGAAATTTCCTAAAGTTACAACTTGGACAATTCATAAACATGAGAAAGTCTGTAGATGCTGGAAATCCATAGCAACACACACAAAATGCTGGAGGAAATCAGCAGGTCAGGCAGCATCTATGAAAATGAATAAACAATTGACATTTCGGGCCGAGACCTTCTTCAGGACTTAAAAGGAGATGCTAGAATAAAAACGTTGGGAGAGGGGAAGGAGGCTATCTGGAAGGTGATAGGGGAAGCCATGTGGGTGGGAAGTTAAAGGTTGCAGAAGAAGGAATTTGATAGGAGAGGAGAGTGGACCATAGGAGAAAGGGAAGGAGGAGGAGATCCGGGGGAAGGTGATAGGCAGTTTAGAAAAGGTAAGAGGCCAGAGTAGGAATAGTTGAAGAGGGGAGGAGGAGGTAATTTTTTTTTCCCCAGAAGGAGAAATCAATATTCATGCAGTCAGATTGGAGACTACCCAGATGGAATATAAGATGTTGCTCCTCCACCCTGAGGACAGCCTCATCCTGGCACAAGAGGAGGAATACACATAAAAGTTGCTGGTGAACGCAGCAGGCCAGGCAGCATCTCTAGGAAGAGGTGCAGTCAACATTTCAGGCCGAGACCCTTCGTCAGGACTAACTGAAGGAAGAGTGAGTAAGGGATTTGAAAGTTGGAGGGGGAGGGGGAGATCCAAAATGATAGGAGAAGACAGGAGGGGGAGGGATGGAGCCAAGAGCTGGACAGGTGATAGGCAAAAGGGATACGAGAGGATCATGGGACAGGAGGTCCGGGAAGAAAGACAGGGGGGGGGGACCCAGAGGATGGGCAAGGGGTATATTCAGATGGACAGAGGGAGAAAAAGGAGAGTGAGAGAAAGAATGTGTGTATAAAAATAAGTAACAGATGGGGTACGAGGGGGAGGTGGGGCATTAGCGGAAGTTAGAGAAGTTGATGTTCATGCCATCAGGTTGGAGGCTACCCAGACGGAATATAAGGTGTTGTTCCTCCAACCTGAGTGTGGCTTCATCTTTACAGTAGAGGAGGCCATGGATAGACATGTCAGAATGGGAATGGGGTGTGGAATTAAAATGTGTGGTCACTGGGAGATCCTGCTTTCTCTGGCAGACAGAGCGTAGATGTTCAGCAAAGCGGTCTCCCAGTCTGCGGTTCAGCAAGGCGGTCTCAAGAGGAGGACATGGAGCCACATGTTAGAATGGGAATGGGAACCGGAATTAAAATGTTTGACCACCAGGAAGTTCAGCTTTTGGTCGATGGAGCAGTGGTACTTGACAATTGCTTGCTGGAGACCTAATTGGTAAATACCCCTGTGAGCTTGGCAATGACTAACGGCAATAAGCCAATAGCTAATGAAATAAAAACACATAATTAATGTCTGTTGGCTGAAATTTTCTGAAACGTTTATTGGGCCAGAAAATCAGTTGGTAAATAAATTGACAAAGAGCCACTTCTCAAATCATACAAATCTTCTGTTACAAAAATACCTTACTCACAACTGTAAAGCATAGGATAAATACACAGATGCTGGGAATATGAGAAAATAAACAAGACAATCTGGGTTAGATAAAGAATTATTATTTCACTTCTATGACTCTGCATCAGGTCTAAAACATGCTATATCTATAACAATTTTTAAGCTAGCAGACAAAGAAAATAGAGGATTGAACAAAAGAGAAGCAATAGGATGAAAGGCAGGAACGATGAAATGACAATGGCACAGTCTAAAGGACAAGGAAACTTCAATATTGCATCTAAAGGAGTGTAAATACAAACGGAGAATAGGAGTTATAGTTATGATTTGCAATTCTTAAATTTGACATTGATTCTCAAAGGCTGGAAACCATCAGGTTGGTAGATATGGTCTTTCTCTCCCCTTTTCTATTGACTTTATTGGAAGAATTGGGGAAGCTGAGGTCAATGAGTTTAGGAGTGGGATTAAGAATTCAACTGAGAATTAAAGAGCAAGAAATTGATAGCTGAAGAAAATGCTTGCAAACTGAATTGGGTTGTTCAGCAAAGCATCACCCAATCACTCCCACAAACGTAGAGAAGAACACACTGAGAGCAGTGAATAGATCATAATTGAAATAGGTACACTACAGTGTAAAAGTATTAGGTACATATATATAGATAGGGTGCTGAAACTTTTGCACGGTACTCTAGTAACTTTATGAATTGTAACATCTCCCTTAGTCAAGCTATTGTCCCCAGATACTTCAAAACCTCCACAATCATCCCTGTAGCAAAGAAATCAGTTGTAGCATGTCTGAATGATTACCGTCCCATTGCCCTGACCCCCATAGTGATGAAATGTTTTGAACGGCTTGTCAAGCCTCATATCACAGCCAGCCTCCCCTCATCGCTGGATCCTCTAGAGTTTGCTTATCGTCCAAATTGCTCTACGGAGGATGCAATATCCACCACACTGCACATAGTTCTCTCTCACTTGGACAACAAAGACACTTATGCCAGTATCCTGCAGATTGATTTCAGTTCAGCGTTCAATACCATCATCCCGCAGAGACTAGTGGAGAAACTGTCGCTGCTTGGCCTTAGCACTGCCGTGTGTCGCTGGATTCTGGATTTCTTGACAGAGAGACCACAGTCAGTCTGTGTTGGCAGGAACATCTCTGACTCCATCACACTGAGCACTGGATCCCCACAAGGCTGTGTGCTTAGCCCATTGCTGTTTACACTGCTAACACATGACTGTGCAGCCAGATTCAAGGAGAACCTGATCATTAAATTTGCAGATGATACCACAGTGGTGGGGTTCATCAGCAAAAATGATGGAACTATGTACAGGGAGGAGGTCAAACATCTAAAGAGCTGGTGCAGGGATAACAACTTGACGCTTAATGTCACCAAAACCAAGGAGATGATTGTCGATTTCAGTCGGTCTCAGCCTGAGCACACACCCCTCAGCATCAGCGGCTTCACAGTGGAGAGAGTGGAAAACATCAGGTTCCTTGGGTTGCAGATCTCGGACAATCTCACCTGGTCCAGGAACACCACTGGGATTGTGAAATGGGCCCAGCAGAGATTGCACTTTCTGAAGAAGCTTAAACAAGCATCATTCCCCACTAGCATCTTAACTACATTCTACAGAGGCGTGGTTGACAGTGTGCTGACCTTTTGCCTCACAACCTGGTACTCCAGCTGCAGTGCTGTCAACAAAAAAGCCTTGCAGAGGGTGGTTAGGGGAGCAGAGAAGGTTATTGGGGTCTCCCTACCTTCTGTCCAAGACCTCTTTCAGAGTCAATGCCTCCAGAAGACACGGTGCATCATTAAAGACCCCTCACACCCTCTCCATGAACTGTTTGTTCTTCTGCCATCAGGCAAACGTTACAGGAGCATCAAAACTAAAACCACAAGTCTAAACAGCTTCCTCCCACAGGCAGTCAGACTGCTAAATAGCTGCTCCACCTGACTCTGCTTTGGACACTTTTAACTTGCACTGGACAGTTATAACTAACTTTAACTGACATGTGGCTGATGTGTTTTACTACTTATTGTTATGTTTATTATTTAGTGTTGCGTTTGTTATGTTATGATTGCACTGCCCCTGAGAAACGCTGTCTCATTCTGCCCTGCAGAGCTGATGTATGGTTAGAATGACAATAAAGTTTTTTGAACCTTGAATCTTTGAATCTTGTACTGCTTCTGCAAAAAAAAACCCAAATTTCATGACATATATGAATGATGATAAACCTGATTCTGATATGGATCTCCATTGTGGACTGAGAGTGGGGAGAGCCCAGGGAGAGGGGGATCATGGCTGGGAAAAGGGGAAAGAGCGGGCATCACTGGAGATTCATTCTGTAATGATCAAAAACCAATTGTTTAGAATCAAAGGTCCTTACCTGGTGTCTCAGGGCTGGGTGCTTCCATTAACAATTCTTCTTACTTCCTACTTTTCCCTCTGTGAGACCTCTTTAATCTGCTGGCTGCTTAAACTCTTCTTGACATGGTGATGCTGCATGCCTTAAACCGCCTGTGGAAGCAGTAAATCATCTTGACACAGTGGAAGTCACACAACAGAGTCAGTTTATCTTTTTGAATAAGGTCAGTGGTGAGCTCCATTGTTCTACTGTTGACAGTAAAATCTGAGCCATTTCTGCTGCACATGATGGATACTGAAATTTCTCCAAAGCATCATTGAAAGGGAAACATTCCAGCCGGGACTTCCTGGGGATCGAATCCAGTTTCACATCACAGGAGAGTTTTTTAATTTTGGCTAAAGTTTCTGATGCTCCTTTAACTTGAAATATTCCTGGTACTCTTGCTCCTTCCTGTCACTTTCTTTGCTGAAACAGTGAAGAGTTAGTGAACACTACAACGGTCCCTTTACATCAATGACAATTGCAAATCACCAAATTAACTCTAATTTCATTTTTAAAGTAGTATTATTTATTGCTCCAAAAGTTGTTTGCTGTAAACATATTATTCAAATGATGTTCAGTAGTTCTGAAGGAAGGTTGTGTGTATATATGTATAGAGAGAGGGAGAGAGTGAGGGGGGGGAGAGGGGGAGGGGGAGGGGGTTAGGGAGATAGGGTGAGAATGTGGAGCAGAGAGAGAGTTTGTAAATCTGACGGGAGTGTTGGGAATGGTGAGGGTGGAGCGCTGCAGGATGGGTGCGGGACAGGTGGCAAAGGAGAAGTGCCAGGAGTGGGGGGTGGGTGCCATTCTCTATGCCCTCCCCATGAGCTGCATGGGTTTTCCCCGGGTGCTCTAGTTTCTACCTACAGTCCAAAAATGCACCAAGTAGTTTAATTGGTCATTGTAAATGTTCCTGTGATTAGGTTAGGGTTAATCGGGATTGTAGGGTGGCGTGGCTTGAAGGCCCAGAAGGGCCTACTCTGCGTTGTATCATGAAATAAATAAATGAACTCAACACTAACGGGCAAAGCAGTTCGAGTAATGTGTGAATAGAAGCTGAGGCTCAAAGTTCAAAGTAAATGTATTATCAAAGTATGTATGTATTATATAACTTCGAGATTTATCTCCTTACAGTTAGCCACAAAACAAAGAAACCCAAAAAGAACCCATTTAAAAAATGAACATCAAATATAATGCACAGAGAGAGAACAAAACGAGCAGTGTCAGCAATAAAAGTAAGTAAATATCTTCAGAACTGGAATTTTACAAAAGACACAAAGCCAGAAATCACTGCAGCTGGCGCAGACAACAGCCACCGTTCATCACGAAGCCAGGTAAATGTTGCAAGATCACAAACGCAAAGCCAGGGCATCACTGCAACTGGCTCTGCATTTCAGCGTAGAGCTGAGTAAACATCCTGGATATGTCACTGATCTCAGTTAGGACGGCCTTGATGAAGCCTAATCTGTTTTAGTCATTTGTCAAGTTTGAAAAGTCAGCTTGCATGGGAGAAAGGTGATCACTCAGCCCACCTTGCGTTCTTCCTTCAGTTAGCCTAAATTGTCCATGGTCAAGATCATAGGTCAGGAGGAGGCTTCTCTGTCTGTGTGTGAGTGGGTGGGTGGTTGGTAGAGTGGGAAGGGGCTTGCTTTGTTGTGCTGTTGCTTGTGTTATTCTGCTAAAAACGTTGGGCCTGTTATTTTGGTGACAGAGTGTGTGGCAACACCTGTGGGCTGCGCCCAGCACATCCTCAGCTTGTGTTGATTGTTAACGCAAACAACACATCAGAATCAGAGTCAGAATCCCTCTGTTAATCTCCTGAAATTTGCAGACGACACAACTGTCATTGGCCTTATCCAAGATGGTGATGAGTCTGCATACAGACGGGTGGTGGAACGGCTGACCCTCTAGTGTGGTCAGACCAATCTGGAACTAAGTATGCTCAAGACTGTGGAGATGACAGTGGACTTCAGGAGGAGCCCCCCAATACTCCCCCCAATCACTATACTCAACAGTATTGTGTCTGCTGTAGAGACCTTCAGGTTTCTGGGTGTCAAAATCTCCCAGGACCTGAACTGGACACCCAACACGGACACTCTTATCAAAAAGGCTCAGCAGACGTTGTATTTCCTACATCAACTAAGGAAGCACAACCTGCCTCAGGAGCTGCTGATTCAATTCTATTCAGGAATAATCCAGTCTGTTCTTGTTCGTCCATCACTGTCTGGTTTGGATCAGCTACCAAACCAGACAAGAATAGACTCCAAAGAACCGTCAGGGCTGCGGAAAGGATTATTGGTGTGAAGCTGCCCTCGATCCAGGACTTATATGCATCTAGAGTCAGGAAGTGAGCAAGCAGCATCATTGTAGACCCATCACACCCTGGACATCACCTGTTCCAACTCCTTCCTTCTGGTAGACGCTTTAGATCACTCTATGCCAGGACAAATAGGTACAAGAACAGTTTCTTTCCATATGCCATCAGTCTTATGAACATTTGAATTTTGTCTATTATAAACCAAGTCTACCTGTACATACACAGGTATACCATTCATTGTATATAGTTCACAGTTATTTGCACTATTGTTTTGTTTGCTTTTTGATTCTGTACAGCGAGAGCTCAGGGAAACCGGCATCAAATTCCCTGTATGTGTCCACATACTTGGCGATAATAAAGGATTCTGATTCTGAGTTACTTGTTGGCGGAGAAACTGAAGGAGCTTGACTTGGTGCAGGTCATGCTCCTCCCTGCATCAGAGAGGTGGGGGTGTGTGAAGGCAGTGTGCAGTTTAAGAGTGAGTGATTGTCTTTAGTGCCTTTTCTTGTGATTGCAAGACCCTATTGGATATTGCTAATGTGGAAAGCTGCAAGTCTGATTCACTGATTTATCGGTGGATGGTGGTGGAGCTGCATGGCCTCAGTCATAGCTAGAACTAGGCCTCAAGCCATGGTGTCGCCTGTTTACACCCACCCAAGAGAAGAGAATCAGAGTCTAATTGCTTCACCAGCGTGCCTGGATTGGTGTGTTGTGGCATCCCAGCTGGAGATGGTGCTGCCCCCTAGTGCTCACACAGCATTAGACAAGTTGTATTGTCTTCAACTGCAGACTGCCACAGCATTCAGAGACTTGGGGTCTTGGACTATTTATTTTTGTGTGACTGTGTCTTACAGATACCTTATATGTGCTATATGCGCCTTGTGCTATGTGTAACTGTTGCTACTGCGTTTTGCACCTTGGCCCCAGAGTAACACTGTTTCATTTGGCTCTGTTCATGGGTATTCTTGTATTGTTAAATGACAATTAACCTTGAACTTGAACATTTCCTCTTATCCAGTTTTGAAGACTGCTGCCATATACCTTGTAAACAATAAATCCTGACAGGTAATAAAAATGTACTCGTAGCATGGAAAATAGTATAATATTTACTGGTTGCTCTATCATAGTGCTAATATACAATGGCATACATTCAAAGCATGAAATTTAGGGAACTTGTGTCAATGTCACACAATCAAAGAATTTGTGTGCTTTCTCAGAGGTATTTTCATGTTCTCCCTATGAGTGGGTAGATTTCCCATGCATGCTGCAGTATCAACCCACATCCCAAAAACATGATGGTACATTAATTGAATACTGTAAAGTATGTCTAGTGTGAGCTACTGGTAGAAGTGACGTGGAGAAAGCACAGAGCGTTGTTGATGAGCACGAGAGATGGGATGGGAGACTGGGATACAGGTTGGGGAATGTAATTGATGGGATTGGTGAGAGCAGGTGTGGATCTGATGGGTAAAATTACCTCTTTCAAAGTCATAAGAAAATGTGAATTTGAAGAAAATACAGTTCTGTGCAAAAGTCTCAGGTACCCCAGATTTTTAATATAAATTTTAGTTTAGATGTTTATTTTTTGACTTCTGCATTAGTGTGTCAGTAGAAAAGAGCAAATTTTAGATTCCCAAACATTCATTTTCCAAAAAAAGAACCATTACGGAGAACATTTTTGTATGTCATTAAAGAAAGTAACATATTAATATGCCATTTTTCAAATAAAAACTTGATTACTTTGTGACAGTTTAAAATCATCAAATATATGTGCACCAAACAACAGCATTTCTTTGGAAAATCAATCACATTCTACTCCCCGTGCGGCTTCCAAAGTCAGCAATCCTTTCGCTGGGTTCTGCATATGCTTGGCACACCAATGTATGAAGGACCTCAGCCATATGTACTAATTTCCAGTACGCAGAACACTTCCAGACAAGAACAGGCTCTTCTGCCCAAGGTACCAGTAATATGCAACATATGTACATCTGGATGCTATTTTCCTATAATATATTTGTGCATGAATGGCCAACTGGATCAGCATTGTGAGGCTGTGATTGGCTGAGACAACTACAACCTGATTGGAGATCCATCCACTATTTGCATGCCACATCCCCTGCAATAGAGTCAACTGAAAGTGAATTAAGAAATGTACTAGATGATGGTTCTTTTGGTTGTTATAGCTAGAGGTGGTACTGAGGATAAATTCCTACTACCTATTAAATGCTCCCAATAGAGTGCATCTCAAATAGCCTCTGACAACCAAGTCTAGCTCCTGGCCTTCACATCTGGCTAAGCTACTAAGCCTGGTGGAACTATTTCCATTAACAGGAGAAGGGACAAAGGTGGGTTAATGGCACTTTAAAACCAGTCATTTTAGGCAGATAGGACAAGTCAGCCATGGTTGGCAGCTCATCTAAGAGAAAGAAAACTCTGATCTCAGATCTCCACTGTCTTGCAGCTAATCCCACCCATAGGGAAGGCTTTGGAAGTAAAGCCCAAGGAAAAATCCAGAGCTGGAGTCTCTAAGGCAGTCCTACATTGAGTTCAAGTCTGACTGGAAGCTCCTATGATGCTGCTGGTGCCAAACTGTATCAGTCTCCGCCATTCTTTTGGATTCATCAGATGCATGGAGAGGGGGAGCTTGCTACATGGGCAACAGCTTGCTCTCTATATCGTACTGGCATGGCTTGTGTATCACGTAGACAGCTCGGATGCAACATTCATGATCGACCCTGGCCAATGGAGGGCCTCAAGGACTGGATGATGCCACAGCAGTGTTCAAGGATGGCATTGGAAAACTCAAACATATCAAGGGTAACATAGTGTTAAATGAAAATGCCACACCCAAGTTCTACTAAACCCATCTGGTTCATTACACCATTTCTGAAAAAGTAGCCAGTGAGCTAGTTCACGTGGAGACTGAAGGAATTCCTTCCAAGGTTGAGTGGAGCCCATGGGCAATACCGGTAGTCCAAATAACCAAGAAGAATTGGTCTGTAAGGATATGTGGTGATTTTAAGGTCACCATCAATACAGTGCTGAAAGTAGATCAGTAACCTCTGACCAGAATAGAGGATAACTTTGGAAATTCTTCTTAAGGGAAACACTTCAACAAAATGGATTTAGCTGAAGGCTACCTACAGATGGAGGTGGAAGATGAGTCCAAAGTTTTTCTCACCATAAATACTCAAAAAAGGCTTTATCACTATAATAGGCTTATTTTTGGAGTAGCATCTGTACCTGCTCTCTGGCAGAAAGCTATGGACCAGGTGTAGCAAATCGATAGTAAATATTAAAAATTTAAATTATAAATCATAAATAGAAAATAGAAAAGGGAAAGTAAGGTAGTGCAAAAAAAATGAGAGGCAGGTCTGGATATTTGGAGGGTACGGCCCAGATCCGGGTTAGGATCCGTTCAGCAGTCTTATCACAGTTGGAAAGAAACTGTTCCCAAATTTGGCCGTACGAGTCTTCAAGCACCTGAGCCTTCTCCCGGAGGGAAGAGGGACAAAAAGTGTGTTGGCTGGGTGGGTTGTGTCCTTGATTATCCTGGCAGCTCTGCTCCGACAGCGTGCAGTGTAAAGTGAGTCCAAGGATGGAAGATTGGTTTGTGTGATGTGCTGGGCTGTGTTCACGATCTTCTGCAGCTTCTTCCGGTCTTGGACGGGACAATTTCTATACCAGGTTGTGATGCACCCTAGAAGAATGCTTTTACGGTGCATGTATAAAAATTAGTGAGGGTTTTAGGAGACAGGCCAAATTTCTTTAGCTTTCTCAGGAAGTAAAGGCGCTGATGGGTCTTTTTGGCAGTGGACTCTGCTTGATTGGACCAAGTCAGGTCATTTGTGATATTGACCCTGAGGAACTTAAAGCTTTTGACCTGTTCCACTTGTGCACCACCGATGTAAATGGGGCCGTGTGGTCCACTACTCCTTCTGAAGTCAACAACCAATTCCTTCGTCTTGCTGACATTGATGGATAGGTTATTGTCTTCGCACCATGCCACCAGGTTCTTCATTTCCTCTCTGGACTCAAACTCATTATTACCCGAGATACAGCCTACAATTGTGGTGTCATCAGCAAACTTATATATTGAGTTAGATGGAAACTTGGCTACACAATTATGGGTGTACAGACAGCAGAGGGCTGAGTACACAGCCTTGTGGGGCACCGGTGCTCAGGGTGATTGTAGAGGAAAGCTTGTCCCCTATTTTTACAGCCTGGGTTCTGTCTGTGAGGAAGTTGAAGATGCAGCTGCAGATCTGATTGCTAAGGCCCAGGTTCCAGAGCTTAGGAATCAGTTTATTTGGAATGATGGTATTAAAGGCAGAGCTGTAGTCAATGAAAAGGAGCCTTACATATGCGTCTTTATTCTCCAGGTGTTCTAAGGAGGAATGCAGGGCCTGAGAGGTGGCATCTGCCGTTGACCTGTTGCTCCAGTAGGCGAATTGCAAAGCGTCGAGGTTGACCGGTAGGCTGTGGTTGATGTGTGCCATAACCAATCACTGGAAGCACTTCATAGCAATTGATGTCAGAGCCACAGGTCAATAGTCATTCAGGCATGCCACCAATTTGAGTAATATTACAAATATATTGTTCAATTAAGCATTCTTTGTTTACATAATTCATTACAGGTTGTATGTAAAAAGTACGTGGTTATATTTTTAAAATGGCATACGTTATTATGCCATCATGTCATATGTGAGCACCTCACTAAAGAAAAGGAAGGTGAAAAAAAGTGGATCCATTTCTCATCTCCCACATTTTTCTTTCAATTAGTTTCTCGAGTTACAAAAATAACTTATCCCACCTTAAGTATCTCAGGCATCTCCTTAAACTCCTTATATGCAACATTCCTGCAGAATTCCTGACGTATTTTTTCAAGCTGCCCCTACAGTGATGCACCACCTGCTCACTACCCCACATTACAATTTCTGATTAGATTATGTGCTCATTATATGGAATAGACCTAAACCCACATCCTTGGACAAATGAAAGTGCTTCCATTGGACTAAATCTGAGAAGTTTATTTTGATTTGGATAGAAAATATTAAGTTAGCAACTGGCTGTAACTCACAGGTTATATGTCCAGAAACTAGCCCAGAGATAGGCCGTTTAACTCTTCTTTAGAAAATGTAAGACATGCATATAAGAAAGATAACAAATTTGAGGAAAAGATTGCAAACGTGTAAGGTAGCTAAATGCAACCACTATGGGTGTTGCTGCTGTTCCAGGAATCAATACTATCTTTTGAGAATAATACCACTGACTGTTGGGCAGGTTGAATAAAGTTCTGACTGTTATCTCAGCCATGTAGTTAATGAATTTATAAGCATTAAGTCTCACTAAAATGTTTTAAAGTGCACTTTTGTGCACCAAGGGACTATTCTCCTTAAAGAAGATATATTTTCATCTTAATATACTTAACGGATTATACACCGGTTGTAGGCTTAGTTTTGAAGAATAATTAAATTGCATTGTTGGCAACACCTGATGCAACAAAGAACTGCTATATATTTAAGAGCAACAAACAGAATTTTATTTTCAGATGAAAAGAAGAATTCTTTGAAGCCGCTTGTTAAGTAACCTATTACTCACAGCTTACATTTTTTTTATCTTATTGTCAATCAATAGCAAACAATTTGCAGTGTATATTTTCTTCATAGCTAATTTCTATGCCTTTACTCTTTTTATAGAAATATTTCTGCTACTTTCTGAAGCCTTTTCTTCTGATCTGCAATGGAAGTTTTCAAAATAATTTTCCTGTATTTTCTGATCGCCATGGTTTTTGCTGCTCCTGGTTGTCAGTCACAGCACTGGTCTCATGGCTGGCTGCCAGGTGGCAAAAGGAATGCACTAAATATGGATGCTTATGTTGAGGTAAGGCCCAATCTTTACTTAATTGATATTGCTTAGAATACTGACAAACACAAAATTCATCAGAATACTGTCAAAAGTACTAAAATGTTGTTTACTAACTTCTATATTAAGTATTTCCCAAGCACTAAGTTGTTGTTGTCTCACACAAGTTCTCATTGTCTGCAATCTTAGGGAGTGACATAAGAACAGGAATTGCTAGAAGTACTCAGCAAGTCAGGCAGCATCTGTGGAAAGTGAAAAAGAGTTAATGCTTCAGGTCACTATCACTTCAGCAGATGTTGTTTGTCTTTCTCAGAAAGTGTGTATTCTACTTAACGGACCAAAGGAGGCAACTTTCACCAAGTTTATGCTAGTTCTTGTTTAACATCCTCATGTGCAATAGTCAAAATGATACAACAAAGAACACTATTAGAACAAATCATGTATATTGTATTGTAAAGTGGTAATAGTGTTGCAATCTTAGTCACAACCTTAAAGATTGTGCAAGGAGGTTCAAGAAGCAAATAGTTGAAGGAAAGGAGCTGCTCTTAAATCTTGTGGTCTGGGGCTTCGAGCTTCTGTACCTCTGGCACAGTGCTAGCTGTGAGGAGCTTACCTGGATAGTGGGATCGTTGAAGATAGATGCACAACTTCATGCAGACTACCAAAGACGTGAAGGGTTGTGCTAGAGATGTATTGGGCTGAGTCCACTCTGCCCAGCAGCTGCTTACTTCTTGCATAATTTGATTTGCCATACCAAGTATTGATGCTACCAGTTAGTAAGACAGCAAGTTACTAGACAGTAAAAATCAAAGGTAGATAAAATTTCCCTAACTAATTTTGCCCAGTCTACGTCGGGACCATGAACACTAAATAGATGAGAGCTAGAATTCTGCAAAGGTACAACCTAGATAGATAGATCCTAAGGGAAATTGGGTTTCGTTACAGCCGCACCAACCAAGAATAGAGCATAAATATAGCAATACATAAACCACAAACAATCAAACAACAAAATGCAAAGTATGCCAGATGGAAAGTAAGTCCAGGACCAGTCTATTGGCTCAGGGTGTCTGACCCTCCACGGAAGGAGCTGCAAGTTCGATGGCCACAGGCAGGAACGACCTCCCATGCCGCCCATGTTGTATCTCGGTGGAATATGGCCGAAGTCCAACAGTAAAAACTTCAATATCCGGTCTACAAAAACGTTCCTCGATTGTAATATGACCCGGATTGCACCATCTGTTGTTAACCAGATCAGTAAGCACCCAACTCCATTATGCTTACCGCTCTCAGTGCACTTCCAATCAGCCCAAACGATCTGGAAGCCGTCCATGGAGAAGTTTTGATCGGGTATGTCCTCGTGCAGCCCCATTCCAGTGAAACACATAACACTGCACTCCCGAAATGTTCTCTGACTCCTGGCTAGCGCCGTGAACTCATCCATTTTATTACCCACCGAATTCCTCTTCTCCATAAGTCTCTGTTGTCTCGACCCAGTCCTCTTTCCTCGACTTTGTGATCCCCCTCTGCATCCTCTGTGTGTTTTCCTCCAGATTTCAGCAGGGGTGTCTGCCGCTGTGCTCCCTAAACCGGCTGGCATTAGCGCAAGCAGCTGGTCCCTGGAATAAACAATGTGACCATGCTTCTGTCCCGCTAATGAGATGTGTTGGGATGTAACTATTTCCAGCACTAAAAACCCAAATAAAACTCTCTCTACCAGCATGTCAGAGAGGGTGCAGCTTCAACGTGTTACCGTGAAAAAAAAATACAAAAAATAACTTAAGTTAAAAAGTAAGAAGAGAAAGTAAGAATATTGATCGGAACGGCTGTAACAGGCTGCATGCACGACCGGCGCATGCGCACTAAACCTGCCTCTTGTTGTAACTTCACAATCAAATTCCAAGAGAATAGCAGAATCTGGAATGGCTTATCTAGAAGTTCAGTGGCATCTTGGTAGATTTGTCAAGCCTTCATTGGAATTTCCACATCAACATCTTTACCTCTATCTTTTTTAATATACTTACGATAAGTCAGGAACTGAACCCAGTGACTTTTGGCTTGTTTTGTTGACAAGACATTAAGACTATAAGACATAGGAGCAGAATTAGGCAATTTGGCCAGTTGAGTTTGTTCTGCCATTCCATCACAGCTGATTTACTATCCCTCTCAACCACATTCTCCTGCCTTCTCCCTATAACCTTTGATCCCCTGAATAACTAAGAACTTATCAACTGCTGCTTTAAATATACTCAATGACTTGGCCTCCATAGCAGTCCATGACAATGAATTCCACAAATTCAGTGCCTTCTGGCTAAAGAAATTTCTCCTCATCTCTATTCTAAAGGGTTGTCCTACTATTCTGAGGCTGTGTTCTCTGGTCTGAGATTCGTCCACTGTACAGAACATCCTCTTCACACCCACTCTATTGAGGCCTTTCAATGTTTGATAGGTTTGAATGACCCTTCATTCTTCTGAAGTCCAGCGAGTACAGGCCCAGAGGCAACAAACACTCCTCATATGTTAAACCTTTCATTTCCTGAATATAATTTATACTATAATTAGAAATTATATAATAACTGTTGTATTCCATTTCCAAAATGAGTGCACAATTAAAAACCTGACTAACAATCACCATGGCTTAATAACCAAGCTTGAATAATTTTAAGTCTGTCAGCTAGATGAAGATATTGAAAAATGGGAGAGCAATTTCCAATTTTAGCTGGAAATCTCAATTAGGACTAATCAATGTGGTTATATTGTGCATAATTAAACAGATGACCAGAGATTAAATTACCTTTGGCTTGCTTCTAGCAGGCAGCATTTATAATGTGTACGTTGCATTAAACATGATGCCTGGAAATCTATGCCATTAAAAACAAAAAGATGCATAAATATATATCTAGAAAAAAACATTTTAAACTGAGACTTTTTAATAGCCAGCTTTTGTAAATCTGACAGATCAGTATTTTGGAATGGCAAGGCTTTGGGAGTAGTGAGGAATGGCAGATATGCTTGTTGTGCTAGTTGTGCGCTGAGAATAAAGGAGCTCTTGATATCCATATTGCATGATCACCACAAGCACTGTGTGGCCGACAGTTTATAAACAGTGAGAAAAACACCAATCAATCAACGTTAGTTAGAGAAAAGGCATTGTTTTGGGTGAAGTTTCCTTTGTCATTGAGCAAAAATTCATATCAGCCCTGAGGAGAGAGAGGAATACTTTGATATATTTGGTGTAGACCTCAGACTTGGTGACAGACATGGATAAACAACTATTAAGTATTCAAAAGAGATAAAAATCTCCCTTGGTAATGAAATTCTATTGATTGTTTCAACAGTGACTTAAATCCATTGTGGAAAAGGGAAGGAAAATATTTTGAACCATCAAATAAATGAGAAAGGGAAGGGAAACTTTGGAGAAGGAAGCTGAAGAATAAATAACTCTGTCATTTTAAACGAACACCATTAATCCGCCAAAGATGGAAGAACAAAATATGATTTATTAATACAACTAGAAACACGAAATTTTGAGGAGGATAGAAGGTTACTTGTGTCATAAGTAGTTTAAATTTGATGAATACATAAAAGACATATATGTACTTTGATAGCAAAATGTACTTTGAACTTTGAATCATGCTTCTTAGCATTTGTATGATTTTTATCTATCAATGCAACTGAATAAGTCCTTCAGTGATAATTGAATCAGTTGCCTAAAACCATGATCAAACTATTTATTATGCTCTTTTAATCTTAATCACTTGCTGTCTAGTATGTATGATATGCCATTGATGTAGATTGAAAATAATATAATGCATTGCAATTTAACATTAAACATATCTGACATTAAGTCCCATGATTAGTCCCTGTGATTCCTTATCAAATTCTTACTCAGTCCAATATTGTGTCCTGATTTCTCTGCGTTCTTGTTTTTGTTCTAAAGGGAGCTATATTCGACAGCCTTTGAAAATAGATGTCACAATCACAAAGCCTGTTAATTCCAATGTAGGCAGCATGCCAGCTTCAGGCTGCTTCCTCGTCACTCATTCACTTTTCATTGGCTGACTGCCTGTGAGAGTTGTGAGTGGGTAGCATCATTTAAAGCTAATCTGTATTATTTAAACCAGCTGTATCACTTTGTGATTGGTAACAGGAATCATTCTGGTTCAGGACACACTGAAGAAAGGGATAACACAAGGAAGTGAGTCGAATCCAAAGTTTTCAAACATTGCACAGGTAGACGATGGAGGGGAAATGGTCTGAGTACACCGGGCCAGCAAATCCCCCAGAAAACATGAAAAAAGTAAAATATTATAGCTTTGGTGATTATTGTGAGGCTTTAGACCCAGTGACCAAGATGCTGTGCTGCAAATGATCCCACACCAGTGTCCAAGGCGACAGTGAATCACAAAGTGCCATCATCAGCGTCAGCTTAGCTCAATGCACTACATTCATGTCACATACAACCAATGATCTTTACAAATCATGACCTTGACCTGCCTCTAATGTGCTTCATCACACCCTTTTCAAACAACCAATGGTCCTGTAATTTGAAGGGAATGCCGACTGATGTACCCACATATAGGAAGGAACTGGTTTGTGCAAAAGCAGAAACCTTGGTACCTTGTACACCTCTCAATAATATATTGTAGCGAGATTGAAGAAAACTAGAAACACTCAAGTGCCTTTAGGCTTGTAACAATAGAATCAAAACAAGTCAGCAACCATGAACCTTTTGGATACACTAGCAGAGGACTCTTCTTGCTGACAAATGAGGTAATCTGTTCTAGAGGGCATGAGCTGATATGTTGAGCACCAAATCTGCAATACTGCAATCTACATGGTGACTTGTTCTATCTCTAAATTTGAGCTACTGACTTCTTGTTCATCCCACACAACAGTATGGCAGTTGATGTGGCTCAATCCTCTAATATATGCACAGAGGTGGTGTTGAGGGACCAGGTGAGATTGGCGATATATGCACTCCCAGAAACTTGGTACTTCTAACTCTCTCCACTGAGGATTCACTTAGGTGCAGTGAGGACTGCTCATCTGGATTACCTCAGCCATGACATTGAAGGCTAACATCACCCACATAATGCAAATATGACCTCTCAGTGGCATACAAAATTGCATTTGTTCTAGTTCAGAAATTTTATACACAGTTATAAACCATATAAATTTCAGAATGAATAGGCATTTTATTCTTGAGTGTGAATCTTCACATCATTAGAGATAAATAGCATATGGAATAAAGTCATTAGCCTGACATAATTCATTTCAGTGCAAATTCTTACTGAATTTCTGAATTTAATTTTTGCAGATACTCTTTTGTGTTGTAAATTTCCACTTCATATGGTACTCCTTGTAGGAGAAGGGAATGAGTTACTGTTCATGTTGTATATGCACATAAAGGGGTGCACACACAAGGTCTGTTATTACTCTGAAGTAATATTGCCCTATTTGGTAGTCACAAAGTGAGGTGGTAAAACTCCCCGAACCTTGGTAGTGTTGTTCTTAGGAGATTTGTACTCCCTTATGCCTTCAGTCAGGTGCCGTCCGAAAACCAAACAGGGCAAAGTTAGGGCAGGCATCCATTGGATGGGCAGAATTAAGGTCAACCCTATGTACACACAGATCATGTGCAGCTTTTTGAAACAGTTGATGATGTAACTAAATCAATTATACTTCGACAGTTTTCAGATAATAGATTAGGTTTTATTTCACAAAAGACTTCTGTAGGCAGGAACAATGCTATCAGCACAGAAACAAAAGAGATTTTGCAGAGGCTAGAAATCCAGAGCAACACACACAAGATACTGGAGGATCTCAGCAGGTCAAATGGCATCTATGGAAATGAATAAACAATCAATGTTTCGGGCTGAGACACTTCATCAGGACTGGAAAGGAAGTGGGAAGACACCAGAATAAAAAGGTCGGGGGGCGGGGAAGGAGGACAAGCTGATAGGTGAAGACAGGTGTGTGAGAAAGGTAAAGGGATGGAGAAGAAAGAACCTGATAGGAGAGGAGAGTGGACCACAGGAAAAAGGGAAGAAGGAGGGGCACAGGGAGAGGTGAGAGGTAGGTGATGAGAAGAGGTAAGAGGACAGAGTGGGGAATAGTAGAAGGAAGGAGGAGGGGGAAAAGAAAAAAAATAGTGGAAGGAGAAATCAATGTTCTTGCCATCAATTTGCAGGGTACCTAGACAAAATATGAGGAGGATGGAGTGGAGGTACTCAAAAAGAAGAATTTGCCCAGTGGCCTGACATTTTAATTCCTATACCCATTTTCTTTACGACATGTCGGTCCATAGCCTCCTCGTCTGCAACAATTAAAAAGTGGAGGAGCAACGCCTCATATTCCGGCTATGTAGCCTCCAACCTGATGGCATGAACATCAATTTCTCTTTCCAGAAATTATTTTTTGCCGTCCCTCTTCCCACTTCCTTTGCCTGATCTGCTGAGTTCCTCCAGCATTTTGTGTATCACAAAATGTTTTCCGTTGCTGTGCATTTCTAATGTACCATATTATATGTATGTATTAACTTAAATAAGGAAAATCTATGTTGGGTTAAAATGGACTGAAAGTATTTATGCAAATAGGGTAGCTGGTTTTATGCAGGTTGCTGCTCTTTGAGTAAGTTTACACTTTTTTTTGCTTGTCTGGTAGTTTTTCCTAGATACGTAATAATAGATATTTGAGTAAATCACCATACTTAATTACATAGATTATTTGAATCAATTAAATCATGCCTGAATAATATCATGAATGTTGCAGGTATGTGTCTTATCATGCATGATATATGCAAAACCTTAATTAAATACAGGGATGGGAGATAGGTCACAATTTCTCACATTTGGCTTTGCATCCTAATAATTGTTAATGATGCAGAGGCATATGCGAGGAGGTGTGTGCAGATGAATGTTTCAAAATCAGTCAAAATAGAGCCTGTCGAAATTTCTTATGAAAAAGAAAAGAAAATGGTGCATTTCTAGAGCATCTTTTCATGCTGCAGAAAGATCTCAGACTCTTGACATATAATTAGTTACTTGACACAACTGAATGATTTAACTTAGTAACTGTTATATAAATCAACATGGCAGCTACTGTATTTTGTACATATTATGGTAATATAAAGAGCAGTAAAGCTAAGTACCTGCTTATCACTCTTAAATATTTTAAACATTTGTTTTGATATGTGATTAATAGTTCCTGAGTTAATTTTTGAGTACAGCACCTTTGAAGAAGAGAATGTGTTGGCTATTTATTTTCTAGTACTCTAACATAGTTATATACTATATTTTTACAACTTGGTAACTTTTCTCCCCCCTCCTCCACTACCATAAGCACAGATACCTTGCCAGGGTGCAGTTCCACAGAGCTTGATCAACCCCTGGTAACTTACCAGAACCTGCCATTTTCTACTGGAGGATTTTAAATGACTCAATCTCTGAAAATGTTCTTTTGTCAAATTTACTTTTCTATTTCAGATGATCCATAATGAAGATGTTTTAGGTGAAAATGAGATACCCAGATTTCAATATTTCTATGAGAAAGTGAACAATCCTCAAACTTTTATAGTAAGTATCACTGATTATAAAATGTTTATTTTTGTTTCCATGGTAATTTTAAGGTAAGTTTAGAGTTATGAAGTGATACATCATTGAAACTAGCCCTTCAGCCCACCAGTTCTATGCGATTCAGCAAGCACTAACCCCTTTTAGTTTCATTATATGTTTATCAATTCTCCCCAGATGCTAAAACTCACTTACACATAGTGACCAATTAACCTATCAGCCCACGTGTCCATGGGAGGAAACCTAGGTGGTCAAAGGGAGAATGCGTAAACACCATATCGCACCAGAGGTCAGAGGATCTTTAGGTATTATATGTTTATATTTTACTAACAATATAAACAATGAAACCAATAAAAATTGAATTAAACAAGAAACACTGTTCATTTGTTGCGATTCATATTTAATCACTTTCATGAAAGTATTAGTTAGATTGATGATTATTAATTCCTTATTTTCCTTCTGTTAACAGCCAGATAACAATGACAGAAGTCTTCAGAAAAAAATGAAAGCTCCAATCAAACTTTCAGGAAAATATTGATTCAGATTATCACTTAATTAAAATAAATATATTTTAAAGAACATTTTTAATGTTAAGATTTATTTACAATGTATGGTTATGCAGAAACAACAACTTATGATTCATGTTAGTAACTAAGTCTGTATCCTTAATTAATAAATGCAGAAATAAATATTGTCTGAAGATTTACCCTTTCCTTTTTTTAACATCTAATATTTACATTGTGGGACTGTGTATCCAGCATTTTTAATATAAATCACCATTCTATTTATTGGCCATCTGATATTCCACTACAGGACATTCTGGGTTATGAATGCTGATTTATGGATACCCCTACATACAAATGAGATCCCATAATATTATTAAATACATATGTTCATTCCTACAAATGGCAGATCAGGTTTCTTCTCTCTCTCCACTTCTAATAATTGCTCTTTCTTATCAGTCTTATGAGTTTTTGATGCCATTTATTACCATGCTGTGGTCGTATGGTCACCATAACAAATGAATATTGTGTATTTTTCCAACACATGGACAAAATCCATCTATGGGCACACAAAAAACAGAACTCATTCATTACATAAGAATGGCCTGAAAACATTTCATAACATGCTTTACCCAATGGATAGCATGGAAATCAAGTGAAATTTAATATTTGATAAACTTCCAGCAATGGTATAAATTGTTATAAATCAGGAAATAAAACCACTGCACTCAGAACCAAACTAAAATGACCTCTCTATGACAATATTCACAGTTACACTATAATATTTTGGTAGGTGACCATTCAGACATTAATATCTGTAATTTTAATCTCTCAACAGTCATCAATGTGAGGGTGTCGATCTATTTTCTTCTTTATAACTTGCTAATTCCAGTGTGTTTTCCTTATAAATGGATATTTTTCCTTGTTATTCACTAATCATATTATCTGAGGCCTTTCTGGCCACTTATAGTCCACCAAAAAATCTGAGCTTCAGATATTTTATGACTTTTAAAAAAGCCCTAACTTTTATAAAATACTAGATTATTTTGCATGCCTAACTTTTCTTCCTTAAGAAGACCAAAGTCTTCTTAATACAGCTATAAACTCAAGGTAATGTACAAAAAGTCAAACAGAAAATCTGAGAACATAGATAACATAAATGGGGTAAAATATTAAAAGCACATAAATGATTAAAAGTACTGTAGCTTGTTAATAAAACAATGGGGCCAAATTGGAGACATTAAAGTCAAAGTAAAGGGCATTGTTGAAATAGTAAACAAGCACTTGCTTACAATATTCTGGCAATGATGCTGTAAACAAAGAAGTAATAGAAAAATAAGGAAGAGGAAGCAGTTTAACATTTCAGATGAAAGGCACAGAGAATGCAGATGCTGGAATCTGAAGCAAAAATAAATTGCTGAAATAACTCTGGGTCAACTGCAACAGTGAAAGCAAAGGGACGATTGGCACTTCAGGTTCAGACCCTGTATCAGCCCTGATTCACACTTTTCGTCCCTCTTCTCTCCGGGAGAAGGCTCAGGAGCTTGAAGACTCGTAAGGCCAGATTTGGGAACAGCTTCCTTCCAACTGTGATAAGACTGCTGAATGGATCCTGACCCGGATCTGGGCCGTACCCTCCAAATATCCAGACTTGCCTCTCGGTTTTTTTGCACTACCTTACTTTCCATTTTTCTATTTTCTATTTATGATTTATAATTTAAATTTTTAACATTTACTATTGATTTGTAATCCAAGGAGCGCGAAGTGCAGAATCAAATATCGCTGTGGTGATTGTACGTTCTAGTATCAATTGTTTGGTGACAAAAAAGTATAAAGTATAAAGTGTATTCAGGATCTGGACCTGAAATATCAAAAATCCCTTTGGATCAATAGGTGCTGCTTGACCCACTGAGTTCTTCCAGGAATTTATATTTTGCAAATATTTAGACTGATGATTTTTCATCTAAAACTTAGTTCATACCTAACAATTGAATTGCTTGGAAAACTGACATGGAAGATTGGTGAAGGCAGATTGATTGATGTTGCACATTTGGACTTTCAAAATGCATTTGGACACATAAGACCAAATTTTAAAATTTGTAAATGATAAAGAAAACTTGGACATTTTGTTCAACAATAAAGAGCTAATAGCAGGATTAAGAAAGATAATAAACAGTTAACAATATTGTACAGACACACAGCAGATAAAATCTATTGCTAAGAAATAAGAATGATCTATTTCGGTGGAAAGAATGTGAGGAGGTAAGAAGTATTTTAAATTTCGTTCAGAATCTAAGAGGTTTGGATTTGCTTATCCTAATAGTCAGCCTCTTTTTTCTTGATCATAGACACACCTCTCCCCCACTCTCTCTGCACCTAACAAGCTTTTTTTGGCTCCTTCTCAGTTCCGACAAAAACGTTGTCTATGTTTCTCCTTCTGCAGATGTGACCAGACCCGCTGAATAATTCCAGCATTTCTGCTTTTATTTCAGGTTTCTAGTAACTGCAATTATTTTTAATTTTCAAATAGGTACTGCAAGGTTCTGTAAGAAAGCAGGTAGGATTCTGAGAGGAAGGCAATGTCATAACTGTAAACGTGTGTTAGGCCACGTTTAAGTAATGTATTTAATTCTTGTCACAACACCATTGGAAATTTGACATGACACCAGCAAAGGTGCAGAGCTGGAAAGGAATCAGAAAATCGATCAGAGGAGAGACAGGCTAAACTGAGATTTTCTTTTGAATCATGGAGACTGAAAAAAAATTAAATTAGTTGCATAAAATTGTGAGTGGACTGAACATAAAGATTGGCTTTATTTGTCACATGTATAGTAAATTGAAACATCAAAACATACAGTAAAATGCAATATTTGGGCCAACATCAACGTGGTTTGAGGAATGTGCTGGATGCATCCTCAAGTGTCTCCATGACACAAATGAACAGTAGTGAATAGTGAACAGGAAGAACTCACTTCCCTTGGCATAATTAAGAAACATACATTGAAGTAAATTGGCCCAAGAATAATAGAATTGAAGAAAAGAAAAACACCATTCAACGTTGTCTGAAAGGAGAAATTTTGAGAAACCCCTATCACAAAAAAAAACTATTGAGAGAAGCTGTTATCTGAAAAGCTATGGACATGGACCTGTGAAACGAGAGTAGTCCTGCTGAGTTCTATTTTTGACAGGTGTGGTGGATTAAATGGCTCAGGTGGTCTTATATCTATATGATAAATTTATATGGTTCTACAGGCTATATAGAGGGCTCAGAGGAGATTTGAAACAATGTTTAAGATCACGAATAGCTTTGAATGGATAAATAAGTAATAATTGTTACCAGTGCGAATATAAGGAATGAGAAGACATAGATAATTTTCAAAAGTCCCAGAGACAATATGAAGAAATAGGTTATTTGTGATCTGAAATGCACTGCCTGAGAAATCAGTTAAAAGAGACTTTAAACTTATTAAACTTATTATTCATTAAAAAGAGAATAGAATATCAATGTGAAAAAGAAATAAAGAAATCTGTGTTTCAGAATAGGAACTGGAGGATGGAATTAAGCTGATAGCTTTGGCAAAAAAGTAGCAAAGATATGATAGACCAAATGGCCTTCCGATTCTCACTCCATTAATCCTCTATTAATTCTCTTCTGTAACTGCAAGCAATACGTTATCATGATCTGATGTATTGGTTGCAAGAACAGAGAAGTCATTCATCTGATCTGTGTTGAACATCCATTGTCTGAGAGTAGTTGTAAAGTCCCCACAGTTATCAAGTAAAACACTCATTTATGAAAGTCTGTATTCAGTGTACCAGGTTATAATTGCTAAGAGCCACACCCAAAAAGTGAAATTGTGTGGGATGATCTACAGATGTGGTTACAATAATTTATATACAGACAGAACTCAAGAGGCTGTACATATTTCAGCCAACTGCGGTTGGAAATACTAGCATTTGTATATCAGGTGGGGCCTTTATTCAGTCTCCTACCAAAATAATTTCTGCGTAGCTTTGTGTTTCTGTGCCAAAGCCAACAGTGGCAGGAAAGACCCAGTTTTCAAAAACAGCAAGAAACAGTGCTCAGTATTGTCTTGTCCAAAAGTGTAGCAGCATAGAAAGAGCAAAGAAGGAACATTAAGGCAAAGAAGGAGTGGAGCAAGTAAAAAAGACATGACAAAATCATGTTCTTAACAATATACACCGTATTGAGCAGGGAGGAGAAGATGGTGGCGCGTGGCAGCTCGCAGCGGCCATTCCGGTGGTGATGTCTGTTATTTGTCAAGTAGGGTGCCGTGCACAATCCTGATTTGATGGAGACGGACATGAGAGCACGGAGGAACATCTGGTGAAAATTCTGAAATGCCCGCTTTGCTGCTACCGTGTGGTCCAGAATCTCTGGACGGGAAGGCCCTGAGTCCTCGGCTTTGCTTGTTGCTCGGCGGCCGGGGCAGGGTCAAAGCACTCGGCAGCGGATGGTGCTTGGAGAGGCTGTGTCGGAGGCTCGAAGTTTTCGGACGGACTCAGAGTCCGCTGCGGTCGGGTGCTTCCAATGGTGCTGCATTGGCAGGTTTGTGGCGCCTGGAGGTTCATGGCAGGGAGAGTTTCTCCCTTCTGCCGCCTGTGTGAGACGATGAGGCTATTGAGACTTTGAGACTTTTTTTTATCGTGCCCATGGTCTGCTCTTTATCAAATTATGGTATTGCTTGCACTGTTGTAACTATATGTTATAATTATGTGGTTTTGTAAGTTTTAGTCTTGGTTTGTCCTGTGTTTTCTTGGGATATCATTCTGGAGGAACATTGTATCATTTTTTTAATGCATGCATTTCTAAATAACAATAAACGAGGACTGAGTGTCCTCATAATCTAATCTAATCTAATCTAATATGTAATAGCATAGAAACATAGAAGCAGAAAGCTCTTCTGGTATTTCAGCCTCTTTTGCAAGCAAAAATATGATTGATCTTTGATCCATTCCATGTATCCAATTTTTCATTGTCTTCATCTGTATCTTTGTGAAAAATCTCAGATTTAAAATCATAGTAGCAATTCCAGGAGAGTTTCAAAATCCAGAGATTCTCTAAGTATAGGCGTCTTCATGATCTCACTCCTGAAATGTCTGGGGTTTTTTGTACAGTTGAAATATGACTCATATTAGCAAAGAAGGCAATTGGTCATCTAATTGAGATCACCAAGAATGACCTGCAGCCACATTAAATGACATACCTTGGGAGGTCAAATAAGAGTAGGGCATACACAATTAATAGTAGGGCCTTAGGGAGTATTGAGGAACATAGGGACCTTGAGCAAGTTCAAAGATCCCTGAAGGCAGCTGCAGAGACAGATGTGTTGGTAATGCAGATTCATTAGTCAGAACATAAAGTGTCAGAGAAAAGAAGTTATGGTACAGCTGTATAAAAACTTGGTGAACATTGCATGTAGCTCTGGTTGACATACTCTAGAAATGATGTAATTCCTATGGAAAAGTACAAGGGTTGTCATGAGGGTGTTGCCAGATGAGTATTAGGTGGAGGGATCATCAGTGAACACCTGATCACTGATGATGTGTCCCAGCACATCCTAGGATGTATCTCAGCATCAAACTGTAACTTGGTACTGTAAAGAGTTGTTGTTGAAAATTTAACAAGTCCTCTTTAGTGCCGTTATTTTTTACATCATTGTTACTTTGCTCTTAATTCATTCTCCCAGTTTTTAGATTTCTAAGAGTGTCTGTAGCACTTTCTTTCTGGTCTTATCCACATACCAAACCGAATTATTTTTTTCTATTTCTTTTTTCTACTCAATGAAAATTTTAAGTGAAAATCAAAAAACAGTAGATGATTTATAAAAACAAAAATGTTGGAAGCACTCAACAGGCTAGGCAGCATCTGATGAAAAAGAAGCACTATTAACGTTTGAGATTGAAAAAGCATTATCTATTTGTTTTCAATCTATTTTAATTATTCAACATATTGTCATTGCTCCTGACAAACCTTTTTCCTAAACTGCAGAAAAATCATATGGTGATTTTATGACCCTTACAACCTCCATTTTGTACTCCTATGTAGACCATAAAATCTTATCTTCATGTATGTCACAAGATTCAAGCTAATTTTCTCTCTTAGGTTTTCTCATTTTTGTCTCTGTGTGGTCTATAACTTCCAGCCTTTTTTTTGGCAGCCTGAACTTTTGCCCCTAAAACACGATTCATATTTGCAGAAACTCTATTTTTGAGGATTTCCTACTGCTCAGATATGATTTTGTTCATTCGCTTTCTTGCCTGATTTACAGTGAACACATTTTTGAAACAGCAAGACTCATCCCCAAATTGTGTAGCTCAGAAAAATGTTACACCATCTGCAATATTTTCTAGCCCACTATATTCCATACTTGTTAAATTACTCAGTTCACTTTGAGAAAATTAAAATCTTTGTTTCTAATCATTCTATTTTTGCTTCCACTCATAGAACTATACAGTATAGAAACAGGCCGCTTTGCCCAACTCATCTATGCCAACCAAGATCGCACTCAAACTGGTCCATTTACTTGCCCATGACTCTCTGAACCTTTTCCATCTTTGTACCTGTTTAATGTCTTTAAAACATTGTAATTGCAACTTCTCTCTGTATGAAAAAGCTCCCCTTCAGGTTCCTTTTAAATCATTCCCCTATCACTTTAAAACTATTTCCTCCAGTTTTAAACTCCCCTACCCTGGGAAAAAGACAATGACCATTCACCTTATCTATGCCCTTCATGCTTTTATATGCATTCATAAGCCTCTGATGCACCAAGGAACAATATCAAGTCCCTCCTTATTAACTCAAGCCCTCCAGTCTTGTAACATCCTCATGAATCTTTTTTGCACCCTCTCCAGCTTCATGACATTCTATAGCTGGGCGACCAGAATGCACACAATACTCCAAGGGAGGTCTCACCAACAACTTGCCCTACTGTAACAAGACATCCCAACCCCTGTACTCATTACCCTGACTCATGAAGGCAAGTGTGTCAAATACTTGCTTCATCAGCCTGGCTATTTGTGTCATGACTTTCAGAGAACTATGTACCTGAAAACTCAGATATTTTTGTTCTACAAGTTTCTGAGGCCTTATCATTCAGTATGCAAGTCCTGCCCTGGTTTAATTTACCAAAATATTGTGGTCCAAGATGCTCATTTATTTTTGCACTTGGTATTCTACTACTTCAAAAATGTTGCAAGAGAACTTCTCAACGTTCCTGGGTGTATTTTTTATACTCCAGTCTTCACTGTCTACTTACCTCTTTATATATTGTCGGTCAGAAGGAACTACAGTCTACAAATTTGTGGATTTGAATGAACCAGGGACAGTGGAAGCAGACAAACCAATTGTCTTTGTTTCCCCCCATTTTGTGAACTCTGAAGTGATTCTTGCTCTGGGGTAATCTAATGGGAGGAATCGAATGTGGACACAAGGAGCCTCAGGTAATGACCTGCAAACCTGAGACCATTCTCAGGCTATGTCCACACTAGACCGGATAACTTTGAAAACGTCGGTTTTGCGTAAAAACGATAGGCGTCCACACCAGGTGTTTTTGAAAGTACCTCGTCCACATTAAAACGGATATTTGGGCGAATCTCCTCCTACTGGGCATGCGCAGGACATACAGAAAACAAGCGAAGAGGAAACGGTATACTTGGAGCGTGTTTGTCCAGTTACAGACTAGAAAAACTAGAAAAGGAAATTGCCAAACGAAAGACTTGGGGCGCATTTGTCCAGAAACATTTCCTACAGCCATAGTCTCTTCACCTATGAAAGGGACGACAGCTACAACTAAATACAGTAAGGCTTGTTACTGGGCAAAAGTGAAATTTGCTGTTACCTCATTTGTTTTCCTTTACTTTTGCCATGTCTTTCTGCATTATTTTGCTGTATTTAACATGTGCAATAAAACGAGTTACTGGGCAAAAGTGACAATTGCATCTATTGAATGTTTGCACAAGCAATACATTAATAAAGCACCTTGTTAAATGTATAAAACATGTCTGCATCAGTGTTATCTTGTATTTCCATACAATGTTACATTAGGATGTTACACATCTATTGTCAGATATTGTTGTTGTGGTGTTAGAGGTTGCGTTCAAGAAAATAATGAAATGCCGCACTGCTGCCACCATTTGTTACCGGCACGTCATGACAGCGTTTTAAAAATTAGCCAGTTACTCCGTACACACTACAACTGCTAACCAGCGTTTTCAGATTTAAGCACTCCGGAGTGTTTTAGAAAAGCTCCGTTTTTGGGGGAAGAAAATGCCGTTTTAGTGTGGGTGGAGGGTCAAAACGAAGAGAAAAAGCTTTGGTTACGGATTTATCCGGCCTAGTGTGGACGTAGCCTAAGGCGAGTAGCTATTTATTATGTAAACTGCCAGACCTACCAATGAGAGAATCTGTAATCTCATTAGACTCAGTGTCTGGGTTGCCTAGTTTAACTGGTTTGGACCAGTCAGAGCTGAAAGGAAAAAATACACAAGGCTGGGGGACTGTACCATAAAACAATGTTGGTTGTAGCCAGTAAGAAGGTGACCTAAGTAGGTTAGATGACCTTGTGCCAATGGGATGGTGATCCACCAGTTGATCTGATGAGAAACACCATAAGAGCCAGGAGCTCCAAATGCGTAATGGCGATAACTCTCCAGCAACCAGAAACCAACCATTGTGGATGAGGAAGACAACATGGACAACATGGAGATCGGAACCACAAGGAATGTCTGGCCGACACAGACTCCTTTCCTGAGTAATACCTTTTCTCTTCATTGACTGTTCATGGAGGGTCAGGGAATTTTAGTGGGTGTGCACACAGGTAACTAGTTTGTGAACCCACGTGCTTTTTAGTTGAGACAATAAATGTTACTTGTCAGTAAATACAAATTCTCTCTATGCCTCTCGTCATTATTGCCAGGGATGATCCCTATAACAATATCATCTCATTAATGGACTGATTTCTTCACATTTCTAACCTTCTCCTGACAATTCATGTAGCCGTGAGTCAGAAATAGTTTAAATTAAGCAAACTAGATTTTCACCAGGTAGCTTATAGAGCCATAAGACGATAAGATATAGGAGCAGAAGTAGGCTGTTCGGCCCACCAAATCTGCTCCGCTATTCAGTCATGGGCTGATCCAATTCTTCCAGTCATCCCCTTTGATGGCCTGGCTAATCAAGAACCTTTCTATCTCTGCCTTAAGTACACCCAATGACTTGGCCTCCACAGCCGCTTGTGGCAACAAATTCCACAGATTTACCACCCTCTGACTAAACTCCGCATCTCAGTTCTAAATGGACGTCCATCAATCCTGAAGTTGTGCCCTCTTGTCCTGGACTCCCCTACCATGGGAAATAATTTTGCCCTATCTAATCTGTTCAGGCCTTTTAACATTTGGAATGTTTCTATGAGATCCCCCCTCATGCTCCTGAACTCCAGGGAATACAGCCCAAGAGCTGCCAGACTTTCCTCATACAGTAACCCTTTCATACCTGGAATCATTCTTGTGAATCTTCTCTGAACCATCTGTTTCCTCAACATTACCCACTCCTCCACCTATCTTTGTATCACCGGCAAACTTAGCCGCAAATCCATTAATACTGTAGTTCAAATCATTGACATACATCATATAAAGCAGCGGTTCCAACACTGACCCCTATGGAACTCCACTGGTACCCGGCAGCCAGGCAGAATAGGATCCCTGTATTCCCACTTTCTGTTTTCTGCTGACCAGCCAATGCTCCACCCCTGCTAGTGACTTCCCTGTAATTCCATGGGCTCTTATCTTGCTAAGCAGCCTCATGTGCGGCACCTTGTCAAGGGCCTTCTGAAAATCCGAATACACCACATCTACTGCATCTCTTTTGTCTACCCTGCTTGTAATTTCCCTCAAAGAATCGCAGTAGATTTGTCAGGCAGGATTTTCCTTTCAGGAAACCATGCTGGCTTTGGCCTATCTTGTCATGTGCCTCCAGGTACTCTGTAATCTCATCCCTAACAATTGATTCCAACAACTTCACAACCACTGTTAACCTGTCAGGCTAACAGGTCTATAGTTTACTTTCTGCTGCCTCCCTCCCTTCTTAAATAGCAGAGTAACATTTGTAATTTTCCAGTCATCTGGTACAATGTCAGAACCTATCGATTCTTGAAAGATCATCGTTAATGCCTCTGCAGTCTCTCCATCTACTTCCTTCAGAACCCGAGGGTGCATTCCATTAGGTCCAGGAGATTTATCCAACCTCAGACCATTAAGCTTCCTGAGCATCTTCTCAGTCAGAATTTTCACTGCACAAACTTCACTTACCTGACACTCTTGAATGTCCAGTATACTGCAGACGTCTTCCACTATGAAGACTGATGCAAAATACATATTCGGTTCCTCTGCCATCTCTGCATCTCTCATTACAATATCTCCAGCATCATTTTGTATTGGTCCTACCCTCAACTCTCTTTTACTCTTTATATACTTAAAAAAGCTTTTAGTATCTTCTTTGATATTAGTCACCAGCTTCCTTTCATAATTCATCTTTTCCTTCCTAATGACCTTCTTAGTTTCCTTCTGCAAGTTTTAAAAAGCTTCCCAATCTTCTATCTTCCCACTAGCTTGGGGTTCCTTGTATGCCATCTCTTTTGCTTTTACCTTGGCTCTGACTTCACTTGTCAGCCACGGTAGTGTCCTTCTTCCCTTTGAAAATTTCTTTTTATTTGGAATATTACTGTTTTGCACTTCCCTCATTTTTCGCAGAAACTCCAGCCATTACTGCTCTGCTGTCCTTCCTGCAAATATCCCTTTCCAGTCAACTTTGGCCAGTTCCCCTCTCATGCCATTGTAATTTCCTATTTTCCACTGAAATACCGACACATTGGCTTTCTTTTCCCTCTCAGATTTCAATGTGAACTCGATCATATTGTGATCACTGTTCCCTAAGGGTTCCTTAACCTTAAGCACTCTTATCACCTCCAGATCATTGCACAACACCCAATCCAGCACAGCTGGTCCCCTAGTGGGTTCAACATCAAGCTGTTCTAAAAAGCCATCCCTTAGACATTCTACAAATTCTCTCACTTGAGGTTTTCCCAATCCACTTTCATGTTAAAATCCCCAACGATTATCATGACGTTGCCTTTCTGACACCTCTTTTCTATCTCATGCTGTTTATTTGTAATCCACATCCCGGCTGCTGTTTGGAGGCCTGTATATAACTGCCTTTAGGGTCTTTTTACCCTTGCCATTTCTTAACTCAACCCATAGAGACTCTACACCTTCCAATCCTATGTCATCTCTTTCTAATGATTTAATATTATTTATTATACATAGAGCCACACCATCCCCTCTGCCTACTGTGACGAGAATACACATAAATTAAGATGTTTGCTGGCCTGGGCTAGCACCAGTGGCATCAGCAGTTGGTCTGCCACCTGTCCTCAGGGGAGGGAGAGATAAGGCACACAATGAAGCAGCATTTGGAGGTGTTATTGAAGGAGCCATCAGTCTGGGTATTGTCAAGATCGGCTCCCCCTTTGAACCCTGAACTGTTTGAAGTGATGGATAAGCGATCTGGAGATGTGTAATGAAGGGACGGGAGAGAGAGCTGTCTAGAGCGGCTCCCCCTTTGAACCCTGAACTGTTTGAAGTGATGGACAGGCGATACCCCAGCAGGGGGATAAAAAGGGACAGGTTCGCTAAGGCAGGACACACACGACACTCGAGGTAACGAGACCCTGGAAGCGGCGCGCCTCTCACGAGTTGGTGGGAAGTACCGGGCCACAAACGCACAAGGTGGAAAGGTACGATCAGCGGGAACCCGATGTGTGTCCGCCCTTGCTTGGGTGCCGGGTTCACTGCAGAGGATCGACCGCATCTGGAGGAGGGGTCACAGTCAGTGACCCCAGGTGACATCACAAAGGACTTGCCCGAAAGCTGCTTGTGAGCAATATCGCAGGTCTGTGAGTGGAAGCTGTTCTGAATGATCAGTCGTTCTCGTTCTCTCTCTCCTTCCCCTCACGTTGTCCATCGCCATGGCAACGATTACTGCGAACTGAACTAAATTGAACTGGACTTTGTGTCACTTTGAAATTGGTCACTTACCCCTAGACAACGATAGAGCTTGATTGATCCTGTTATCTTAATTCTGTGCACGTGTTTATTATTGCTGAACTGTTGCATTTATTATCCTTTCGATTACTGTGTTGCTTGTTTCTTTAATAAAACTTTCTTAGTTCTAGTAATCCAGACTCCAACTGAGTCATCCATTTCTGCTGGTTTGGCAACCCAGTTACAGGGTACGTAACACTACTAACCTATCTTTCTGATATACCGTACATCCTTGGACGTTCATCTCCCAATGGCAGCCATCCTTTAGCCAAGTTTCAGAGGTGGCCACAACGTCATATTTACCAATCTGTAGCTGAATTTCAAAATCAAGTTGCAGGATTTGTTACTATTTCTCCGTTTGTACAATCTACTCTGTTTCCATACTCTAATATTTTACTCATATATTCCTGCCCTCTTCTTGATTAAAGGCATGATATATTTAATATTTCACTTCATAGATAATTGTCTTGGCAAAACCAAAACAATTTCCGCGAGCTTGTGACTGCTATGGAGTTGTTACACATGCGTGATGTTCCCCCATCTCCAACGATTGCTCCAAAAGAGATCCTTTATTAGCAATTAGCAAACATAAAATCTTAAGCACACCAAAGTGTAAGCTAAGCATTATTCAGCATTATCTTAACAGTCAACAAAAGATATGACCTCTGCTGGTCCCAAGCTACAAACCACCACACAAATTTTAATGGAGTCTTACTGAATTCCGTGTCCAATTCTGAGAACGGTTGCAGTAACAGCAGCTTAAAGCAACATAAAAGCACAGGAGCAGTGCTTGGGTTAACAAGAGGAAGTAGTAAAGTAAAGCAAAGAGATATTGGCATGTAACTGCAAAGTCACATCTTTGGGTAGATGTGGAACTGGTCTATTTCTAGCCAAAGGCTGAAACACAGCCTTCAGCTTGGTTAAAAAAACACTCCAGTGTCACCTGAGCTGCCTAATCTGTACCAGGTTAAAACAATCATCCCATTAAAATAAACTTGATAGCTAAAAGAAAGTTAAGTATTTTCCTTTGATTTAAGTAGGCATATTTAAACATTTTAATTCGCTTTGTGTGTGTGCTTTTAATTTGGTCTTCTAATTTAATTTTAAATGTAATATTCTTGGCATTATTGAAATGATTTAACATTTTCCACAGAGTAGGGAAGAACTAAAGTCCTTCAATAGTCACCATGAAATTCTAAAGAAACTTCTTTACCCAAAGATTGGTGAGCACTTAGTACTCCATACCACAGGGAACTGTTAAAGCAAATAGTATAGATGTTTTTAAATAAAGGCTGGACAAGCATGTGGTGGAGAAGGGATTCAGATTTCTCAACAAATTTAAATGAGCAAAGATGCAACAGGGCTTGCATGGACCATAAATGTTGGCATAAGGTCTTTGAGACATATTGCCCGGTTCTGTACTAAGCTGCTTATGTAATTACAGTGATTTTTCTGATCAGAAGTGGAAGCTCCCTTAAGCTGGTGAAAAAAAGACTTGTGAAAAACTGTTGTGAAGATGATTGAGAATAGTTTCTTGAATGCTAATAGTCATTAATGGTTACATTATAAATGATGTGGCAGAGCACCAGCAACCATTTCAGTTATTGGCCCCAATGAAAATGCCATGGCCTTGAAACTGACTAGATCTTACTCTGCCAGATATTCCTTTTAAAGGCTGGGTTCCAGATGGCCATGGCTACAGGACTGATTGGATGGCAGTTCTGTGATAATGGTACCAGTGCCTTAAGGCATCAATATGTTGGATGCAAGATCAGGAGGGGAAGGATAATGGGAGGACACGGTGCCCAAAGAATGGAGTAAGTAATTCAATGATCCTAAAGGTCCTGTTGAGGATCAATGTGGAGCCATGAATAATCGCTGAGGTTTTTAATGAATGCCTCTTATCTATACTTACCATGGTGAAGTTCATGTTAAGTTTTTATTGCCATGCTGTATGAAGAGAATATTCAGAGAAGATTCACAAGGTTGGTGCCAGAATTTGATGGCTTGAGTTAAAATAAAGATTGGAAAGACTGTTACTGTTTTCCCTGCAATGAAAGAGGCTGAGCAATGACCTTGTAGAGCAAGGGTTCTTAACATTTTTATGCCATTGAATTGAATTGATTTTATTACTTACATCCTTCATATACATCAGTAAAAATCTTTACGTTACATATCTGTCTAAATTTGTAACTTATAGTATGTACAAGACAGTCACTATAACTGAGAAATACAATTGTATCAGCATAAATTAATCAATCTGATGGCCTGTTGGTCCTAGCTTTTATGCTACGGTACCATTTCCCAGATGGTAGGAGCTGGAACAGCTTGTGGTTGGCGTGACTCGGGTCTCCAATAATCCTTTGGGCCCTCTTTACACACGTCCTTGTAAATGTCCTGAATAGTGGGAAATTCACACCACTCTCTGCAGAGTCCTGCGATTGAGGGAAGTACAGTTCCCATACCAAGAAGTGCAGCCAGTCAGGATGCTCTCAATTGTGCCCCTGTAGAAAGTTCTTAGGATTTGGGAGCCCATACCAAACTTCTTCAGCCATCTGAGGTGAAAGAGGCGCAGTTGTGCTTTGTAAACCACACAGCCAGTATGTACAGACCATGTTAGATCCTCGGTGATGTGTATGCTGAGGAACTTAAAGCTTTTCATCCTCTCAAATCCAGATTCATTTATGTCAATAGGGGTTAGCCTGTCTCCATTCCTCCTGTGGTCCACAACCAGTTCCTTTGTTTTTGCCATATTGAGGGAGAGGTTGTTTTCTGACACCACTGTGTCAGGGTGATGATTTCCTCTCTGTAGGCTGCCTCATTATTATTTGAGAATAGGCCAATCAATGTAGTATCGTCAGCAAATTTCATTAGCATATTGGGGCTGTGGGTGGCGACAGTCATGGGTATAGAGACCCCTACTGTTAACTGACCCCAGGCTGGGAATCTGTATAGAGGTTTAAAAATCAAGAGGGAATTAGTTAGGTCGGATGGTTGCCATGTATTTATAAAGCTAGAGAAGTCTAAAACTAGAGGGCACAGATGAAGATGATTGGGCAACAGAGGAGAAAGTTTTACTACAGATGGGTATATTGGTGTCAACCAGCAGGTGGAAGAGGGTATACTGACTGTTTTAAAGGCTTCCCAAATCAGTTGTGTTCTCTTAGCTAATCTATCTTTTCAGAATGAAAACTAAGGTGTAGAATTAAAGCAGGAAAT
This sequence comes from Mobula birostris, assembly GCF_030028105.1. Taxonomy (NCBI): domain Eukaryota; kingdom Metazoa; phylum Chordata; class Chondrichthyes; order Myliobatiformes; family Myliobatidae; genus Mobula; species Mobula birostris. Next base: position 46,954,391 of record NC_092390.1, on the reverse strand, counting down.
TTCAGATTTTAGGTGACATGAGGTCAGAGAACAGTATGTAGACAGCAAACACGAGGAAATCTGCAGATGCTGGAATTTCAAGCAACACACATCAAAGTTGCTGGTGAATGCAGCAGGCCAGACAGCATCTCTAGGAAGAGGTACAGTCGACGTTTCGGGTCCAGACCTGACGAAGGGTCAGGGTCGACTGTACCTCTTCCTAGGGATGCTGTCTGGCCTGCTGCATTCATCAGCAACTTTTATGAGTGTGTAGACAGTATGTGAGGGGATGCAAAAGGAAAATAAACATTTAGTGAATGCATTAACTAAATAATTGTTCCATTGCTGAGTTAGTAGTGGGTTACCATTTAGAATGGACATGAGGAGAAACTTTTTCCACACAGAGGGTTGTGGATCTGTGGAATGCTCTGCCTCATAAGGCAGTGGAGGACAATCCTCTCGATTCTTTCAAGAAAGAGTTAGATAGAGCTCTTAATGATAGCGGAGTCAAGGGATATGGGGAGAAGGCAGGAACAGGGTACTGATTGTGGATGATCAGCCATGATCACAGTGAATGGTGGTGCTGGCTCAAAGGGCCGAATGGCCTACTCCTGCACCTATTGTCTAGTCTATGGAACTGAAAGATTAGTAATATCTGCTTAAAGTTATTGGGGGATGGTAAGGTATTGTCAACTTCAGTTATAAGCCAAATGTATAAGGAATTATAAATGCAAACAAGAGAAAATTTGCACATGCTGGAAATTCAAGCAACACACACAAAATGCTGGTGAATGCAGCAGGCCAGGCAACATCTATAGAAAGAAGTACAGTCAACGTATTGGGTTGAGACCCTTTGACAAGACTAATGGAAAAGAGATAGTAAGAGATTTGAAAGTGGGAGGGAGAGACCCAAAATGATAGAAGACAAGTGGGGGAGGGATGAAGCCAAGAGCTGGGAAGTTGCTGTATATAAGGAATTATACTGTTGAGGTGGCCATAAGTTACACTCTGAGAAGTTGCTCCCAACCTTAACATCTCATTCATAAGCACACATAAGGGCAATTTGGCATTGGTAAAGCTCCCAAACATTTAGTAATTAACTTTGCCCTGTTTGGATGCTTAAAGAACCTGTTTCTGGAATTAGCTCTGAGAGTCAGCAGCAGGCAGAAATCACTCTTTCACAACACCCTCTATTTTGTTCAGATTGATTACATAGAAGCTACATTTGAGTGAGTTTTAATCTGAAATGTCACCTTCAGTATTCTGCCTAGAGACATTGTGACCGAGCTTTCTGTTTCTCTTTCAGCACGGGAACAGGCCCTTCGGTCCAATTGGTTCAGGTCGACCAAGATCTTCAAGCTAATGCCATTTAGCCCAGAACCTTCTGAATTTTTCCAATCCGTATACTATTCGGTCTTTTGAAAACTGTTATTGTCCCTGCCGGAACCACTTCCTCTGGCAGCCTATTTCACATACATACCACACTTTATGAAAAAAGTTGCCCATCAAAATCTATTAAATTGTGCATTTTTGTGTATTTTCTTTTTAAAGTTTTCGTCAACGCGCGTCTTCCATGCAACATACTTAATAATAAAAAACAAAATGCTTAAAACATTATCTGGTAAATGAGTTTACTTTTACTGAAAACGCCTGTCTACCTACTGCACTCTGACCCTCCCTCACCTCACTTGAAGCCTGCCAGTTTACACTTGTACTTTCTGTCCTGAAAAGATATGCAAACACAAGGAGCAAGAACGATCTGACGATCCCTCTGAACGATCCCCATTCCCCGACTGCGCAAGCGCAGTGGACCTGCCAAGCGAACGTCACGTTACATCCCATTGGCCGTTAATTATGAAGTACAGGAGCGGCCAGCCAATCGGATCGTTTGGCGCCGCAATTCGAACCGGTTGTTTTTTTTCGAAAATAACGTTGGAGCGGAATAGAAATTGAGCAATTTATGAGGTACGGAGGTGAACGGCTTTAAGAGAAAAGAAATGCGTTACCTTTGGAGGGGAGGGGGGGAAGGGATGGGGGATGCTGGGCGGTCTGCCCGCCTGCGGCTGCGTGCGGATCGGCGCTGCGGCGGCTGGTGACGGTTAGGTGGCGGGAGATTTGAGCGGGCGCGCGGAGCGTTCGTGATCAGTTGTCGAGTCGGAGCCGAGGGCGCACGTCGGGTCGCCGGATTGCTCGGAGGAAGAACATAAACTGAATGGGCTGGTAGGTCATTTAAATGCTCTCATTAGGTGAAATGGAGAGTGAGAACTTGTCAGAATTTTTTACTGGGGTTAAGCGCGCCTGAAGTGGGAAAGCGTCGCGGAGGGCCACTTGCAGAGTTGGGCTCGGCTCCGGACTGCCCTGAACTGTCCGCGGCTGGTGGCGGCGCTTCATCTCTCGGAGCGAGAGAGGCTTTAAATATCCGTCCTGTGACGGAGGTGTTCTGTCTCTTGGGGATGCAACAGGCTGCAGATGCTGGAATCTGGTGCAAAATGTTGGAGGAAACCGGTGCCTGTGGGGGAAGTTTGCGGTGAAACCGACAGTAGTTGCTGTTCGACCCGCCGAGTTCCTCCAGCATCTTGTTCCTTTTTTTGTCAATCGTGGATTCTAGCAGTTGCTATGCCTTGTGCTTTCAGATTTTTGTTTATTGAACCTCTCCGGGTTTTGGTGCTCAGTTTGTGAAGGGAGTGTTGTCTGATGAAAGCATGGTTCATTCTGATCTTGGTTCATTAACGCTGCGGAGCTGTCTTTTACAAACGCCGATCCGACACTCGATGTTCCCCTTCAACGATTCGGGAGACGTCGGAGGTTTCTGAGAAGGAAACCGACGAACAGACAGGACTTTGGACAAGTCTGCAGTTTTACCTTAAGACTCGCCACCTCATCGATCTGCTTGAGCAATCGATTTTTGAACGTGCCTGCTTGTTCTGGGGAGAATGTGTGCTTCAAAAGATGCCCACGTTTCGATAGATCATTACTGTGCGCTGGCGATTCAGAGTCTTGGAGAAGTTCGGCCCATCTAGTTCGTGCCGAAGCATTTAAACTGCTTCGTCCCATCGACCCGGATTGTTTTCTTACGACGATCTCCTGATCTCTAGATTATAGGGATGGCATTGAGCTGGAAGCTGGCATAAGGCACAGGAAATGGTTGATGTTGCCAGTAGGGCACTTTTACCACAATCCCCACTCCTGAAATACCTTTGTGACCCGTTGACAAATTTGGTGTCGGTGCCGTGAAGGATCTTCTGATCCATCATGTTACAGGTTCTATGTCAACGCACAACAGTGTGAAGTCAAGTAGTGCTGACAATGATCCCTTTCATAAATGGTGCAATTTATCCAGCATTCTGTTTTTACTATAATTTTTTTAAAAACCTTTTTTGTGCTTTGTTTTTTTTAATTATCTTAACAAAGAATGATTCATTGACTTCCGCAAGGGCAAACCTCGTACGTCAGTGACAGCCTGTAGGAGAGGAAACGTACAGAGGAAATTGTTGTTTAAGATGAGTTAACTAGATCAAATGGCCACAGACGACAGTGATACTGTATAATGAAGTGATAGTGATATGTGGAATGATATAAATAATATAAACTACAGATAATTATTAAAGGAATGTTTGCTAAACTTTATAAATTGTGAGGGATCGGTAATGTTTTGTCTTAATATTTACCATTCTAAATTCTAAGCTAGAGAGTTTGAATCAATGGCACATGTCATGAACGTTTATAGCAATTTTAGTTGAAGTTAGAGGAACTAAAGGACATGAAGACATTAGCTGAGAGGGCTCGTCTTGTGTTGAGGTAAACTGCAACGTTTGGTGTTGAAGGCTCAAATGTTTGCCGTTTAGTAATAACTTCAGAAGCGTGGAGAAGGAAGCACATATTCAAATTTTATTAATAAAGAATTTTAAACTAGGTAGATAAACTTCCCTGCAAAGACTTGCTAATAAGCAAATATTAACTTAGAAATGGAAGAAAAATTGTATGTTTAAATGTTGAAAAGCTTAAGAGGTGAAGTTGGAAAGGGACAAAGAATCCATGTGCATAAATAATTTCAATGTCAAAAACTTAGCAATGAAATGCTAGTCTTGACACCAGAGTTAGAAGATAATGGTATATCTGTAGTATAATTTTTTTTGTTTGGGCTGCATGCTTCAGGGTGTGTCATGGCCATGGGAAGATACTGCCATGCACAATAAATGGAATTAGGAAGCACTTCTGCAAGAAGAATATAGGCTAAGTTTTAACAGATGACCCTTTTTAACAGGTGAGAATACAAGGTTGATTGCTGATCTGGAACAATAGCAGTTAGTTGGAGTTCACTGAATAATGGTCCATGTTGGAATTGAATTGACTTTATTACTTACATCCTTCATATACATGAGAAGTAAAATCTTTATTTTACGTCTCTGTCTAAATGTAGAATGTGCAATTTATAGTAACTTATAATAAATACAGTACTATGTACAACAGGACAGTCAATATAACACAGAAATACAATTGTATCAACATGAATTAATCAGTCTGATGGCCTGGTGGAAGAAGTTGTCCTACAGCCTGTTGGTCCTGGCTTTTATGATGTGGTTCCGTTTCCTGGATGGTAGCTTCTGGAACAGTTTGTGGTTGGGGTGACTTGGGTCCCCAATGATCCTTCGGGCCTCTTTTACGCACATGTCTTTGTAAATATCCTGAATAGTGGGAAGTTCACATCTACAGATGCGCTGGGTTGTCTGCACCACTCTGTAGAGGGGGAATTGGGGAAGTTCAGTTCCCATTCTGTCAGTGATGCAGCCAGTCAGGATGCTCTTAATAGTGCCCCTGGAGAAAGTTGTGCTAAATGCACCAATCCTGTTCCAGTGGAAGTTTGTACTTATTATTGTTGACCACTCTCAGTCCACCTGCAATCTGTCACTTGGACAACTCCATGTTTAGTTGCTCTGTGCAGCCATAACCATGAGATACATGCAACCTACAAAATTACTGGTATCAGAATGAAAGTAGGTCACCATCACTAGACCATTGTACAATTGGGCACAGTTTTGGGGTAAGAAGGGAAAAATTGAATATGGACCTGCAGGACAACTTTTTCCATGAGTTGGTGAGTGGTGAATATAGGGAATGAACTGCCAGAGGAAATGGTTGACACAAGTACAGTAGAATCATTTAATAAGTGCTTGCATAGGTACATGGTAGGGATAGATGGGCTAAAGACAGGAAATTGGGACTTGATGGTTGTGCAATGAGTTTAGCATGGACTCATTGAGCCGAAAGGCCTATATCCATGTTGTATTGCTTTGTGACTCTTACCATTTTAATAATATATTGCCCAAAGTGAATGTTTCTAAACTTAACAGTAGAATTGAGGGGATTGTACAGAATCAGCATGACTTCAGTGACTTCCGCCATCTCCAACAGGATCGCAGTATCAAGCACATCTTTCCTTCTCCGCCCCCCCCACCCCACTTTCCATTTTATTAAGCACCTATGCTCCATCTGCCAGAAGAAGCAGGTTTTCCCAGTGGCCACCCATTTTAATTCCACTTCCTATTCCCATTCTGATATGTCAATCCATGGCCTCCTCTACTGTTGTGATGAGGCCACATTCAGTTTGGATGAACAACACCTTGTATTCTTTCTGGTTAGCCTCCAACATGAAGGCATGAACATTGGTTTCTTGAACATCTGGTAATCCCTCCCCCCCCCCCCACCCCTTTCGCTATTCCCCATCCCCTTTCCCCTCTCTCACCTTATCTCCTGACCTGCCCATCACTTCCCCCTGGTGCTCTTCCCCCCCTTTTCTTTCTTCCATAGCCTCCATCTCTGTCCTCACTGATCAGACTCCCCCTTCTCCAGCCCTGTATCTCTTTCACCAATCAACTCCCAGCTATTTACTTCATCCTCCCCCTCCCAGTTTCACCTATCACCTTGTGCTTCTCTCTCCCCTCCCCCGCCTTTTAAATCTGCTCTTCATTTTTTTTTCCCTCCAGTACTGCCAAAGGGTCTCTGCCCAAAATGTAGACTGTACTTTTTTCCATAGATGCTGCCTGGCTTGCTGAGATCCTCCAGCATTTTGAGTGTGTTGCTTGGATCTGCAGATTTTCTCTTGTTTGTGACTTCAGTGATTTTATTTCTCTCATTGAAATGCTACTTTTTTTTACTATCATTTCCCCATATTTGTGTGCATTGCGTTCATGGACATCAACTCAGATTTCCCAACAATTACACTGCTGAATCTCAGCAATTTGCCATGATTCAAGTCAGACAGGCTCATTGTGCGTGATTTAAATACAAAGTAACCTTTTTTATTTGGTTTATTTAAATGCTAGACATGCATAAGTATTTCCATCCAAAAAGCATCTTTGGCAGCTGGTGAACTTGGTTGCTCACCAAGGCAATCTAATCAGTGAAGCCTGTCATTTTATTTGGAGGGCCCATTCTACATTGCTTCTCTGCGAGCCTCCACACCCATCCTACCATCACCTCATCACTGGCTTTCTAGTGCAGTACTGCACCTGGGAGTCCACAACACGGAAGATGTGTTCAAAATGTTGAAGATCAGTGAGTTCAGGTGGCTTGCTGCCCACTGGAAAATATATCACCCTGCTCCTTAACTGTATTTTACCGCAAGGATACTTTGTTTAGTATGTCATGCTTTACGTATGTTGTTGTGACATTGCGCAGGAGAGTATTCTCAGTGCAGTTTACTAATTTTAAAAATATGTTTACAGGTAAGAAAACATTGTCAAAAATGCCCCTTTTTGGCAAAATTATAGTAATCAAGCGTACTGGAGCAGATGGATACAATTTTCCTTTGACATCATCTTCATGTTTATTTGGAAGGTAAGGCTGCTCTACTTATGGTTCTTTATGCAACTGTTCTACAGTGTCATTTACTTTTCCATTTGTTTTCTTTCTGTAGGAAGTCAGAATGTGACATACGTATCCAGTTACCTCATGTTTCAAAAGAACATTGTAAGCTTGAAGTGAATGAAAATAATGAGGTGATTTTTTTTATCATTAGACTTAACAATAGTAGACTTAACACCATTATACTACATTTATTACCTTTTTTCCTTTTCAGGTTATTCTAACTAATTTGAGTGAAGTGAATCAAACACTGTTAAATGGTAAAATTATTCAACATTCGGAAAGACTGAAACATCGTGATACATTTACTGTTATTGATCGTTCTTTCAGGTAAGTAGGATCTTAAACTAAAGGGTCTCTACTACTTAGCTTGGTTTAGTTGATAGTCCTATATCATCGATGGGTAGGTGGCATTAATGTAGCCTTAAATATCTGAGCGTGTTTTCTAATTATGTGATTTAGAAATGTTTAAACTTTGTTGATAATTGTCACTTGCTTTAAAACCACTGTGCAGACATCATAAAGAGCTATGCTGTTAGATTAGATAGTCAAGAGTATACTTTTGTCATATTTTTAAATGTTTCTTTGTAAATCATTTATTATTTAGTGATACAGTGCGGAGTAAGACCTCTGAGTCTTGCCACCCCAGCAGCCCCGGCCAAACCCAATTAATCCTAACCTAATCATGGGACAATTTACAAAGGCCAATTAACCTATCTGATATGTCTTTGGATTGTGGGAGGAAACCGGAGCACCAGGAGAGAAATCACGCATTCCATGGGGAGAACGAACAGGGTATCCTTACAGAATGGCACTGGAATTGAGCTCTGAAATGTCCTAAGCTGTAATAGCATTGTGCTACCTGCTGCACTGCTGCGGCATCTAAATTCCAATTAAATAAAAATTTGCAAAATGGATACACGTGTGATCCAATGTTCCCTCCAAGGCAGTGGTCCCCAACCTTCAGGCTGTGGACCGATACCGATCCACGAAGCATGCAGGGGTGCAGCGGTAGCCGGAATGCACCCAGCACATCTTTAAGAAAAAAGCCGAAATAAACAATCTAATTAATTAGGTGCAACTCGGCACGTAAATGTCAGCCCAGATCGTCACCAAATTAATTAATTAGTTTGTTTGTTTGGCTTTTTTCTTAAAGATGTGCTGGGTGCGCTCTGGATACCGCTGCACTCCATGCTTTGCGGATTGGTATCGGTCCGCGGCCCGGAGGTTGGGGACCACTGTTCTAAGGCACGCATAAGCATCTTTTGTTTGTTGTTGTTCAGTCGCTAAGTCAAGTCCGACTCTTCGTGACCTCATAGACCATAGGGTCCATTGGGTTTTCATGGGAAGATATGGAAGTAGATTTCCAGGCCTTTATTCCGTGCAGATACTGCTGCTACCTAGATTGGGATCTGGCTGGGTTGAACTCATGACCATCTGCCTTGAAGTCCAGTGCTGATGCCACTACACCGCCATCCAGACCACATCTTTTGCTACTAGCGCACAAAGGAATTTAAACTTCACACAAAAGGTCACCGTCTACCTCACTGGCATGTTAAGTATATTTGACAATCATGCACAATCACTTTTCTGGTTTCTGATGCGGGCAGTGTTGACAACGTGGAGTTCACAGTGATTAACCTGCAGATTTTAGAACTGGCTTATTTATACTGTTTTGAAGAAATTATCGATTCACTGTCAAATTCCAAAGAAGCAAAGAGCATGAAGCACAAAAGAACTGCTAGTTCATTTAAAGTGGAATGTCTTAATGAAACAGTTGAAACTGCTACACCGAAAGCTCATGTAGTCAGGAACGTGCAGCTACAAGAAATATTTGCGTACAATATAGAACCTGTAGTTACAGTAACTGTATTTTTGTGATGCAAAAGTTGCTGGAGAATTTGCAATTGGGAAGAAGTGGAGTGATATTTGGAAACTTGACGTTTTACAGTGTCATTTAGCAAGCAAATGACATATAGACGATGTGCAAAAGCCATCACCTTGGAGAAATAACCAAATATAAAATGCTAAGTTGAATTTATTCATCTTTTTTAAAAGGGACAGCATAGAGTATTTACTATTTCTGCTGTATTTTTCTGGCTCCTTGTGTAATTGGGTGCATAGTTTTGTCATGTGTTGTAATTCATTACAGACTATCCGCCATGAAAAAAACATTCACTAATTTTTCATTAATTTGCCTCTCTTGAGGTATCACAAGTTAGCTATTGCATTTAAATTACAATATATATGTGGAAATCTGGTTGTGCATTAGGATTGATAGTGCCTGCTGTCAGCTTGCATGCGGCAAGGTTCTTCTACACCTTGAATATAGTCTGGAGCGTGAAACGAGTAAAATGAATTTAATTGGAAAGATGGAAAGACAGTTAAGTGACTTAAATATAGCTGGGATTGTCATTTTCTTTAAACTTTTAAAACTTAATATTTCCCTTGCACTTTGAAACAATAACTGAAAGTTAAGAATCCTTGGGAGCAGTAAACCAAGTTTGTGGGTGCAGAGAAGCTTTAAAATACTCAATATATATTAGAAAAATTAAATCTTGAAGATTTAAATTATGGAATTACTACCTGAATGAAAGTCTTGCATCATTCATTTACATTCCAATTAAAGAATGATAAACTTTTTTTTTGACAATGTTGTAAAATTTTTTGACTGCATTTATGTTAGGCATTTATTCCAAATTTCCTCTTCCATGCTGAATTTCATAGTGTGATTAGAATTGGAATGTTGTATACTGCCCATCGGTGAGTTTCTGAGACCAGGCAGCATCTGGGAGGAAAGGAACTGTGAGCATTTCAGGTTGAAACCCTGCTATCCACAATTCCATTTCTCCAGCAAAATTTGTTACTCATTCACTTGTAACCTCTGCTTTAATGTGGAAAATATCCTGGAAATAAATTTATTTTATTCTTTTTGGTATTAGATTTGAATATCCTTTGGATTCAGTGCACAACACTAGCCCAAGGAAGAAACGGAATTCATTAACCTTGAAGAATGAAACTCTACAAGTATGTGCATATATTCCTATGTGGTAATAAGAAAAAGGGAAGGGGGAGAGAGAAAGAGAGGATGCCAGTTACTCAATCCTCTTTTTTCTCCACATAATATGGCTAAAATCTAAATTGTACACTTAAGAAATTACTGAGAAAAATAACATGGAGTTTTTGTAGGCAACACACACAAAATGCTGGAGGAACTCATCAGGCCAGGCAGCATCTATGGAAAAGAGTAAACAGATGTTTTTGGGCCCTTCTGGTCTGAACAGGACTTTTCTAGTCCAGATGAAGGCTCAGAATTTTCTAAATGATATTACAGCCACTTGTCAATGGAAATGTGACATATAATGCATGTGCACAAATTTGCAGTAACTAGTAGTTACTAATTTGTAAACAGCGTGTCAAATTAAATTTATTATCAAAGTACTTAAAAGTCATACACTTCCTGGAGATTCATTTATCTGCAGGCATTTAAGAAATTCAATAGAATTTGTGGAAAAACTATACAAAAGCAAGAATGATAAACACCCAGTGAGTAAAAGACAAATTGTGCAAATAAATGAATAAATAAATGATAATGAGAACAAGAGTTGCATAGTCCTTGAAAATGAATGTAGGTTGTGGAATCAGTTCAGAGTTGAGTTGAGTGACATTATCCGTGCTGGTTCAGGAGCCTTATGGTTGTAGAGTAATAACTGTTCCTGATCCTGGTAATGTCAGACCTAAGATGTCTGTCCCTCATGCCCGTTAGTAGTAGTGAGAAGAGAGCATGGCCTGGATGGAGGTGGGGGGGTGCAGGGTTCTTAATGTTGGATGCTGCTTTTTTGTGGCAGTGCTCCTTGTAAATGGTTCAATGGTGGGGAGGGCTTTGCCTTTGATGGACTGGGCCTTATCCACCTCTTTCTGTATACTTGTCCTTTCCTGGGCATTGGTCTTTCCATTCCAGGCCCTGATGCTACCAGTTAGGATACGCTGCATCATGAATCTATAGAAGGTTATAAAGGATTTAGACTGCATGCCCCATCTATGAAAACTTTAAAATAGAAAAGACTTGTGACTCCAACTAAGTCCCTAGAGAAATAGGATAAATTGTAGATATGAAAACTTTTATTCATCTTGACAAGCAAACATTTTCATCGAGACACACTCTCTCGCGCTCTCTCTCTCGCGCTCTCTCTCTCGCGCTCTCTCTCTCGCGCTCTCTCTCTCGCGCTCTCTCTCTCGCGCTCTCTCTCTCGCGCTCTCTCTCTCTCGCGCTCTCTCTCTCGCTCTCTCTCTCGCGCTCTCTCTCTCTCTCTCTCTCTCTCTCTCTCTCTCTCTCTCTCTCTCTCTCTCTCTCTCTCTCTCTCTCTCTCTCTCTCTCTCTCTCTCTCTCTCTCTCTCTCACTCAATCTCTCATACTCTCACTCACGCCCACACATCCCCATGGCATTAGCAAACGTATTGGTTCCCCTTCAGTTCAGGTGTAACCCGTCCTACTTGTACAGGTCACCCCTTCCCCAGAAAAGATTCCAATGATCCAAGAACCTGAAACCCTGCCCCCTGCACCATCTCCTCAGGCACTCATTCATAGGCGCTATCTTCCTGTTCTCACCTTCATGACCTCTTGGCACTGGGAATAATCCCTAGATTACCACCATGGAGGTCCTGCTCTTCAGCCTCCTTCCTAACTCCCTAAACTTTCTTGTTTATGTCATTGGTACCAACATTGCTAAGGCTATTGGGGAGAGTTTCAACTAGAATTGCTGGGCGGTGCAAACTGAACTGATGTCACAGAGGAAAGGGAGGTTGGCTCACAAATAGAGAAAGCTTGGAGACAATGCGAAAGGGAGGATAGGCAGGTGATAGAGAAAGGACGCGCTCAGACTGATGGTTTGAGATGTGTCTGTTTTAATGGGAGGAGTATTATGAACAAAGAGGATGAGCTTAAAGTGTGGATCAGCACTTGGAGCAGTGATGTTGTGGCCATTACAGAGACTTGGATGGTGCAGGGACAGGAATGGCTACTTTAAGTGCTAGGCTTTAGATGTTTCAGAATGGACAGGGAGGGAGGGAAAAGAGGTGCGGGCATGGCACTGTTGATCGGGGATAGTGTCACGGCTGCAGAAAAGGAGGAAGTCATGGAGGGTTTGTCTACGGAGTCTCTGTGGGTGTAAGTTAAGGAACAGGAAGGGGTCAATAACTCTACTGGGTGTTTTTTATAGACCACCCAATGGTAACAGGGACATCGAGGAGCAGGTAGGGAGACAGATTCTACAAAGGTGTAAAAATAACAGGGTTGTTGTGGTGGGAGATTTTAATTTCCCAAATATTGATTGGCATTTCCCTAGAGTGAGGGGTTTAGATGGAGTGGTGTTTGTTAGGTGTGTTCAGGAAGGTTTCCTGACACAATATGCAGATAAGCCTACAAGAGGAGAGGCTGTACTTGATCTGGTACTGAGAAATTAACCTGGTCAGGTGTCAGGTCTCAGTGGGAGAGCATTTTGGAGATAGTGATCACAATTCTAACTCCTTTACCATAGCGTTGGAGAGGGATAGGAACAGACAAGTTAGGGAAACTTTTAATTGGGGTAAGGGGAAATATGAGGCTATCAGGCTGCAACTTGGAAGCATAAATTGGAAACAGGTGTTCTTAGGGAAACATACGGAAGAAATGTGGCAAATGTTCAGGGGATATTTGTGTGGGGTTCTGCATAGGTACGTTCCAATGAGATGGAAAGGATGGTAGGGTACAGGAACCACGGTGTACAAAGGCTATTGTAAATCTAGTTAAGAAGAAAAGAGCTTACGATAGGTTCAAAAAACTAGGTAATGATAGAGATCTAGAAGATTATAAGGCTATCGGGAAGGAGCTTAAGAATGAAATTAGGAGAGCCAGAAGGGGCCATGAGAAGGCCTTGGCGGACAGGATTAAGGAAAATCCCAAAGCATTCTACAAGTATGTGAAGAGCAAGAGGATAAGACGTGAGAGAATAGGACCAATCAAGTGTGACAGTGGAAAAGTGTGTATGGAACTGGAGGTGATAGCAGAGGTACTTTATGAATACTTTACTTCAGTATTCACTACGGAAAAGGATCTTGGCGATTGTGGGGATGACTTGCAGCGGACTGAAAAGCTTGAGCATGTAGATACTAAGAAAGGATGTGCTGGAGCACCCGTAATCAACCTTATTGCATATACCGCGCGCATTCAAATATAATGCCTTAAGCCTGTATTCAGCCTTTTCCATTGTGTCTGTCTTTTATCTTGCAACTCATTCGGTTGTCTGCAAGTTTGCCCTATCATCAGCCTCTTCTTGTTAAAAGTCTCGTTGCCCATTGCCTCTGTTTGTAAACCAAAGACCTTGAGCATGTAAATATTAAGGAAGAGGATGTTCTGGGGCTTTTGGAAAGTATCAAGTTGGATAAGTCACCGGGACCAGACAGGATGTACCCCAGGCTACTGTGGGAAGCGAGGGAGGAGATTGCTGAGCTGCTGGCAATGATGTTTGCATCATCAATGAGGACGGAAGAGGTTTTGGAGGATTGGAGGGTTGTGGATGTTGTTCCGTTATTCAAGAAAGCGAGTAGGGATAGCCCAGGAAATTATAGACCAGTGAGTCTTACTTCAGTGGTTGATAAGTTGATGGAGAAGATCCTGAGAGGCAGGATTTATGAACATTTGGAGAGGCAGAATATGATTTGGTATAGTCAGCATGGCTTTGTCAAAGGCGGGTCGTGCCTTACGAGCCTGATTGAATTTTTTGAGGATGTGACTAAACACATTGATGAAGGTAGAGCCGTGGATGTACTGTATATAGATTTTAGCAAGGCATTTGATAAGGTACCCCATGTAAGGCTTATTGAGAAAGTAAGGAGGCATGGGATCCAAGGGGACATTGTGGATCCAGACCTGGCTTGCTATCAGAAGGCAAAGAGTGGTTGTAGACGGGTCATATTCTGCATGGAGGTTGGTGACCAGTGGTGTGCCTTAGGGATCTGCTCTGGGACCCTTACATTTTGTGATTTTTATAAGTGACCTGGATGAAGAAGTGGAGGGACGCGTTAGTAAATTTGCTGATGACACAAAGGTTGGGGGTCTTGTGGATAGTGTGGAGGACTGTCAGAGGTTACAGCAGAACATTGATAGGATACAAAACTGGGCTGAGAAGTGGCAGGTGGAGTTCAACCCAGATAAGTGTGAGGTGGTTTATTTTGGTAGATCAAATATGATGGCAGAATATAGTATTAATGGTAAGACTCTTGGCAGTGTGGAGGATCAGAGGGATCTTGAGGTCCGAGTCCATAGGACACTCAAAGCTGCTGCGTAGGTTGACTCTGGTTTAAGAAGGCATACAGTGCATTGGCCTTCATCAACTGTGGGATTGAGTTTAAGAGCTGAGAGGTAATGTTGCAGCTATATCGGACCCTGGTCAGAACCCACTTAGAATACTGTGCTCAATTCTGGTCGCCTCACCACAGGAAGGACATGAAAACCATAGAAAGGGTGCAGAGGAGATTTACAAGGATGTTGCCTGGATTGGGGAGCATGCCTTATGAGAGTAGTTTGAGTACACTCGGCCTTTTCTCCTTGGAGCGACGGAGGATGAGAGGTGACCTGATAGAGGTGTGCAAGATAACGAGAGGCATTGATCGTGTGGATAGTCAGAGGCTTTTTCCCAGGCTAGCTCAGGAGGGCATAGTTTTAAGGTGCTTGGAAGTAGTTACAGAGGAGATGTCAGGGGTAAGTTTTTTATGCAGAGAGTGGTGAGTGCGTGGAATGGGCTGCCGGCGGCAGAGGCGCAAACAATGGGGACTTTTATGAGGCTCCTAGATAGGTACGCGGAGCTTAGAAAAATAGAGGGCTATGGGTAAGCCTACATTGTTCTGAGGTAAGGACATGTTTGGCCCTGCTTTGTGGACCGAAGGGCCTGTATTGTGCTGTAGGTTTTCTATTCAATTGTTTTACTCTTTTTTTTTTTTTCTTTTTCCTTCTGATACCAATATTACTTTTGATTAGTTAATGAAGATGAGGTGGAGCGGAGAACGTACTTTGTCTTTGAAAATTTCTGATTTTAGTCATTTATCTTCAGCCATATTGGATCCCTTTTAATGAAGTAATCTGTCATCTGGAGAAGTATAGTGTAATGGAGTAACACTGAGCCAATTCAAGTTACAATAGATTTCTGCTTAATCACCAGATGATGTAAAATGATGCAGAGGGCAGTGGGGTGGGGGTGTTGATGGACACAAGCTTAAAGGAATTTATTTAGTATCCTGTGTGTTAGTTGTCATTCTGTCAAATGCATTGGGGCTTTTCAGGATTGTGCCAGCCCAGACCTCAAGTTGACTTCACAATGTAATCCCTGAGGTTACACTCTTCTTTTGCTGGTCCTACAGAAATACTCTGAACAAGAGTGGCCTGGTGGTTGCTAACTGACTCATTGGGAGTATTGATGGCATACTAATTTGAATTTGTAGTCTCTGTCACAAATATGACTGTCCATGATTGCATGTGCCATCACATAGGATCTTGACCGAGGAATGCTGCTGTATAAAAATTGTGTGGTTCATCCTATTTGTCTATATGAATACCACAAGATCAAAATCTTGACTTATGAGATTGAATATATTTTTCAGTGTAATATCATGTGGAAGTTGACTTAATTTTGGCAGTGTTTCTTGTTGATGTATTGCACCTTCTTGCATGGTCTGCATTGGCTCAAGAAAGGCATTTGCACCCACTTTCTCAAGGAGAATTAAATGGACAAAAAATTCTGGAAAAATAATACAGTTGTTGCAATTCCTGGTATAAGGTGCAGCATGTGTGATTTGACAGATTTAACACGTCAGTCCTGCCAAAGGGTTCTGGCCCGGAACGTCGACCGATCTTTTCCATGGATGCTGCCCGACCTGCTGAGTTCTGCCAGCGTGTTGTGAGTGTTGCAACAGCCCTATTGATGGCAGAAGGAAGTTTTTCCTGAAGTAGCTATAACCACCTGCCTTCCCTTGTAACCAGTATGTAAGTTCAATTAAGTTTCTTCGGAGCACCATGGAAGGACATTTGACATGGGAATTAGAGTGGTGCCAGAAGAATGGTCTTGTAAGCAAAATCTAAAACTAAATTTGTAGATAATTAAGTTTTAAGTTGGTATTCTCTAATTATTACTACTCACTCAATGTATCCAGAAGTTATAGATTTGAATACATTCAAAAAAATGACTAGGCAGCTCAACTTTGTATTGTATCTGCTATTGGTGGTGAGTTCAGTAGAATTCATAGTTCACTTCAAATTCTAAGTCAAGCTTTGCTTTCTAATTTTTGCCTTTCTTAAGTACAGCCTTGTAATTTGCAAGTAATACTCTCTTCTTTCCATGCCCTCTGAGTTGAGCCCTTTTGCCTAAATTGGTATCAAATGTAAAACTGACTAATGTAAATCTAATAATAAGGTCTACTCCCTGCTCATTTCTTTGTCAATTTATCATTCCTAGGTTTTACTTTTTTGACAATTTGTTGGAAATTCTGGACTGACATTGAGGATATTCTACATCTTGCATTTAAATGCTTCTTTAAGAAATAATTTTTTTTCTGATTGATTGTATTTTATTCAGGGATTAATATTTTGGCCTTCTCTTATCGTTTGTCATTTATTTCATGCTTCCAAAACACTAGGACCTTGAAAATAACACTCAATGATTAGAAATGTCTCAATTCTCACTGCTCAGCTCATTTTTTTTCTATATTCTTAATATGTTTATATTTGAATTAACAGGTTCTTCATGTTCAACAGGGAGTAGATGGTGATTCACAACCTTCCATTAATGATCAGTCGTCTTCGAGTGAACATAAACCTGGTTGGTATTTCTTGTACAGTGTATAGCAAATTGATGCATGAACTTATGCACTGAATATGGCTTTTCAGGCACATCTGATTCACAGTTACTTTTGTAATACGATTTCAGATCATTGTTTGCTACCCACTTTGGGTGGTGAGTTGCATGACAAGGTAACCTGAAAGTGTTCTCATAGAGCTGTTAGGAGGAGTTTATTTATATTTTTTCCTGGACTTTGACTCCATAATAAAGAAATGACATTGTATGTCTAGATTGGGGTGACGTGAAGATTTCACGTGATATGCTTCCACTATTGTCAAGACATTCCAGGTGTTGGTGATCATTGGTTTAACTCTTAATAGATTGCTTTTGTGCACCCTTTAAGAAATATATAATGACTTTTGATAGTGTTAATTATAAAGGATAAAAATTTAAAGTGGTGGATGAACTGTAAGCAAATGCACTTTTTCCTCTATCGGGTACTTTAAATGCTGAAGCAACTGCTCTTAGATGGGAATGCTTTTAACTTTTTTTGTTGAAGGTGGTTTTTCTATAAAGATTCAGTTAGAATAGAGAACAGATCCATCCAAAAGAAAGTTTGAAGATGTCCATTTGTAAATTTTGCATGGGAGAAACGATGCTGCCTTCTTTCAATAATAATTGTGTGTATATTTTTGACTCAACGCTTGCAGCCCCTTCAGTTATATAGTACAGGTCATACAGTTCTAACTAAATATGCTAAGGCTAAATTTACTTAACTGCCAGTTCCAGCAAATCTGATACAATTTATGGTTAAAAGTGTTTAACTTTTTGCTAATTATTATTCCTGTTAGCTGCTAATTTCAAGTTTAGGTAGGTTACTTTTCCTTCATTGCATTGGAGACAGGACACACCAGTAGTGCGTATCAGAAAGTCATGTGATTTGGAGGTACTTATAGTTACTTATAACTTAACAAGTTTTTCAGAAAGTACACTATTAATTTATGTCTTGTATATATGTAGTGCATTTCAAGAACTAGTTAATTCTTCAGTTTACACAAAGAAAAATTTTTTGTCAGAAGTGAAACATCATTTGTACTTTGACCTTTTTAAATTTGAATTTCAGTTGGCCATAAACTTTAAGGTCTCCTTTTAAATTTTGTGTTTTCTTGTCAGATAAGGTAAAAGTGGATAAAGGCTTAAGAGTATCAACAAAATCTCCGAAGGTTACCCCAAATGAAAGGGAAGATCCTGGTTTACAGAACCAGCACAGAAGAAGTTTCACAAAGCTACTTAATGATGAGAAACCTACAGATTCAGAAAATTTATCACCTTTTACCAAACTTTATGAAATGGTCAAGCAGCAGGCCACAAAATCAATTCAGACTAAATCAAACAAAGGTGATATGTCTGAATCAGTTGAAGAAAACAGTGCAGACTTGATAAAGCAAACATGCATTCCAGCAAAGCAATCCAATGTCACAATTTCTCAAAATGGTAAAAGCCTTTGGGCATCAGCAAATGGGCGAATGAGTAATATTAGACTGGAAGAGAAAATGATGGCAAAAGCAGATGAAAATAAAGGAATGAGGGAATTGAATCCTCTACTAATTGAAGATTTTACAAGTGCAGCCTTCTCAGCATCAACTGCTGACATAAACACTCCTAAGAAAAACAAAATGGAGGTAAACAAATTCACAGAACAGCCAACTTCTGTTGCAAAGGTTACACCAACAACATCCATAACAAAGGGTGCAAAAGGGAAAGAGCTAAGTAATGATCAGGCAACTAAAGAAACACCGAAAGGAAAACACAAGAGCCAATTTATGAATCGCAAGTCATTAACTTTGGGTGCAGCTCCAAAGAATTTTGAAGATATTCTTGAACCGTCCGTGGAAAAAGACCCAGATTTGGTTGAAAAGTCAGTGCAAGGCAAAAATGTGGAAGGTGCAAATGTTAAATCTGAACCAGCTGGATCTAACAGGTTTTCAGAGCCTTCAGTTGTGAAATCTGGGGTGGAAAATAATTTAGTTCATACAGAATGTACACCCATCAAAAAAGATGAAGAAGATGTTTATACTCCCAAAAGGCGAGGCAGAGCAGCAATTGGTAATAAAAACGTGGGTGATGCAGATATTGAGTCCAAGCAAGTTCCAAATATTTTGGAATCGTCACTTGCAAGATTAGGCATGGAAAGTAATAAAGTCAACTTGGGACTTATGTCCATTAAAATAGATGAGAAGATTGACACAACCAAAAGACGAAGCCGGTCATCATTGCGCAATAAAAACATGGAAAGTGCAGATATTGATTCAAAGCCAGTTGAATCGACAAATGTTTTGGAATCTTCAGTTACAAAATTGGGAATGGAAAATGATAGCAACAACAAGGGACTCATGCCAGTTAAAACATACAAGGGAAAGGCTGACACTCCCAAAAGGCAAAACCGGTCATCATTACATAATAATAATGTGGGTGGTGCAAATATTGATTCCAAGCAAGCTGAATCAACAAATATTTTGGAATCATCAGTTGAAAAGTCAAACATTGAAAGTATTACGGTCAACTTGGGACTCATACCAGTTAATATAGGTGAGAAAGCTGACACCCCCAAAAGACGAAGCCAATCATCATTATCTATTAAGAATGTGGATAGTGCAAATATTGATCCAAAGCAAGTTGGATTGACAAATGTTTTGGATTCTTCAGTTGCAAAATCGGGAACAGAAAATGATAAAGCTAACAAGGGACTTAAGGCAGTTAAAATGGGTGAGGAAAAGGGTGACACCTCTAAAATGCGAAGACGATCATCATTACATAATAAAAATGTGGGTGGTAAAAATAATGAATCTACAAATGTGGAATCTTCAGCTGAACTTTTACAAGAGGAAGATAATTCTGTTGATATGAGCTTCATGGCAATTAATATAGGCGAGAGAAAGGTTAACACTGCCAAAAGAAGTGGCAGACTATCATTGCGTAACAAAAATGTGGAAGCTGCAGCTGATCAATTACTGCAAAGTGAAATTACACATGTTTCAAAATACTTAACTGCACAGTCAGAAGTGGAAAATAATTTGGCTGATGTGGGTCACACTGCAGCTAGAATAGATGAAGGAAAGGTTGATACTCCCAAAAGACATGGCAGACCATCTTTACGTGATAAAATGGAAGCAACAGATATTCACTCAGAGCAAACTGAATTGACAAATGTTTCAGAACCTTCAACTGCAAAATCCTGTGGAGAAATTAAATTGGTCAACATGGGATGCATCCAAGATAAAACAAGTGAAGATAAGACTAACACACCCAAAAGGCGTGGTAGACCATCATTACATGACAAAAATGTGGGAGCTGTAGATGCTGAAGGAGGGCAGGCGGTAAAATCTGAGTCTGAAGATAAATTGTTAGAAAAACAGCCTGTTGACACCCCCAGAAATCAAGATAGATCATCACTACGTAAAGAGAATATGCAAACTACAGAGGTTTCACATCCTTTATCCAAGTCATCTACACTGAGAGGTAGTGCCTCTCCCTCTTCACCTTTTCAGATCAGTAGAAGGGTAGAAAGCAATGAAGATGAGTACAGCACCAAAGTAGAAAGCTTGAAGAAAAAGGATCGGACATCTGGAAGTCCACATGGAAACTTAACCAACAAACAACCTGAGAAAAGTGAGTTGATGTACAAATTGTTTGTCATGTCCATTTCATCAAATGGCACTCTAGACACTTAAATAAATATTTCCTTGTAGGAAGAAGCCATGTGGTACCTATAAATATGCCTGATGAAGAATTAAGTAAGTTTTCATTTGCAGATGTTGATTCATTCACCAGCAACAAAGAATCTCCTTTAATTTCAGGTGGAATTTTTAGTTCTGAATTGAAGATTGTGGCAATAATATCCCCCTTATCATATAGATATTGTTTCTGAATTTCCTTTCTATTGAGCCCAAGGAATACGATTTCTAAACTGCAGTTTAGCTGCAGATTAAGTGTTCGGAAATGAGATTAGTAAAAGTGGGTATTTGTGGGTTTTCGTACAGATATACTAGCAGAGACTTGATAGGTTGAAAAATTTACTTGTCTAGCACTGTACTGTATAATAAATGCCATCAGTTGAAGATCAGTTTTTTATCTTGCCTGTGAAATTTTTTCACAGATTCAGTTTCATGCTTGAAAATATAATCAATTATAAGTAAAGCATCAAAACAATGTATTAGATGTTGAAAATAAAACTGATTCTAGTTAAGTGGCAAGATTGAAATGTACTCTTTATGAGCTGTACATAACAAAGATTGAGTAAATACATTTAAAATGAATTGCTCATCCAACCAATCCTGTAAATTCACTCATACCTAGTGAATAAATATTGAGAAGCTGGTGACTGATTCAGTGCATCCTGGAAAGAATGAATTAACTGAATTATCATTTGCCATTTGATACTGACTTGGTTAAGATGGCACAAATGAAGGACTCCTGTTTCTTAAATGTTGTGATTGACATTCCTTTCGAGTACAATTGGCATTTTGCTGTGAACTTGATGTATAGTAATGTACCAGATGTGCAGCATTACTGTTCATTACACGAGGTGAATTTTATATTAAAAAGAAGATTTTCCTCATTTTCTCTGGCAACGTTGTAGTTTATCTATATATTGCAAAGTTACATTTTAAAACTACGGAATCATTTTTTCTTTTTAGTAGTGTCTCATTTTATTTTTCCTATTAGATGTCCAATACATACCCAAAAAGCGCAGAAGTGAAAATGAAAATTTTGATGAACCAGTTTTAAAGAGAAAGAGAGTCTCCTTTGGTGCAAATTTAAGTCCAGAACTATTTGACAAGCGTATGCCACCATGCTCTCCTCTGCGAAAGGGAGGTACTCCGACACGAGTGAGCACACCATTTCGTCTTGCACCACGTGCAGTGCTGAAACGTACGTCCAGTATAGGGATACACACAAGCGTAATTCAGGTAACTATCAATGTGCATTCATGGTTGTGTTATGAAAGCTCAGCCAGAAAACTTGTGGATAATGTGTTAAGTCAAACGGTGTCCAAATTGTTGTGGTCTGATCTATTTCCAAAAAAAATTTCATAATATGTATGGAATGGCGATACTAAGAATCTGAATTGCTTCCATATGTGGCCTGCTAGTTCATTTGGCAGTTAATCACTAGAAAATGCATTGTCTTACCATGTAAAACTTCACTAATGGTGTTGTATAGAACAGCATTGTTCTTGTTTCCCCACAGCACCATCCAGTGTCTTCAAATGGGTATTAAAATAATAAACATTTTGTACTACTATGTTGATCACCACCTTGTGGCAAGAATTTAGCATGACAACAGTTATTGGGTATGGAAATCTATAGTTTTGAGTTGAAGTTTTAAAAGGAAAATTAAAACATACAAATAAGTACGCTTTATATTACTATTATGGCATATACATATTGGATTAAAGTTCAGTTAACAGTAAATCTAAGTTTAAAACAAACTTGGGTTACCCCATAGAAATGAATAATAATTTCTCGTAATTGTTATTTTAAAGACACTTTGTGTTGGACAATAATCCTCTTCATTGATAATTATGTGAAGTGGATTTCTTAATGCTCTAAACTCCAGTAGTTTCTGTAGATCAGGTTGTTTTTACCTAAATTGATTGCAGGTAGGCTGTGTAACTTGTAATTTACTGCCAAGGCCCAGTAATTTGACAACTATTTAGTTTTGGTGTACCGCTCTAGAAATGGAAGCTGCTAATTCATCTGGTTGACATTTCATTTAATTTTCCTACTTTGCTGAGGAAGATATCAACGAGTCTGCTGATTATTAATCAATTTCTTCAAACACTATGTGAACATATGGAAAGCTGAATGCAATAAATTGTTTTCCAACTAGTTCGAGATAAATGGTACAAGTTTGGGAAAATGTTTCCTATTGAGCTGTCATTTAAAAATATTGGATTGAATTGCCTTATGGAGTTTAAATAAGCAGCATTTCAATGCTGCAGAATTTGGTTTTTACATTCTACTGAATTTAGCATTGTTAAAATATTGCTTTGTAAGATGAATATTGGGTTGCATCTCACTGGCTATATTATGGTTTATCTGTTGAAACTGCAGGCTTTTGAGTGCTTGATGTAAATTGCAGAAAACCAGGAAGGTCAATTCTTGTTAGAAGCTGCTCCATAGAGTGCTCATATTCACCACATACTAAACTGGGTAATTGCCTCTTGGATCATGTCGGAATACCTTTTGCACAGGGTCTGGGATCCCATTGATTTCAATAGGTTAGGGTGAGATTTTTTAAAAATGCAGTGCCTTTTTTTCCAAATTATTTTCCTGTACTTATTGTTTTGCTTAACTTTTATTTGCAAAACTTAAATTTGTGTACAAATTTTACTGTCGGCATATATCAGCCAGCTGTCAGGCTTCTAATCAAAATATTGTAGGATAATACATTAGCTCTCTGCATCCGGACAAAGTACAGTCCTAAAAGATCACAGAGCATGGAAATGGGCATAATAATCTTAGGCTTTACCTAATTCCTGTTGTTGTATTTTAATTTTGATTGCACGATTTTGTATTATATTTTCCCAATTTTTAAATTTAATCTTGTCCTGCCTTAATTAGCAATATTTATCCTTTTGTTTAAGGAATGCAGTGAACAAAGTGAAAATTATACAAGTTCTGTAAAGACAAATAACCCTTCAGCAAATGCTTCTCCTAAGAAAAGCAAAATATCACCTTGCAAGGCGTCTTCGTTAACAACTAGCGCAAAGTCAACTACAAAGAGGTCACCTTCAGTCAAGTCATCCTTTTCATTAACCATCAAACAATCACCTAGTGTCAAGAATTCTTCAGCAAAACTGCCCTCCTCTCCTTGTGTTAAGAGTTTACCTGTGTCAGGAATTCCTTCACAAAAGAAGATTTCCTCGTCGGATACCAAGAAGTCTCCTCGTTCCAAAGCATCATCTATTGCTTTGTCTCGTAGAATGTCCCATCCAATCACTGCTGGTTCCTTTGGTTCTCCACAGTTGACTGGGTGTTTCTCCACTTCTTGTGTCGCTACACCTCCCACCCTGCCTCAGTCTGTAAAGTCTCATATTACACCCAAGTCTCTCAGTTTGGCACACTTGGATCCATCTCATCAGAAATCAATTTCTGGGAAAAAAGCTTCCAGGAAAAGCACCAGAAACAGTGTTTCACTTCTTGCAGAAATACAGTCCAGGAGACACAATGGAGCATCAGTTGGCAACTTGTTGGGTACGGCTTTTCCTAAATTTATATCGTATTAAAGACAGTATGAATTGTACGAATTCCTGTGATAAAATCACCAAGGTTAAAAATTGCAGCTTTGTTCAAATTGGTTGGTTACAGATAATAATGTATATCTGTTGTAGTTTTACTATTACTAGAGTTCAACTGAAATTGGCAAATTGAGGAGCCCTGTGAATGGGACTTCTATTAATGATTCAAGAAAATTAACATTTGTATAATGAGTGAAATGTGCTTACTATTTTTGGTAGTTTAGATTAGTTGATGCGGAGAGTAAGTCTTAACAAGGATTTTAGAAAGCATTATATGTGTAAAACATTAATTCAAATACTTTCACGGAATACTGAAAAATACTTGTGCTTTTAGGTCACAGGTTTTATCCAACTATGCTTGGGTTGTGTTTTTCCAGCTAATTTTAATTCTGCTGGCAACAATTACAGGCCGACCTTCACTACTCTGACTACTTGTAATCCGGTTCCTTCGATAATCCGGCACTGATTATGCTTAATGTGATCCTTCTGTAATTCGGCATTTTCACTAATCTGGCACACCTCAGGTCCCAATGGTGCCGGATTAGTGGAGGTCGACCTGTATATAGAAGAATTGCCTCAAGCAGCATTTTAATAGAGTAATGGGTTAGAATAATGTTTCTCTATCCCTTCTATTGTGTTCTAAAGTTAATGTGCTATATGGGTATATTCTTCCCACTTGTGTTACAAGCAAGACCCTGGTTCACTGGATTTACCAGTACTTTCAGAAAATAATTGCATTCTTTTATCCCCTTACTGGAGATTATAAACACAAAATAATCTGCAGATGCTGGGATCAAAGCAACACTCCTAACACGCTGGAGGAACTCAGCAGGTCGGGCAGCATCCATGGAAACGATGAGTCGACGTTTCGGGCCGGAGCCCTTCGTCAGGACTGAAGAGGGAAGGGGCTCTTCATGATTATTATTATTATTCATTATTATTTTTAGTCTCTTGCTTAGACAATCCATTTATAAAATGCTTTCATTATACCACAAGTTGTCATTATATGATACTGAGCAGCTAAGCACGAGTGTCCTGTTAGTCAATGGCTTTTGTTTGGCAGTATGCATATATTTATTTGAGACCATTTTGTTTTGATTTCATTCGCCTTTACTTATTGTGGTTAGAAAGTAGTATGCTTCTACTTCAACAGAGAGACTATCTCTTTATGCTCACAAAACACAACTCTAATATGTGAAAATACACATAATTAGGATTAACTGAACTTGCTACGGCAGTAAAGTGATTTCTAAATATTTTGAAAATACGATTGTTTAAATTTCTTGATTTTTCTTTCCAACTGACCATGGATATGCGTTTTGTATTGTTTGTCTTTATTTTTGATCTTGTGTCAAGCAAATTATTTGCAGCAAAGTAGACACTCAGTGCTCAGTATGGAAACTTGGCCTTTTGTGAAATGTTATGTAATTTAAGTGTCGGAATTGAGATAGTGTATTATTTGTTCCAAAATATTGAAGCTAAGAATTTGTTTTAAACTTTGAATATTTGCGATTTCTTTTTAGTGAAAAAGTCATGGGCACAAGTAGTGAAGGAAGGAGTAGTAAGACCACAGTTGAGGAATGCTGCAAAGAAACCTACTGTAAAGCGCAAACGGGTCAAGAATGTCACCTCCTTGAAAGTCGTAAGTTTTTCACTAGCATGCAAACAACAATAATGACACATGGCTCATCATTCCTAAACTTAATTTGCATAGTGCTCAAAAGAGTTGACTTGCCTCGGCCAACTGCCTAATTTGGTAAAATTATAGAAATGATTTGTCTTGGTTGAGTTTAATATCATCAGTTCTGTTTATTTTCTTTTTATTTTCATTTTTAATATCCTTAATTACTGTTGTGGAGCAAAAAAAGTTAACTGTTGTTCCAACAGATGCCTACTTGTTTAGTGAAAGATCATTTTAGTACTGGCCATGCTGCTTCTCCAGCAACAATAGTCATTGGCAAATTGCAAGCTAACAACGCAAAACTAACTGGACAACCCCCACGTCTAACAAGAATTGCTTCACTGAGACAGAAGGACAAAGAAATGGATGAAAGCTTTACAGGTAAACTTAGCTGTATGAAATCCCTCTCACATCTTTGCTTTCTTTGTTTGAAAGTTCTTTTTTTTGCAGATCAAGTTACATGTAAAGTGAAAATACTTTTTTTGTGTGCAGTATTCTAACATTATATTAATGATATGGAGATAGGTTTATCCCATTTCTAAATCACTTTGGCTGTGTCTAGAAAAAATTGGCAGTTGGTATTGCTATATAACAGACTTGGCATAGTGAATCACTAATCCCCTCCACCCAATCACATAGAAATTGCTGTTCTACAGTCCTTGTCATCCAGTCATGAAGAGTGGTGGTTAGTGAAACATCTAGGTGGAAGAGACTTCAGGTGTTGTGGAGCCAGCATGTAAATGCCAAAGATGCATTTGCAAAAGGCCTGATGCTTTTGCAACTCTGTTTAGCCATCTGAGTGAATGATACAACATGTCTTCTTCCTGAGTCCCCCATCTTCAAAGAAACCATCCTCAGACAGAATAGTTCACACCATGTAATATATCAATCTTCTAACCACACAGGAGGCCATTCAGCCTATGGCCTCTATGATGACTGCTAGGAGAGCAATTTTATTAATCTCATTTCACCCTCTTAATTTTCTTCTGCATCTACAACTTATTCTCTCTCACTTCTCTCCATTTCTCCTTTGATTCAAGCTAAAAGTGCTGGATAAAGAAAAGGCTATTGTTCAAGATAATATCTCTGCTGTTTACTTGAACCCAGAACCAGTAACACTTGTCATTCATTGGCAAAATGTGAAAACTGTCAAGCCAGGCATACAAATATTCTTCTCCCCTAGGATGTATGTCTTTGCCAAGGCAACTCTTCTTTCAAACTACTCTCAGTCTTGGTCTAAATGAGCTGAACTCCAGAGGAAAAGTCAGAGTGATTGTTCTTATGTCAAGGCAGCTTTTGAATATGGCATCAAAGAATCTTAGAATGATGTCAATGGGATTTGATTGGGGGATAACCGCTACAGGATGGAGTCTTGCCATGTACAGTTTAAAAGTTTTGGTAGTTAGAAGTTACTTATCTCAATCCTAAGGCAGAGCTTCAGAAATTCATGAGAACAGTACCCCAAGCCCAATGCTCTTCATTAATGAGTTTTCAATCATTTCACCCTGGCTGAGATATTTACATCATAGCAAAGTACTGGTAGACTTGACGGTAGCGCACGTTGTGCAAAGAAAAACATGAGATCCATTGACCAATAAGTCTAACATCTGAGGTAGGTGAGTTACTGGAGATTTTGAAAGATGAGATGTATGTACACCGAGAAGACAGATAAGAATGTACAAGTCATGGTTAGTAAGTTAGCACTGAACTAGGTGGTTTTGTGAACAATGACAAAACATAGAACATTACAGTACTGTACAGACCTTGCAGTCCATGATATTCGCTGACCTTTTAATCAACTCTTAAGATCTATCTAACCATTCCCTTCTACATAGCCCTCCAGTTTTCCATTATGCATGTGCCTATCGAGACCCACCATAGTGGAAATTTGAACGAGTTTACTGGGCAAGCAAGGAAAGATGAAGTTGAGCGAATGAGGGCTAGTTTCAGAAATCAAACGTCATTTTTTTGCCAAGAAATGCAGTGAAAGTGAAGGAAGTACCCGTGCCAGCTACGAAGTCTCAAAATGTATTGCAGTTTTTTAAATGTCCCTAATGTATCTGCCTGACTCACCACTGCCCTTGACAGGGTGTTCTATGCACACACCGCCCACTGTAACAAAAACAACTTGCCTCTGACATCTTCTCCCATCATACTTTCCTCCAGTTACCTTAAAATTATGTCCCCTCGTATTAGCCATTTCTGTCCTGCACCATTTACTCGATCCATGCCTCGTATCATGTGCACTTCTATCAAAGTCACCTCTCATCTCTGCTCCAAAGAGAAAACCTCTGGATCAGGGGTAGACAACCTAAGGCCTGCGAAGGTATTTTGACCGACCCGCGAGCAAATATTGGGATACTATGCTTATCTGGCCCGTGAGCGATTTTTTTTTTTTTTTTTTTTCCCTCTCTCTCCCCCCCCCCCCCCCCCCCATTCTTAGTGTTTCACGTGACCTCACTGATGGACATGCATGGCATCTTGTTACACTGGCCCCAGGTTCCGTTTTGTTCCAAACCTAACACTGGTATATACAAATGACGGGAAGGCAGACTACCTTATTAATATGTATTAGATACTCTCTGTGCACGCGCAGGTTTTCAGGTGGGATCGTTCAAATTTGTAAACAGAAACAGCGTCACTGTGTTTTAACAAGAAATCCACACTAAGTATCCAGATATTTACATGTGCTACGATACTTGTTGAATAACTCCCGCTTCGAAATAAAATCGAAGAAAAAAAAAATTCCAATGGCAATGAATGCAAAACGTGGGAAGTTAGACACTGAGTGCTGAAATTTCCAAGACTCTTGAACACTAGATTACTTCATCGAGCAAGCTGGGAAACCAGTTTGTCTCATTTGCCTAGAAAATGTTGCTGTGAAGAAGGTGGCAAATATCAGGCAACATTACGAGACCTGCCATAGTGGAAATTTGAACAAGTTTACTGGGCAAGCAAGGAAAGATGAAGTTGAGCGAATGAAGGCTAGTTTCAGAAAACAAACATCATTTTTTTGCCAAGAAAAGCAGTGAAAATGAAGGAAATACCCATGCCAGCTACGAAGTCTCAAAATGTATTGCAGAAAAGATGAAGCCTTTTACAGATGTAGAGTTTGTCAAAGAATGTTTACTGGCAGTAGTGGATATTTGTCCTGAAAAGAAATTTTTATTTGCATCTATCAGCCTGTCAGCAAGAGCGATCACACAGCGAATTGAAGAAATGTCCGCAGATGCTAAAAGTTGTTTAAGGGATGCCTGCAACGAATTGCAATTTTTTCCAATTGCGCTTGATGAGAGCTTGATTGTTTTTCTGATGCTTGCATGCAAATGAGTTCAAGTTGTTTGCTACCCCATTTGATGTGGCAGTGAACACTGCATCAGATAATTTTCAAATGGAATTGATTGAGATACAGTGTCTCAACATATTGAGATCAAAATTTCATTCTGAAGATGTGTCAGTGCTTGACTTCTATAGAAAATATATTCATCCAAGTGGGAAGTATCCTAGCTTAGTGGACCATGCAAAAAAGATGACATCATTGTTTGCCAGCACTTATCTGTGTGAGCAATTATTTTCAAAAATGAAGCACACCAAGAACTATTTGAGAACAAGTTTGATTGATGCTCATCTAGATAATGTCTTGCTCTTGGCATCAACAAGTCTAGCACCCAATATTGAGAAGCTTTCAAGCAACAAACAGCATCAACTTTCACATTGATTTATCGACTGTTTGCGTTAAAATTTTATTTTTTATTATACTTAATTTAGCACCATTCAATGCATCATGTTCATACGTTTTATTCTTTGTGTCCTTTTAATAGATTCATAAGATGCCTTGATTGAAAATAATTACAACTAAACCAAGTTCTTTGATTACTAATTGTCATCCTTGGTTAAGCACAAATGATTTTCTAGTATGCATTATTCATTAATTTGAGGCAAAATGTATTTAAATGGATATTTCCCATATTTAAGTTTTTTATGGCGTTTATCTCGCCCACTGTCTGCTCATTAATATGCGATCCGGCACACAGAGGCAAAAAGGTTGCCGACCCCTGCTCTAGATCTTTCAACCTATCTTCATAAAACAAGCTCCCTAATCCAGGCAGCATCCAGGTAAATCTTTGCACCATCTCTAAAGCTTCCACATCCTTATAATGAAGTGCCCAGAACTGAAAACAATATTCCAAATGTTGTCTAACCAGTTTTATAGAGCTACAACATTATCTCGCAGCTCTTGGAATCAATCCCCCAACTAGTGAAGGCCAGTGCCGCCTTAATCACTCAATCAACTTGGCAACTTTGAAGGATCTGTGGACATGGATCCCAAGATCTCTCATTTCCTCCACATTAATAAGAAACTTGCTATTAACCCTGTGTTTTGCCTTCAAATTTGACCTTCCAAAGAGAATCACTTTTCACTTTTCTGGATTGAACTTTATCTGTCACTTCTTAGCCTAGCTCCGTATCTGGTCAATGTCCCATTTTAATGTACATCAATGTTCTGCACTATCCACAATTCCACCAACCTTTGTGTCATCTTCAAATTTATCTTTTAACTCCCACTTCCTCATCCAAACCAGCAGGAGTCCCAGAACAGATCTTTTCCACTAGCCGCTCACCTTCAGTTTAAATACCCTCCATCTGCCACTCACTGCACAACCACCCTTTGCCTTCAGTTGGCAAGCCAGTTCAGAATCCACGCAGCTACGTTTTCTTAGATCAGATGCCTGCTGATGTTCTGAATGATCCTACCATGGGGAACCTTGTCAAACGCCTTACTGAAGTCCACATCCATTACATCCACTGCCCTTCCTTCATCAATGTGCTTCGTCACATCCTCAAAGAATTTAATCTAGCTTGTGAGGCATGACCTACCTCTCACAAAACCATGGGAGTATTGTTAACAGTTTTGGGCCCTATACCTCAGAAAGGATGTGTTCTCAGTGGAGAGAGTCCAGAGGAGGTTCACAAGGGTGATTCTGAGAAGAATGAAGTGGAGGGGGGGAATTTTATTGAAACCTACTACATGTTGAGAAGACTAGAAAGGGTGGATGTGGAGAAAGTAGGGGTTTCCAGAACTAGAGGGTATAGCCTCAAAATTGAGGGTCGACCTTTTGAAAAGGAGGTAAGAAGGAATTATTTTAGCTAAAGAATGGTGAATCTGTGGAATGCTCTGCCACAGACTGCAGTTCATCGGTATATTTAGGGTGGAAGTTGATAGTTTCCTGATCGGTCAGGGTATCAAAGGATATGGTGAGAAAGCAGATGTATGGGATTGGGTGGGATCTGGGATCTGCCATGATAGAATGGCAGAGCAGACTCAATGCGCTGAATGGCCTAATTCTGCTCCTATGTTTTTTGACCTTATGGTCTAAACTGTAAAGTATTTACAAGGATGTTGCCAGGATTTGGGGGATGAGTTACAGGGAGAAATTGAACCGGCTAGGACTTTGTTCCTTGGCGTGTAGGAGACTGCGTGGTGATCTTAGAAAGATTTATAAAATCATATGGGGCATAGATAACGGTGAATGTACTAGGTCTTTATTAGAGTTGGGGAATCAACAACAACTGCATAGGTTTAAGGTTTAATAGGAACTTGGGGGGGGGGTAACTTTTGCACAAAGGGGGTATTTGCCGAATAAGCTGCCAGGGTAAGTGGTTGCAGCAAGTAAATAACAACTGTTTTCAAGACAATTGGGCAGGTAGATTTATTGAAAAGTTTTAGAAGGTTATGGCCAAAACACTAGCTTAGATGGGGCATCTTAGTTAGCATGGAGCAATTGGATCATAAAGGCCCCTTTTCATTATCTATATTTCGACTGGGAATGAGAGTATTTATAGACAATGTTTAATTCCATTCCCGATTCCTCAGATAATGTAGCAGTCTGGCATACAACCTAGGCAACACTGAAGCATGACAAGAATCATTCTTGCCAAACAAGTGCCATACAATGACCATTTCCAAATAAGAACCTAACCACCCTGACATGGCGTTCAATGGCATTATCAGCTTTTGTCCCACCACCTTGAAATGCTGTAGTCCTCTTGTTAAAGATGTTGTTCTCGCAGGAGTTAAAAAAACGGACCCAGTAATGATGATAGTGTAATGATAATATATTCCAAACTCAGAATGCTATGCTACTTTGAGGAAAAGTCAAAGGCATTAAAGGAAAGATTCTCGTTTCTTCATCTTCCCCCTTCCTTTCCAGTCCTGATGAAGAGACTTGGTTTATTTTCCATAGCGGATGCCTGACCTGCTGAGTTCATCCAGCATTTTTGTATGTAATACTTGGGAATAGCAGAGCGTTTGAGAATTTTTGTATATTTTAATGGCAAAATAAGTTTCTGGCACCCTGAGCAACGTGACAGCCTACAGTGTTTTGAATTGTGTAGATGAATTAAAGAAACACTAACAATTTTCTTTACAGGCAATGATGAGAATTTTTATTCGTTGCACTTTTGCTAAAATTTCCAATGGTTGTAAAAATGCGCTATCAATAGAATTTACTCATGTTTGAACAACATATCTAAATAGAAGCATTAGAATCATATTAAATTGTCAGGAATTGTCTGTAATAAATTCATATTTTGGCCGAATTTTTCCCATGTCTTAGTAATCATCATGTATTTAGGAAAAGGAATTCAAAACACAGTAAAACTGTAAGCTTGCACCCTCAGCTCTTTGGTATGAAATTTTCTAGGATATTAGATGATACTTGTACCATCCCAACGGTTTAGTCATATTTTATTCTTTTTACATACCATAGAGTAATATAATAGAGTAGATTTTCCAGTGAACCTGATGGCTTTAAAAGAGCATGGGAAACCAATCCCATTGAATTATAGCTGGTCAAATTGTTCATGTTCCCCATCCCAGGCACTAGCCTTAACGACATTCTCAGTTATACATGGCCAAACTCAGAAGTGAAGAATAACAAGGATTTAGTGTACTAATAATAAGCCAGATGCTGAAGAATTGGATGCTTTTGAGTTAAGCTGAAAGGCATTTGATTTGTGGATGACCATGATTCATAAACAACCAGATAATATTTTTGGTAATGTTATCCATACCCAAGAGGTTATATTGGTCAGTATATGGTATTGACCTCCCCCCCCCCCCCCCACAAAAAACTCTTTTTTTGTTTGAAATTTCTACTGCCTTTGCAACAATGTATTTATTTACCTTTCACATTAATTTATATCAACTTATTAATACTCAACAGGTGTGGCTGAAATGTTCAGTACTCCCATGAACGTAAATGAGAAATCAAGTGTATTTAGGCAAACCTCGGATATTGTTGATGATGCTCAAGCTGCTTTGGATGTTCCAATATTCCAGAAAGTACTTGAAAACTCTGCTACCAAAACTCCTGAAGAGACTGGTTAGTCCGTTGCTGTGTCAACCTTTATTCTGTCTTCCCATGTACACTTGCATTTTCCTGGTCCGTCTTTTTGGCGCTGCTAGTTAATCTCTTTGCTGCTTCATTTCTTTTCTTACCATCTTTACCTTCACACACTTAGCTGTTAATTCTATCAGGTGTTAAATCTGTATATGACTCATGTTTTGAGGTAAAATGGTAAAAATTCAATGGAGGGGAGGGGGAGAAACAGGCAGTGAGATAGTTCTATGTCAAGGCAATTTGAAACCTAATATGTGAAACATATAGTAGGCAGATAGAAGTCTGGATGTTTGAAGATTAAAGAAACACACTTCTAGAACAGCAAGATGAAAAGATCCATAATTATAATTACAATGAAATCCATTGTTGTAGTTTTTAGATTTCATCAGTCCTAAGGCATTGAATGTGGGGAGCTTAGGGTAAGTGTGTTTTTTTAATGTGGCCTATGCATTAGGGCTTCCATATAATTGTACATATTTTAGTCATACATTTATGTTACATCAACTACAGATAATGCTGCAGTGAAATAACGTCCATTGTTTATTGTAGGAGGAATGTAACTTTAGCTTGGCAGATTTATTGACATCAACTTGCATAGTAATGTGAAAGGTACTATGTACAAATCCCATGATGCACTACAAATCTTTAAAATACATTTTAATGCTGAGTATCATCAGGGATGTTTGAGCAGAAGAGTTAAGTCCTAAGGACTGTTTTAGAAAAATTCTGAAACCACATGTGTTAATAATCCAGGTGATCAAACATTTTAAGATGGGGTGATTTAAAGAGTGCATTAATGGTAAATGTGATATGTTAGATATGAATTCCTGATCTTACGACTGGACAGGTGAAAATGTAGTTGTAATTGAAGGCGACGGAATTTGAAAATGTGCAAGAAATCAGAAATGACGGAGAATATATCTTGTGAGGTTGCTAGGCTGGGAGTAGGTAACCAAAGAGGACTTGAGGGTGATGTAGGGGTGGTGTAGGGCCTTTCCCACTACAATTTTGAGCACCAGGCAATGATCTGATGTAATTTAATAGAAGAGATGGTAGGTGAGCAGCTGCCTGGGCAAGGGAACTCTGAACAGGGTGCTTTATAGGGGGATGGTTTATGTAAAACTGATGTTTTACAATATCATAGTTATAAGATTGAGGCGCTCATAAAATATGCTATTGTGTAATTTTTGTCAATATCTTGTTTTCAAAAGTGTCTTTATTTTTCAGGTGTAAAGGCTGTTACACCACTAACAAGAAGTGTAAGGCACAAAACAGTTTCACGTCTATTAAAATGTCGAGCTGATTTGTCACATACTTCAATAAGCCCTTCTGAAACCCCATTCAAGGGAACTGAAACAAGTAGTGAAGCTGAAGACATTGGAGATTATCAAAGAACCATGAAGATACCCAGAGTGAAAGGACAGCCTGTGGATGACATGGTTGGTGTGAAAAGAATCATGAAAACTCCTAAGGTGAAAGGGCAGCCTGTCGATGACATGGTTGGTGTGAAACGAATCATGAAAACACCCAGAGTGAAAGGGCAGCCTGTGGAAGATATGGCTGGTGTGAAACAAATCATGAAAACACCCAGAGTGAAAGAGCAGCCTGTGGAAGATATGGCTGGTGTGAAAAGAATCATGAAGACACCCAAAGTGAAAGGGCAGCCTGTGGAAGATATGGCTGGTGTGAAAAGAATCATGAAGACACCCAAAGTGAAAGGGCAGCCTGTGGAAGATATGGTTGGCGTGAAAAGAATCATGAAGACGCCCAGAGTGAAAGGACAGCCTGTGGAAGATATGGTTGGTGTGAAAAGAATCATGAAGACACCCAAAGTGAAAGGGCAGCCTGTGGAAGATATGGTTGGTGTGAAAAGAATGATGAAGACACCCAGAACTATAAAGGAACCAATGGAAAATTTCGTGGGGCTACAAAAGCTTTTCATGGAACCCAAACGAAAATTAGAGAGTCCTGAAATCAGTTATGATGGAATTAAAAATATATTCTGTGCAGAAAAAGAAATGGAAAACTGTGATTATAGTGGTTTGGGTGAAATGTTTTCCACACCTGTAAAATCTGAAAACATTACTGATTCTAAGCTTCAGCTTTGTTCAAAAAGTGCAGATAAACCTACATTACTGGACAAATATAGTGATACCCAGACAACTGAAACACCAGAAAGTAATTTGATGCAGCTTATGGAAAAACACAATGGAGCATATAGAAAAGAAACACCAAGAGGAACTGACCATAATTCAAGACTGACACCAAGAGTTCAGGTAAAACAAAGCATTAGTATTTAAAATGACAGTAGAGCGATATCCAAATGATGGTGTGAGTTGTTTGGGATCTGAGCTACTACTACGGTGATCTTTACCAACATATGCTTGTGCAAGGCAAGTTGACCCAATGCATTGTGATCTCTGCCCTTGAACTGGCGCAGGCCACAAGAAATATACACAGTGGCTACTTTATTAGGTACTTTCTGTACCTAATAAAGTGGCCATTGAGTGTATATTGGTGATCTTTTGCTGCTGTAGCTCATCCACTTCAAGGTTCGGTGTGTTGTGCAATCAGAGGTGCTCTTCTGCATACCACTGTTGTACTGTGTGGTTACACCATAAGACATAGGAGCAGAATTAGGCCATTCACCACATCAAGTCTGCTCCACCATTCCATCATGGCTGATTCAAGATCCCACTCAACCCCATACACCTGCCTTTTCACCATATCCTTTGATGTCTGTCCAATCAGGAAACTACCAACTTCCACCTTAAATAAACTCACGGACTTGGCCTCCACTGCAATCTGTAGCAGAACATTCCACGGATTCACCACTCACTGGCTAAAAAAAAGCCTCCTTAAAAGGTCACCCAATTTTGAGGCTGTGTCCTCTAGTTCTAGATACCCTCACCATAAGAAACATCCTCTCCATATCCACCCTATCAAGTCCTCTGAACATTTAGTAGGTTTCAATGAATTCATTCCCTCTGCATTCTTCTAAATTCCAGTGAATACAGGCCCAAAACTACCAAAAGCTGCTCATATGTTAACCCCTTTATTCCCAGAATCATCCTCGTACACCTCTTCTGGACTCTCTCCAATGACAGCACATCTTTTCTGAGATATGGGGCCCAAAACTTTTGACAATACTACAAGTGCAGCCTGATTAGGCTCAGCATTATCTCTTTGCTTTTATATTCTATTCCCCTTCAAATAAATGACAACATTGCATTTGCCTTCTTTACCACAGACTCAACCTGTAAATGAACGTTCTTGGAGTCTTGCATGAGGACTCGTAAGCCCCACTGCACCTCTAATGTTTGAACCTTCTCTCCATTTAAATAATAGTCAGCACTATTGCTCCTTTTACCAAAATGCGTTATCATACTTTCTCAACACTATTCCATTTGCCAATTCTTCCAGTATGTCTAAGTCCTCCTGCAATCACATCGTTTCCTCAGCACTACCCACCCTTCTGCCTATCTTCGTATCATCCACAAAGTCATCAATTCCATCATCCAAATCTTGACAACAATGTGAAAAGTCACTGGCAGCTGACTAGAATAGGCCCCTTTTATTCCCACTCATTGCCTCCAGCCTGTTAGCTATTCCTCTATCCATGCCAGTATCCTTCCTGTAACGCTGAAGGGTTTTATCTTATTAAGCAGCCTCATGTGTGGCACCTCATCAAATGCCTTCTGAAGAGCCCAGTAAATGGCATCCACCTACCTCTCCTTTATCCACCCTGCTCGTTACTTCCTCAAGGAACTCTAGCAAATTTGTCAGGCAAGATTTCCCTTTACAGAAACCATGTTGTCTTTGACTTACTTTATCACTAGTCTTCAAGTACCCTGAAACCTCATTCTTAATAATAGACTCCAACATTTACCCTAACACTGAAGTTAGGCTAACTGCCCTATAATTTCCTTTCTTATGCCTTCTTCCCTTCTAAAAGAGTGGAGTGGCGTTTACAATCTTACAGTCCTCTAGAACCATGCCAGAATCAAGTGATTCTTGAAAGATCATAACCAATGCATCTGTTATCTCTTCAGCAACCTCTCTCAGGACTGTGGGATGTAGTCCATCTGGGCCAGGTGACTTATCCACTTTAAGATCTTTGAATTTGCCTAGCACTTCTGTAATAGCAATGACACTCAATCCTTCTCCCTAACACTATGGACCTCTGCAACACTGCTAGAGTCTTCGACAGTGAAGACATGTAAAGTACCCGTTAAGTTCATCTGCCATTTCTTTGCCCCCCCCCCATTACTACCTCATCAGCATCATTTTCCAGTAGTCCAATATCAACTCTCGCCTCCCTTTTACTCTTTATATAATTGAAAAAACTTTTGGTATTCTGCTTTATATTATTGGCTAGATTGCCCTTATTTCATCTTTTTCCCCTTCATATACCTTTTTTATATGCCTTTTGTTGGATTTTAAAACCGTCCCAATCATCCAACTTCCCACTCACTTTTGCTGCCTTATGTGCCCTTTCCTTGGCTTTTATGCAGTCCTTTGTCAGCCACAGTTGCCTACCTCTGCCATTTGAGAACTTATTCTGTGGGACATGTGTATCCTTTGCCTTGTGAACTATTCCCAGAAACTTAAGCCATCTCTGCTGTCATCCCTGCCAGTATCCGCCTCCAATCCATCTTGGCAAGCTCCTCTCTCATGCCTCTAATTCCCTTTATTCCATTGCGATGCTGATACATGTGACTTGTGCTTCTCCCTCTCAAATTGCAGTAAGGATTCAATCATATTATGATCACTCTCACCTAAGGGTTCCTTTACATTAAGCTCCCTAAAAATATCTGGGTTATTACATAACTCCTGCTCTAAGACGGACTTTCCTCGAGTAGGCTCAAGCACAGGCTGCTCTAAAAAGCCATCTTGTCGGCATTTAACAAATTTCCTCTCTTGAGATTAGAGACTGGTTATTTCAGTTACTGTCACATTCCTGCGGCTCACTGGAAGCTTTTTTTCTCTTATACCATTCTCTGTGAACCTGACTGCTGAGTGTAAATATCCTAGGAGACCAGCAGTTTCTGAGATACTCAAACCACTCTATTTGGCACCAACAATCATTCCATATCAAAGCCATTTGGATCACGTTTCTTCTCATTCTGATGTTTGGTCTGAACAACAACTGAGTCTCTTGACCAAGTCTGCATGTATTTATACATTGAGATGCTACTGCATGATTGGAAGATTCTATGGTTGCATTAATAAGCAGGTGTATCTAATGAGTGGCCCCTGAGTGTACAGGTTTCCCCCGCCATCCGAAGGTAGAGCGTTCCTATGAAACGGTCCGTAAGCCGGAATGTCGTAAAGCGAAGAAGCAATTACCATTTATTCATATGAGAAAATTTTGTGAGCGTTCGCAGACCCAAAAATAACCTACCAAATCGTGCCAAATAACACATAAAACCTAAAATAACAGTAACATATAATAAAAGCAGGAATGATATGATAAATACACAGCTTATATAAAGTAGAAATACAGTACTTTTCCACAATCATTGCCTGAACTGCTCTCCGTAGCGAAAATCTCACACAAGCGCCGTCGGCAAAAACACGGCACAAGCGCTCTCCAGTAACCTTTAAGCTATGAAGCTGCCAAATCATACCAAATAACACATGAAAATACACAGCCGAAATAAAGTAGAAATAATGTATGTATAGTGTAGTATCACTTACCAGAATTGGGAAAGCGCGGAGCACACTGATGATGGTGTGTTAGGCTGAGTCGTCGGAGTTTGGGAGGTGCAGTGGGCCCCACCCTCCGGGCAGTGAACTGATACCAATCCGCAAAGCACACAGGGGTACAGCGGTGGCCAGGACGCACCCAGCACATCTTTAAGAAAAAAGCCGAAATAAACATGCTAATTAATTAGGTGCCGCCCGGCACATAAATGTCGGCCCAGATCATTGCCGATTGCATCGCCTCTGACCTGGGCCGACAATTATGTGTCGGGCGGCACCTAATTAATTAGCATGTTTATTTTGGCTTTTTTCTTAAAGATGTGCTGTGTGTCTCCCGGCTACTGCTGCATTCTCCGCGAATGGGTATCTGTCCGAGGCCTGGGTGTTGGGGTGGTGGGACACTGGGGTGTCATCTCGTCGTCTGTTTCCATTAGGGCAGGCAGCTCATCCTCTCCTATGTCTGCCTGCCTCGATATCAAAGGTCGAGGTTCGTCGTCTGCTGTGGCTGATGTGGAAGGCTTGTTTGACTGCTGAGCCTCGCGCATTTTCCTATCATACAGTTCTTTGTAAGCACTCAAACCATCCTGCAAATATCCCCTAAACCGACATACCCTGTCAAAATTAAAGTCGTACTTTATCATTACTCATTCGGTTTCGATTGTTATCCTTTCCTCTTCCAATTGCATCAGCTCTTCATCTATCAGTTCTTGGTCATAGGATGCCAAAACCTCTTCAACATCATCTTTGTCAGCTTCCGCAAGCCAAACTCACTTAGTCCTTACTTCGTTCACCACGATCAAAATGCTTAATTATGTCTAGTTTTACACTAAGTGTAACACCCTTACGAGCTCTTTCAGGCTTTTCCGACACCTTAGAACTCATCTTGCAAACGACTGCTCACAGGCATGTGTTTAAGCAATGCCAGCGAGAATGCAGTTCTGAATCCGGGGGAGAGCAGCTGCTCGGGGCGCTGATTTTTCCACGCGCTGCCTTTCTTCGTAACAGTGCAAACACCTTCTGTTAGCGAAAACAGGGTACTAATGTACACTGTAGGTCTTTCATAACAGTGAGGTTTCGTAAAGCGAACGTTTGAAAAGCGAGGGACACCTGGATTCATGTAGTAAGTTAAGAATGCCCTACTTGTAAATGTGAAATCAGATTCCATTGTTACTTTCAAAAGGCATTTGAATGTTTACATGAATAAAACTAATTTTAAGGATTAATGGGGAAAATATACTTCTTGGATCAAATAGGGCAGCTTTTTCTTTGTCACAAAATAGACTAAATGCACAAAATGTTTTTCAGAACCTCAACATGCTCTTAACACATTAGTCTGTTCTCTGCTGAATTCATATTCATCGAAGTCCCTCTCCCTGGTGAGCACTGAACCACTTATTAAGGATTTCCCCTGCCTTGTCCTCCTCTAGGCATGTGTTTCTTCCTTTTCCCTCAGCTGTCCTACCTCACTCCAGTCATTCTACATTCACCTTAGAGTTTTCCTTAATCCTACTTGCCAAATCCTTCTCGTGTCCCCTTCCAGCTCTTCTAAGTAGCTTCTTGAGCTCTTGGCTACATTAAAATTCAAAGCTCAAAGTAAGTATATTACCAAAGTACTTATCTCACCATTTACGACCTTGAGATTCATTTTCTTGCAGGCATACTCAATAAATCCATTATAGAATAATAACCATAATGGAATCAGTGAAAGACCACACAGTGTACAAATACAAATGATCTGGAAGGGCTTACTCTGTGCTGTATCTCAATAAATAAATAAATAAATAAATCATAAGACTTTAATGTATGGTGTAATGCTGATGAAGATGGTACTAGTATGTGGACTGAATTCTACTGCAGCAGATGTATACAGACTGTTTGCTCTTTGTTATCTACAGCTAACTCTTAGAGTATTATATTTGGCTCTCTACCCTCAATTTGGGTGATTTCAAATAGCAACTTTGTTAAATTTCTCTCAATTTATATAATGGTTAAAATTATAATTGGCCAAAGTATGATAAACGTGAAGTGTACATCTGTGGGAGAAAGGGAATTGCCAATGTTTTGAACCAAAACTCCGACCTAGGATTCCTTTGTTTTTAGATTCAAACATCTGCAATCTCTTTTTGTCTCGGATAAGGATATAGTTAGTCTGTGATGCTTTGTAATCATCCAAATACATTAATATTTTTATCGCTATTGTCACTTTTCTGTTCCATTAAAACTGGAGTGTTTGAATTTGTATAAGTACATATTAAACAAATTCTGTCACTGAGTATGAAATGTGTACTTTTGTGTTGTTTCAGGCGACAAGGACAAGAGGTGCTCAAGCCAGATGTACATTCTCCCCATCATCCCAAGAAGTGTGTATACAACAGTCCCATCAAGCTGAAACTTTACAAACACTTCCTAAGGATGGCCTTGTTGATTATCCACAGACAGGAATAGCTGGTATGTCATACAACTGCAATGTTTCTAATGTGTTTCCTGCAAGCTTTCAAACTTTTTTTAAAGCTTACACAGTGTACTGGATAGCATGCTCACGACAGTGTCCTCATTTCTTCCAATCAGCAATTTTCTTTGCTCCCTTTTGTAAGAAATTTGACCAAAAGTGTATTCTATTTGAAATAGTAACAACCTCTCATTTGTCAGAGGCACAATTATTTTTATTTCTTATCTCATGAAGTTATTTTAATACCTGCAGGGCAAAATTCAGATTGTTACTAAAAAGAACATTTAGCAGTTACTTGTGATTGAAAATAACCAGGAGAATCATGTAACTATTTTGACCTACCATGAATTGCTCTGATATATTAAAATGCCAGCATTCTTCTAAGGTTATGATGGTCATCTGTTAATCAAAATTTGAAATTATTGGAGATGATACTGCAGTAAATTTCTCCTTCACTAGTTAGAGTGGACTTCACAATCCAACACATTTATTTTATACCCTTGAATATTCTGAGAGCAGCAGGCTGAGAAAGGTGACTCCACATATTTTGATTCTGCACCAAATTAATCACTTTACAATCCTCTAGAACTATTGATCTTAGCTTTAAAAATGTTTCAGCACCTGAAAAGTTATTAAATTAAGAGTCATAGTCATAGAACACTATAGCACAGAAACAGGCCCTTTGGTCTACCTAGTCTGTGCCGAGCCATTAATCTGCCTAGTCCTAACACCCTGCACCATTGCCCTTCTTTCCCTTCCCATCCATATTGTACCTATCCAAATTTCTCTTAGATGTTGAAATCAACCTCGCGTCCACCACTTACACTGGTATCTCGTTCCACATTCTCACCACCCTCCGAGTGAAGTTGATTAATGCTATTTTTTTTTTTTTTTTTTGAGGCATACTACTGCAGAGTTTTACCCTAAGGCTTCAGAGTGAGAGTTCAGATGTGGCAAAGTAAAGCAATTTCAAAGACTTTAAGTTTTTACTTTAGAGATTCTACCTGAAATGGGTCGTCAGCATTGAATCACAACATTGTCTTCCTGGCAGTATAATTGTTTAAGTTCTGACAAAACAGACCTTTTATGCTGTGAAGGCAGTACACATTGAGTATCTCATGTCCACAGGATGTGCAAGTACAACTAAAGTAGAATTTAATTGTGCTTGAGTGGATGCATCCTTGTTGGCATATGTTATCCTGAAGACTTACAAGGAAAACATGCATTCATATGGAAATTTTAGTTATAGTTGTAAAAAAGGAATAATGGCAAGACAACCAAAAATTACAAGTTGGAAGGCTGATGTGATTGCATTTCATGGCTATGATGAAAATATTGACATATAATGGCTATTTCCAAGCGTCGTCATTGACAACGCCTGTGCCATCTCCTTTTGGCAGAAGGCATTTTAAATTTCATATGCTTTCTTACTACATTGGAAGCTGCCTTTGAATTTATTGAAATTAGACTGACAGCAGTGTCACAAAATTGCTGAAGGCCTAACTTTAGAACTCAGTCTCTTATTAGGTTCAAATCTTTTACTCTAGAATGTGGCTAAGTGGAAGAAAGTCCATCAGAGATCCTGATCACTGAGTATAACCCATTACCTTTGATAATCTGATGTAATACTTGCACATTACCTTGAGCGGGTATTCAAAATTTGTGTCTATGGATCAAAGTTGTCTTTAACTTTCTATGAGCAGGGCTCTAGGACCAGGACTCTTCAAATTGAAATCATGGGCCTGGTTCTATCAATTTTTAAGACTCAAGAGAACAATGCTGATTTGAATAAGAATACTGTCTATGTGCATACAATATAATGTCAGAAAAGTTGAATATTGTACTTTAAATAGGATTTGGAGTAAGAATTTGATCAGATGCAATTTGAAAAGTGTATATCTTTGTGCTCATTAGTAATGCTCTTTCTTGTCAAGGAGTCTGTAGGGTTATGTTGCTTAATGCTCAAGAGGCATGAGCACAGAATTCAGTCTGATATTCCAGTGCAGCATTGAGAAATCACTTTTCTAAATGTGTTCTTAAAGCATGCTCTGTTCTCTCTTAGACCTGTTTTTGAGGATTCTCTGCAGTCATTAGAAATATTCTGAACCCCATCTAGCATTTTAAAACAGCATATGGAGAAGATGAACATAATTGCTATTTATGGTGTCTTACTCTGTCCAACCCTTCTATCATACTCTTTGTTAAAGTAATGACTGGACTTCACAAAAATATTTACTGTAAAAATGTTTATTTTTGTGAATAAGTTGGCTATATCACTGCAAATGTTTGTAATTTTTGTTATTTCTAGAAGGTAAAGATGGAGGATCTTTAACAAACTCCCAAGTATCACTAGAAACAAATTT
Source organism: Mobula birostris (assembly GCF_030028105.1). NCBI lineage: Eukaryota > Metazoa > Chordata > Chondrichthyes > Myliobatiformes > Myliobatidae > Mobula > Mobula birostris. The sequence continues at coordinate 46,910,834 of NC_092390.1, read as the reverse complement.
ATTTAAAGAAAAGAAAGCAGAGGATACCGATGCAGAAGAATCAATAAAAAGTACACCAGGAAAGAAATCTCCTTGTAAGCAGATTGAGGAAATAATTACATTCAAGAAAAAGAGATCATTGGAGGAAAAGAATAAAATTCCAAACATTCCCAAAGTTGAATTTGATACGCCTAAATTTAAAACAAAGGGCACCGTAATGAGTAAGAATGAATCTCCAGATAAAAAAGATGAATTTAACAATCTGCTTTCCCCAGTGACTATGTCATTGAGAAGGAGGAAAAACATCAAAGAATCGAATGAGTTATTCACACATAGTAAAATTGCACCAACTGATGAGTCTCAAAATGGACAGATTTGTGAAGTAAAAGAAAATGCTTCAGCAGCAAAAAAATCATTAAAAGGGAAGGAAATTCAAAATGTTCAAGATAGTAAAGTAAAAAGTCCACCTTCTTCAAAAATTTCCACACAACATGAAGGATCAATCACTGAAATTGAAAAAGTGATGCCCTTAGCCTCAAGGAAAAGACCACAAAGGAAGAAGGAAGCTAAAAATACCAAAATTAATGATGGGGAAGAAACTTGTGTTGCAAAGGACTCTCAAAGTAAGGGAGCAGAGTGCGCACAAATTGAACTAGTTAAATCTCCTTTGGAAAAGTTACCACAAGAAAGGAGTGAAATTGAAAATGTTGAATCTGAGCGAATGACAAAAAGATATTTGTTGCCAAAAATGCCCGTAACAAGTATGGATGCTAATGACCTTGTAGCTGAAGATGTAAAAGCACCCATTGCAATGGGAAGACTACGGCGAAGAAAGAACATCAATATTGATGAAGTGGAGATGCCGGTACCACCTAAAACAACAAATCCAAGTAAAAGGGCAGCTTGTACACAAGCTGAAATTTTAAAGGAATCCAGTAGATTACAGACTAGTTCAGGAGATCAAGAAGAAAATAGCAAAACTATAGCAAATTTTGTCCCGGAGGGATCTGTGAGAGAGGAAACAAAGTCCGAAAATGTGAAAATACCTAAAAAGGTTAACTTGGCTGGCTCCAAATATAGATCCACAAGACGAAAGAGAGTATCTGAAGAACTGCTTTCAGAAGATTTTAAACAGGATTCTGCTCCCATAAAGAGATTGCACAACGGGGAACAACTGGATGAAACTCTAACAAATAATACAGTACCCCATGTTTCTAACCCACCATCTCCGAATGTGTTGGACAAAGCATTGGAGATATCAGAAGGGATGTCTAATGGAAAAGAGGTATCAAAACGGCCACGCAGAGGAAAAGTTGCAATAAAGAAAGTAAATGAACAAGCTTCAAAAGATTTGGTAGAAACCCTTGGGAAAGTGATATCAAAACATCCAAGCGATAAAATAATTGCTGATGCAAACAAATTCCATGAATCAGATGAGCAGCCAAAAGGCAGCCCAAAACAAAATGAAGCAAATGTGCCTTGTGAACCACTGTTGATAAAAAAAGAGAAAAACAATGAGAGGAAAAGGGAGGAAATTGAGATTAAGCAGCATTCAGAATTTATTCCAAAGCTATCACCATCGCCAATAAAAAGATCACTGAGAAAGAAGGCAAGTCAGAAAATAACTCAAAATAAAGAAGAAAATGCAAACGAATTATCTTGTACAAGAAAGTTGAGAAGAAATATTACAGAAGAAAAGATAAAAGCAACTATTAATGATGGACCATGTGTTCCAGTAAATAACCATTCAAGCAAAGAGCAAAAACATATATTGAATGAAGAGGAAAGTATCCCTTCATCAAAGATGAGGGGGAAAGGCAAGCAATCAAAGGAATTGTTGACTGAAAACCAGGAACAAACTGACCAGCAGCAAACTGTGGGCATGGTTGATGTACAATTATATACTACAAGTGAAGATGAACCACAGAGTCAAAAATTGAACAGCAAAGGTCGTCGACAAGGGAAGACTTCGGCGAAAGGAATCTCTGCTTGCCTTTCAAATGTTGAAGGAGAAGCCCATTTGAATTCTTCTGCTAATTGCAGTGAAGTGGCTAATCATTCAGATAAGGCTGAAGCTGCCAGACAAACCAGATCTTCAAGTAAAGGCAAAGTTAGTAAAGCAGCAGGAGTAACTGAAGTAACAAATGACAGCAAAGAAACAGACGCAGTGTTGATTCCTGGAATTGAAGGGACTGGTCGGCCTAAGAGAAATATTAAGAGAGGGAAATCTGAAAAAGCGATTGCACTAGAATTGGATGTAACAGGTTCCATTCCAGTTACTGGAGAGGAAATTGTAGAAAGAATTGATATGTCCAAAAAAGGTTCAAAAGAATTTCCTCCACTTGAAGATAGTCAGAAAACAGAATTGGATAATAGAAAGCTGCCTCGCGATAAATGTGGTAAAAGAAAAATTATGAAAGATGTTCCAACATTTGTGCAAGAAACTATCAAGGAAGAATTGCAGATCAACAATGAAATTGTTGAATCTGTTGAAATTCCCAGAAAAAGTGGCCGTGGGATGATTAAAAGAAGGAATTCGGCTGGAAGCAATCAGGAATTAATCACAGGTGCAACTGAAAATAAACAGGTAGAAAATTCAATCAACAAAGTTGAAAATAAGAAAGCCAGAACAGGACAGAACAGCAATGTCAAAGAAATTGCTTCAACTTCATTTGCTCAAGGAGGGAAGGTTCAAGTAACAAGTAAAAGGGCAAGAAGAAATAATCTTCAAAAGCCAACAGATAATGATGAGAATCTTCTACGTGGGGAAGATGAGACAGAAGATAATAGTGGAGAACAAGAGACCAATACCATATCAATGGATTCTTCACAAGTATCTAAAAGGGTTACAAGAGCAAAAAAATCATCTGAAGCCACTGGAATGAAACAAAAATTGCTTCAACCATTGACCAGTGGATTGCTTTCACCGGTGTCTGCAAATCTCTCAAAAAGAACCTTAAGAGGCAAGCCCACTGTTGCAGAAACCACAGCTGATGTACCTGCTAAGAAAGCTAAAAAAGGTAAGGACTTTTTTCTTCTGCCCATAGAATGTTTGGTCATAAAGTTTTGGCAATACATTTAAAACAAAATGAGTAATATCAAATACATTTTTGTAATATTTTAGAGCTGTAAAATAAGAAAAGCATATGAGATACCGAATAACAAACACACATCAGTTGGTTACATCGCACACAGTAAATTAACATCATTCAAACAATTGAAATAAGGTCAAGCCAAGCTGCCAAAAAAATCCAAACCAGCAAATTAAAATTGCAACATTTTAAATGTCAAGACATATTGCCAATGAAAACATTGAAGGAGGATCTCTGGAAAGAAGTGAGAAAAGATCTTCATTGTCATTAGGTCACACAATACCAGCCATACTCATCCTTTTATAATGAAAGCAGGCACTTGATTGAAATTGGTTTATTTTTGTCATATGTACTAAGGTAATGAAAAGCTTGATTTACATACTTTTCATACATATCAGATCATTACACAGTGCATTGAGGTAGAACAAAGTAAAATAACAATGCAGAATAAAGTGTAACAATTACAGAGGAAAGTGCAGGAAAGCAAGGTGCAATATCATAATGAGGTAGATAGTGAACAGTCCAACTTGTATTAGGGAACTATTTAATTGTCTTGTAACAGCAGGGTAGAAGCTGGCAATGAGCCTGGTGATTCATATTTCCAAGCTTTTGTATTTTCTGCCTGATAGAAGAGAAGAGAGAATGTCCAGGGTGGTTGGGGTCTTTGATCATGTTGGATGCTTAACTGATGCAGCAAGAAGTATAGACAGAGCCCATGGAAGGGAGGCTGGTTTCTGTGATGTGCTGACAACTATTCTGCAGTTTCTTGCAGTTACGTGCAGATCAGTTGCTGAAACAAGCTATGATGCAACCAGACATGGTGTTTTCTATGGAGCATCAATAAAACTTGACAGGAACATGCCAAATTTCTTCACCTTTCCAAGGATGTAGAGGTGCTCGTGAGCTTTCTTGGTGTGATGTGTACTTGGTTGACCAGAACAGGATAATGTTCACTCCTGGGAACTTGAAGCTCTCAACCTCAAAACCACTGAACTTGATAGGAGCATATGCATGGCTCCCCACCCTTCCTGAAGTCAATGACCAGCTCTTTTGTTTTGCTGGCATTGAAGGAAAGGCTGTTGTCTATCGTTTTCATCTTTTTTTAATATACTGGAGGTTTTGCATTTACTTGTACTACTTTCAAGATATATGCAATTTATTGTATTTCATAGTTCATTCTTATTTTTATTATCTTTTTTTCATATTTTGGGCATTATTTGCTGAATTTTAAATTTTCCCAACTGCAGGTTTATCTTTTCCATAATAATGTATGCCACTGCTTTAAAGTAATATTTTAAACCAATGCTTGCTTTATCAGAGTAAAATTCTCATTTTCAGTTTGTGGCAGCTTTCTGTGCACACATTTCTTGTATTGCAACCAGTACATTACAGTACTTTGGCTCCAGCATGCTTTTAGACATATAGAGGGAGATATAAAGTATAGTTGAAATGCAAATCATTATTCATCTATGGTAAGGGTTCCCAACCTTTTTAATGCCATGGATTTCTACCCGTAACTGAGAGGTCCATGGATCCCATGTTGGGAACTCCTGATCTAGGGATTGTATATGTTTTCCATTTCTTACTACATGTTGTATAGGCAATTCAATGCTGATATCTCAGATTTAACTCCATTACTTTTATTGTAATGATCACTCTTTTCCAGAGGTTTCTTTGTAATTATATTACTAATTATCCTTGAATTACTGGAAAATACTATAGTGGTTTCTGTATAGCACTGGTGTCTTAAAATATGAGCTGTAAATAAATACTTTGTTTCCTTTAACTTCACAGAACAGTTGACTAGAAAGGAAATGAGCAGTAAAAAGGAAACAAATCGAGCTACTGCAAGAAAGGTGCTTTCTATCACATCGCAAACTGCGCAGCCAAAAGGGCGTACTACCAGATCAAGAAAGTAGAAAATCCCAGATGTAATCTTATATTATTTTACATATACTGTATATTGCTTAAATTATGCTATAGCTGCATCAGTCAGTTTTCTAATTTTTTTGTCCTAGTGCACTTAAGTTGGCACAAAATTGGTGAACTTCTGAAGCTGTCTATTTTAGTTAGTGAGGTACACACCAGTCATTTGGGAAAATAAGAATATATTATTGCAATATTGGAATTCTGGGAAATGTATGAATTTTCATGTAGAAATTTCTAGAGGGGATAAATCTAAAGCTTATGTCATTTAATGAGTAGTATATTGATTCTGAAGATGCAAGCTCCACCTACAAAAGCTTTTTATTTTTCTTGCTTTTAAGTATTTGCATCAAGTTTTGGAATTATATAAAGATACATTTTATACTCTGGTTCAAATTTTGTTGCAAAAAATAATGACAATAAATTTTACACATTAAATATTCTGTCTTTTATTTTTAAACTTCATTCACATCATTTGAAGCACTTAATAAATTTAAACAAGCAAATGACATTGTAGTTTTCCTAAATAACCTCAGGTGAAATATCAAAAAAGTTTGGAATTAGAATTTGCAAAAATTAAAATATCAAATTATGTATCACTTCAGTGTAGTATGTCCCACCCAGGAAATAATTTATAATTACTCTTGTGCTTTGCCTTGCATTTGTTTTAGCCAGTTTTCAAAAGAATTTACTAACAAGCACAAATGTGGCAATTTTAGAAGAAAAGGCGTCTACTCTCGCACAAGGTTTTTCTTAATGCATCTCTTCCACAGATGGGTCTGGATATACATAAACTATAAAAGAGTAGTTTGTGAGGTGTTGCACTTTTTTTTACTGCTTATGATGTTTCTAAGTGTATCAAATGCATGGAGTTGAGGTTCATAATATGATTTTAAGTTCTGCTTCACTACTTTGAGCAGTTAGATTTGTAGGAGTTGGGGCAGGGGAAGCTATCTTTCCAGGAAGCCTTGAAAAATATTCTTGAATTTTTTCCACTATCCATCTGGGAATCTCTTCCTATCATAGCCTGGAATAATATCTTGTTTTGGGTGTCTGATATCAGGCATGCAAATGATGTGGGGCAGCATGAAAGCCATGATACTGACCAGCTGGTCTGCAGCAGAGCTAGTTTCAGTGAAGATTAATGTTAAACAAACATTAATGTCTCATTCTTTCTTGCTGTAATGTTGCATCTAACTGCCAAGAAAAACTTCCATTTGGAGTGAAGCTACTCTTAACAATTGTAATTCAATTAAAGCAGGAAAGTGCCCGACTGCCCAACATTTTTCCTCATACCATTTTACCAAATTAGCAAATACATATTTTTTTAAAAACTTGTCAATGTGAAATTGACCCTGTAGACAGGATATACTTAATCCTTTACCTCAGTTCTTTCCCATGCAGTTTATTTTCCACTTTCAAGTAATGATTGAATCTGATCGCATCATCCTTCTGGACATTGTATTCCAGATTGTCATTAGTCATGCAGAAAAAAGGATTTTTATTGTAGCTGGCTTCTACCCTTGAAGACCATGGGTTAGAGAAAATCCTTATTAACTGCCAACGAGTTAATTTGAAAATAGGTACTCAATTCATACAGCTTGGTTAAAAGTAGGCATGAAATTTGTACAAGATTAGCTGTCTAAACACACACCTGACACTTTCAAACAGTCAATAAGAATAGAAAAGCTATTGCTGAAAAATCATAAATTAATGCTGTGTTTCTCCTGGTCCTGATATAACTTTCACCTCTCCAGCATAGGGTCATCCACTGCCACAGAAGATGATCTCCTGAGTTTTTACTACTTCTACAGTAGAACTTCTACTAGAAGCAGCTGAATTATGGTTCTATAGGAGAATGTTAAAAATATCATGGACCACACACACATCAAATGAAGAAGTTCTCAGAAGAGCCCAAGCAGTTAGATTACTCATACCAACAATAAGAGAAAGACAACTCAGATTCCTAGGACACATCATACGGAAAGATGAACTAGAGAAACTCAGACACTGGAAAGATCGAGGGGAGGAAACCGAATGGAAGTCATCCAAAGAATGAGGGATAGATCTATTGGAAAACCATGGTCACCAACGTCCGCATCAGATATGGTACCTAGACAGATAGGCGCCCGAAATACTCAATTCCTGTTCTTTTTCTTGTCAGTTATACATTTTTGTGTTTTGATTTGATTGGTTCTGTCTTATCTGGATACTCCCATGTCCCATTCCCCATTGGATCTAGCCCAAAGTTACAGACAGTATTGCTCTTCTTGCAAATCTGAGTTTGTGTTTCCTGTCTCTGCCATTGTTATTCATAAACTCAGGTTGATTTAAATCAGCTTTTATGTGTTACTGGCTGCTTGACAATGTTCTTAGTGATGCGTGTCCCCTCGGGCCACAAGAAAAGTACCAGCAAATTGGAGGATAGCAAATGTTATGCCTTTGTTCAAGAAAGTTCATTGGGATAATCCTGGGATCAGTGAGTCTTGCATCAGCAGTGGGCAACTATTACAGAGGATTCATACAAGATTTATGAGCATTTGGAAAAGCATAATCTGATTATAAATGGTTAACATGGCTTTGTGTGGGGCAGGTCATGTCTCATGAGCCTGATCGACTTTTTCAAGGAAGTGTCAAAACAAATTGATGAAGATGAAGTAGTGGATGTGGAGTAAGTGGATTTTAGTCAGGTGTTTGACAAGGTTCCCTACAGTGGTCTCATACAGAAAGTCAGGAGGCATGGGATCCAGAGAAACTTGGCTGCATGGGTTCACAATTAGCTTGCCCACTGAAGCAGGCAGTGGTAGTAGATGGAGTGTATTCTGCCTGGAGCTCAGTGACCAGTGGTGTTCCACAAAGAACTGTTCTGTGACCCCTGTCTTGAATAAGGAGATGGAAGGGTGGATTTGTAAATTTACAGATTGGTGTTAAGGAGAGTGTAGAAGGTTGAGGATTACAAGACATTGAAAAGATGTAGAGTTGGGCTGTGAAGTGCCAGATGGAGTTCAATCTGAAAAAGTGAAGTGATGCACTTTGGCAGTTCAAACTTAAAGGCAGAGTACAAGGTTAATAGCAGGATTCTTAGCAATGTGGAAGAGCAAAGGGATCTTGGGTCCTAGATCCTAGAGAGTTACTGCACAAGTTGGGTGATTAAAAAGGCATGGTTTGTTGGCTGTATTTGGTTGGATTGAGTTCAAGAGCCAATGTTCAAAGTAAATTTATTATCAAAGTACACATATATCACCATATGCTATCCCGTGATTCATTTTCTTGCAGGCATTTGCAGAAAATACAGTAAAATATAACAGAATCAATGAAAAACTGCACTCAACCAATGTGCAAAAGGCAGCAAATAGTGCAAGTACAAAAATGAAACAAAATAGTAATAGCAGATATTGAGAGCATGAGTTGTAGAGTCCTTGAATGTGAGTACATACAGTGTGGAATCAGTTAAGTGTTGGGTGAAAGACACCAGTCTGGTTGAGGGGTAATGTTGCAGTTCTATAACACTCATTAGACCACACTTGAAGTCTTGTGTTCAGTTCTGGTTGCCTCATAGGAAAGCTGTGGAGGCTTTAGAGAAGGTACAGAGGACATTTACCAAAATGCTGCCTGGATTAGAAAATATGTCTTATGAGGAAAGGTTGAGCATGCTAGGGCTTTTCTCTTTGGAACAGAGGATGAGAGGTGAAGTGATCGAGGTGTATAAGATGATAAGTAGCATTGCTAGAGTGCATAGCCAGTGCCTTTTTCCCAGGGTAGCAGTAGCTAAAACAAGAGGACATACTTTTAAGTTGATTATAGGAAAGTGCATGGAATGCACTATTGGGGGTAGTGTCAGGGGTGGATACATTAGGGATAGTTAAAGAGACTCTTAGGCTTATGGATTAAAGAAAAATTGAGAACTATGTGAGAAGGAAATTTTAGGTTGATTTTGGAATGTTAAATGTTGGCACAACATTATAGGTCAAAGGGTCTATTGCTCTGTTCAAATAGGATAGGTAGTATGAGGGAAGTCAGCTTTATTAAATTGCATTTACTTCAACGTATGAGGTCTAACAGGTAAGGCAGATGAACTTTGGACTTGAATAGGTAATGGGTTGGGATATTGCACCCATTCCAGTAATATGATTATAGAAAGGGCAGGAGTAGCAGCTTAATGTCTGAGATATAGATGCTTTAAGTGAGATAAAGTGAGGAGGGGAAGTTCCTTTTCTGATTGAAGGGAACGTTGCAGCAGTAGGTAGAGATGAAGGATCATCTGGTGAGGCTTTATGGGTGGAACTGAGAAATAGGAAGGGAGCAATCACTTTGTTGGAATAATTACTATAGACCTCCAAATAGTCCTTGGCGATTAAAGGAACAAATGTACAGTGAGAGCTGGAGATTTTAACTTTCCTAATATTGATTGGGATTGCCATAGTTTTAGAGGTCAAGATGAGCTGCTATTTATTCTGTGTTCAGGAAATTTTCAAGTGCCCTACCCAGGAGAAGGCTAACCTTGGTCTGGATAAGGAAAGGCCATGGCAGCGGAGCACTTTGGGACCAGTGACCATAGTTCCATTAGTTTGAAAGTAGTTATGGGAAGGAACAGAAAGATCAGAATCAAAACTGGATTGCTGTGAAAGATTACATTACCAGATAACACTTGGCTTTTTTCAGCCTTCACAATACTTTTGACTCCTTCAGTTGAGAGTGACAGTGGAGCACCCTCCACTGAAATTCTTATATTTGAAACATAGAAAACATACAGTACAATACAGGCCCTTTGGCCCACAAAGCTGTGCCGAACATGTCCCTACCTTAGAACTACCTAGGCTTTACCCATAGCCCTCTATTTTTCTAAGCTCCATGTAGCCATCCAGGAGTCTCGTAAAAGACATCGTTTCTACCTGCACCACCGCCACTGGCAGCCCATTCCACGCACTCATCACTCTGCATAAAAAAAACAACCCTGACATCTCTGTACCTACTTCCAAGCACCTTAAAGCTATGCCCTCTCGTGCTAGCCATTTCAGCCCTGGAGAAAAGCCTCTGACTATCCACACGGTCAATGCCTCTCATTATCTTGTACAACTCTATCAGGTCACCTCTCATCCTCTGTTGCTCCAAGAAGAAAAGGCCAAGTTCACTCAACCTATTCTCACAAGGCATGCTCCCCAATCCAGGCAACATCCTTGTAAATCTCTGCCCTTTCTATGGTTTCCACGTCTTTCCTGTAGTGCTTCAATTTGCTTCAAATCAGCATGGAAGACTTTATATTAAGTAATAGCTATACAACAGAACAATTCACAGAAACTAGTGTCAAAAATCTGTGCCATTGCTCCAATACTTACCTTAATCTAACTTGCTGTAATGTGTCTCCTCACCTTGAATGAGATTCCCAAGAAGTGGATCTGATTATTTTTAGAATTAATGAAAAGCTGTTCAGCCCTTGGCATCTACTATCCAGAACCAAGGTACTCAAACCTCAGTAACTGAACTATATTATGCAGATGATGCTCATGTGTATGCATACTCAGAGATCGAACTCTACGCCATTCTTCACTCTCCTTACTGAAACATGAGATGATGAGTCTCTCACTCGATATCTCCAAAGTGTGCATTCTCTACAAACTACCTGCATTTTACTATCTTGTCCTCCAACAACAAAGTTTGCAGTAGGACCCTGGAAAATATGAACAACTACTTTTTGGCAAAGGTAAACATTGATGATGAAAGTAACCACTATCTTCACTGACTCAGCAAAACATTTGATCAATTGAGGAAAAGACCTGGCATGAAGCACATAGATTCGCAGGCATCAGTGATCGCTGTCCTACGTCCACCTTAGGTCTGGGTAACCTACATCAGACACTCCAAGGAATCAGAAAAATATCATCAATTCTTTCCCTGCAAAAATTCTCTGAATTTACTATACAGACAAGTGAGCCAACCCTGGCCAACACCCCTGATGTTCATATCCTAGTTAAACTCAGTCAGCTCTGTAGGAGAGGCTACCTTTTTTGTATGTCCAAAACCAAAACCTGAATCATCTTTTCTGAATGCACGCTATTCTATGATGGGAAGAGATAACTAGGTAAACAGGAAGAGAGTCCTGACGAAGGGTCTCGGCCTGAAACGTCGACTGCACCTCTTCCTACAGATGCTGCCTGGCCTGCTGCGTTCACCAGCAACTTTGATGTGTGTTGTCAGCAGTACATTCTTGTTTTTATATTCTAATCCTCTTGGAATCCTAACATTGCATTTGGCTTTTATACTATAAATTCAAACTGCAAGTTAACCTTGAAGAAACCCTGATTTAGGACTCACAAGTCTCTTTGTACCTCTGATTTCTGAATTTTCTCCCTATTTAGAAAATAGTCTAGATCTTTATTCTTCCTACCAAAATGCATAATGCCATGCATCCTCATACTGTATTCCATCTGCCACTTCTTTGCCTACTCTCCCAATCTCTCCAAGTGCTTTTGCAATCTCCCTACACTTATCTGTTCCTTTGCATATCTTGGTACCATCTGCAAACTTGGCCACAATTCCATCAGTTCCTTCAACCAGATCATGAATGCATAAAGTGAAAAATTGCAATCCCAACACTGACTTCTGTGGAACTTGACTAGTTATGGATAGCCATCCTGAAAAGGACTCTTTTATATCCCCTTTCTGACTTCTGCATTCAGTCAATCTTCTAACCCTGCTAGTAGCTTGCTTCTAAGTCTCTTGTCTTGAAACACCGTTGAGTGTGGCACCTTGTCAAAGACATTCTGAAAATCCAGTTAACTGATATCCATCAACATGTCTGTCTCCATCAAGGCCAGTGTATATGGGCCACTGAAAGGCTGAGGTGGGCTGCATTGTGTAGCTACTCCAATCCATCTAGTGAAGATATTATGATGTTGCCATTGCTCAATGGATTCGCAGTATGATGCAGCACTATACTGGTGATTCAGGCCATCGTACTGGTGCCTGAAAGAGCTAACCAGTTAGTCCCAGCTTCTTGTTCTTGGCCAATTGCCCTGCAATTTTTTTTTCAATTTTCTTTCGATTGATGTTATAAATTTATTTCAATTTTCTTTCATGCAGTGTAATCCAGACCATAAAGTCCTATGTATGTTTTGTCATCAAGTTGCCATACACCTTAATTCCAGAATCTGAATCAGAATCAGGTTTATCATCACCGGCATGTGTTGTGAAATTTGTTAACTCAGCAGCAGCAGTTCAATGCTGTACGTGATAATACAGAAAGAAAAAAATAAGTAAATCAATCCCAGTAAGTATATATATGTGTATTAGATAGATTAAAAGTAGTGTTAAAACAGAAATAATATATTTTTTAAAATGAAGTAGTGTTCATGGGTTCAATGTCCATTTAGGAACAGTATGGCAGAGGGGAAGAAGGTGTTCTTGAATCGCTGAGTGTGTGCCCTTAGGCTTCCGTACCCCCTTCCTGATGGTAACAATAAGAAGAGGACATACCCTGGGTGATGACGGTCCTTAGTAATGGATATTGCCTTCCTGAGGCACCACTCCTTGAAGATATCTTGGGTATTAGAAACATAGCAATATAGAAAACCTACAGCACAATGCAGACCTTTCGGCCCACAAAGCTGTGCCAAACATGTCCTCACCTTAGAAATTACCTAGTGTTACCCATAGCGCTCTATTTTTATAGCCTTTATAGGCATCCGTTAGTCTTGTAAGACCATAGATTTGTGTCTTGGAAGGTTTCTGGGGTGCAGGCCTGGGCAAAGTTGTATGGAAGACCGGCAGTTGCCCATGCTGCAAGTCTCCCCTCTCCACGCCACTGATGTTGTCCAAGGGAAGGGCATTAGGGCCGATACAGCTTGGTGTCGTTGCAGAGCAATGTGTGGTTAAGTGCCTAGCTCAAGGACACAACACGCTGCCTCAGCTGAGGCTCGAACTAGCGACCTTAGATCACTAGACCAACAACTTAACCACTTGGCCACGCGCCAACACAGAGTTAGTACCTCTGTACTAGATGAGTCGACTAATTTAGAAACGTAGAAAGCCTACAGCAAAATACAGGCCCTTCAGCCCACAAAACTGTGCCGAACATGTCCTTACCTGAGAAATTACCTAGGGTTACCCATAGCCCTCTATTTTTCTGTGCTCCATATACCTGTCCAAGAATCTCTTAAAAGACCCTATCATATCCACCTCCATCACCGTCGCCAGCAGCTCATCCCACACACTCACCACTCTCTGCATAAAAAATTTACCCCTGGTATCTCCTCTGTACCTACTTCCAAGCACCTTCAAACTGTGCCCTCTTGTGCTAGCCATTTCAGCCCTGGGAAAAAGCCTCTGACTATCCACACGATCAATGCTTCTCATCATCTTATACACCTCTATCAGGTCACCTCTCATCCTCCATCACTCCAAGGAAAAAAGGCCGTTCACTCAACATATTCACACAAGGCTCCCCAATCCAGGCCACATCCTTGTAAACCTCCTCTGCACCCTTTCTATGGTTTCCACGTCCTTCCTATAGTGAAGTGACCAGAACTGAGCACAGTACTCCAAGTGGGGTCTGACTGGGGTCCTATATACAGTAGCTGCAACATTACCCCTTGGCTGCTAAACTCAATCCCACGATTGATGAAGGCCAATGCACCGTATGCTTTCTTAACCACAGAGTCAACCTCCACAGCAGCCTTGAGTGTCCTATGGACTCGGACCCCAAGATCCCTCTGATCCTCCACACTGCCAAGAGTCTTACCATTAATACTATATTCTGCCATCATGTTTGACCTACCAAAATTAACCACCTCACACTTATCTGGGTTGGACTCCATCTGCCACTTCTCAGCTCATTTTTGCATCCTATCAATGTCCCTCTGTAACTTCTGACAGCCCTCCACACTATTCATAACACCTCCAACCTTTGTGTCATCAGCAAATTTACTAACCTATCCCTCCACTTCCTCATCCAGGTAATTTATAAAAATCACGAAAAGTAGGGGTCCCAGAACAGATCCCTGAGGCACACACTGGTGACCGACCTCCATGCAGAATATGACACTTCTACAACCACTCTTTGCCTTCTGTGGCAACCCCGTTCTGGATCCACAAAGAAATTTCCCCCTGGATCCCATGCCTCCTTACTTTCTCAATAAGCCTTTCATGGGGTACCTTGTCAACTGCCTTGCTGAAATCCATATACACTACAGCTACTGCTCTACCATCATCAATGTGTTTAGTTACATCCTCAAAAAATTCAGTCAGGTTCGTAAAGCATGAACTGCCTTTCACAAAGCCATGTTGACTATTCCTAATCATATTATGCCTCTCCAAATGTTCATAAATCCTTCCTCTCAGTATCTTCTCCATCAACTTACCAACTACTGAGGTAAGACTCACTGGTTTATTATTTCCTGGGCTATCTCTACTCCCTTTCTTGAATAATGGAACAACATCCACAACCCTCCAATCCTCCGGAACTTCTCCCATCCCCATTGATGATGCAAAGATCATCACCAGAGGCTCAGCCATCTCCTCCCTCACCTCCCACAGTAGCCTGGGGTACATCTCATCTGGTCCCGGAGACTTAACCAACTTGATGCTTTCCAAAAGCTGCTGCACGTCCTCTTTCTTAATATCTACATGCTCAAGCTTTTCAGTCCACTGCAAGTTATCCCTACAATCGCCAAGATCCTTTTGTGTAGTGAATACTGAAGCAAAGTACTCATTAAGTACCTCTACTATCTCCTCCGGTTCCATACATACTTTTCCACTATCATACTTGATTGGTCCTATTCTCTCACGTTATCCTCTTGCTCTAAACATACTTGTAGAATGCCTTGGGATTTTCCTTAATCCTGTCCGCCAAGGCCTTCTCATGGCCCCTTCTGGCTCTCACACTGTCTCCAAGCTTTCTCTATTTGTGAGCCAACCGCCTCTTCCTCCATCTCTTCAGTTTGGATCCCACCCCCCAGCAATCCTAGTTTAAACTCTCCCCAGTAGTCTTAGCAAACCTCCCCGCCAGAATATTGGTCCCCCTGGGATTCAAGTGCAACCTGTCCTTTTTGTACAGGTCACTCCTGCTCCAAAAGAAGCCCCAGTGATCCAGAAATCTGAATCCCTGCCCCCTGTTCCAATCCTTCAGCCACACATTTATCCTCCACCTCACTCTATTCCTATTCTCACTGTCGCAGTAATCCCAAGATGACTATCTTTGTGGTCCAGCTTCTCAACTTCCTTCCTAACTCCCTGTAGTCTGCTTTCAGGACCTCCTCCTTTTTCCAGCCTATGTCGTTGGTACCAATATGTACCACGACCTCTGGCTGTTCTCCTTCCCACTTCAGGATATCTTGGATGCGATCAGAAACATCCCGGACCCTGGCACCTGGGAGGTAAACTACCATCCGTGCTTCTTCCCTGCATCCACAGAATCGCCTGTCTGACTCCCTAACTACAGAGTCCCCTATCACTGCTGTCGTCCTCTTCCTTTCCCTACCCGTCTGAGCCACAGGGCCACACTCTGTCCTTCCCCCAGGTAGGCCGTTCCCCCCCAACAGTACTCAAGCAGGAGTACATATTGCCAAGGGGTACAGTCACAGAGGTGCTCTCTCAACTCTAACTCCTGCCCTTCCCTCTCCTGACTGTTACTCACTTATTTGTCTCCCCACGCCCCAGTGTGACTACCTGCCTATAGTCCTCTCTATCACCTCCTCACTGTCCCTGACCAGGCGAAGATCATTGAGCTGCATCTCCAGTTCCCTAACACGGTCCCTAAGGAGCTGCAGCTCAACGTGCCTGGCGCAGATATGGCCGTCCGGGAGTCTCCTGGACTTCCCACATCTGACACCGAGCACAGAACGCTGGCCTCACACACATACCTCCTGTCTGTATACTGCTCAGGCAATGTACCTTGCCTCAACCCGTTAATGCTGAAGCCCCATTGAGCCAAAGCCTTCCTATTCTGTCTCCCTCTACTCCCTCTAATTTGACAACTTTCTGTAGCTTCTTTCAGTCTAGTGTGGTAGCCTCCCCACCCTCCCCACCCCCACCCCCGTACCAGACAGTGATGCTCTCCATGATAAGTCTATAGAAGTTTTCGAGTGTTCTAGTTGACAAACTAAATTTCTTCAAACTCCTAGTGAAATATAGCTGCTGCCTGGCCTTTTTTATAGCTGCATCAATATGTTGCGACCAGGTTAGATCTTCGAAGGTCTTGACACCCAGGAACTTGCAATGGCTCACTCTTTCCTCTTCTGATCCCTTGATGAGGATTGGTACGTATTTCCTCGCTTTACGCTTTCTGAAGTCCACAGTCAGCTCTTTCTTCTTACTGATACTGAGCGCAAGGTTGTTGCTGCTGGTATATCTCAGCTCCTGTGAGCCCTCCCATTTCCATCTGTGATTCTATGGTTGTATCATCAGCAAATTTATAGATGATACTTGAACTATACTTAGCCACACAGTCATGGGTATAGAGAGAATAAAGCAGAGAGCTAAGCACACACCTCTGAGGTGCGCCACTGTTGATCGCCAGTGAGGAGGAGATATTATTACCAATCCGCACAGATTGAGGTCTTCTGGTTAGGAAGTCTAAGATCCAGTTACAGAGGAAGGTACAGAGGCCCAGGTTCTATAACTTATCAATCAGGATTGTGGGTAAGATGGTGTTAAATGCTGAGCTATAGTCAACGATCAGCATCCTGACATAGGTGTTTGTATTGTCCAGGTGATCAAAGGCTGTGCGAAGAGCCATTGAGAATGCCTCTGCCATAGAGTTATTGTGGTGATAGACAAATTGCAGTGGGTCCAGGTCCTTGCTGAGGTAAGAATTCATTCTAGCCATGATCAACCTCTCAAAGCATTTCATCACAGTAGATGTGAGTGCTACTGTGTGATAGTCATAATGGTACCTCACACTATACTTCTTAGGCACTGGTATAATTGCTGCTATTTTGAAGCAGGAGTCCTGATGAAGGGTCTCAGCCGAAATGTTGACTGTTCACTCTTTTCCATAGATGCTGGCTGGCCTGCTGAGTTCCTCCAGCATTTTGTGTGTAATGCCTGTACAAATTGGTGGTTAGTTTGAAGATAGTAGTATTTTTTTGTGCCTGATGCCATGTCCTTCTGGTTGGTATAGGTCACAAAGATTAAGAAGTGGTTTTGAATCATCCCTGGTGAATAACTGTGTTACCTTTAGTAAGTGGTACCTACTGCAGTCACAATGATCTGGTGGTGGAGGGAGTGAGTATTTAGTGTAGTGGATGGGTGAAGTGAACTGGGCTGCATTGCACTGGATGACCCGAAGCATTCTAAGCTCAAGTGGATAGTATTCCATCACGCTTTGTATTTGTAGCTTGCAGGTAGTGGAAAGGCTTTGTGGAGATTGGAGATGAATCATTCAGCATCGGATACTCACAGTGACCTGCTTTTGTAGCAGCATTATTTATGTAGCTGGTCCAATCTAGTTAAGGCTGGCAAATACCGCCCCCCCCCCCCCCCGCCACATACCCCTTCAAACATCACACTGCCGAATCTCCTGTATTGATGATAACAGCTAGGGACTGTGATAGTAAAATTGCTAAGTGTCATGAGTAAGTTTTCAAACTTCGCTGGAGATAGTAATTATCTGGCAGTGTCATGGTATGAATGTTACTTACCATCTACCAGACCATACCTGAATGGAACATGCATGCTTGTTTTGTAATCAGTCATGGATCGAATTGAGCATTAAGCAATATTCACTGAACATATATTGTATATTTTTGTTCCTATTATGTTAATTGATAAATCAAGTGAAGATGGCTGGAGATAGGACATCACTTAGAAGTTCCAAAGCAATGGCAAGGCTGACCTAACAACCACAACATCTTTCCTTTCTGTTAGTATTCCCATTCATCTCCATTGACTTCTGTTTTAAAAAGATTGCTTGGTGTCAAGGGTAGCCTCAAAATCAATGTCATTTACACTCATCACTTGAATTTTGCAGTTTAGTCTAATCTTCACTCAATATTGCTTGGAATTCTAGAGTCAAATGATCCAGGCAAAGGTCCAGTGAAATCGACTAAAGTTGAGGAAATGCTGTTTGACACACTCTTGAATTTTTCATCAGCTTGTAAGTGACTGGTGAATAATGAGACAGTGATTAGATTGGAGTTGTACTATTCTATGTGGCAAGGATCCACATTATTGAGTAGATATCAATGCTCTACCTGTAGTGGAACAACGGGACTTGTTGTTCTGGAATACAGTACATCTTCATCACCATATCCAGTTATTTTCTGTTCTCATGGTCTCTAATGCTGATTATGATGTTTTGCATCCATGCAGTCCAGTGTTGTAACTCTGTCAAATTGGCACCCTCTTTTTAGACATGCCTTGTTGTATTCTTCGTGTTCCTGCCTCGTTAAACTAGGGGTTGTCTCGAGGCTTGATGATACTGTTACAGTTATAGACACAAGAGATTGTAGAAGCTGAATATAGAGCAACACACCACATGTCAGAAAGACTCAATGAATCAGACAGCATGAATGGACAGAAGTGAACAGTCAACTTTTTGGGTCAGGACACTTCATCCTGAGTAGGTGGATAAATCACATTACTTACATAACATTATGATGTTGTAATTTGCTAAGCTCTTCCTTAAGAATTTTCTATGCTCCAGCCTAGTCTCCTTGGCTTGAGAATGCCATCTTAGTTATACACAGGAGATATTTTAGGACTTTATTTCTTTATGAACTGAAATATTTTCTAGACTAGCTTAATTTCATGGAAGTTATGTCCATGTATAACAACAGTCAGATGGTTTTCACTGCCTGAATCATGCATGTGAGCATGGAACAATTATATCATACTATAATACTGAGAACCTGCAGAATCTGCAAAAAGAAAATCTAATGAGGTGTTTATTAGCTACTGTTCTATTCGTTCTATTCTCACTGACCTGGCAGTCCCACAAAGCTACATCATCCTACCTGCTTTGGGAACTAAAGCTGTTGACTGATTATTATGTTGGATGTTCATCAACACTCTGCTGTTTTCTAATTTGTGTTATATTTTTCTCCTCCATATCTGGATTAAGAGTCTATGGAACTGCTGCTCAAGAAAAACATATTGAATATGTGATTAAACCTCTCCAAATTGTTACACAGACCTTCTGGCTGGTGCTCAGAGGGACCTAGGTAAATTGCAACATATGTGATGGTATTGCGTTTGAAGACCGTGAAGTTTTAAACTCAAACAAAGACCTTAAGCTCTATCCGATATAGATAGATACATGTACTCTCACTGAAGAGAGATTATACTGTAACTACCCAATCTTCAAAGACTAGTTCACTTCACTGTTTATTCTCCTTTGCGAGTTTAGCTGCCAAAATCCACTCTTAGACCAGAGTGTGCCCCCCCCAAACGAGGAGAAGATACTTCCAACTAACAAAATAGTTTAAACACAGTCCATTTATTTTCAGTGATATATGTTTAAATCCAAACAATATCTTAAAACACATTTAACACTCAGAGGATTTCTGCCTTATAAAAGACTTCTAATTTACAAACCATTTCGAAAACAGAGAATTTCCAGAATACGAGTACAATTATATTAATTAAAAAGACGTACTAATGATGCCGATGAACAAATTGCCTGTCACAGAAATTGAAGCCCGAGAAATAGATTCAAGTCGACTCCGTGTTTCTGTCATTCTTCTTGATGTAACTCAACCATTCCTAAAAAGCTTGGACTGCTCTCTACATATACAGTCTATAATTTTTCTGCCACTTGGGTGATGCCATATGTATATATTATTTCCTCAGATACCCTTTATAAACAAATTGCCTAAAAGCTTCTTGGAAACACAGATCCCAGGTACCCACAATTAATACTGTGAAACAGCAACTTCCAACTTACGAACACATCGGCCTTCTAATATGCTAAGTGATATTATCCATCTATTCTGCAAGCTTCCTTGAGCTAAATAACATAGCTAGTGTTGTCTATTTGAAATAAGACCAATTAACATACCAGTATCTTATACTGCACCTCCAGGTGCTGTGACCCAATATTCTATATTTTATAGATGGTGAATCTGTTTGCAAAGCTGTCCTTTCAACTTACAATTGATCATTGCTTGGCAACGCACACAAAATGCTGGGACTTGGCAGGTAGGGACTTAGGCAGCATCTATGGAAAAGAATAGACAGTCTATATTTTGGGCCGAGACCCTTCTTCAGAAGGAAGGGAGAGATGCCAGAATAAAAAGGAGAGAGGGGAAGGACGGCTAGCTAGAAGGTGAGAGGTGAAGCCAGTTGAGTGAAAAAGATCAACGGCTGGAGAAGAAAGAATCTGATAGGAGAGGAGAGTGGACCATAGCAGAAAGGGAAGGAGGATGGGACCCATGGGGAAGTAATAGGCAGGTGAGAAGAAGTAAAAGGTCAGATTGGAGAATGGGGGGGGCAGGGAATTTGTTTACTGGAAGGAGAAATTGATATTCATGCCATCAGGTTGGAGGCTACTCAGACAGAATATAAGGTGTTGCTCCTCCACCCTGAGGGTGGCCACATCTTGGCACATGAGGAAGCCGTGGATTGACACATCGGAACGTGAATGGGAATGGGAATTAAAATGTTTGGCCACTGGGAAGTCCTGTTTGTGGCAGATGGTGCTTAGGAACTTGACAAAGCCCTCCTCCAACTTATGGCAGGTCTCACCAATGTAGAGGAGTCCGCATTAGGAGCACCAGGCACAACAGACAACCTCAGCAGATTTGCAGGTGTGGTTTTGCCTCACCTCGAAGGACTGTTTGGGGCCCTGAATGGAGGTGAGGGAGGAGGGGAAGAACAAGTGTAGTGCTCAGGCTGCTTGCAGGGTCAGTGCCTGGGGGGAGTTTAGAGGATGAATGGACGAGGGAATCGTGGAGGGTGTGATCCCTGCAGAAAGCGGAGATTTGGTGGAAGTTGTAGAGGATAATGTATTGGATGCGGAGGCTGTTGGGGTAGCAGGTAGGTAGGGACTCTATCACTATTAAACCAATGAAAAGATGGGGGGAGCAAGATGTATGGGAAATGAAGGAGATGCAGATGAGGGCACCATCAATAGTGGAGGAAGGGAAACCTCGTTCTTTAAAGGAGGATATCTCTGATGTCCTGGAATAGAAATCTCCCTCCTGGGAACAGATGCAGCAGAGGTGAAGAAACTGAGAAAAGGGAATAACATTTTTACAGGAGATAGGGTGGGAAGAGGTGTAGTTGAGATAACTATGGGAATCTGTAGGCTTGCAAAAGATGTCGGTTGACGGTTTGTCTCCAGGGATGGAGACAGAGAGATCGAGAAAGGGGTGGGAGGTGTCAGACATGGACCAAGTGAATTTAAGGGCAGGGTGGAAGTTAGAGGTAACGTTGATAAAATTGATGACCTCAACATGAGTACATGAAGCAATGCAATCATCGATGTAGTGGAGGAAGAGTTGGGGAGAATAACCAAGGGAGGCTTCGAACATAAACTGTTCTACATAGCCAATGAAGAAGCAGGCATAGCTAAGGCTCATGCGAGTTTCCATGGCTACCCTTTGAGCTAGGAGACAGTGTGAGGAGCTGAAGGAGAGATTGGCCAGGGTGAATACCAGCTGTGCCAGACAGAGGAGGGTGGTGGTGGAGGGGGATTTGGTCGGTTCTTTTGTCAAGAAAGAAGTGGAGAGATTTGAGGTCTTCTTGATAGGGGATAAGAGTGTACAGGGACTGAACATCCATAGTGAAGGTGAGGTGGTTAGGGCCAGGGAATTTTAAGTTACTGAGGAGATAGACTACATGAGAAGTGACATGGATGGAAGTAGGTGGGAAGTGACTGAACCAAGGGGGCTAGAATGGAATTGAGATATGAGGACAGGAGTTCAGTAGGGCTGGATCAGGTGGAGATAATAGGCCAACCTGGACAGTCTAGTATATGGGTCTTGGTTAGGAGGTAGAAGCAAGCAGTGTGGGTAAATTGGTGGCAGTGGTTGGGTGTTTTGCAGAGAGGATGAGGTCAGTGACAGTGTCAAGATAGTTTTATGAAGGATTGGAGTGGAGACCTCCTTGAAGGGTAGGTATGAGGAGGAGCAATGAGAGGGGGTTTTACTGATCTCCCATTGAAGAGAAGATTTAAATGTCTTCAGGGTAGGCATCCATCAAGCAGACTTTGCAGTGAAGTAGTCAATCACTAGCATGAAAATATCTGTCAATGCTGGAAATCCAAAGCAGCACACAAAACGCTGGAGGAACTCAGCAGGTCAGGCAGCATCTATGGAAAAGAATAAGCCATCAATATTTCAGGCCAAGACCCTTATTACTTGCTACTTGATTGTTGCTTGCCATTTACACTAAAAACTGGCTCCAATTTATGACCAGCAACTAAACAAAGAATATATGCTGGAAGGTTATCTTATTCAAAAACAACCCTTTGATCGCTAGAAGTGTCAGCTGCTGTGTTTAGGAAGCCAAGCTAATTTAATCTTGGCTTAGCTGTCATAAGTCACAGTCTCAAAATAAGGGCTCAACTATTCAAGACAGAGGTGGATAGGCGACTTTCACCCAGAGGTTTGTGAATCATTAGGTAAATATGGTCCCTGGAGAACTATAGAGGCTCAGTCACTGAGTATATTCAAAAGAGAATCAAGAGTTTTGGAAATTAAAGGAATGAAAGAAATGGAGTCAGTGCAGAAAAGTAGTACTGAGGCAAAAAATGCAACCACGATCTGATTGAACAGCGGAGAAAGCATGTAGGGTGAACATTCTGGTCCTGCAACATTCACTCTGTATGCTTACATTCTTATGTAATTTGCCCATATTTAGATCTCCATTGAAATGAAGTACATCTATTAGATCTTCCCAATCCATTTTTGCTAACCACAATTATTAACAAATCCTTCACCATTCCTTGCACTGCCATTACACAATACCTCACCAGGAAGCAGGAACCAGGACCTGTGAATGGCAGTGGAATAGCAGAGTATAACTGCTCACACTTGTGGGTGACCCATCAACAAATGATTGGGCTTTCATCCATCCTCACAGGAGAAGCACTGATTTTATCAGTGATCTTATATGTAGTCCATGCCGCTGGCCTGCATTTACCAGTGGGGAAGGTACCATCATCTTCCAGATAGACTTACAGCTTCACAGTCTGTGGAGTGACCCTGCATGGTCACATTAGAAACCATAGAAACCATAGAAACTACAGCACAGAAACAGGCCTTTTGGCCCTTCTTGGTTGTGCCGAACCATTTTCTGCCTAGTCCCACTGACCTGCACACGGACCATATCCCTCCATACACCTCCCATCCATGTATCTGTCCAATTTATTCTTAAATGTTAAAAAAGAACCCGCATTTGCCACCTCGTCTGGCAGCTCATTCCATACTCCCACCACTCTCTGTGTGAAGAAACCCCCACTAATGTTCCCTTTAAACTTTTCCCCCCTCACCCTTAACCTATGTCCTCTGGTTTTTTTCTCCCCTTGCCTCAGTGGAAAAAGCCTGCTTGCATTCACTCTGTCAATATCCATCATAATTTTATATACCTCTATCAAATCTCCCCTCATTCTTCTACACTCCAGGGAATAAAGTCCTAACCTATTCAACCTTCCTCTGTAACTGAGTTTCTCAAGTCCCGGCAACATCCTTGTAAACCTTCTCTGCACTCTTTCAACCTTATTTATATCCTTCCTGTAATTTGGTGACCAAAACTGAACACAATACTCGAGATTCGGCCTCACCAATGCCTTATACAACCTCATCATAACATTCCAGCTCTTATACTCAATACTTTGATTAATAAAGGCCAATGTACCAAAAGCTCTCTTTACGACCCTATCTACCTGTGATGCCACTCTTAGGGAATTTTGTATCTGTACTCCCAGATCCCTCTGTTCCACTGCACTCCTCAGTGCCTTAGCATTAACCCTGTATGTTCTACCTTAGTTTGTCCTTCCAACATGCAATACCTCACACTTGTCTGTATTAAACTCCATCTGCCATTTTTCAGCCCATTTTTCCAGCTGGTCCAAGTCCCTCTGAAGGCTCTGAAAACCTTCCTCACTGTCTACTACACCTCCCATCTCTGTATCATCAGCAAACTTGCTGATCCAATTTACCACATTATCATCCAGATCATTGATATAGATGACAAATAACAATGGACCCAGCACTGATCCCTGTGGCACACCACTAGTCACAGACCTCCACTCAGAGAAACAATTCTCTACCACCACTCTCTGGCTTCTTTCATTGAGCCAATGTCTAATCCAATTTACCACCTCTCCATATATACCTAGCGACTGAATTTTCCTAACTAACCTCCCATAGGTTGTTCTAGGCTTTCCTGCCGTAGGAGCCACATATCTGTTCTCTATCTCCTTTGTATTCTGTGTTGCAGGGCTTATTATGTTTATTATGGTAACTAGTCCCATGAGCGGGGGTGCGGTAAGGTGAAAGGAATAAGTTATGTATTCTTGCTTATTTCGAGGCAGTTTGCAGCTTGGAACCAGGGGAGATCATATCTCTTGCTGACTGTTGAGACAACGCTGAATAGTGCTGAGCTTACACTTGGTACACTTAAGTTCATCGCTTCAACGTAGTATGTTTGCTAATTGTTAATAAAGGATCGAGTCAGGGATTCGACTTTTGGTGCAATCGTTGGAGCTGGGGGCACATCATGTAAGTATAACAAGTCTGTAGTGGTTGCAGGCTGGCGGCAACTGTGTCGGTTTGGTTTTACCACTATGCCTGCCTTCACCATCCTTGTGAACTTCGATTGTTCAATTTTGACACTTTATGATGTGACACTGGATAAAGGCAGAGGTGTAACCATTACTGTTCTCTTCCATGTGACCGACACCCACGCTCCAGAATCTCCTCTCATCTGAAGCAGCTCCACGTTTTTGAATGCCAATTCCTAAGGGAATTCTGTCTTAGTGTTAATAAATGGATACATTCTCCACCTTCGGATTTTTGTTTGAAAATTTTCCATCACCCTTGCTTAAAAGTTTAAATCAATATGTAAATACACATTTTTATTAGTAGTTCGCTAGTAGTGAACTACAGAAGGCAATACATGACATCCCTGGATGTGTTGTTCATTAATGTTAATGGATCATTTCACTTTATGTTTCTATGTACATGATAAACAAATCTGAATCTGAGATATGAAATAATTATCCAAAGTTCAATAATTTTCAGATTATTTTTTCGCTGGTTACCAATGAAAACTATTTCTAACCTTCAGCACAGGAAAATAGGGCCAACGTACCTGGTTGAATTGGTAGAGTTTCGTGTCTACTTCCCTTTTGGTATCTCCATGCTGCATGGGAAAATTTAGGTCAGCATTTTGAGTAATAATTTGTATTGATTTAGGGGCAAAAGTACCACCTGAACTTTATAATCACATTGTTGCCCTGAATCACCCATATTCTCCAGTGAGGTTCCAGACATCCAGTGTTATTGTTGATAAAGCTATTTTATCAGACACACTGTCCTTTTCTCTTTGTGCTGCTGCAATGAAGAAACAAACCATTTCTCATGCTGTTTTTATATTCAGGTCTGAGTATCACAATTGCACTACTTCAATTAACCCCTTTCCCACTAGCAATTAGGTCTGTATGTATGCTTATCAGAAAATACTAAATGTTTAAAATGTATTCCTACAAAAGGAAGTCCATTGATGCTTGTTATCTTTATATAGTAAGTTTAATCTACTGAAGGTTGAAGGATATTTTTTCAATTTATAAAAATAATGCTTTGTAAGATTGAATATTGTAAAAAAAATAAGCAAGAAATCAATATCTAAGACTGAGAAGTAAGTCTCTCTTTAATGCTTAAATGGTTGTGTAATAATTTGGAATCTGTTACTGTAATGTTGCTGCAGTCTTCAAAATATTATCTCCACATCATATCCAAAGTTAAATAATTAAATACTTCCAGTATTTATCTTCTTATCCATGGTCTAAAGTAACCTCAGACTTAACCCTGAAAATAATTTCCAGCCTTGGGTGTAATATACATATGCACTTTTCTTTCCAATTAGAAACTGAATCTTTAAGTTAATTTTTAGCTTGACATTGATATGCTGTTTTTCATAAAAGCCTAATTACACAATATGTACACTTTGGCATTCATTTCTGTCCTAGTGGCTTTCTCAAATGATGTTTGTAAAATTTGCAATTTCATATTACAGCTTAAAAATTAAAAACTGCAGGAGGCTAGCATTAAAATGAGAATTCATTTCAGGGAAAGCCCCATAGACAAAATTCACCCTAATAGAATTGTGCATAAGGGGCTGCAAATCATGATCTATTGTTACACAGGGGAAGGCTTGTCAAAACCAGTATTGTTGGCCTGTAGTTGTATTCACAGTATTAAAACCATCAGTGAAGTCACTGTGGGGAAAAAAATTGAACATTATCAAAGAACAGTAAATTAGCAAGAAATTAAAGCATATATTTTTGCATTTTCAAAACAAAAGGTCTCTTTATTAGAAACCTTTCTTCAGCGACTTAATATTCATAGGACTAATTTGCATAACTAAATCAATTTCCACTGGTGAGAAAAGAACAAAGTTTTCTTTAATTTTTTTCCTTTCAATGAGCTCCATAATTTTTGATTAAAATTTTATACTACTAGTTGAGCAGTGTAAGGAGTTTAACCTCATTATTTAGGAAGAAACCCTGCTACAAAAAGAATATATCTCCTTAAAAATCGTCACTGATCCAAAACAGGCAATGGCCTTGTGGGTTTATTCGGCACTGCATTCTTGCTCCTGATATATTTTATTTTTATTTTGCAATTGCATACCATCTAATATATACTGTAACACCAGCATCAAAAATACCAGAAAGATTTGAAAAATAGATTTTAATGATTATTTTAGATTTTATGTCAAAGTTATTTCTAAGGAACAATGGTAAGTATAATAAATTACTAAAAATCAAAAGGTTCTTGCTTTTCATGTGTGGAATAGAATTACTGTCAATCTCCTATGTGATTAAGCTAACTTTTGCAAAACAAATTTTATTTCCATTATTGTTACCAGAATTTGCAGATAATGAGAATTATTCTTGTGTATGAATAACCTGTAGAATTTTGAACGGTGTTGAAAATATGAAAAAATGCATTTATTAGACAGCTGAATTACATTGTTACAAAATATGAAAATAGTAAAATATCATCACAAATCACTGGAAAATTGCACTAGATAACTAAATGTTTATTAGTTTCTTTACCACAAGATTTGCTCCTGGTTCAATGCATTAACCTGCAATGAAATGGTCCTGTATGATTTAAAATGCCACTGGAATTATAGCAAAAATAATAATGTTAGCATCAGCAATCATTCTTAACACCAAAGCATACTGCAGGAACAAGTTTTTGAATGATATTTTTGTCAGAGAAGCCAGGAGAAAAAGTGAATGTGTTCGTGCAAATGGGGCCCCTCATTTACATTTAGCACATTGTGACATGGTGGTGAATTACAGGAAATATACATCTCACTCATCAATAAAACAGCAAAGGATAGCAAAGGACAGAAATAAAATGATTACTTCCTGATTACTTAATGATGTACATTTTTCACGTTTTATCGTAACAGACAGGCCTATTCCTAGATCCTAGAAGACTGTTGCTAACCTAATTATTCAGGCAAGCTTCCATTTTGAATTATAGGGTTTAACAGGTGTGATGAATACAATGTCACAGTATATTATGAAATGATATTAGTAAATTCATACTGGAGCTTTGTTGCTTGACCTTATTGTTTATATTCCTGTTCAAGTCGTTTCACTGAATTTTCTCTACACCAGTGGTGTTGTACTGATGTAATTTTAAGTTTCATAATGGAAGAGATAGAAAAGTATAATTTTCTGTCACAGTATGCCAGATATTTCCGGTCAGCAATAAAACACGGTTGAAAGTAACATAAAATATATATATTTTAGAAATAGGTTTCAATATTCGGTAAAACAATCCCTGCTGAATTACCATTTAATGTTACTCTATTATAATTGACTCTAAGCTTGTTTTCAAACCATCACAGTGATAGGAAGAATAAACATTAAAATAGGCAATGAGATAACTGACAAATTAACAGAAAAAGACTAATTAAAATATAAACAGTAAACGTTTTCTAATTGTGCATTACAGAAGGTTGTTTTAGGAATAGGCTTTCATTCTGATTTCATAGAAAGAATGCAGGAAATACTCAGAAGGTTAGGCAGCTCTTTTGGAGTAAGATAAACAGAGGAACATGTTTATGTTCGACGACCTTGCATCCATAAATCTGCATCATGTTTAATCCCACTAGAGTAGCTAGGCAAGTACAATATACATAAATGATGCTATATATTTCAGTCATTACCTTATCATGACTATGTATATGATGGTTATTTACACTTTGGATTATTTACACTTTGCATGACAATTTTTCTTTATGTTCTGGCAGCCAACATGACCTGAAAAAAATTGCCTGTTATGTTACCTTCTCAATTAACCTTAACGTGTTCTTCATAATTGCAATGTTTTAACTACATGTTCTTCTTCTTATGTGGGACTGCATTCTTCACCCATTTGAATTCATCAGACTCAAGGCCTGGTTAGGTCCTTTTAGCTGTGGGAATGACTCACATTGAGCATGTCTGGTGGGAGCATGCAATCAAAATACTATTTATTGTTCAAAGTGCTATTCAAATGAAAGCTTTCTGGAAGGTCAAAGGCTTTAGATGCTCAATAAATCAGTATGTTAAAAGTCATCACGGGAAATTTTTTGTCTCACTTATGTTTAAGGATGTATAAATAGAGAGTCAGGCATTACACATAATGCAAATTGATTCAATTCCAATGGTACTTTCAGTTCTTTAATAGTGTTAGTTCTATACCTAATTCCTAAGTGAACTAACTGGTGATTATATCTGCCTAGCGTTTAAATATATCAACATCAGATTCAGAAAAAGACATTCAGTTTATTCCGTTCTTGGGTAAAATAAAAGTAAATGAATCTGTCGCAGTAACTTGCTCTTCTTTAATATTGACCTTTCTGGTTTTTCAAGGGAATACTTCTTAATGGTATTATCAATATCTTTTAAAACACAATCCAGTCCTCTTGTCCACTTTATGATTTTTAAAATTATAATACTGAAAGGGCAAATGAGTTATGTTAGTCATTTAGCCTTTCCACATTTTCAAAATGTGAAAATAGAAATAATGTAGTTAAAATTCCATTTCCAGTCTTTGATTTTATTGCAATAATTATCAAATTCAAGAGCATTCAGACTTGTCTGTTAGTTTTTTTTTTGTCGCTGTGAGGTCTGTTCTGACTACTTTTCCAAGTTGTAGGACGATGCTGTTAAGTAAGCACAGGATGAAGCAAGTCCAGATTCGTCTAAAATTATCAATGTTGTCACATTGCTTTAGCAATTGGCAGGGAAAGACATCCAATTTTTTCACTCCCATTCTGATGACAATTGCATTCAAGATTCGAGATTGTTTATTGTCATCCTTCAGTATATAAGTGTGTATGAATGAACTATTTCTACTCTAGATCCAATGCAGCATAAAAAATGCAATGAAAATGTAATAAATATAAATACATAAGATCAGCTTATCAGAATCGGAGTCAGAATCAGAATCAGGTTTATTATCACTGGCATGTGACGTGCAATTTTTTAACTTAGCAGCAACAGTTCAATGCAGTACTGTACATAATACAGCAGAAAAAATAATAATAAAATTTAAAAAAATACATAAGCAAGTAAATCAATTAAGTATATTGAATGGATTAAAATCATGCAAAAACAGAAATATTGTATATTAAAAGGAAAGTGAGGTAGTGTCCAAAGATTCAATGTCCATTTAGGGATCGGATGGCAGAGAGGAAGAAGCTGTTCCTGAATCACTGAGTGTGTGCCTTCAGGCTTCTGTACCTCCTACCTGAAGGTAACAGTGAGAAAAGTGCATGCCCTGGGTGCTGGAGGTCCTTAATAATGGACGCTGCCTTTCTGCCTTAAAGATGTCCTGGCTACTTTGTAAGCTAGTACCCAAGATGGAGCTGACTAGATTTATAACCTTCTGCAGCTTCTTTTGGTCCCGTGCAGTAGCCGCTCCATACCAAACAGTGATGCAGCCTGTCAGAATGTTTTTCATTGTACAACTACAGAAGTTTTTGTGTGTATTTCTTGATGTGCCAAATCTCTTCAAACACCTAATAAAGTATAGCTGCTGTCTTGCCTTCTTTATAACTACATTGATATGTTGGGACCAAGTTAGATCCTCAGAGATCTTGACACCCAGGAACTTGAAGCTGCTCA
The DNA here is from genome assembly GCF_030028105.1 of Mobula birostris. NCBI lineage: Eukaryota > Metazoa > Chordata > Chondrichthyes > Myliobatiformes > Myliobatidae > Mobula > Mobula birostris. The sequence continues at coordinate 46,880,543 of NC_092390.1, read as the reverse complement.
CTCTCTCCACTTCTGATCCCTCTATGAGGATTGATATGTGTTTCTTTGTCTTACCCTTCCTGAAGTCCACAATGAGCTCTTTCACCTTACTGACGTTGAGTGCCAGGTTGTTGCTGCTAGTTGGCATTCTCACTCCTGTACACTCTCTTATTACCACCTGAGATTCTACCAACAATGGTTGTATTGTCAGCAAATTTATAGATGGTATTTGAGCTATGCTTAGCCACACAGTAATGTGTACTGTATATAGGGAGTAGAGCAGTGGGCTAAGCACACACCCCTGAGGTGCACCAGCGTTGATCATCAGAGAGGGTGATATGTTATCACTAATCTGCACAGATTGTGGTCTTCCAGTTAGGAAGTTGAGGATCCAATCGCAGAAGGAGGTACAGAGGCCCAGGTTCTGCAACATCTCAATCAGGACTGTGGGAATGATGGTATTAAATGCTGAGCTACTTGCTAAGCTATAGTCGATGAACAGCATCCTGATGTATGTGCTTGTGTTGTCCAGGTGGTCTAAAGTCATGTGGAGAGCCATTGAGATTGTGTCTGCGGTTGACCTATTGCGGCAATATGCAAATTGCAATAGGTCCAGGTCCTTGCTGAGGCAGGAGTTCAGTCTAGTCATAACCAACCTCTCAAAGCATTTCATCACTGTCGATGTGAGTGCTACTGGGCAATAGTCATTAAGGCAGCCCACATCATTATTTTTAGGCACTTATATACATGGACTGGTTGTTTATATGTAAAGTAACAGTATCAATTATTTTCAATTAAATGAAAATTGTACAAAAATTATAAAAAAGTTAGAAAAACAAATTTTTTGAGTCAATAATGCATATGGTTATCCAATGCGGAAGGCATGCTGTTGCAAAAGCTTCCACTGCAGATGTAGTTGCCACAACCCCTCTGTCCAGAGACATCCAACACAGTGCAGAGTTGGAAAGTAATAGACGACTTCATTCAGTTTTAGATTGGCAGTACAATATCAGATATGGATTGCCAGTCTTACACATTCATGATTCTGTGCAATTATGTATCATCTGGAAGTTCTGACAATGTGCTCTGGATCATCAGACTCTTCTGAGAAGAGGCAATGTGACCTTGTTAAAGTCAGAATACAGGAAGGAGACAGAGAGCCCAGTGATGTGATGTCATGGCAACAATCTTTTGCTCAAAAACAAAAAATCAAAAGAACCGGTCATTGACTTCAGGAAGGAAGCAGCATACATGGTCCTGTTTACATCAACGGGGCTGAGGTTGAGAGTTGGAGAACTTGAGATTCCTAGAAGTGAACATCCAACCACGATGACTACCATTACCAAAAAAGCTCACCAGCACCTCTACTTCCTCAGGAGGCTTTGAACCTCACTAATTTTTATTGATGCGCTATAGAAAGCATCTTATCTGGGTGCATCATGGCTTGGTGTGGCAATTTCTTTGCCCAAGTCCACAAGAAATTGCAAGGTTGTGAACACAGTTCAGCAGATCACTGGAACTAGCTTTCCCACCGTGGACTCTGTCTATACCTCTTAGTGCCTTGGTAAAGCTGCCAGCGTAATCAAAGGCTCCATCCATCCCAGAAGCTCTCTCCTTCCATCAGACATAAGATACAAAAGCCTGAAAATAAGTACACAAGGCTCAAGAGCATCTTCTATCCCACTGATATGAGCATATTGAACAGTTCCTTAGTACAATAAGGTGGACTGTTGACCTCACAATCTACCTTGCTGTGACTTTGCATCTTACATTCTACCTGCACTGCATGGCTCTGTAACTGTTACACTTCATTTTGCACCCTGTTATTGTTTTACCTTGAACCACATCAGTGTACTATAATGTATTGATTTATATGAGTGGTCTGCAAGACAGGCTTTTCACTGTAGCTCAGTACGTGTAACAATCATAGACTAATTTACCAATTTGTTCTCCGGGCGTGCATCCTGAGGTACTAGCAGGCTATGTGCACTGGGCTTGGTTCTTCACGTACTGCTGGAGCCTTATCCTAACTCTTGTTTCTCTTTTCCTCGATCTCTACCTCTAGTGCTTTGACAACTGCATTGAAACTCTAACTTGCTGTTCACAGACAAACTTTCCTGTGGTACGAAACCTTCGCACACAATGTAGTTAAGTCCTTCCAGTGGCCGACCCGAAGTTAATGCTGACCTAATAATGACACAGTATAAAGCACAGAAAGCGGCCTTCTGGCCCACTGAATCGATGTTCTTCATCAAACACCCATTTACACTATGCTGCAGCATTGTTATTCTCTCACAATATCCATCATATCCCCCCTAGAAACAACCACACTTTGGGACAATTACCCTATCAACTGCATGCCTTGAGAGTGTGGGAAGAAACTGGAGCATTCTGAGAAACTCACGGTCAAAGGGAGAATATACAAACTCTGTTCAGCAGAGAAGATCGGGATTGAGGCTGGGTTACTGGATGAGTGAGGTAGCAGCTCTGATATCTGTGTCACTGTCTAGATACTGAGTTCTTAGTCAGAGGCACTTCTGGCATTTTAATTCCCCCAAGTAATCTAAACCTGCTCTCAGAAACCACAGCATAGTGATTTCGTTTTACAAGAGTACTATTTTCATTTTACACCGTTCTACTTCTTCTAGGGATTACGTTTGAACAAGAGCTCTAGCACTCCGTCAATTGCTATCCATCCAATGAGACAATAAATTACAGCACATTATTCTGCGTGCTTCAGACAGCTAGTTTCTCTGAGTGGCTTCCCAAATCAATCAAGCATGTGCAATCAGTCCTAGAAGTGGATTATCACAAATTTTAAAATCATTCTCTATGAGGAAAGCAATAAAGGCCTGTAGTTTGCAGTCGATATGGAAGGAATAGCCTTCAGAGGTGTCAACTTTTCTTAGAAAGCTGCCCACCAAGATCCATTGATCTGTGTGCTGTGGATTTTCTCTCTCTTTATCAATGTAGTTTGCTGGCAAGAGGATCCCGTGATCATCAACAGTTTTAGAGATAAGTTAATTAAAAAGACAACAGATTGCACAGCAGGTAGTCAAAAACTAATATTTTAAACATTTTACATTAAGAAAAACAAACATTGGAACATAAACATAAAATTAAGATTAAGATGAAAATGTTAAAAGATTAATTTAATTTTACTACTTTGAATCCATAATATTTTATGTGCCAGTATTAAATTAAAGAAATTACAATTCATACATATGTTGTTTAGATTATTTTTGGCCCAGAGAGATCAAAGAAATTATTGTTCACTTTCAAAACACACTTAAACGTCAAACAGAAATTCATGATATTTTTCAGGAACTCTGCAGGTCAGGCAGCATCTATGGAAAAGAATAAACAGTCGATGTTTTGGGCCGAGACCCTTCATCAGTTCTTTTCCCATTTCCTCTGTTTATCTAATCACCATTTTCCATTCTTTATCCAAGAGAATTCTGCACAGCAATACACCCCATAAACGAGCAGCGAGTCACTGAAAAGCTTTCTAGAATTTTGCATTTAATTGCAAATAAGTAGTCCCTAAAGTTTCTGTGTGCTTCGTAATGTAACGACGCTGATAAGTTTATCATCACAACAGCCACAAGTTTAATTTTAAATATAATTTTCCATCCTTCATAATTCAGGATCACATTTTCTGTGTCACACTTTAGGGGTGATGGCTCTTTAAACACATTTATGCATTACACGGCAATCTGATTGAAATTTCATAGACATGAACATCTTTGAAAATGATGATGAATTGGGGATTCAAGTTTAAGATTCGCAGCTGAGCAAAAATGAAAATTTGAGTGAGAGCTGATAATCATAGGTCTTTATTCATAAGACAATTTTTACAATAGTGTATTTTAACCTTACCTTTAAAATTCCCTATTGTGTCTGCATTAATGGCCTCAATCAAAGTCTCAGTATCAAAGTCTAGATTGGAATTGAAATTTACGACCATGGGTAGCAGAATGTTAAAACTGTTTCTGCAATTGCTAGGATTACACAGCAAAGAAAGATCTTGGCAACTATGCATATGATTCTCAGATGGTAACACTCTTTAAAGTCTGCTTTTCTAAGTCTTTTGAAAATAATCTGTGGAATTAATTTTTTCTTCTGCAATGCCTCACAAGGTAATTGAGATAGTTCCTGTATTATACTTTACTGGAAGGTTGATAGGAAGCAATCTATGTCCAGACAATTCAGAAACAATTGTTCACATCACAATTTAATATTTACACCAAAGATTAAAATAAATCCATAAGCAGATTGATAAAATAGTGGAATATGAAATAAAATGTCAGATTAATGTTATGTTGATAAATGAGGGCTGTACAATGTTGGTAAAATCAGCATTATTAAAATATAGAAAATACAGTGGTGTGCAAGAGGGGATGCTTTTAATTTCCTGAGATATTGCCCTGGATCTTGGAATGATATTGACGTTCTCCCATTTAACTTTCAGCAACTTCTGCATTGCCGCATGTGAGTATGCAAATGTGAAACACAAACACTAACGTCTCAGAGGTGCTGTTGAGGATTTGCTGCTGTTTGGTGGGCTACACTCTGGCAGTGGAGTCCCCAAGAATTTCAGCATGGGAACAAGGAATTACAGTGGGGAATCTGCACATTAATTCTGCATCACGTTGAACCATTTTTATTGGAGGAGATTGACTGCAAGGTACTGAATGATTTGTTAACATGTTTTAAATTGTTTATTAAAAATGGTGCTTTTAAATTTTAGCTTTTTAGGATTTAATTTGTTTTTAACATTCTGAATTTTTAGAGCATTTTAATCACTTTTAATTGTTTTTGAATGATCTTTGAATGCTTTAGAATATTTGAAACATTCTGAAAGGTCCAGTCTTTATCAGATGTAGCTAACTTAGTGGGATAATCTAATTACAAAGATCACAGAACATAGAACAATACAGCACAGTTCAGGCCTTATGGCCCATGATGTTGTGCTAACCTTTCAACCTGCTCTAAGACCAATCACAGCTTCAAAGGTTCATTTTTATTATCAAAGCATGCATGTAGAATACAGCTCTGAGATTTGTCTTCTCCAGCTAGCCATGAAATACAGAAAAATCTACATGGACCTCCATTTTTCTATCACCTATGTGCTTAGTCTCTTAAATGTCTGTAATGTATCTGCCCCTACCACCAGCCCTGCAAACACGTTCCATGTACCCTGTGTAAAAAAACTTAGCTATGACATCCCCCCCTATACTTTCCTCCAATTACCTTAAATTGATCCCACCCCCTTGTATTAGCCATTTCCACCATGGAAAAGTCTCCGGGTAGCCACTCAATCTATGCGCCTTATCTTCTTGTACACCTCTGTCAACTTACCTTCATCCTTCTTCACTCCAAGAAAAAAAATGGTTTACTCAACCTATCTATCACTCTCAGTTGAAACAAGGAGTGCGGAACTGAGGAATGAGTTGATAAAGGAACTTAGAGTTGCGTTCAGTATGTTTGTATCTTCAGTGGAGAACACAGAGATGGGTGAAAGTTTCAATTACTCTGGTGCATTATCCTCTAATTCCCACCCCCCAATCATTTCCTCATTTTTAGCAAAGCATCTTTTTTTGAAACATTCTCACCATCTTTTCACAAACTTTGTGGGCAGTACACAGTAAAGAGTGCAGAGAAAAAAAAAACCACTATACAGATGACAAGATAACAAACCACTCTCATCTGCATTTCTTGGATAGGGAAGGAGTAGGAAAGTGGTGCAGGTTCTCACTCTCGAGACAGCTGGAGTCGGAGGGCAGTCTGAGACTGGATCATCTGTCTGATACTATGGGAGAGGCCAGGCCAGCAGCAGGAGTGGAAAGACCAGTCCTACTTAAGCATGAAGCTAACATGTCAGTAATAGCACAGGAGATATAATCACAGAGTAGAAATAGCACAAAAGGTTATTCAGTCCATCATGATGCTTTTTCTAACTTTATAGTCACTTAGTTTATCCTTCCTATGACCAGAGCCATTTATTTATTCTAGTCCCGCAGTCTCTTCCACATTGTATGCAACTTTTCATCAATGCATATTAATCCACTTCCCTTTCAAAGGCCATACTGTAACCTGTCATCAACAAAAATGCACGCAATGGAATTCCAGGAGCCAGTCACACACTGTTATGCCTCACGTCACTCTTAATTCTCTTCTCCCTTGTTTTCTCCTTTGATCTCCGGTCCTCGACCTCCCTACTAAATGGAACAGCCCCCCACTTTGCACTCTGTCAAGAACCCTCATTACTTTATATCTTCATGCTAGATCTCCGCTCAGACCTGTCTTCCCCAAATTAATCAGTCCTAGTCTCTACAGTCTATCTTTGTAACTGTTGTCCATCATTTTAGGAACCATCTTCATATATTTCTTTTGGACTTTTTCTAATGAAGGTCACCAGAATTGATCACAATAGTTTACCCAAGGCTTGACCAGTGCTTTATAATGAGCCAGCATGACTTCCTTGATTGTGTACTGCATGTTACATCCAGGTATGCCTATGCCTATGCTTTCTCAACCTTTTAATGATGTGCGTGCCCTTATGCAAGGTCCCCCGTCTTCTGCACCCATTTCACAAGCGTATCCTTCAATCTCTATTGCCTCTGATAGCCCAATAGTTCAACACTGTGGTAGAGACACATTTGGTAATGAGACCAGTCTGACAGGTGGTCAAAGGGAGTTGGTTGTGGGAGGGGAGAGAAAATGAAAAGCCAGTCTGAGGGAAAAATTGGAGAGGCCAGATGAACATGAAATCAGTCCAGTAGAGGGACTAGAGGGACTCACTTTCCATTTTTCTATTTTCTATTTATGATTTATAATTTAAATTTTTAATATTTACTAGTTTTTACTATTTTTAATATTTAATATTTGTAATCCAGGGAATGGGAAGCGCTGAAACAAATATCGCTGTGATGATTGTACATTCTAGTACCAATTGTTTGGCAACAATAAAGTATAAAGTATAAAGAAACCAGCCTGAACTTTGATGCTGGAGAGTGATGACTCTTTTTGTGCAGTTCTGAAGGGAATCATTAAATATTCCCATTTAGGACTACTACAGCTGAAATCTGCAGTCACAGCTGTAGGTAATTCAGTAAATAACATTGTTTTAACAAATCCATCGATCTTCCAAGCCTTCAAAGTATGCAGGGAGTGAGTGTAGTTTCCCGTTAAGGAAATGCAACTGATGGGCTGGGCTGCTGGTAAAACTGAATCATGGGGTTCTAAGGCCCCCACTCTCTACCATCCTACTGGCTAACGTACATAAAAATAAAAATTGGAGAACTCAGAGGTTGAACCTCGTAAGACATCAGGCCCTGATTCTGAAGATGGGGAAAATCCAGAGTGACACACAACATGCTGCGGAAACTCAGCAGGTCGGTCAGCATCTATGGAAATGAATAAACAGTTGACGTTTTGGGCCAAGACCCTTCATCAGGACTGGAAAGGAAGGAGGAAGATGCCAGAATAAAAAGGTGGAGAGAGGGGAAGGAGACTAGCTAGAAGGTAATAGGGGAAGCCAGGTGGGTGGGAAAGGTAAAGGGCTGGACAAGAAGGAATCTGATAGGAGATGCAAGTGAACTATGGGAGAAAGGGAAAAAGGAGAGGCACCAGACGAAAATGATAGGCAGCTGAGGAGAAGAGGTAAGGGGCTACAGTGAGGAATAGAAGAGAGAAGGAGTAGGGGAAATAGCAGTGTTCCTGACTTGGCACTGAAAACCTGTGCCAACCAACTAGCTAGAGTGTTGAAGAACATCTTCACTGCTGCAGGTGGAGTTTCCAAGCTGTTTCAAAAGAGCTTCAATCATAATTGTGCCCAAGAAGAGAGGGTGAGCGACCTCAACAACTACCATTCAGCAGTGCTCACATCTACTGTGATGAAGTGCTGAGAGAGGCTGGTCATTAATTCCTGCCTAAGCAAGGATCAAGGATCCCTGCAATTTGCCTGTCACCACAGTAAATCTAAATGGCCTTGGACCTCCTGGAAAACAGCACTTGGCCTTGAACCAACACTTTAGTCAGGCTACTGTTTATTGCTTACAGCTTAGTATTCAACACCATCATTCCCTCAGCTTCAAAACCTGGGACTCTGTACCTCCCTCTGAAACTGGATCATGGACTTCCTCATCAGCAGACCACAGTCTGTGCGGAGAGGACATAACATCTCCTCCTTGTTTAAAATCGACACAGGCACACCTCGAGGATGCGTGCTGCTGCACTCACATGACTGTGTGGCTAGGAACAGCTCAGAAACCATCTGTAAAGTTTCAATGACACAACTGTTGTTGGCAGTCTTTCAGATGGTGACGAGGAGGTGAGATAGACTGGCTGGTTGATTGGCGTCACAACACCAACCTTGTATTCAGTGTCAATAATATCAAAGAACTGATTGTGAACTTTAGGAAGTGGAATTTGGAGCACACGCACCAATCATCGTTGAGGGGTCAGCAGTGGAAAGAATGAGTAGCTTCAAGTTTCTGGGTGTCAACATCTCTGAAGATCTGTCCTGAGCCCAACATATTGTTGCAATTATGAAGAAGGCATGCCAGTGGCTATATTTCATTAGGAGCTTGAGAAAATTTGGTATGTCATCAAAGACTCTTGCAAATTTAGATTATAAGGACACTCAGTCCTCGTTTATTGTCATTTACAAATGCATGCATTAAGAAATGATACAATGTTCCTCCAGTATGATATCACAAAAACACAGGGCAGACCAAGACTAAAACTGACAAAAAACACATAATTATAACATATAGTTACAACAGTGCAAAGCAATACCATAATTTGATAAAGAGCAGACCATGGGCACGCTAAAAAAAAGTCTCAAAGTCCCGATAGCCCATCATCTCACGCAGACGGTAGAAGGGAGAAACTCTCCCTGCCATGAACCTCCAGCGACACAAACTTGCCGATGCAGCACCTTGGAAGCACCCGACCACAGTTGACTCTGAGCTCGTCCGAAAACTTTGAGCCTCCGATGAACCCTCCGACACCGAGCACCGAGCACCATCTCTGCCAAGCGCCTTGACCCCGCCCCGGCTGCCGAGCAGCAAGCAAACCCAAGGACTCGGGGCCTTCCCCTCCCGAGATTCAGGATCACACAGTAGCAGCGGCAGTGAAGCAGGCATTTCAGAAGTTTCACCAGATGTTCCTTCATGCTCTCACATCTGTCTCCATCAAATCAGGATTGTGCACAGCACCCTACTTGACAGATAACAGATATTCATCACTGGAGTGGCCGCTGCGTGCTGCGTCACGCCGCCATCTACAATTGTACCGGTACTGTAGAAACTGTCATCACTGTCTGGTACGGACAGGATTGGCATAATTGCAGAAGGTTGAAAACTTTGCTAGCTCCGTCATGGGCACAAACCTCCCCACCATCATGGACATCTTTGACAGATGATGCCTCAAGAAGGCGGCATCCATCATTAAGGATTCTCACCGCCCAGGTCGTGCCCTCTTCTCATTACTTCCATCAGGAAGGGAGTACATGAGCTTTGAACACACACTCAGTGCTTTAGGTGTGGCTTCTGCCCTTCCACCATCAGCTTTCTGAACGGTCCATGAACCCCTGAACACAACCTCACTATTTTGTTCTTTTTTTGCACTACATTTTTATTCATTTTTATGTTTCTTATTATAAGTTAGAGTAATTTTAAAATATATTGCACTGTACTGCTGCCACAAAACCACAAATATCTTGACATACGACACACATCAAAATTGCTGGTGAACGCAGCAGACCAGGCAGCATCTCTAGGAAGAGGTACAGTCGACCTATCAGGCCGAGACCCTTCGACAGGGTCTTTGAACTTCAAACTTTCTGCATTTTCACTCAAAGAGTTGAACTGCACGCGCATGTAACGAGAGCTGTATAACTCATCTCCTTCTACCCTAGGCCATGAACTTATCAATCACTCCTGCTGTGGACCACCTGGAGGTCCAAGATGCTCTCGTTAAATGCCCGCGAAGTTCAACTCTTTGAGTGATAATGCAGAAAGTTTGAAGTTAATAACCCGTCTCCTTCTACCTTAGGCCACAAACTTATCAATCACGCCTGCTGTGGACCACTTCTACAGAGAAGGGATCCGTATGCTCCACAACATACACTCATTACATACATGAGTGATGATAAACCTGATTCTGATATGTGTCCCTATTGTGGACTGAGAGTGGGAAGAGGGCAGAGAGAAGGGAATCATGCCTTGGAAAAGAGGAAGGGTGAGGGGAGGGAATAGGAAGTGCCAGGAAACCGCTCTGTAATAATCAATAAACTAATTATTTGGAAATAAGTGACCTTACCTGGTGTCTTAGGGCTGGATGTGTCTGTACCCATGCTACCCCACGCCCCTGCCACTCCTCTACCACATGTCCCCCACCACTCCTGCGGTGCTCCACCCTCGCCATTCCCAAGATCTTTTGCTCCTGCCGGATTACAAACTCACTCTCCACTCCATGTTGACAAATACTTTACTCTGTTAAAGTTTTAGGCACCATAACTGTGTGCCTAAGACTTTTGCACTGTACTGTATGTCAGTGATAATACATCTGAATCTGATTCCATGGCAGAAAGAGGGCAGTCTGACTGCAGGAGTGGATAGACAAGCACAATAGCTAGCAAATTATCAGAAAGATTGGAAGAGCAACCAACAAGTAGCTGGATGGTCATGCGGCTTGGATAGTTGGCATTTCAGGTCAAGGCGCTTCATCTGGAGATTTCCTCCACCTTCTTGTTTATTGTTCCAGATACCGGCATCTGTTCTCCTTGATAAACGGGAGAGACAGCAAGAGCGGGTAAGAGAGTCTGAAACTGCCCCTGCAGCATTGAGACTGTACTAGAGTGCTGATCTGACACCCAAGTCAAGGCAGTGGGTGAACATCTCCAGAGCTGCACACACACAAAATGCTGGTGAATGCAGCAGGCCAGGCAGCATCTATATGAAGAGGTACAGTCGACATTTCGGGCCAGGACCCTTCATCAGGACTAACTGAAAGAAGAGATAGTAAGAGATTTGAAAGTGGGAGAGGGAGGGGGAGATCTGAAATGATAGGAGAAGACAGAAGGGGAGGGGTGGATCTAAGAGCTGGAAAGTTGATTGGCAAAAGGGATACCCGGCTGGAGAAGGTAGAGGATCATGGGACGGGAAGCCTGGGGAGAAGGAGAAGGGGGGAGGGGAACCCAGAGGGTGGAGAGCAGGTAAGGAGTTATAGTGAGAGGGACAGAGGGAGAAAAAAGAGAGAGGGAGAAAAAAGGGGGGAAAAGTAAAAAATATATTTAAAAATATATTAAATAAATAAATAAGGGATGGGGTGTGAAGAGGAGGAGGGGCATTAATGGAGGTTAGAGAAGTCAATATTCATGCCATTAGGTTGGAGATCTCCCAGTGGCCACACATTTTAATTCCACGTCCCATTCCCATTCTGATATATCTATCCACGGCCTCCTCTACTATCTCCAGAGCTGACTTTGTGTATCATAGTTTAATAATGTTTAGCAATATACATGCTAGTGTAGGTCATACCATTCACAAGTCACTTTGCACTTTATAGCAAATAACAAGAATAAGGCTAGAAAGCCAATTTATTCACTAGGTACAGGTACAAGGTACTGGAAGATACATGGATAAGAAAGGTTCGAGGGATCTAGGCCAAACGTGAGTAAAAGGGACAACCTTAGGTGGTAATCTTGATTGGCATGGGTCAGATGGGCTGAAGGGCCTGTTTCTATGCTGTATAACTCTATGATTCTAGGTTCTGTGGTATGCAGTTCAGAACAAAGGGCGGGACAAATTGTTTCTTAATTCAGAGATTATGAAGCTGTGAGAAGCACCACCAGAATTAATGATTGCCAGAGGCCATTGCAACATTTAAGCAAATTATAAAGGTGTTTGGAAAAAAAAAAGAAGTAAAAGAATATGGAACCAGTGCAGGCACATGGGATTAAAAGTACAGTTTAAGTGGACAATAAAGACTAACACAGACTTATTGGTCCGGGCGGTCTGTTTCTATATTGTGTTCCTCTATTGTACTATGTAATTAATTTTTCCCAGAGTAAACTTGTTGACTCTTTTACCTGAGGCTATAATAATATTGTTCTCTTTCAAATGATTTGAAAACAAGTTGAATTTTGGAAGGATTTTGAGATGAAGTTTCACAGAAAATATAATATCAGGTGTTTAATTTTTTATGTCAAGTGCTACTGGCTGAGAGGAAGAGAGAGAAGTAAAGAGGATCAGAGGAATAATTTCAGCATCTATGCTTCATGGTTTATCGAATTCAAGATGGTGAGAGACTAATGTAAAGATTTCACTGTAGCTATTTTCTAATTTTGAAGAAATTGCTGCTTCTGAAAACTCTAATTAGAAGAGCCTTTCATCAGAAATTATCTAAATCCAGGGCTCTTGTTTTTACCGTAGCAAAAATAGATCACACGCTGAGATTTAAGTTCAAAAAGGAGGTTCCGTACATACCTCCTGTCAGTTGTTTAGTAAGGTTTCAGGTGGAAACTGTTTGAGAAATACAGCAAAACATGCTTTTGGAATGCACATTCTATATATGATGAAATTAAAACAAAAAATTAAGAGCCTTGCATTCCTATACAGTGTGAGGGTGTTGCTGATGAATTACTGCACAGCCCCTGCTGCCTTGAACTGTTTGACCATTTCAGAGTTCAGTTCCTGAAGGTCTGGAGTCACATATAGACCAAACCAGACCGGGTAATGATGACAGATTTCCTTCCCTAAAGGATACTAGAAACCAGATATGCTTTTGTGATTATCCACCAAATTTTTATTCTGGATTTATTTAATTAATTGAGTTTAAATTTTCCAGCTACTGTGATGGGATTTGAACATCACCTTTGGATCATTAGCCTAGATCTCTCTATTACTTGTCAAATAACATGATATTGAGCTACCTATAGGTCTATAATAACACAGTGATTACATTACTGAAGATATATGTTATATAATGTTTAGCAGAAAGACATAAATTAATTTTGATGTCCAATTCTAAGTATACTGAGAGAAAAAATCTGCACCCTCATTGCTCTCCAGTCATGCCAAAAACACCTTACAGATGATGAGGTACTTCTCAGGGTCAAGATAAATGCTTGGAAGTAATCAGTAGTATGTGGTTCACCTTTAAAAGATCACTTCAGCTCCGTTTGCAATGCTGAACATGTTTCTGTCAGGCATGTCCAAGGCAGTGACATCAATCCTCTTGTTACGGGTGAATACCTTGACTCTTGACAGGGAACTGTCAGAGGCAAGCTCTGATCAATTGGACACCCTTCTGATCAAATGGTCAGGTATGCTTTGTTAAACCTTTCTTCTTCATGTACATCTGATAATTCATGAGCCTCCCAGGGATAGAGAAAATGATACCTACTTCTGTATTAACAGTTTTAGTAATGCTAATATTCCCGACAAGCTAATGCATTTGTCGCTGAACCATAAATCACACATCAACTGAAACTAGCTCCCTTGCAGCTACAGCCAAACTATCAGTCTAATAGCACGTGATGGGTTGCTTTTCATTCCACTTGGCAACTATTAACAGTGCAAAAAAATGCCTCAAAATTGATTCGGCATTCTATCAGCTCCAGAAACACTAATATTGAGGCTGGCACCATTTTGTAGGACAACGCTGCGCAGGTTATGTGGGTTCTATGAGCAATGGAAGAAATAGAGGGCGAGCAAAGATAAATTTTAATTGATTTTGGTGTCCCCAGTGTGCTCACCATCTATAATTACAGCCTCTTTTCACCCAACCCTACTCCCTAACCCCAGCAATTAATCATGTGGGTGATGAGTGCACTCTGTTTGCAGTATAAGGTGAGCTGCTGTGGGATTCTTATTTGATGCTCAGCTATTCACTTGGCAAGTGTAAATGAGGATGGAACCTGTTGGATTGGGGTGTAGAATTGTTATTTATTCTTGTTGTTTAACTTTCTTATGCTTGTATGTATTTTTATATAATCACCTATTCACTTATTCATTATGTGCCCTGCCTTATGACGTGGGCAATTATGGTCTTATGCCCATCATTGTTCCTGGCAAATTTTTCAACAGAAATGGTTTGCCATTGCCTTCTCCTGTGAAGTGTCTTTACAAGATGGGGTGACCCCATTCATAATCAATACTCTTGAGAGATTGTCTGCCTGGTGTCAGTGGTCACATAACTGGGACTTGTGACATGCACCGGCTGCTCATACGACCATCCACCACCAGCTCCCAAGGCTTCAGGTGACCCTGATCATGAGGCTTAGCAGATGCTACACATTCCCCAAGGGTGAACTGCAGACTTATTGTGGGAAAGAACACATTACACCTCCTTGGTAGAGACGTATCTCCACCCCGCCACCCAAAACTATATACATATAATTGTTCAGTGAGTTTTCCTGTGGTTAGAGTTGCCTCGGTATTTTTCTGTAAGTTTTTTCGTTTCGTTAGCCGGGGTCATATTACTTGAATCTGGCTACCTTATTGGTTAAATGTCATCAATGGAATTTCTGTTATCTGTAGTCTGGTATGAGAAGACCACACTACTTTTTCATTTTCTCTTTCCTTTTTTCTCTCTCATCGTGTTTCTTCTTCTCTCCTGCTTTTGTAATTTATCAATAAAATGATCATAAGCAACAAGTTTTGTGCCTCATTCTTGACTTCCGAAGAGCTTTTGCATTGCAAAAACATCTGGATCCAACAAACCTCACCATTGAGAACCTTTCCATTAAACCTGAAACCTGGGTGAGAACTCAGTTGAAATATTTGATTCTGAGGCCACATTTAGTTTCAAAATCTTGGAGAAGACACAGGAGAAATTTACTGGCATGACCGCAAGGTGATAACCTTAGTTATGTGGCAGGGCTTGTAGATGGAGAGCAGGGAAAATAAAAAGAAAATTGGTAGGGTTCTAATTCATGAAGAGCAAAATAAGAGAAGCTTCCAGGCAGTGAATTGCAGATCACAACAATTAGCAAACCTTTGGTTCTTTTGCCATAATCGATCTCCTTTGAATACTTGCTCATTTTCTGTGGCAAGTGCATCAGTAACCAAAGGAGACGCATTAAAAGTAATTGGCAAAAGAAGCAGAAATTTATGGATTGTTGTGATCCAGAATCAGCTGCTCGAAAGAGTCCCAGAAGCAGATTGAATAGTAATGCTTGAGAAAACTGAATATACTGTATACTTAAAAGAGGGAATAAAATGGTAGGACTATGAAGCCTAAGCAGGGGAAAGGGATTAATAGCAAAGAGCAGACATGAGCATCATAATCTGAGTAGCCTCCTTCTGGTGGTCATCATTGTACCATTCCATACTCATTGGTCAGCCGATGTTCTCTAGATGTCAGTCTCTCTCAAGTAAAAATAGGTCCTGGTGAATTTTATTAAGATCCTCTTAACCACTTCAAAATCTCCATGAATGGTTATTTCTCTCTAATATCACTTCCAGGATATTGGCTTGAGTGATAAAGTGTGAAGTGAAAGCAAAACAAAACCTGCAAATGCTAGAAATCTGAAATAAAGTGGAGATTATTTTTGTGATTATGGACATGATGGGTGGTTTTAAAGAGGAGAAAATAACTTTTGAAATTGAACCAAATTCAATTACAACATACCCAAGATAAATAGCCCACTTGAACTATTGAGGCAGAACTCAAGTTTCTGGACTCATTTGCATCTGTCCTACCGGAACATGTCAGAGAAGACTTACTGCCTTTGTTGTTTGTTCTTCACTTTCATTGCTGCATAAATGTAGGATGAACTACCAACAACATCTAGTGCAGGCATAGTAGATCACCCTATAAATGGCAACATTACGCAAGTGATGAAGAGTCCAATGGCTTCCGTATAATTTCAGAAAACAAAATGTAATTTATTTGTTCATGATTTCATATAAAATATTAAATTAGTTTGGTGATTTGCTGCAAACCAGCATCAAATTTGAGCAATAAAAAAGCTACATTAGTGATTCCTCAAGCGCCTTCCATCCATCTGCAGCTTTCCCTCAGTGCCAATTTTTTAATACTTTTCTACCCTATCATTTCACAGGGGCTTGCTAAAGTAATGTTAAAGTGGAGGATAAAATCTTGGAAAGGGCTATCCAGAGGCTTGAATGGGCTTTTAGTGAGAGAAAAAGAAATCTCAAATAATAACTGTGGTTGTTATTCATGAAAGAAAAATAAAGAGGCTGAGCCAGTCAAGAGAAGAAATAAACTGATTCAAAGAGTATACCGCAAGAGACTGAACCAAAGTGTATTATTTTATATTTTGGAGCATTCTGACTATTAAAAACAGTTGCTCTCCCATCAGGAACACCAGAAGAAAAAGAATCCATGCAAGATATATCCACCTGGGGCACAACAGTGATCTCACAGTATAAGCCTAATGGAGGGAGGAACAACAGGTCTTAGCATTTGGCTGAGTGCAGACAATGGCAATTCCAAAGGGAGAAGTAGCGAAATGTTAGTGGCAGAAACCCAAAGGTATGACTAGTTGATATGTAAGCTATCCCTTGCTCTGTAACTTTCTGGTTACTTCCTGATGTAAATATAGCTTTGCTGGCTAAGCATAAAGCCAACTGTGCAGTTTGCATTGTGTAATGTGAAAGTTGTAGGTTATTCAGCAAGGAATCAATTCATTGTTTGTATCAACATATTATATTTGTATCTGATTCACTTTTTCTCTTGTCTGTTATTTGAACCTCACTGTAACTGGGCCATACTTCATAACTATAGCCCAGAGGGATTTCAATACGACAGTAGACATATAGACTTTGTTGCTGAAGTCTAGTGCACAATCTCAGGCCTCAAGCTACTACATCTGTGTAGCAACAAAGATAGAGAGCAATGAAAAATGTAAGAAAATGCACAGCTGATTTTCAGATGATATCTGCTTGAAACACTCACAGCATAGTCCTCATGCTCTTTATGAACAGCAACTTTCCAAACCTTATTCTGAAAAGTTTTGCATCCATTAACTTTTCTGCTTGATTGACTAATACACAAGGAAAGCCAACATCATGTTTTACCTTGTCCATATCAAAGTGCTCTGAAATTTACACCTACCTGGCTACTCTTTTGGAATCCTAGAATGTCTCCTGTTGGAACAGTTTTTGTTCCCCTCAATTCAGGGCACTGAGATTAGAAGTGAAAGGCTCAAGCCCAAAAAATTGAAGGGGTTTTGCTGAAACTTGGTGACCTTAAACTCTTTGCTAGTTGAGATCAGTGGCCACCATCAAAGAATTCACTGGCTGATTTTCTGAAAATTCGACAATTCCTCTCCCCCACCACCCCACCACAGATGCTGCTCAACTCACTGAGATGGACTCACCCCTGGGGGACTTTACGGCTTGACGTTTAATGTTTTGTGTGATATTTGTTTGCTTTTTGCTGTTTTGTGTGATTTGTTCTTTTTTCACATGTCCGATGGTCTTGTTGTGTGTGTGTGTTGGGGGGGGGGGGGTTCATTAAACAGGTTCTATGGTGTTTCTTTGTTTTGTGGCTGCCTGCAAGAAGTCAAGTCTCAAAGGTGTATATTGTATACATACATTGATAATAAATGTACTTTGAATCTTGAACTTTGAACTGTAGTGTTGTGTGTCTCCTGGAGTGCTGCTCTTCCTCCTTAATATTTATGATTACTAAATTTGAAAATGGATTAGGCTACAGATTTCAGAATGTGAAGAGCTTCAGATAACATAGAAGATACTATTACAATAGTGACTTTTTAAATTAATCTGATGTCTGCAGAAGAGCCACTATGGAACAGAACTTTGTAGGAACCACAGTTGCTATTCAGAGCAGATCTACAAACTAGCAGAAAAGTGAGGCTGAATTCAATAAAATGGCATCAAACCCTAGGTCACTTACTGTATTTTTTACCCTGGATATTTTCCTCAGTGTTCTGGACAAATTGAACACCAAGTTCCAAAATTTCTTATTGAAGTAAAACTTCAAACCACTAAATAGAAAGCTAAATTGCTGGAATGGCTTAACTGATTTAAAAATTGCAACGATCACAAGTCATCACCTGGGGTTCAATCATTCAATCGGAAACCTTACAGCTGATCTGGAGGGCTTCTCCACGTATTTCTGAATTTGCTGCACATTAGACCGAACTCCATTCAGGAATTAGTCTTCTTTTGCTATGTTCTGTTGGGTGGAAAGCTAACTTTTCCAAAGATTGGCATTTCAGGGTCTTGGGTCCGTGTCCATAGGACACTCAAAGTTGCTGCGCAGGTTGACAGGGTTGTTAAGAAGGCGTATGGTGTGTTGGCCTTCATCAACTGTGGGATTGAGTTCCTGAGTCGTGAGGTAATGTCACAGCTATATAAGACCTTGGTCAGACCCGATCTGGAGTACTGTGTTCAGTTCTGGTCACCTCACTACAGGAAGGATGTGGATACTATAGAGAGAGTGCAGAGGAGACTTACAAGGATGTTGCCTGGATTGGAAGGCATAATTTATGAGAATAGGTTGAATGAACTTCACCTTTTCTCCTTGGAGACACAGAAGATGAGAGATAACCTGCTAGAGCTCTATAAGAAGATGAGAGACATTGATCGTGTGGATAGCCAGAGGCTTTTTCCCAGGGCTGAAATGCCTAACATGAGGGGGCATAGTTTTAAGGTCCTTGCAAGTAGGTACAGAGGGGATGTCAGGGGTAAGTTTTTCACATAGAGAGTGGTGGGTGTATGAAATGCACTACCAAGACAGTGGTGGAGGCGGATACAATAGGGTCTTTTAAGAGATTCTTAGATAGGTACATGGAACTTAGAAAAATAGAGGGCTATGCAGTAGGGAAATTCTAGGCAGTTGCATAGTTGGCACAACATTATGGGCCAAAAGGCCTGTAGTGCGCCGTAGATTTCTATGTTCTATGTTCTATGTTCTAACTCAGTGCTTATGAAAGCCTGTGAGTTTTTGAAAGAAACTTCAAGCACAAATAAATATTGCATTTTGATGAATATTTCTGCTTTCCATTAAAATATGATTATCTCAAAATAGAAAGCTTTCTTCTTTTCTTTTACCTTTTGCTGGACACACAGCCCAGAAAATAAGTCAGTCCAGCAGAAATCAGAGATTCAGCATGCACCTATCATTATGATTTTATACTTCTTAAGCAACTGAATGATAGCTTGATAATAGGGAAGTGATAAATACCTGTAAGACAGTGGTGCATGCAGCAAGATGGAAAAAAGCTAGTGGTTGTAGAAAATTTTATGTATGTCACGGTTGACTGCTCGGGACACATACATTCTCTTTCATGTAAGTGTCTGCAGCTTTCACGTAAACCCTGTTACCCACCTTCAGGTCAAGTCCACTATCAGCCCATCACAACCCTCCATGGACTCCCAATGACAGCTTTCAGCTGAGTCCTGATGATAGTTCATGCACTGGAAGTGAATGAAGTTATGGCCGACTTGCCAGCCAGTTCATTTCTATGTGTTAGGCGTTCATTGATTGCTTTTATTCCTTTCCAATGTTTCTGGGATTAACACTTACATATAAATTCTACCTCCTTATATTAAGAATGACTGGCTCTTTGATGAGCCTACATCTGAGTTTAGTCACGTGTAAGTGGAGACAATAGTCACGTGGGTGGGGGGAGGTGAATGGGGGTAAACATTAGCTTGAAAAATGTAAGAATGATGCAATGTAAATCTGTCAAGCAATGACGAGCATGAATCATGTCAGTCTTAAGTTAAGTTAGTCAAAGTGCATTGATTATCATGCAGGTTATAATGAGAAATATTACTGGTTTGCTGTTGGTTGCTGGTCACAGGATAACAAATCACTTTTCTCCTCATTATTTTTCTTTCAATCAATGAAATTTTAGGAAACCGTCCTTTTTTAATGTCTTGAAAACTGTCCACTTGTGATTACACATTACCTACAAACTTCTGATGGTGCTTTAATTTGTAAACTTATGATTATTCTGAACTCATTACCTATTACTGTTGTGTATTTAATATTTAAGTAATATTGTAAACATATTGTTTGATTAAGCATTCTTTGTTGTTTACATAACTCATTACCGTTTTAATGTAAAAGTACTGAATGGCATACGTTATTACACCAACATGTCCCAAGTGCTCCTCACAAAAGTAAAAATGAAGTAGACTCGTTTATGCAGCTCTCATGTTTTCCTTTCAATTTGTTTCTGGAGTTATATGACATAACATTGGTGATGAGGAAGTATTAAAATGAACCCGAGATGACTACATAGCTGTTTAAGTGTAGCTCATTTTTTTCTTTGCAATGGGGAAAAAAATATGTTTAAATTGAAAAAAAGGCAGAAAACAGGCAAAATTCCTAGGTTCATAAACAGTGAATACCGGGTGATACTAATAATAAATAAATAAAAAGCAAGCAGAAATGGCTATCTACATCAGAAAGATAGATGTGTTCAATTGCACAACAGATAACTGGATGATGTATACTGAATGAATTGAGCAGTATTTTAAAGCAACTGAAACAGCCACTAAAAAGTGAGTGTCAGTTTTGCTGAGTGCAATGGGTGGAAGAGTGTATAGTTCACTTTGAAGTTTAACTACTCCAACCATACAGCCGAAATGAACTTTGCTGATATCGTAAATGTAATGCAGGAACATTTAGAACCAAAACTATTGTTGATTGCAGAATGCTTTAGGTTGTATTAGCAGAATCAAAAGAAAGGGGAGTCCATTTCAGCTTACGTGGCTGATTTGAAGAGATGGTTCACGCATTGTCAGTTCAGAAATAGGCTTATTAATGCACTGAGAGATTGCTTAGTTGGTGCAATCTTACAAGAAATCATTCAGAAATGGCTCCTAACTGAACTACAACTTACATTTAAAAGAACCGTTGAAATAGTTGTATCAATGGAAACAGCAGACAGAGATGCGATTGAGTTACAGTCTGCAATGAAAGTGAGCATGAACAAAATTGCAATATCAAAATAGAAAATGGTTTGGCCAAAAAAATGTTAATGTTGTGTCAGAGGCTCACATGCAGATTTAAAGGCAAAACTTGCAGAAAATACAACAAAGTAGAACATATGCAAAGAGCATGTCGGGCAGACAAAAATAAATTGACTTCACAGGGAATAGAAAAAGATAAAAAGTCAAAATGCAGTTTCAAAAAGAGCACTAGTCTGCATGCTGTTGATGAAAAATCTGATAATGATGAGAGTGGTACAGGACTGAGTAGTCTTAAGATATATAATGTGAAAACGAATATAAGACAAGAAATATGGCTTACATCAGAAGTGAATGACAAATTAATTAAATTTGAATTAGACACCGGCCTGGCTGTTTTAGTCATTCCACAAAATGAGTGTGAATGGCATTTCAAAGATACTGAAATGAAGCCCGCAGGTATCCAACAAAGAACTTATAATGGAGAAAAGATAACTTCTGTGGTAATGACACTCATAACAGTGGTATACAGTAACCAACAAGACATATTGTGCCTGTATGTGGTAAAACCAAGAGAGGCAGTACTGTGGAGTTGTGATTGGCTGAGACAATTCCAACTTGATTGGAGATCCATTCACCATTTGCATGCCACATCCCCTGCAATGGAATCAACTGAAAGAGAATTAAGTAAGGGACTGGATGATGCCACAGCAGTGTTCAAGGATGGCATTGGAAAACTCAAAGAAATCAAGGGTAAATTAGTGTTAAATGAAAATGCCATACCCAAGTTTTACAATGCCTGTCTGGTTCCCTATACCACCTGTGATAAAGTAGCCAATAAGTTAGGTTGCATGAAGGCTGAAGGAATTCTTTCCAAGGTTAAGTGGAGTCCATTTGCAACTCCATTCGGCCCTGTAGTCAAGAAGAATGGGTCTATCAGCAAGTCTCAAGGCCAAAGGACATGTCACAGTTGTGGACCTTTTTAGGATTTGTTAATTACTATAACAGGTTCTTGTCAAACCTGGCTTCTGTGCTCCACCCCTTGAACTCATTGTTACAGACCGGGAAGAAATGGCAATGGACAAAGCAGTGCGGTGGGTTTCAAAAAGAGAAAGGAAATGGTGATGTCAGAAACTGGACTCATACCTTCTGAGACATGAGGAAATCTGTAGATGCTGGAAATTCAAGCAACACACACAAAATGCTGGTGGGACGCAGCAGGCCAAACAGCATCCATAGGAAGCAGCACAGTCGACGTTTCGGGCCGAGACTCTTCGTCAGGACTAGCCGAAAGAAGAAATAGTAAGTCTATCTCTTCTTTTAGTTAGTCCTGATGAAGAGTCTCGGCCCGAAACGTCGACTGTGCTTCTTCCTATGGATGCTGTCTGGCCTGCTGCGTTCCACCAGCATTTTGTGTGTGTCACATGTTCTGATCCATATTGTCCAGTGAATCTTGCCTGTGATGCCCCGCCTTAAGGTATAGATGCCGTCATGTCGCATGTTATGAGTGATGTAAGTGAACATCCCATAGTCATTGCATAAAATTCCTTTATCACTGCAGAGAAAAAAAATGCATACAGTTTGGCATAAAGGCCTTAAGTCTGGTTTGGGGTATAAGGTGTTTCAACCAGAACTTCTATGAGGAGAGAGTTTATCCTCAGTACTGACCATCAATAACTAGTGTCCATTTTCAATCCACAAAAGGGTGTTCCAGTAACAGCACCAGCACAAATACTAAGATGTGCCCTGTTTTTTGGAGGACACAATTACAAGATTGAATTCAAGAGGACAACTAATCATGGAAACGCTGATAGATTGTCCTGTTTACCCTTGGAAAAGGAAATACCTGAAAAAATTACAAAGGAGGGCACTCCTCTTGATGTATTCTCCCTAAAGCAAATCGAATATCTCTGAGGATCTAACCTGGACCCAACATATCGATGCAGTTACAAAGAAGGCATGACAGCAGCTATTTTTCATTAGGAGTTTGAGAAGATTTGGTTTGTCTCCAAAAACACTCGAACATTTCTACAGATGTACTGTGGAGAGCATTCTAATTGGCTGCTTCACTGTCTGGTATGGAGAGGAGGGGAGCTACTGCACAGGAGCAAAGAAAGCTGCAGAGAGTTGTAAAGTTATTAGCCTCCATAGTCTCCTGGATATCTTCAAGGAGCAATGTCTCAAAAAGGTGGTGTCCATTAATAAGGACCCTCTTCATTCAGGTCATGCCCTGTTCTTATTGCTACCATCAGGAAGGAGGTACAGAAGTGTGAAGGCACACACTCAACGATTCAGGAGCAGCTTACTTCTCTGTGCCTCAGATTTCAGAATAGACATTGAACCCATAAGCACTACCTCACTACTTTTTTTATTTCTATTTTTGCACTACATATTTAATTTAACTATTTATATATATACTTACTGTAATTCTCTTTTTTTTCTATTATTATGCATTGCATTATACTGCTGCTGCAAATACAACAAATTTCATGACATATGCCGGTGATATTAAACCTGATTCTGATTCTGATAGATGCACAGAATCAGAATCAAGTTTAAAGCCATTATATTATATGACTTGAAAGTTGTTGTTTTGTGGCAGTAGTGCACAGCAAAGACAAAAAAAAATTACTATAAACTACTCAGAGGAAAATGCGTAATGCATATCACAATCAGGTTTAATATCACCGGCATATGTTGCTAAATTTGTTGTTTTCTTACTGTAATTCACAGTTTTTCCCCTCTACTATTATGCATTGCTTTGTTCCTCTGCTGCAAAGTCAACAAATTTCACAACATATTCTGATGATATTAAACCTGATTCTGAAAGTCTACTTATTATGGCATAGATGATTCAAAGGGAAACCAAAAAGGACCCTACACTGTCTCAGGTCTACATGGCCACCCAAAATAGCTGGGATGTTCAGCAGAAACTCCAGTTCCTCCACTTTCACCAGTGCTGGGATGAACTTGCCCTGAACGGATGTTGCCTTATGTCGGGAATGAGAGTTGTACTATCCCAGCTGAGAGCTAAATTGTTGGACGAGTAACATGCCGGCTGTCTAAGCATGGTCAACATGAAAGTGTTGGCTTGAAGCTTTGTCTGGTGATCTGGGATAGATCAGCAGCAGATCGAGCAGCTTGCCAATACACTGTTCAGGATGCCAACATGTACAGAAGGTGCCAAGAGCAGTACCTCTCCATCCCTGGGAATGGCCTGCATTGCCCTGACAGAGGATCCAGGTGGATTTTGCTGGACCATCCATAAGATCATAAGACATAGGAGCAGAATTAGGCCATTAACTCCATTGAGTCTGCTCCGCCATTTCATGGCTGATTCCGGATCCCACTCAAATCCATACACCTGCTTCTTGCCATATCCTTTGATGCCCTGACCAATCAGGAAACTAGCAACTTCTACCTTAAATATACCCATGGACTTGGCTTCCACCGCACAGCATTCAACAGATTCGTTACTCTCTGGCTAAAAATATCCTTCTTAACTCTGTTCTAAAAGTTTGCCCCTCAATTTTGAGGCTGTGCTCTCTAGTTCTGGATACCCCCATGATAGGGCACATCCTCTTTGCGACTAGCCTATCTAGTCCTTCCAATATTTGGTAGGTTTCAATGAGATCCCCCTGCATTTTTTCTAAATTCCAGTGAATACAGGCCCAAAGCTACCAAATGCTCCTCATATGTTAACCCCTTTTTTCCTGGAATCATCCTTGTGAAGCTCTTCTGAACGCTCTCCAATGACAACACATCCTTTCTGACATATGGGCCCCAGAACTGGTTGACAGTATGCTGTGTGGCCTGACTAGTGTCTTACAAAGCCTCAGTATTATTTCCTTGCTTTTATATTCTATTCCCCTTGAAATAACTGCCAACATTGCATTTGCCTTTAATACCACAGACCAACCTGTAAATTAACCTTCTATGAGTCTTGTGCAAGGACTCCGAAGTCCCTCTGCACCTCTGATGTTTGAACCTTCCCCCCATTTAGACCATTCATCGGTACAAATTTCTTGGTCGTAGTAGATGCAGCTACAAAGTGGCTAGAAGTGTTTCCAACAGCCTCCACTATGGTTTTGCACACGTTTGATGAGTTGAGAAGTCTCTTCTCAAAGACTGGTGCTGCAGAACATTTAGTCAGTGACAATGAGCTTCAGTTTTTTGTTGAACAGTTTTTGTCATTTCTGAAAATGAATGGAATAAGACATATTACATCTGCGTTGTACCTTCCAGCTACAAATGGATTAGTGGAAAGAATTATCCAGAGTCTAAAGAGTACTCTGTAAGCAATGTCAGCATAACACACTACACTGACATTGAATGAAAAGCTTGTCAATTTCCTCCTTGCACTTCAAAATGCAGCACACTCCACAACCAACAACTCTCCATCTATACTGTTCCTGGGTCATCCCTTGCACTCACATTTGGATCTCTTTGAACCCAATCACAGAAAGAGTATGCAGAGCAAACAGCTGAGACAAATTGAGGGCTCCTCAAATGAGGAGGTTCGGTGTTTCACTTCTGGACAAGCAGTCCTGGTGAGGGACAACGGAAGTGGGTACTTGGAAAGATTAAGGACAGAACGGGACCACTCTGCTACAGAGTAGAGGTCGTGTCTGATGTCACCTGAAGATCACGCATCGATCAATTGTGGAGAGCAGAGTCAATTGTTAGAGAAGAAAGATGTCCAGAGCTGTCAGAACCATTTCCTGCAGTCCCAGAGTCAACTCACAACCTCCATGGAGGTGGCTCCAGAACCTGAAATTGTTTCACAGCCACGACTCACCTGCCAAGCAGAGTGACCCCTCAAGAGTAAGAAATCCTCCACAGTGATTAAATACTTAAGCCTGAAAGGGACAGTTTAAAATTTACTATGCTGTGGATGTCTATACATTAGTTGTGTTACAGTATATCGTATACTGTATATAGGCATAGATATGCATATACTGTAAGTTGAGATGCATTCTATATTGAGTTGGGGTTTGTAGCTTTGCAAGGAGTGTTTTTTCCCCCGACTAGCTTCTGGAGTTACAAAACACAACAATTATAGCTTTACTCTTGTCCACCAACCTTCTGTACATCAAACCTAAATTGTGACAGACTGCATTTTACATTGTATTTCTTAGAGAATTATGCACTTGAAATTTTATATTCCATATTTTAGTCCATAGGCCATAAACATAAGGATAGAATTAGGCCTTTCAGCCCATTGAGTCTGCTCTGTCATTCTTTCATGGCCGATTTATCATCCCTCTCAACCCCACTCACCAAGATAACACTGGAGGACAGCGCCTTCAAGTACAGTCAATGCAGCTGAGACTGTCACTCCCATGTGGGCCTCTACAGCCACAACAGACGCTGCTCTAACACAGACTGAAGCAAGACCTTCCAGGCGCAGATCCATGGTCTCACGAGACTAACGGATGTCACCACCAACCCCACTGTCCTGTTTTCTCCCTGTAACTTTTAACTTCCCTACCAATCAAGAACCTATTAACTTCTCCTTTAACTATATATCCATGATTTGGCTTCTACAGTCGTCTGTGGCAATGAATTCTACAGATTCACCACCCTCTGTGCTAAAGAAATTCCTCATCTCTGTTCTAAAGAGACCTATTCTGAGGCTGTGCTGTCTGATCCCAGACTCCCCCAGTTTACAAAATATCCTCTCCACATTCATTCTAAACCTTGCAATAGATTAGATTAGATTATGAGGACACTCAGTCCCTGTTTATTGTCATTTAGAAATGCATGCATTAAAAATGATACATTGTTCCTCCAGAATGATATCACAGAAACACAGGACAAACCAAGACTAAAACTGACAAAATCACATAATTATAACATATAGTTACAACAGTGCAAAGCAATACCGTAATTTGATAAAGAGCAGACCATGGGCTTCAAGTCTCAAGTCCCGATAGCCCCATCATCTCACGCAGACGGTAGAAGGGAGAAACACTCCCTGCCATGAACCTCCAAGCGCCGCAAACTTGCCGATGCAGCACCATTGGAAGCACCCGACTGCAGCGGACTCTGAGTCCGTCCGAAAACTTCGAGCCTCCGACCAGCCCCTCCAACACAGCCTCTCCAAGCACCATCCTCTGCCGAGCGCTTTGACCCCGCCCCGGCCGCCGAGCAACAAGCAAAGCCGAGGACTCAGGGCCTTCCCTTCCGGAGATTCTGGATCACACAGTAGCAGCGGCAGTGAAGTAGGCATTTCAGAAATTTCACCAGATGTCCCTCCGTGCTGTCATGTCTGTCTCCATCAAATCAGGATTGTGCACGCCACCCTACTTGGCAGATAACAGATATCACCACCAGAGTGGCCGCTGCAAGCTGCGTTGCGCCGCCATCTTCTCCTCCAATATTCGATAGGCTTCAGTGAAATCCACATTCATTCTTCTAAACTCCGGTGAGTAGAGGCCTAGAACCACCAAAAAGTCCCCATACATTAACCCTTTCATTCCTGGGATCATTCTTATGAACCTCGTCAGGCCCCTCTCCAATGTCAGCACATCCTTTCACAGATAAGGGGCCCAATACTGTTCACAATGCTCCAAGTGCATTCTGACCAATGCATTTTAAAGCCTCAATTTTCCTACTCCCTTCAGTGTCATTTCACTCACATTTCTTTTTCTCTACAATTCATATTTCTCCATATTTAATGTTATCTATTACTGACCCATTCTGTTTATTTGACTGTTTTCTCTTCATTTCCTATAACCCTCCTTGATCGTCTAACCCAGCATTTCTGTACTTGTATCAAATTTCAATATTGTTTTCACTAAATTCAAATTATACATTGGTCTTGAGAAGAGAGTTTTCTTTTATTTGCGCAATTTGTTGTCTTTTGCAGATTTCTTTCGTGGTCACCTTTGTTGTGTGCAGTTTTTCATTGATTCTATTTTGTTTCTTCATATTTTCAGTCAATGTCCACAAGAAAATGAATCTCAGGGTAGTATATGGTAACATATATGTACTTTGATAATAAACTTACTTTGAAATTTGCACTGTTTCCAGTTTTTTAATGTTGTCAGCAATATTCACTCTAACCATTCTGTCAAATCAACCAAGTTTTCTCTTGCACTATACTGCTGCTTTTTCCCAACCTACTTTAAGCAAACAACAAAATCAAATGGCTTTTCAAATTCCACAAGCCTTACATACTGGCCATAATTCTCATAATTCTATCAAGTAGATCATCCTTTAGAAAACTCGTTGCTTATAAAGCCTTTAAATAACTTGTCCTTTTCTAAATATTTACTCATCTTAACTTCCACCATAGATTCTAAGAGTTTGGTTGCAATCAGCGTTAGTGATCAAAGAGTACATCCCATTGGCCTACCTTGTTAGGAGTTTGAGGAGATTTGGTATTTCACCAAAGACTCTCACAAATTTTGATAGATATATGGTGGAGAGCAGCCTGATTGGTTGCACCCTAGCAAGGTATGGAGGCCCTAGAGCACAGGATTTTAAGAGGTTGCAGAGGGTTGTAGAGTCAGCCAGCCTTATCACAGCCACAACCCACCCCACCGTCAAGGATATCTTCGTGAGGCAGTACCTCAAGAAGACAGGATCCATAACCGAGGACACTCACCAACCAGAACATGCACTCTTCTTGTTACTACTGGAGGAGATAAGGGAGCCTGAAGACCCACAGTCAATAATTCAGTAACAGCCTTTTCCCCCATGCTTCAGATTTGTGAATGGTTCATGGACCCATAAACACTATCTTATCTTTCATTATTTTGCGCTATTTATTTATTTTTGAAATCTATAGCAATTTTATGTCTTTACACTGTACTGCTACTGCAAAACAACTAATTTAATGTCATTAAGTCAGTGAAAATAAATTAAATTCTGAATTTAGATGGCTACTCTAAATCACAAAATTAGATGGTAAAAAATTTTACATTTATCTGTTATTGCAAAATCATAGATATCTTCTTATCTGAGGTAATATGGGTGGACGATTAACTGAAGGGAGATTAAAGTAGTTGTGAAAGAAATCTTTTAAAGTTACAATGCTAATCTGGCTGCCTTTAACTAACCAGTCCCCTAGTTTGACAAAGCACGTTTGTGGGCTTTGTGACCATTTCAGTCAGTCAGTAAAACATTTCAAGAAAATTGCCTACTATTTATCAGAAATTTTACTTATATACTATCTGGGAAATTTACCAAATAAAAGGAGGCAGAACAGTTTAGGATATTGCATTGCAGGTTACTAACTAGGCCAAGATACAGAGGACTAAACTACTGAGCTGGTGACAAATCTCACCAAGATAGCCGTTGAATATAAATTCAAATAGTTTGGTAAACCTGGGAGAGGGGATGTGGTAGAGATAAGCTAGTGTCAGTAACTATGAAGCAGCTGGATTTCAGTTAAAAATTCATCTAGCTAACTGATAAATTTTTTACTGTGTTTGATCTATTTGTGACACTGCACCACTAATGCAGTTAACTATTAGTTATTCTCTGAAAAGGCTGGGGGAGCATTACATTCAATGGAAAGTTAGGGATGAAGAGTAATTGGTTTCCTTGTTACTGTCTTCATCAACCTATGGAGAAAGTTCTGGTTGCCTTTACAGCTCTGCTGAAGGTAAGTAGGGGCAGTAGTTTCTCCAGCAAAGCCATTAAACTAATTCATTTGAAGAAAGAGCAACATACTCAAAATGTTGAAGGAGTTCAAAAGGTCAGGCAGCATCTATGGAGGGAAATAAACAGTCCAGGTTTTGGGCTCTGACCCTTCGCCAAGACTGATCTCAGCCTGAAACAGTGATTGTTTATCCCTCTCCATAGATGGTGCCTAATTTGCTGAGTTCAACTACATTCTGTGTGCAGCATCTGCAGAATCTTCTGGGTTAATCCTTTGAAGCCAATTAGTGATTGGCTGCTCATCTTCTTCCAGTCCCGCTTAACTGTATGAGGTTTGACTCACTGTCCATCTCACCCCATGCCTACAACCACTTTGACCTCATTTATAGAGACTGACTCCAATCCTCAGCATCCTATGGTTTCTCCCTCATCGCTTATACTTTAGACCAGTCAGGCTAACATTGATATTGGAAACCTGTGGACAAAAATTAAAGTAATGACCAGCTAGAATGTCTGGAATACTTATGCTTTTTACTTTGCTGGGTTGGATTCCTCAAAAGATGTGAAGTAACTACTGGGGCCAATGTTCCAGAAACATTTAAAAGACTTTGTAGAACTCTTTCTTAAGTCACTACAAATATAGCGACCAAAAAAGTTCTTACTACTTTGTTCTTTGTGTATATATAATTTGTTAAATATCACAAATTAGTAATGATTTATCGAGATCCAGAGTGAGGAAGACAGAGAAACTATTCACTTGTGACTCACTCGCATTGAATATAACCTCGCTTTCAATAGACATTAACTACATCGCTGAATAGCTGAAAATGTTTCAACTCACATTTTATTAGTGCAGTTATACTTAGATCGTTGCAAAGTACTTCCTACTGTGTGTGTTTGAGGTTTTGAACCCCACCCTTGAAACTTTATCAAAAATTCTAAGCTGCTACTTTGGTGTAGCTCTGAAGTACTGTAGTGCAGCACTGATCTGCTCGCGGTCTCCTCTACTGAACGTCAAACTCAGATGAGATCTGATCTGCTTTCTTAAGCGGAAGGAAAGTATTGCACAGTATTGAATGACAGGTGATGATATAGCCTGGCGGATATTTGCCTCACAACATTATATTTACGCTAACTTGCTTTTTTGGTGCTACAAAATAATCACAGGCCAAGGTACTTCATTTTTTGTAAAGCAGCTTGGAACATCTAGAGCAGCAACAAACTACATTCCTCCAGCAGTTAGTTTTTGGAATCTGCCTCCTGAATCAATGTCATATGAGATCGTGTGTAGGAAGAACAGAATGAAGGGAAAAAATATATATTTTTTAAAAAAATTAATTTTACAGGATCTGGTTGTTTCTGAAAACTTAGAATTTATTGCTAATGCCCAATTGCCTTGAAACAGTGGTAGTGTGTTGACTTCATGAATCATTGCATTGGGCAATGGTAGTGTAGTAGTTAGCACGACACTTTATAGTACAGGTGGCCCAAGTTCAATTCCCGCCACTGCCTGTAAGAGGTTTGTATGTTTGCCCCATGACTGTGTGGGTTTTCTCCAGGTGCTCCAGTTTCCTCCCACGGTTCAAAGACGTACCGGTTGGTTGGTTAATTGATCATTGTAAATTGTCCCATGATTGTGCTAGGATTAAATGGGGGGATTGCAGGGCTGGAAGGGTCGATGCTCAATAAATAATAAAAATAAATTAATCCTGGTGAAGATACTCCCATAAAACATAGAGAGTTATAAACTTTAAACCCAACGCTGATGAGGGAACAATGAAACATTTCCAAGGATGGATTTGGAAGAAGTGTTGGTGGTGGCATTTCCATGCACTTGTTCTTCTTGGTGGAAAGTTAGTGGTTTTGCGACATCACAGTAACCTAGTTAAGTGACTGCAGTTCATTTAGTGGGCTGATGTTGCTTGGCTGATGAGTGGTAGATGATATTGAGTTTCTTGAGAGTTGTTGGCGTTTTAATCATCTAAGCAAATGGGAAGTATTTCATTATGTTCCTTCCGAGCATTGTAACAGTTGGGAAGATCATGGGCTATCAAGAGGTGAGTCACCCACTGCATGATACTCATCCCTAATCTGTTCCTGTGGTCACGGTAGGCATGTATGAGTGAAAGGAAATCTACATTTTTAATGCTTATTTAGTTTGTTTTAATCATTTGTTGTGAAAGAGATTTAATATTTTTTAAAATTCTAATAATTTTATTTTTTAAATAGATTTTGAATGTCAGTAATATTTGTAAGTATTTAATGCCCTTGACAGCTATGGGAGCTGGCAAAGCCTGATGCACAGTGTAGCTGGCTGTCAAAGATCATTTCTGGTGCAGGTGGGGTGTATGGGTTGTTTGCAGGGAATGGATATTGGCATTTCACCTGCCAGCAAGCTGAATGATGCAACAGTAAGTGGTCTTCTTATATTAGTGCTGATTGTGGGCAGGTCATTAAAAAGAAAAAAAAGAAAGATTAGCTTTATTTTTCACATGTATATTGAAACATCAAAACAGACAGTGAAATGTGTTTGCTTGTGTCAGGGATGTGCTGTGGGCAGTATGCAAGTGTCACCATGCTTCCAGTGCCAACACAGTATGCTCCAAAATACTAACCCCTACTTGTATATCTTTGGAATGTGGGGGAAAACAAAGTGCTTAGGGAAAACCCATACAATCGTGGGGAGAATGTACAAACTCCTTACAAACAGCGGTGGAAATTGAGCCCGGATCTTATTGCTGGTGAGCCATAAAGCATTGTGCTAACTGCTGCACTGCAGTGCGGATCTGGCAGGAAATTCTTGGTTCTTCAATCTCTCTTCATTAAGTGGAACATCTCAGTACTGCAGGTTTAGATTCTGATGACCAGGGTCTTTGGCCAAACTGAAGCAACAAAATGCAGTTAAGTAAAGATACATGCTTCAATATTTCAACAATTAGTTAAAGAAATATAATTTCCCGAGTACCCAGGTCCCATACATCTCTTCCTCTCCAGTGACCGCACTCAGCATTAGACTTGGAGTAGATTTAGAAGGCAGATTTCTCATATAGCACCCATTATATTATTGATATGCCTTTGTGGTTTTGTTGATGAAGAGTTAATAAAGCAGCAACTATACAGCAGTAACATAATGGGTGGAAAATTTTCAGGCCAGAACCTACTGTCTACACTCAGCCTGAATTTATAACAGATATGCATGAAAGGTAAGCACTTAACTTTTGCAAATCCACCAGTTGTTAATTACTTGCTCATCCTCACTCATGAGGTCCTGCACTTTAAGAGGATTAATACCATCATGTAGAGGTTTAGTGTGACAAACTCTGCTTATAAAACAGCCACAAAATTCTTTAATAATTGGCCAAACTGTGCTGAATGAACTATTAATAGTTTCTGGCATTCAAACATGTTCCAAAAAATCAAAATCCATTAAGGTCAACTAAATAATTAAAAATGCAATGATTATTGAAGAAAATGGATACCAAAACCCTTAAGATTTCTAAAGAAAAAGTCATCACCTGAATTAAGATTAATTTTTAAAAATAGATTTTCCGAAGCATCTGGATCCCAGACCGCTGTTCCTCTCCATTGACTGCTTTCACCCTGATGACTTGGGGTAGGTTTAGTGGACAGATCCCCCAGTGGATATGTTGCAAATTATACAGTGCCCATAAAAAGTATTTACCCCCCTTGGAAGTTTTCATGTTTTATTGTTTTACAATATTGAATAACAGTGGATTTAAATTGGCTTTTTTGACACTGATTAACAGAGAAAGGCTCTTTTGTGTCAACATGAAAACAAATCTCTACAAAGTAATTTAAATTAATTACAAATATAAAACACAAAATAACTGATTGCTAAGTATTCACCTCCTTCATTGGTATTTAGTAGATGCACATCTGGCAGCAATTACAGCCTTAAGGCTGGGCGGATAAGTCGCTAAGCTTTGCACATCTGGACACTGCAATTTTTCCACATTACTCTTAACAAAACTGCTCAAGCTCTGTCAGATTGCATGGGGATTTTGAGTGAACAATCCTTTTCAAGTCCAGCCACAAATTCTCAATTGAATTGAGGTCTGGACTCTGATTTAGCCACTCCAGGACACTAATTTTGTTGTTTTTAAGCCATTCCTGTGTAGCTTTTCCTTTATGCTTGAGGTCATTGTCTTGAGGGAAAACAAATCTTTTCCCAAGTCGCAGTTCTCTTACAGACTACATCAGGGTTTCTTCCAAGATTTGCCTGCATTTTGCTGCATTCATTTTACCTTTTATCTTAACAGGCTTTCCAGGGCCTGCTGCAGTGAAGCATCCCCACAGCATGATGCAGCCACCACCATGCTTCATGGTAAGGATGGTGTGCGGTGTTTGGCTTACACTAAACATAGCATTTAGTTTGATGGCCAAAAGGCTCAAATTTGGTTTCATCAGACCATGGAACCTTCTTCTAGCTGACTTCAGAATCTCCCACATGTCTTCTGGCAAACTCTAGCTGAGATTTCATGTGAGTTTTTCAACAGTGGCTTTCACTTTGTCGCTGGGTAACAGTTGTTGTATGCGCTGTCGCTCCCAACTCAGCCACTGAAGCTTGTAACTCCTCCAAAGTTATTATAGCTTTCTTGATGGCCTTCCTGACTAGTCCCCTTCTTGTACTGTCACTCAGTTTTTGAGGACAAACAGCTCTAGGCAGATTTACAGCTCTGCCATATTCTTTCCATTTCTTGATGAATGACAATGGTACTCCAAGGGATATTCAGGGACTTGGTAATTTCTTGTATCCATCTCCTGACTTGTGCTTTTCAATAACCTTTTCGTAGAGTTGTTTGGAGTGTTCTTTTGTCTTCATGGTGTAGCTTTTGCCAGGATACTGACTCACCAGCAGTTGGTCCTCCCAGATCATAAGACCATAAGACAAAGGAGCAGAAGTCGGCCATTTGGCCCATTGAGTCTGCTCTGCCATTTTATCATGAGCTGATCCATTCTCCCATTTAGTCCTACTCCCCCGCCTTCTCACCATAACCTTTGATGCCCTGACTACTCAGATACCTATCAATCTCTGCCTTAAATACACCCAATGACTTGGTCTCCACTGCTGCCCGTGGCAACAAATTCCATAGATTCACCACCCTCTGGCTAAAAAAAAATTCTTCGCATTTCTGTTCTCAATGGACGCCTTTCAATCCTTGGGTCATGCCCTCTCGTACTAGACTCCTCCATCATGGGAAACAACTTTGCCACATCCACTCTGCCTTTCAACATTCAAGATGTTTCTATGAGGTCTCCTCTCATTCTTCTAAACTCCAAGGAATACTGTCCAAGAGCGGACAAACGTTCCTCATATGTTAACCCTCTCATTCCCGGAATCATTCCAGTGAATCTTCTCTGTACTCTCTCCAACGTCAGCACATCCTTTCTTAAATAAGGAGACTTAAACTGCCCACAGTACTCCAAGTGAGGTCTCACCAGCGCCTTATAGAGCCTCAACATTACATCCCTGCTCCTATACTCTATTCCTGTAGAAATGAATGCCAACATTGCATTCGCCTTCTTCACCACCGACTCAACCTGGAGATTAAAGATACAGATACGGGTGTATTTTTACTATAATCAATTGAAACATCTTGACTGCACACAGGTCTTCAAAAGCAGATCTCCATTTAACTAATTGTTTGAATTCTTAAACCAACTGGCTGCACCAGTGATGATTTGATGTGTCATATTGGGGGGGGGGGGTGAATACATATGTAATCAATTATTTTGCGTTTTGTATTTGTAATTAATTTAGATCACTTTGTAGAGATCTGTTTTCACTTTGACACAGAAGAGTTTTATTCTGTTGATCAGTGTCAAAAAAAGACAAATTAAATCCATTGTGATTCAATGTTGTAAAACAATAAAACATGAAAACTTCCGGGGGCGGGGGGAATACTTTTTATAGGCACTGTAACTTGCTCTTGCTCTGCTGCTAGATTCTATAAGGATTCAAATGGTCAGAGCACAATTTAGAAAAAGATAAAGTCAAGTGTTTACCAAGATCAGAACTTGCATACCCAGTCTGGAAATATTGTTAATATTTAGTGCAGAGAAATGACAAAAGGTCCCTGTGAAACTCGTTGTGTTTTTCTGTAATTTGTTGCTCATTATCTTTTGTTGTCATTGCCTTGGACACTATAGCATTTTCTTGTTGACAACCTTAATTATTTTGTCAATATATTAAACAAACATGATTGCCCTGAAGACATGAGGAGACAGACTAATACTGACCTATTTCATGGTGAAGCCAGTTAAAATGAGAAGTAAATTCAATCTGAAATGGAAACACACCTTTACATCAGGGATCCCCAGCCTGGGGTTCACGGATGCCTTACCTAATGTTATTGGTCCATGCCCAAAAATGGTTGGGAACCCTGCTTCACATACTCAAGTTTCCACAGGTAAACCTGAACTTGGAATAAACTTGAAACCATGGAATTCATTGCCACAGATGGCTGTGGAGGCTAAGTTATCTAGAATATTAAAAGCAGAGATTGGTAGTTTCTTGATTAGTAAGGGCGTCAAAGGTTATGAAGAGAAAGCAGGAGACTAGGGTTGAGAGGGGTAATAAATCGCCCATGATGGAATGATGGAACTGACTCAGTGGTCCGAGTAGCCTAATTCTGTTACTGTGAATCATGGTCTAATGATCTAAATATGCTTTAAATTCATTGACTAGTGGATTGGACTTTTGAATGAGATAAAGGAGTGAAAGTTTAGGTACAGCTGATGACATCGCTGGAATCTGTGGGCTCGCTCCGGATGTGTAAACGACCAAGCACCGAGTGATCACTTTCATTCACATTTGATTTATAACCTTGTGAATGAACTTGATACCAATCTTAATTTAAATCATAGTCATTAAAGAATCCTGTCGACAACTCAATTTTATTTTATTGAACTTGAGATGGAGCTAGATTGTGAAAAAAATGTTAATGTAATAAAACGTGATCAATGTAATTCCTTTTGCTTCCAGACTCTTATTCGAGATTAAAAAAAACTAAGTACTTTTATCTCATTTTTTATTATGTTGGATCTTGGATTTTTAATTGAATAGGTGTGTCCTTAAGCTCATTTATCTAAAGATCCTGAACATTAGGAACTTTTTTTTTCATTTTCTTAAATGAACATTTCCATGACAGCTAAAACTCACATAATGTTGCTTGACAAGGTTTGGGAATGATTATTCTATTAATATCAAACACAGTCTTTTACATGTAGAGGCACTTACTTCCTAATATTTGTATTTATTTACTTGTTACAGTCTAATAGTATCACAAGTATATAGGATGGAATGATAAAATGTAAGACCAGTTTCAAATTAGCCCTCTTAGACCTGATAACCACAGAGACTGAAGAATCCTGCATTAAAGTATTCAAAGGTTAATACATTAAGCAGGAAATACATCAAAATGTTTCATTTGTATGAGCTCGATTACAATATATTGCTACTTCGTCAAAGTTAATATTTTGTTAAAGCGGCTATAAATGTTCTATATAACTGGAGTCATACTTCAATTGCAGTTGTGATTGAAATACATAAATAAGGTGTTTGTTTGGCTTATTTTGATTTATTTCAACCTTTTTCTCCTTTGGAACCCCTGGTGGATCATCACTTTGTTTATTACAAATTAAAGTTCAGCTGATTGTTTGCCAGACTCTAGGCCTTGTACGTATTTCTATAGCTGTTCCCTTTTCATATCACAGCCCAGCATTCATTTGCAAGTGGCCCTCATCTGCATGAGAATTATACAATTAACTTTTGATTAACCACCTAGTTTGTGAAAGCCATGGTGTATAAAATATTCTGCATTTAAATAAATTCCCCAAATTAGGAGCAGATCTTCCATTAATCTATGACCCACAATAAACAACAACACTGGGTGATAATCAGGGTCAAAACAATAGATCCAGCAGTAGGGCTAGAATGTCATCTTTAAATATAACAGCCCAGATAAAGGCTTCCAGATTGCACCTTATCATAACACAAAAAAAATCAAAGCTCTCTCTTGTCTGTGGCAAAGCGCCAGAGCCCAGCGTCTCGAGCAACCATTGTTTGGGACCACAACCATTGCCAGATTTGCATTCAGAAAGATAGTTCTTACACACATTACATCACGTACAGCACTTATCTCTGCGTCTGACAATAATTATCAGTAAGAATGTACTCAGAATGACTTTTTTGTGATATTTATGCATCACAGACACAAGGAAGGTGAGATAACAGCATTATGAGAAAGAAGAGTCTCAGAAGGCATTGCTCAGAGCTGTGCTCTTCGATTAAATTTACTCTGACACTGTGGTGCGACTGAACAAGTGAAAAAAGGACTATAAAGCTTTTATTTAATGCAATAATAGCTATGAACACATTTCTCTCTGAAAGATAAGATCCTTTGTCAAAACAAACAAAAGAACCTGTATTAAACATTATCTGAAGAATATATATGAGGAAACTAAAATCTCAGGTTTTATTAACAAACAATTTGTTTATTTGACAGTCAAAATAAAATGCTGGCACTATTCATCTTGAATATATAAAAAAAAGACTCAACCATACTATAGCAAAAAAAATCACAGGATTTATATATTTCGCACCAGTGTTGTCAATCACATGAGAATTTTTCTTTTTGTTTTCATATGAGAAAAAGTGTAAAATATTCAGATTTCATTCATGCTTGCTTGCTTGTAGTTAGGCAAATGTCAGATTAAGTATTAATAATTAGACGATTACCACAATGTTACCAAGCAACACAATAGAAAGTTTATTCATTATGCTAATCACAGGTTTTGGTTTTCACCAAGCCTGATTTCGAAGTAAAATAAAGACTAAAAATATTGTATTGAACTCAGTTGGTTGATTATTCTTTATAAAACCAAAAATTGGTACTCGGTTTCTTTACCTCTACTAAAACATTTTAATAAAATTGGATGTAGCTTTGGATAGGTGTAAGTATCAGGAAAAAAGCTGAAGTATAACATACAGCTTCTTTGCATGTGTAATGGAAATGAGTAGCTTTACAAGGTTATTGGACAAAAATCTGCAGAATGTTTGCTTTAATACTGACTTAATAATTTATCAGTTGGAGAAATGACCCTCATAGCCTGTACGAATATAAATTTAATTAATTGCGTGAATTAAAGCTACAATATGTTTGTTTTATATAACACAATGCAAGAATAATTGTGGAGAATGTTTCTGTTAACATTTTAAGCACCAGCACTGGGCTAATTATTCCAGCAGCAGGAAATTATGACCAAATTAAAATAATACGTTAGAGACTGGTTACGTAAAACCCCTGCGGTAAATGCTTCAATTACATTTGAGAGTCCTATTTTAGCAGACTTTGTCTGAAAAGGTTTTGAACATCTTTATGGTAGCAGTTGTCATGCTTTAGAAAAATCACATGCGGTAAAAAATCAGAATTGTCAGTTCTGAAGACATTGCTTGTTCCGTTGGGTAAAGCAGAGAAAGCAACACTGGCAAACAATCTTTAGAAAAGGACGGAAACAGCAGCAGAATGATGATAAAAAGCACTGCATGCTTTATTCTCACTGAAGGATGGCAACAGTAAATCATTTTGAGAAGAAGTAGAATATCTGATAGGTCATCTGTTGTATAATGAAAGAATGGGAGACAAGAGAGAAGTTAAAGAAGGAAGGTGATTCAAACTCTCTGGGGAAGTTAGATTCAGACACATGTGTAGGTGATGAAGATGCATATGTAGCATCTGCCATCTGTGTCCTTCATTAGCCCAGGTGAATTCTAACACTTGCATTATAGTCTATATGCAAATTTTATCAACTTTGTATAAGGCTAATGACAAAAGCTACAATACAAGTACTGAATGTTAGGATTTAGTGTCAAGTCCTAATGGTTTGCTGTTCTGGGCCTTAAGTAGCCAAATCTTTATTGAGTGGTAAACCATTGGGACATTTTAGTCTTTCAGAAGGTTGTTCTGGTTACTACTGCTTTAGTGGATAAAATCCACAAGGACACTCTTTTAACTTGTTTAGACTGTAACCATTCGGTTTTATTTGATTTGGACCCACCAGGGAGGTGGCTAATTTAAACATGTCTGGAGTGGCTTTCATTCTGGACTTCTGCTGGAGGAATGTAGGCAGGTGATCTTTAAATGGTCTCCTTATCCTGGTCAAAGAGCAGTGAATCTATTTTACTTTTAATATTCCACATGGACGTACTGTTTTCAAATCAATACCTAACCTTCCCCCCTCCCCACATCTGCACTTGAAGTGAATTGCTTTAGTGGGCTGCACAACTGTAAAAGTTTCCAGATCTGCTGGCAAATGCTTAGACCTGGACAAACTAAAATCTGATCTGAGAGATTTAAAGTAACAACTCATCACAGGCATTCCGAGGTCTTGGTGCCACACACCACCTGAGCTTTATGCTTATTTTAGATTTGTGTTGATGGAAGCTTAATGAGGAGGAAAATGTTTAATTACCATATGTTTCCTAAGGTTGTTTAATAGAACAGGACTTACTGTTTTGCTGAGGTCATAGGTCCATGAATAATATTGAAATACATTCTGCATTATTATGTTCAATTTTATTAGCCTTAGTTTTGATTTTAGATCAGCTT
Source organism: Mobula birostris (assembly GCF_030028105.1). Lineage (NCBI taxonomy): Eukaryota > Metazoa > Chordata > Chondrichthyes > Myliobatiformes > Myliobatidae > Mobula > Mobula birostris. Next base: position 46,840,396 of record NC_092390.1, on the reverse strand, counting down.
TGTTTGAAAAAGTACGTGAAAGATTAACTATGATAGTTCAGAGTCACATTAATAATCCAAATAAAAAATAAAGCTGTAGGCACATTTGCTAATATAGAGGAAAATTATCAAGCTCCAAATGCTGAACATATTTCTTGTTTCTGGCAATAATTAATTTGCTTTCAAACACAAAGTATAAGTGTATTTTAATGGGAACACTCTCCGTTTATTTCTATCAGTCATCATGCACTTTAGGAAATCTGTGGCTGCATTTTAATTATTGGGTCAGCATTTGACATAGATAGTACTGACCACAGCGCAGATGTGAGACCTTAAATGCCAACACTTCTGTCAGTACGATAAAACTAACAAAGATAACAGCTTCAATTTCTTAATTAAGAAAATAAGTACTATTTAGTGGTCATTCTAGGCTGATCATTGCCATTTTCCAGAAGACCAGCACAGCAGTGGGCATATTATAGCAGAAAATGAACAAATCCAAAGTAACTGATGATGATATTTCATGTAAAATAATGCTGGAGATTAGAAAATGGTGTATTATGTGTGTTAAATAAACATTGCATTTATCTTGGACTTTGAATGCAGTTTTATGTCCAATGCTGAGATTCAGGAAAAACAAAGTTCTTTGCTCACCTTACTCTAACCTTTAGATACACACTCATTACTTTGTTACACAACCCCACTTGTATAATGTATGCGCTAACAATATAAGTGTAAGAGTTAGATTTGCTGGCCCTAATGGAATATCTGCTGCTATTGTGCAATAAAAATATTTGATTATATTATACAAGGTTAAGCTGCTTGTAGTTTGGGATTAATCTGTGGATGATCAGACAAGCTGCTCAGCAATGTCCAGGAATAGATATTCGGAAGTATTGAAGTGCTACACAAATATTCCTCAGGTACCCGGACTGTAACCTTGCACAGGATCAGCAGAATGCAACAAAAATTATGTTGTAAATTGTGAAATAAACTGCCGGGAATATTTTGCAGGTCAATAAACATAGAAGGCAAAAGATAGGCATTGATAAGGCTCTAAGACATAGGAGCAGAATTAGGCCATCCAGCCCATCGAGTTTGCTCCGCCATTCCACTATGCTTTCTCCCTGTAACCTTAGATTCCCTTACTACTCAGGAACCTATCAACCTCTGCTTTATATATACCCATGACCTGACCTCCACAGCCATCTGTGGCAATGAATTCCACAGATTCACCATCCTTTCCTCCTTATCTCTGTTTTAAGGGGATGTTTTTCTACTCTGAGGCTGCATCTCTGGTCCCAGACTCTCCTACTTATTGGAGACAACCTCTCCATGTCCACTCTATCAAGGCCTTTCAAATTTCAATAGTTTTCAATGAGATCCCTCCTAAACTCCAGTGAGTACAGTCCGAGAGCCATCAAACGCTTGTCAAATCCTTTCATTCCCTTAAGCATTCTTGTGAACCTCCTTTGGATCCTCTCCAGTGCCAGTACCCTTTCCTAGATAAGGGGCCAAAACTGCTCACAATACTCCAGGTGCGATCTGACCAATGCCTGATACAGCCTCAGTATTACATCTTTGTTTTTATATTCTAGTCCTCTCAAAATGAGTGCTAACATTGCATTTGCCTTCTTTACCATTGACTCAACCTGCAAGTTAACCTTAGGGGAATTTCGGATGAGGTTTTCCTAGTCCCGCTGCACCTCTGATTTCTAAATTTTCTCCCTGTTTCGAAAATAGTCTTTATTCCTTCTACCAAAGTGCATAACTTTACACTTCCCTACACTGTATTCCATCTGCCACTTCTTTGCCCATTCTCCGAAAATATCTAAGTCGCTCTGCAGACTCCCTGATTTATCAATACTATCTGCTCCTGCGCTTACTTGGTATTGTCAGCAAACTTGGCCACAAAGCCATTGATTCTGTCATCTAGATCATTGACATAGTGTATAATGTGAAAAAAAAGAGGTTCCAATTCTGATCTCTGTGTTCACCAACAGCCAACCAGAAAAGGTCCCCTTTATTCCCACTTATTGCCTCCTGCTAGTCAGCCAATTCTCTATCCATGCGGGTATCTTTTCTGTAATACCATGGGCTCTTATCTTGTTTAGCAGCCTTATATGTGGTACTTTGTCAAAGGCCTTCTGAAAACCCAAGTGAACACCATCCTCTTACTCTCCTGATTACATAAGATTGGAATGACCAGAAGGATATGCCCAAAGAAGCAAAGGGATCGGAGAACAAAAGGTCTCTAGAACTCCAACTATTGTTCTTTTGATCCCTCTCCCAATTTGATGATAAACTGAGTTAATCATACAGTCCGATTGTGTCAGTTCCAGAAAATGTGTGCAAGCTTCAGATAATCATATTCTTTCTCCTTGAGATAATGTTGAAAGTTAAGGGTTGTTTCTTTCAAGTCCGTATTTTTGAATGACCATTCGATTCTCAGTCAGACTCTTGTACCTGGAAATTCAATCACATCATTTAATGCTTTCTGAATTATGCAATTAAAGATGATCTTACTCTAGATTAAAACACAACTATGACCTTCACTGGATTATTTTGTTTTATTTGGAAATTTAACTTGACACATCTGTGTGTGGGCCATCTTTACGGTTTCGGAGTGAATTCTGGGATAATCACACAAGGATGATGTCCTTTCCTACGGCCACCAATGGGTCAGCTAAGTTCTTCTGCAAGCTCCATAAGCCATCAGCAAGAACACTTAGGACAAATTGTAAAAATGCATCACTAAGGTAATCCCTACACTAAACTTTTACCTTTAAGGCCCTCTTCCCACACTGCAGCATCCACAACTGGCTGATTTAACTCAAGCCCTCTGATCCCACTTTCAGACCCCTATATGGCCCAGTACCCCAGTCAAGATTCTGACATCTAACGACCTTACCCTGCCAAATAATTAACTGTTGGCCCTGCATCCCAGACCCTGATCTCCAGTGTTAATCTTCAGCACTATCTCTGTTATTGCTGACATGGACCAAAGAAACCCTAATTTAGCAAGACTTCCATAGCAACCCCACATCTTAGGCATGGGCTATTCAGAAGCTCCCTTTGATCCAGACCGCACCATAGCCCTGATTACCCTTACGGCCACAACCTGTCCACCCCAATTTCACGCCAAACCCATACCTTTTCCCATGGTTTTGAATGCAAAAGTGTATAGTACCCACTTATTTGTGCCTAAGGTCCTAGATCTCAGTTATGACCAAAGGGGTCAGTTATTTTATTTTTTAATTTAGAAATATAGGACGGTAACAAGCCCTTCTGACCCAGCGAGCGCATGCTGCCCAGTTACACCCATGTGATCAATTAAGCTACTAACCCGTACATTTGGAAAATGAGTAGCTTGGGTGGCTGATGGTTGGGTTGAGTTTTTCTCCAATCTTGGCGATCTGCTTGCAAATGTTTCATCCCTGTTCGAGGAGACATCATCAGTACACTGTTAATTGTGGTGTATCCTCTGAATGCTTAGCCTTTATATGCTTATCAGTCAGCAGATTCCTCCCACATCACAAACGAGTTTCCGAAATGATGACCAAAGAGCTGATTGATAAGCATGTAAAGGCCAAGCATTTGGAGGACACAACACGATTAACAGCGTACTGATGATGTCCCCTCCCCTCGTATGTTTGCAAGAAAATTGCCAAGATTGGAGAGCAATTCAACCCAACCCGTACATCTTTTAAATGAGGGAGGAAACTGGAGTACCCAGAGGAAACCCATGTGGTCACGGGGAGAAGGTACAAACTCCTTGCAGACAGCGGTGGGAATTGAACTCTAGTCGCTGGCATTGTAAAGTGCTGCACCAACTACTACAGTACCGTCATTAAGTACTTCTCATCGGAGCCTGGCAGCAACACCAGCTGAATACACCGTTTGTCTGCGTAGCTCCATAAATACGTGAAGAGTTTCTTCTGAGCACGTCTGTATTTGTCCTTGTTTTCCTCAACCTCTTTCCTCCTAAATATGAAAGTAAGATTGCTCCTCATTATTTACCCCATAATGGCTTTACTTTGCATCGTGAAAGCTAGTTTTGGGAAAGAAAACTTTTGAGTGGATATGTTAGCTTCATTTGTAATATTACAGCTTTAACTATACAGATTCATTGTAAATATCTAATCAAAATATGCATTTCTTCAATATGTACTCACATCTGGGCAATTTATTAATGAACTTGCAAAATTCGTAATAATTCTTGTGGGATTATTACAGTTTATTTGCAATGGTGTTAGAGTTGTATGTTATTCATATCATTCCCTTTGCCTCTGTACTAAGAAAAACAGCTCAATATGCCAAACACTGTCTAACTTACTCATAGGCAAAATGGTAAGAATTCTACTTAATGAAAAATTGAGTCAGAAATACACGATTGGGAAACTACTGTATTCCTATACTTATATAATAACCATAATATCACAACTAATTGCATTTGGATGCTTAAGTACCTTAGTACAACCAAAAACAAAATAACCACCTTTTAATTATGGCTAAAACAAAATAACATGCAAAATAATGGTATTTTTGAATGATTTGTCGAGAAAGACATTTCAATGAACCGAATATGTTTAAAAATGCAATTCTTCTACTTTCACCAAAATCTATCTGGTATTAAAAAACCTGTAGGAAAAGTTTTGTAAATATCATACTCTATGAAGATAGTAATAAATATTTGTGATGGATATTGCAAATAAAATTGTAAGTTCCTTTGGAGACCAGGGGTGTCTAATCGCAGCATTATCTATTATTTTCCATTAGATGGCAGTCTTCAGCTTTTAATGATCTCATTCCTACCACTTTCTCACTCCAAAAAATGATTCAGGGTGCTTTTCAGAATCTGTACAACAGTGAGAAGGTTGTGACAAATTCCCTGGGCAATTTAAAAGTTGCTGAACTTTGTGGGAGACTATTTTTACTTCCTATAACTCCAGTGTTATTTATTTTCCAGAACATTCAACCAAGGAGCCTACATTCAGGTCGACAATGATTTTTGAAATCTGGTTTCTTCATTAGTTTTTTCTTGGGTTTGTGCCACAATAATAAAAGTGAGATTTAAAAAAAATCAAAACATTGAGCATAAAATATTTTAAGTTTAGCAATTATTTCACGGAGCTGCAGAAACTTATCCCGGTGTTACTCTCCGTGAGGAAGATTTTTGACTCTGTTGGAGAGTATAAAGCAGGTGATGCATCTCTCCTGATTTTTATTTTATTGAAGTCAAAAGCTGCTCTGTGTGCTTAATAGATTGGACATGTTAAATAGAGAAAATGCTTGTTGGAAAAATGATTTGGGAGCCTTGTTAAAACAAAATCTGCAAAAAAGCGGTATATATTTTGTTAGTACATTACAAGAAAAGTTTCTGAAGCTGATTTACCATCATAGGCACAAAAAGTGACAATTTGAGGACTATAGGTTATTAAGCATCTGTGCATATCTGGGAGGAGGAAAACAATAGCATATTATTTTCTACTGAATTTATGTTAAACACCAGTTATTAGTTGAATTCATATTTTTGACGCATGGACACATAAACACAAAATAAAAATGTAAAAGGCTTGATAAGACAGAAGAGATGATGTGAGTGTTTAATTGCCAAGTATTAGCAGGGATCCCCATGGAGGTGGCGCTGACCAACCCTGTTAGTTACATTTACAGCCAGTTCTTTGTCACTTGAAGAGGTGAGCTCCTCTTCAAATCCTTCCAGGTTGAAACTTTGCAGTCCTCACCTCCAAGATATCGCCCAAGGGAATTATCTCCTTACAATCAAAAATATCAGACACTTGAGCATTTGTTTGTTTTGGGATTTGGAGGTGCAATGTAGGGACATCCAGCCTGCTTTCAGTACCACTCTGTCTTGATTCTGACAGCAGGAGGGACATAGTGTTTTTATCAGTTAATTAGAAACCTGAAGGCAATGAGGCTCACACTGGCAAGCCACCTTCTGCTTGAGTGTGTGCTGTGAAACTTTGGTCCTCCCATTCCTGCTTGGTCATGAACATTTACAGTAGCCAACAGAGTGGTCCATTCTCGCCATGCTGGCCGCCTTTGATCTTGTTGATATCAAGCTCTTTTTATACGACTGGGGGTTGAGCTGCAGGCTGCAGGCACCACAGTAACCAGCATTAGCACCTGTATAGGATAGACTTACCTTTGTGCTTTAAACACAACCCGTGAACTGCTACATGACATCTAAGGCAAACCAATTGACTGCCGGTTTAATTAGATTGGAATATTATGTTAAAGAACAAAGAGTCTCCAAAGAAAAAAAATGTGCTACATGTGTGACAAAGATAAATTGGATTGTTCAATATATTCCTGATGAAACATTACATTTTGTCACTAATTATCAATCTGTTTTATCTCTGGACTGGCTGGGTGGATTTTACATGCAAGATCTGACACACCAATAGTTTTTAAACACTCCTGCAACATTTACATCCTTAATTTTGAAAATAAAAATGTTGGAATCAGCAGGTGTAAATCACAGCTGAGAACAAAGTCTAATCTTGTTGAATTCTTTCCAAGCCGATACTTTACTAATGAAGTTCTTAGCTGTGTGAAGAAATTATAACAGCAGTGCCAAATTTTTCTTTGACTAAGTGAGGTTCACTGCTTTGAGAAACATAACAGATATCCCTTCTTTCAATCATAGCTTTTAAAATGTTTTACTTTTTCTGAATTCTGGTTTAATGAAAATTACACAAACTAGTCAGTATGTAATTTGAGTAAGTGCAAGTGTAAATGTTAATAAGCTGCTAACTTAACATCAGACACAGCACATGCGTATTTTTTTCAGACTCTATATCAATGCAGGATAACCATTGACCTCTTAAAGCTGGCAAGTCTAATATTTAAGCCAAATGTTCAGAACAAAGAATATCTGACTTGAATGCATGAGTAAATACCTCACTGGTGAATATGTACTTTTAAATTTCCATTCCTTCTTTTATGTACCCTAGACAATGTACAACCATAGTCAGTCCCAGAAGTTATTCAACACATCTTTAAGCTAGTTGCACACAAAATGTTGGAGCAACTCAGCAGTTCAGGCAGCACCTATGGAGAGAAATAAGCAGTTGACGTTTCGAGCTGAGGCCCTTCATCGTGACTGATGAGGGTCTCGATTGACAAAGGGTCTCCATCTGAATGTAGACTGTTTATTCCTCTCCATAGATGCTGCCTTACCTGCTGAGTTCCTCCAGCACCTTGTGTATGCTATTCTGGATTTCCAGCAGTCCTAATGAAGGGTCTTGGCCCAAAACGTTGGCTGTTTACTCTTTTCCGTAGATGCTGCAGGACCTGCTGAGTTCTTACAGCGTTTCGTGCATGCTACTCTGGATTTCCAGCAGTCCTAATAAAGGGTGTTGGCCAAAATTGTCAGCTGTTTACTCTTTTCCATCGATGTTGCCTAGCCTGCTGAGTTCCTCCAGCATTTTGTGTGTGTTGCTTTGGATTTCCAGCATCTGCAGATTTTCTCTTGTTTGTGATTTGCAGAATCAGTGTTCAGGGTCAATGTGTTCTGAGTAAGATTGGCCTTATCAAAACTCTCCAGTTGACTTTGCCCCTTTGTTTGCATTTATTAAAATGCTTGGCCTCTCCACAATCCCATGACTGAATAGTTCAACCCTGAATGCTGCATTTTTCTAGTGTAACGTTGGTGTTCAGCTCTGTTGTGCCACTGATGACATCATTCTTAGTAAGCAGCTGAAAAGTAAATTCACAGCTTGTCCAAAGTAAAACTTTGTGGGAAGAAAACAGAAATAGGTCCTCACCAGAATTCCTTTGCATATAAAAAAATCCCCTCCTCTGCTTGTAATAGTTTTCCATTGGACATGAAACTAATTGATTAACAGCATGCATTATTCAAACGAGGATTTCTTTCCTCATCGATTTACAATGTAATGTATTGATGAAATGTGTCTTGAATTTGTCTGATATGTGAACTGTTTCGTGTAACATTCTGTAACTATTGGGAGATTTAGCTGAGATCATTGAGATCAGAATCATTCCCAATCTGTCATAGAGCATTAAAATGGCAGATAACCACATTATATAAAAATGACAGTTCGAACTTCTTTAATAATGCTCTTTGTAATTAAAATTTCATATAACTATATACATGCTAAGTTATATATAATGATTTTATGTGCAGAGTCATGGTAGGTAGGAAGTGTTTAATATCCTCCAAATTATTATTTTTTTCACTGCTCAGTTTCAGGAATTGTAGCTATTTTCACTGGACTACTTAGTAGACATAATTCCTCAGACAGAAGGTAAGAATCGCATTTACAAGATAAAAAAAAAGACGTGAAACAATAAGTAAAATAAAACTGATGAAAAGTAGAATATTAAATTTGTTCTGTTCTTAAATAATATTTTCAGCACAACATATTTCATTTGGTTTCTTTGCAACAAATACTGCAGCGATATATATTAAAGTTCATATTTCAGCCAAATTTGAAGCATTGTTAATTCATTCATCCCACAGAATTTGCATTTTACCAAATCTGAGATCCCAAGCAGTTCGTCTTTTCTCATGGCTATGGCCGCTAGCAAATTTTATACAATCCCTTTTCCTCTGAGTAAATTTGGCCTCACATCTTTGGTCAATCAAGAGCTATATCCTCCTGAGAAAATGGGGAAAAAATCACTTGAAAATAGCTGGAAAAAAATCTTTGTTCCATAAGGAGTTTATAAAAGGTGGACTCAAGGTCAGTAAAGTGCTAAATGCTGTTCCTGACTCTCCTGCCAATCCCTTGGTGCACTGGTACATAGTCCAAGTTGATTAGACCAAATAGAGTTGACTACTCTTAAGATATCTCACACAAGTCCTTTGTGTGTCTATTAGAGGCATGAGAATATACATTTAAGGCTTTGCAAATGCATATTTCTTTGCCTCGCTATAAAGGAGCATGGTTGATATGTGTTCACAATGCAATATCATCCAAGTTATGCTTAAATGCTAACTATTGTAAAGTGGTTTGGAGCAGAAAGGATTAATTCCCCTAAGGTATCCATACAAACTACTATGACATCTTATTGCAAAGCAAATCAGGTTGAAATAAGCGATCTCCACTAACTTACATTTAAAAGTTGTTTGATGCTTTTTTCCCTCCTAATCTGAAGTGCACAACTTGCAGATGAACAGCATGCATCCAGTGCCATGTTTTAAAGATGTGTTCTGTGGAATAAATGTTGTTTTTCTTGGTCGCAACTCCCCACAGCCCAGGAAAATTAGTTCCCCATTCATTTTCAAATCTCCAGCTGAGCATGGAGGCAAACAGAGAGGGAAGTTTGCATACTGTGAACATTGTATTTTGACACTTTCTTGCTACAAAAAAGCCTTTGTTTGACAGAGGAACAAACCTGATATATTTTCATTTTCTGCTTTAATAGTTAAAATCCGTGCATTCCAGTTGTATTGTTTTTTCAGGTTAGTTGTATTATGAATTCAAGGCACTGCCTTTTCCAAGAGATGAAATACTCTGTAAAGATCATCATCTACATAATGATATACTGATACATCTACCTTTTTACATACTTATTACTGTGTTGATAAACAGGGAAGAGACATAAGAATAAAAATGAATCTTTATTAGTAATTGACATCGTATGTGTCTATTACTGTATTGTCTGCAATAAAGTCAGTAGGGTTTGATACAACATATCATAGTTGTAATATATTGTGCTGCATTTAACCATCTTTACACCATTTAAATATTCTCTTTTATTATCTTGAGTTTAATTTTATAGCCTCTTTAATTTTTTTAAAATTCAACATTAAGGATGGGCATAGGCTTTTGAAATTCACTGATGTGTTAATTATGACCTTTAGAAACTCCAGTTCTCAAGATTAAAAATGTGATATTGTTTTAAACATGCTGGAACAGGTTCAACAGAGGACTACGATAAAACAAGAGAGGTAAAAGGGAATTTAAAGCTTGCAGCCCTTCTTAAGATACTTTAAGCTAAAATTCGCAAGAAGTTTTCAAATGGATTCCATATAAACTGTTTCAGTTGAACTTATTTTAAATTATCTTGGAGTATGTTTCTGTCCCTGTCAAAATTATATGTATCAGTAGGCTGCATGGCAGAAATCAAATCCGCTAAGGATTTTTATGACAATAAAGCACTGTAAAAGAACACAAATCCTCCAATACAATATACTACACTGTTTTAACAAACTACATCTGGAAATTGCATGAATCAAAAATGGTATTCTGGCCAATAAATAGAAAAAAAGCTAAGAACTGACTTGGTGCTTTACAAAACATGATATGTTTGCAACCTGGGGCAAAAGGCAAGAGTGAGTCTCAAGGGACAGTGGACAAGGTCAGAGAGGGTGAGAAGCAGGCTCACTGGTGTGAAGCCTAAGGCCTATTTAACACCAGAGCCCTTCTTGCTCTGAACGAGTGACTTCTATCCGACTCTGACAGGAATGATGTGCAGGTTGGTAGGAAGGAAGGGAGGGGTGAGCCCTGCAGCAAACCATTGCCAGGGACCTACGGGAACATTCTCTTGGCTGTCAGGTCAGCGCTTGGAGGAGGCAGGTCATGACCGTGGTCAGGAGATGGGGGATGCCTTGGGCAGGAGAGGTTCAAGGTTTCCTTGTGGGACCCGGAGGAACAATCTTGCTCCCCCTGACCCACAGGGAGACTGTTAAAAATGAAAACAGACTTGTCTTATTGACCCTCTTCCAGCCCTGCTGCTCTGAGATGTTTGGTGTTTCTGCCAAGCCAGGTACAGGCACTGAAGCTGCAGGTGATGTTAACATGAGGCTGAAATCCGTCATTAAATTGAACTCTTGTATTTTAGTGAGGCCTTCATTTAGGAAGGTCTTCACACGGCTTCTGAAAGCCGAGAGTTTAAACACTGGCTGGCATGAGATCAAGATACTTTTACTATATTAACCCTTTAAATACATAGCTCCTCTGGTGTGAGGTTGGTGGAGGGGTGAGTAGGTGGATATGGGAGAGGAAGCAATGAAGTTGGACATTATATATTTCTGCCAGTTATGTATTTGGCCAACTCTTTACAAAAGGTATTTTATAAACATTTAAAAGATTAAAAAATCTACATGGAATTATATATAGGAACAAGCATTGATTATTTCAATATAATAATTTAGGAATTTTTGTTTCTCCTTCCCATCATCTCAGAAGTCCCAATACAATAAATTCTGTGTTTGCTCTCGATGTGCCTGTGATTGGCTAATCTGTTTATTTTGAACATTTTGTTTTTCTTAAAAGCACAAATGTTCATTAAGCATATTCTGTTTGGATGTCATTTATTACAACATGGTGTGAGGTATCATATTAGCAGAAAAAAAGATTCGGAAATGGACAATTCACAGTGTTCACATACTGCTGTGATATAAAACACTTTGCTGTTACATTCGAACATCAACTTACGTTTGCTCTCTCTCTCTCTCTCCTTTATCATTTTCCCTTCTGTAGATACTTTCCTTTGAAGTTTCTACATACTTCAGGATGCACTCTGATTCCAAAGCTAGAAAGCTAGAGAAGAAAGTACATGGTTGCACAAAAACGCCTCTGGCAAGTGATCAAAAGTTCCATGGCAATAAGTAAAAGTTTTTACTTATAGATGGGTCATAAAAAAATTGATATAACAACACTGCGACCATTTCTAGTGAAGCCCATGTAAAAGGAGCAAGCAACTCTGGTAGCAGTAATCTCAGGCAACAATCCACAAACCTTGGTTCTGATTAGCATTCTTATTACATCTCCATCTCCCTAATGCTATAATGAATAGGGTGCAACCTAATTATTACTACTGGAATAGATGGCCCACACCAGCACCAACGTCCTTTTTAAAGAGAGGTAAATTACCTTAGAGTTCATCCTGAGTCAGTAATAGTAAACACCATCAACACACTGCACTCTACCTCTGAAATTAATTCCATTGATTTTAATGCAATGTATTTACAAAACAGGTTTCTAGCCAACTATGTTAACACACCAAACATAAGTTTCTTCTGTCCATCATTTCCTTGGCTGCTGTGCTTCATGTCTGCAAACTTTGTGGCATTTTGCCCTGCTAGTATGGTGATCTGAACACCAAGGCTTTGGGCCTACTCTGGGCCGCTCCAATGATTTGGATCTAAGGGCTCAATTTGGTTCAGAATGCTGTTGTTGTTGCTCGCTTCCATCGTTTGAATGATTTGTTTTTTCTCTTTCTCTATGGGCATTAGGGGTTAGTCTTATTTTTTTTTTAATTGGGTTCTTTCAGGTTCCTTGCTTTGTAACTGCCTGTAAGATTATATAATTTCAAGATTATATAATTTTATACATTCTCTGATAATAAACGCAGTTTGAATCTTTCCTGGAAATTCACCCTCATTTGACAGTACAAGATGTCCTGCATAGTCATATCAGCATGTCACCTACTGCCTTCAAAATTTGCTCTGTCAGCTTTAATGGAGAAGATTTTGGAGGCAGTAACTTCTACAGATCAGAATCAGGTTTATTCTCACCGGCATGTGTTGTGAAATTTGTTTACTTAGCAGCCGCAGCTCAATGTGAAGGACGAGGTCATGAAATACCTCGAGGAGCATGACAAGATAGGCCCAAGCCAGCATGGTTTCATGAAGGGAAGATCCTGACTCACCAACCTATTGGAATTTTTTGAGGTAATCTTAAATAAGATTGACAAGGGAGAGGCTGTGGATGTTGAGTATTTGGATTTTCAAAGGGCCTTCGATAAGGTACCGCATAAGAGGCTGCTTAATAAGATGAGAGCCCATGGAATTACAGGAAAGATATTGGAATGGGTGGAACATTGGCTGATAGGCAGAAAGCAAAGGGTGGGAATAAAGGGATCCTATTCTGATTGGTTGCTGGTTACTAGTGGTGTTCCGCAAAGGTTGGTGTTGGGGCAGCTTCTTCTTACAATGTATATCGATGATTTAGATTATGGATTAAATGGTTTTGTGGCTAAGTTTGTGGACGACACCAAGATAGGTGGAGGAGCAGGAAGTGTTGAAGAAATGGAAAGATTGCAGAGAGACTTGGTCAGTTTAGGAGTGGGCAAAGAAATGGCAGATGAGATGCAATGTTGAGAAATGTACGGTTGTACATTTTGGAAGAAGAAATAATAGGGCAGATTATTATTTAGATGGGGAGAAAATTCAAAAATCGGAAGTGCAAAGGGACTTGGGGGTCCTTGTGCAGGATACCCTAAAGGTTAACCACCAGGTTGGATCGGCAGTAAGGAAAGCGAATGCTATGTTAGCTTTCATTTCAAGAGGAATAGTGTATAAGAGTAAGGAGGTGTTGATGAGGCTCTATGGGGCACTGGTGAGACCTCATTTGGAATACTGTGTGCAGTTTTGGGCCCCCTATCTTAGAAGGGATGTACTGATGTTGGAGAGAGTGCAGAGAAGATTTACGAGGATGATTCCTGGAATGCAGGGGCTAACATATGAGGAGCGTTTGTCAGCTCTTGGACTGGATTCATTAGAGTATAGAAGAATGAGAGGGGATCTCATAGAAACATTTCGAATGTTGAAAGGGTTGGACAGAGTAGATGTGGAAAGGCTGTTTCCCTTGGTGGGTGAGTCCAGGACAAGAGGCCACATTCTTAGAATTAGAGGGTACCCATTTAAAACAGAGATGACGAGAAATTTTTTTAGCCAGAGGGTTGTGGATCTATGGAATTCGTTACCACATAGAGCTGTGGAGACCCGATCATTGAGGGTGTTTAAGGAGGATATTGATAGGTATCTAATTAGTCAGGATATCAAGGGATATGGAGAAAAAGCCGGAAATTGGAACTTGATGGGAGAATAGTTTAGCTCATGGTGGAGTGGTGGAGCAGACTTGATGGACAAAATGGCCTACTTCTGCTCCTTTGTCTTGTGATCTTGTGAATGCATTAAATGATAATATAGAAAGAAAAAAAAGTAAATAAATTACAATAAGTATATATGTACAGTATATTAGATAGATTAAAACTAGGGCAAAACAGAAATAATATTAAAAAAGTGAGGTAGTGTTCATGAGTACAATGTCTATTTAGGAAATGGATGGCAGAGGGGAAGAAGCTATGTCTGAATCACTGAGTGTGTGCTTTCAGGCTTCTGCACCTCCTTCCTGACAGTAACAATGAGAAGCGTGCATATCTAGGGTGATGGGGATCCTTAATAATTTCTACCAACTTGCAAATTTCTACAGATGTACCGTGGAGAGCATTCTACTTGGCTGCATCATCCACAAAGTGCTGAAGAAACTCAGCAGGCCAGGTAGGATCTATGGAAAAAAAGTACAGTTGCCTTTTCGGGCCGAGGCCCTGTCCTGCTGAAGGATGCCTGCTCCAGCATTTTGAGTGTGTTGCTTGGATTTCCAGCGTCCGCAGCTTTTCTCTTGCTTGTGGCTGCATCATCGTCTGGTATGGCAGAGTGGTGGGTGGGTGCTACTACACAAGATTGAAATAAGCTGCAGCGTTGTAAACTTAGCTCTATCATGGGCACTAGACTCTGTAGTATCCAGGACATCCTCAAGGAACAATGCCTCAAAAAAGCAGCATCCAGCATTAAGGACCCCTGTCACCCAGGTTATGCCTTCTTCGCATTGCTACCATCAGGGAGGAGGTACATAAGCCTGAAGGCGCACACTCAGCGATTCAGGAACAACTTCTTCCCCTCTGCCATCCGATTTCTGAATGGACATTGAACCCATGAACACGACCTCACCCTCCTGCTTTTTTATTTCTATTTTTGCACTACTTATTTAATTTAACTATTTTATATATATATATATACTGTCATTCTTTAGCTATAATTATGCATTGCAGTGCACTGCTACCGCAAATACAACACATTTCACGACATATGCCAGTAATATTAAACCTGATTCTGATAAAGCACAGAATCAGAATCAGGTTTAATATCACCAGCATATGTCGTGAAATTCTTTAACTTATCGGCAGCAGTACAATGAAATACATGATAAATAAATACAGTGAAAAAACTGAGTTACAGTAAGTATATTTATGACTTTTAAATAGTTGTGTTAAAATAAGTAATGCAAAAAACAAATAAAAGTAGTATGGTTTTTTTTAGTAAATATTTCATTTCGTCATTATTTTATTGTGAATCTATATTCATGTAGCAACTCAATGACAATTGACCTGCTTTGGTACTTGAGTCTTACTCACCCAAAGCAAGATTACGTGCAGAAGTTGTATCTTTGACCCAGCAATTATTTCCATGACAGCAATCTTAATAATTCAATGAGACCATGACAATTCTTATTCTATACAATGTTTCACAAAATAAAATCATTATCTTTCTTATATTATTCAGAACATGAGCAATGCTGTTGCAGGAATGTAATTTTTTTTTAAAAATTGAAGAATTTACCAAAATGTGTCGTTCTACTACTCAAACAAATTCGGTTCATGGCCATGTTCTGTCTGCATCGATTCCAATGCCCATGATGTATCATCACAATGCTCATCATTGTCAGATTTTCAGATCAAAGTTAATATGTCAGGACCACACTTGCCTCGAATCAGTAAACTCAAACTTAATGAAGCTTCAAAAAGAATGGCTTTCAATTAGATTTAATTTTATCAAGGACCAAGCAACGTAAGTATTACACTGTAGATTTTTGTAATTATGTTTGAATGGGACAGCAGTTTTAAACCCTGCAAGGAGGATTAAAACAGAAACATTGGAGCAACCATTATTCAGTGTTAATTGCTGCATTTTTATTACTAAACTATAAACTAGATGAGCACCTAAGCAGATAACATGCAAACTAAAAAAAAAGCCGTTGGTGGCTGGTGAATCAACATGCAGGTTAGTACATTGTATTGCACATTATCTTCAAAACACTACACAATACCTACAGTTCTTGCTTCAACAATTCTAAGCACAAATGCAGCATTTGCAAAAGTGGGTGAGTATAAGTGCAGAAAAAAAATTGCACATTTCCAATTAACGGTTGTCCAGCTTTGCTTTTTGAGCCAAGTTTCATCATCAACTTCAAGAAAAAAAATACACACACAACTTGAAGAAAGTTGAGCTATGCTTGTGGATTTTAATTTCAGATGTTGTCAACTCAAGGGCATTTGGACCAATCAATATCTGTCTGTCTGCTGGCACACAGAAAGTTTGCTATTAGGAAAGACCGGCTTACAGCAGACTGAGCCAATACCATTAGCCCTAGCCTTAGGGCAGTTCCAGCCATGAGATGGGGTAGGCACCTGCCCCCCACCCCTCCCCCACCATTAAGCTAGCCACATGGGATGTCATTTGGACATTACGGGCAAAGAGCAGTTCTTTTTTTCTTTTTTTTCCCTCACCCAGACTTTCCTAAATCAATAAATCTGTTTCTTGCTTATTTGAGAACTTTACTTCAATATTATAGCAAGGACTTACCTTCAAGCAACAAACTCCTGCCAGACCAGGTCAGAATTTTCTCTTTCTGGTTTCTTCCCTGCTTCAATTTAAAAATAATTATAACATTTCTTGACAGACACAGGATGATTTTTTTTTCTCTGCCATGATGGATTTCACATACTAAAATCTTTACAAGAAATTATACTTGAGGAAGTGAGGTTTTACAGCTGCAATGGAATAGTTTTGTAATACAACAATTTCATTTAACAGCCCCATGATTTTTCTTATAAGCAGAGTTTAGTTTGATTTTGAAAGTACACCAAGAAGGCTTTGGAAGGGAGTAACTTTAATTGGTGCAGCTGTAATTATGTGGCTGCACCGAATGAGCTGTGAAATTCTACCTCTACAGAGGAATATGTTTCAAAAAACCAAAGCCATTTTAACAATAAGTAAACTGCAGTAATATAAATAAATTCTGAAAGCGGAGCAGATGCTATGGTTATGGGAAGAACGTAAGAGTCCAATATTCCTGGTGCCTAGTCTACCAGTTGCTGCTCTAGCCCCTGCAGCCTCAGGGAGTATCCCCTATCCAGAGCTTTGGCAGGAAGGAAATGTTCCTGAACAGAGAAGGCCACCTGTGTTGCAAGGGTTCATGAGCAGTAAATGCATCAGACTGACTTGACCTGAAGTTGTATGGCAGAGAAGTAATTTCTTCCCTTCCCATCATCATCATTGCTCCTCAACCCTACCGAAGCTCAAATGAGCCATAGGTAAAAATATGGACTCCAGCTCCAATAGGAAACGCTGCTTCTGCAGAAAGCAATCAATGCCTTCCGTCAAAGGGATCCACTCCCGGGAATTCCCTTCAACATGGGGAATATGGTCACCATCCTCTCATCCGTGTCAGAGTTTAACTTATTGTTCAATATCAGGTGCAAATCTCCTGGATCTGATATGTACCCCATATCCTGATCCCTCCCAGAGCAGAAAATAATTTATGTCCTCTTTGTCCTTGAAAACCTCACAGTCAAAGTCTCCATTAATACCACTTGCTGTAGAATGAGACTTAAATTTTCCCCAAATCTCACATAAATTTTAACTAGCTGTCAATGAAACAAGCATGTAGAAATTAAGAAGCAAAAAAAAAACACAGGCCACCTCTGTGTATCCTAAAACACCCTACCTGGTGAATTTTCAGCCATAGCCAGCTCATTCAAAGGAACTTGAGGAAATTTCCTCCTGGAGTTAGTAAAAATTAGAAGCAAAGTCGTCTAGCACTGATTTCACGCACCTATGATCAATGACTATGAAATGAGAATGCAAAGTCTTTTTTAAGAGTTACCTGTGTACATCTTTACCAAACAGCAGTGTGCAGAAATTTGAAACTTGAACTTTATTAAAATTTATTTTATATATATTACTATTCACAATTCGCAAAGAAATATTGGTAGTTTATCTATGAATATAGTATTTGTTTTATGCATTTTAAGAATTTTTGAAATAGCAGGTAATTTGAGTGCTTGCATTTCGTGTTTTTACCATCTACGGACAAGATCTTCAACTTATTTCAAAATTTGTGAATGTGGAAAATGTGTATTTAATATTTCAATAATATATATGAATAATCTCGTATACATATTATTTGATTAAGCATTCTTGCTCATTTAAATAATTAACTACAGATTATATGTAAAACACATTAATTGCACTCGTCATGACACTAACACGCAATACATGTGCGCTTTGTTTGAAGTAAAGATGAAGTTACACCCAGATTTCGGACTCCCCACGTCTTTCTTTGTAGTAGTTTAATGTTTTGAAGTTACAAAACATAGCAGAAAATATATGGGTTAAAAAAGTAAAAATATAGTGCAATAGCCAGAAAAAAACAAAGTTACCACAGAGATAACAACATAGGCACTTGTTTGCAGCAATAATTTAAAAACACCATTATTTGAAACATAATTTGTATTTATTTGCAACTGATTTAAGGGAAGAATAATGGCTGACCATTCATATCCATAAATATTACTTTTAGATACATTATTTAGTGGTATTGAAAGCCAGTAACTCCAGCACAGCTTGCAATTGCTAAACATTGGTCCCATGTGCATGCCTGGGACTGTGCCGGCAAGTTCAGCTGCACATGGCACAGCTCTCACATTATGAAGAATGATAATACATCGCCATTTTCTGCATTTCCAAATCACAGAAACTGTAGCTACAGAGCACCTGAACGTAGAGATAACTATTTTAGCCACGACTAAAATACTTCGAGGAAAGGCTTGAATGAGCCTTCATTAAAAATGAACCATTCACATGATATTTGAGATAATTATAGTTCAGACTATTGCAAACACCCAAATAATATAATCAGGAATGGATGCTGAAAAAAAATCTAAAAATTCTGAAACAATTTCTGGATCGTGAGCTAAAGTGGCTAAAATTATTTATTCATCAATTTAAAAAAGATTAATGTTGAAGAGTCATGGTCATGATAACTTAAAATAGCAAGATGTGACATTAGTTATAGTCTTGGAATTTCTATAAAAAAACAAAGATTACAGTAGCTGTGCAGTATCAAGAATATATGACAAATGCTTGAAATAAAACATACTTTTTGCATGGAACTGAAACTTGATATAATGATTATGCAGGAAAAATTATTATTTAGAGATATAAAATAAATACACTGCTAATTTTCCTAAATTTTTCCAATCATTTTTTAGTTATTTGGCAGCAGTTCAGAATCTCAAATGCATTCTTTAATAAAGATCAATATTTCAGTGGAAACCTCCTGGTATTTTAACGTATGTGCCAGAAGTACTTCAATGAGCCTGGAAGTCATAAGGTTCCTCTCTTGGCATGTTAACCGGGTGCTCAGTGAGCTGATGATCATTCTGTTCATCTGCTGCTGGGAACTTCAGCACACAGGAGGCCTCAAGACATCTTTCCATGTCAGAACTGGCCTTATATTAAGAGAGGCCTTTCCTTTGTGCATTTTGCAATAACGTTGAATCAGAAACAGATAAGTCTTGAAGTTGGCACACTGTGGAGATGGTAGATGTTGGCAAGGGAGAGGGGCTTAGGGTTGGGAGGGATTCGGGATCAGGCGAGTGGTCATTAAGCTAGTTTTGGAAGAGGGTCATTGATGTTCAGAGTGGCAGGTCAGTGAATGCAGCTGAGCGTCAGAAGCTGAGAACTATCACTTGGTTGAGAGAGAGTTGGGAAATTGGTAGTAGCAGTGGGGAGAGAGGATTGGGGAGTAGATTGGTTCTAGAGAGGGGAGTCAGGAGTGTGTCAGGCAAGGTAGCAGATCAGGCAAGGATCACAAGATGGAGGTCGGGCAGCGTGGAAGTGATCGCATTTCAGTACTTCCTTAAAGAGGACATGATTCCACACGTCAGGTGAAACTGACTGAGATCTGCTAGGCAGGTCCTCTGGAACTCACACTGAGGAAGGCCTGACTGTCACTGTGAAGATGCCATTGGCACCAAAATTCCAGCAGTAGCATCTAGGCGGTATTGAGCCCAAAAAATGCACATGACTAAAGATGCAAGGTGAATGAAGTACCCAGAAAAGAAATCAAAGATCATGGAAATCGCAGTAAGTTACTCATTTTACTATATTTTACAATTTCATTGAAGTTGGATCACATTGTACACAAGAGCATAGTGCTGCAGAATTGTATTTTGGATCATTTTATTTCAGCTGGAAGTTGAATTTCTGATGTGACCATATGATGGCAGCAGGTAGCTTTACTGGTTTTATTCTAACATCCACACTTTTCTTCAATGATATATGGGACTACACTATATTTTTCATTTATGTATTTATACAAGTACAGTCTCAGATAAATCTCAGATACTGTGCCAGTATTTCATGTGTTCTTTGGTATTGATCTGCTTTAATAAGCACCAGTGGATTTTTTTTCCTCTTTTTGCTAATGGTGGAGTGACTGGTTTTAAGGGCAAAAGTAATAGAAAATAACCCCAGGAGGTTCGAGAGTGACCGGATTGCCCCGAGCCCTCAAGGCAATGATGCGCACTTGAGACCACCTTTTTAAATTAAGCAAAACTTTTCTGTTTTCCGTGTCTGAAGAATAACATTTGTATTAATGAAACTCACAGAGAGTAAGATCATTCCATTTAATCTTCATTTTAAACCGTCTGATTTTTTATTCACACTTTTTGAGTGGTCAGTTTAATCGACACGTTAAGCATCATGTTGGTCTTTTAATATTATATTGCTATGAAATCATATCAAAATTCATTGTTGGTTGCCAGAAAAAGTGCTTTATATTTAATATTTTACAAGGTGGTCTAAAACTCTCAAAGGAATATTGCAAACATTGGTTTTATTGATTTGAAATAGAGTGTTCTAATGTCCTAATTGCATCTCTCACTTTGTATGCTGTTGTACTCAGTCTTCATGTTGCAATATCCCTCTCTCATTTTAGTCAAACTTCATGCATTTAAATCATTCACAAGGCAACCTTCCTGCATAGAATTAGAAGCTAAGCTATTGATATATTAATTGCAGTAGCAAAATAGTGCTGTTCAAAGAAAAACAGCTTGGATTTAATTTTTTAACATTTGTGTCTGTTTGCTAATTCTTGACGTAGGATTAGAAATATTAGAAAATATTAGATGATTTCTCAGAGTACATACAGTACTCAAAACTGGCACAGTTTGATTTTGTGACTGGTTCTGCAGTGATTCATGGAAAAGTCCCAAAGTGGGATGGCAAAGCCCGAAGCAGTGGCTGTCAACTACCTAATGACTGTGATAGTGTGTGTTACATGTCCAGCAATTCGCCAAATCCAGGAGCTGTAACTAATCCAGGACTGCCATAATCAATTAACCCTTTGTGGGTCAGTGTTACACTTCAATGCTAGTGTGAATATAAATTTCATGAACACGACCACTTGGAAAACCATGATCCTTTTGACACACTCTCTTGCATTTGCTTTGCAAACATTTGTGCAAAAAATGAATTCCTGGAGTTGGCAAATGAAGAAATTGATTGATATTTAACCTATGCCTACTGCCAGTAATTAACACCTGAATGGTTGATTCCTTTCTTTTCTATTTAAATCCATTTACTTGTACTAATTGTCTCACCTCCACTGATACATCCGAGAAAATAAAACAAAGAGGGCCAGTGAGCAGGTCACCATATACAGCTGCATTGAGCTATGGGATAATTTCTTTGGTGCAGCTCTCACTGCTTGGGATCCAAGGCCCACTAGAGGTGAAGATCCACCATTCTGAGGGCTTCCAGAATGGAGTTTGCAGGATGTCATGTTCAGTTAAGTAGATTTCAGAGGCCCAGAAGATCTGTAGATCAATTGATTTTATCTTAGGTTCATTATATCACTGAGTATACTTGGGTTAATATTCAATCCATCATAGAGCTCTGCATGCATAAGTAGTTACAGCAATGCGTTTCTTGGGAAGCGGAAGACCGGCTGTACATTGAAAGTGGTGAGCACTGGGATTCTTTATCTGATAACTCGTGGTTTCCTCAAGGATCTATAAGACCATCCAAGAATACTAATGGTCTTATCAACAGATTTGCATTAAGCAACTGCCCTTGCTTGACTCAACCCAATAATGAGTCACCTACATCAGTGCCAATTGCCATGTTTTCAGAGAAGTCCATTTATCAAAACCATTATCTTGGAGTGACCAAAATGGTGCAGACCTCTGTCCATGGCAGTTGTTGTTGTTTCCCTCCATGCCTTGTGACACATCAGATGGCAATGTTGCCATTTCTTTAGCATTTGTCTGTTTTTCATGAGGTTGAGTTGCTGGCTCAATGCTCAACCCAACACTGATGGAAAGTGAACAAGGAGCTGGCCAGATTCAAACCCAGGACCACTCGCCTTGAAGTCCATTGCAGATGCCACTATACCACTGGCTGGCTGTTCATGTCAGTGAATATCCAATAAGTTAGTGGGGTTCAACTGTATGGATGCAGCACCCTGGTCTGAGGAAAACTCTTCCAATACCACCTTCCACCATATTGCTGTTTCACACCTTTCTGGACCTTCTGAAACTAGATTTTTTCACTAAAATCACTTCTAGTGACCATGTCCTGGCACTTGGACATCATTACAGTGTGTGCTTCTTTGTTGATGATCTCACAATTAACTTGTATCCCAAGGGAAACCATCTAGATCTATTTCCATACTAGCAGACATTTCCATACTTCATGCTCCCTTGAATATTTACAAATTTGACTTAATGCTTTCATCATCAAGTATTCACAATAAATTATCTCCCAATAGCTGATCCAAAGCTATTTACAATTCCTATCATCTCAGCATATTTTCACTAATTATTTCCGCTGTTCCCTGATTCCATTTCCCCAACCTGTACTTTCTTCAAATCTGTCATGGCATCGATGAAGTTCATAGAGTCATAGAATCGTGGAACACTACAGCACAGAAACCATGCTAAAGTGCTGGAGGAACTCAGAAGGCCAGGCATCATCTATGGAAAAGAGTATACAGTTGACATTTTGGACCGAGACTCTTCATTGGGACTAGAAAGAAAGAGAAGTCCAAGTAAGACGGTGGGAGGGAGGGAGGAAGAAGTACAATGTGGTAGGTGATATGTGAAACCGGGAAAGGGGAGGGGGGAAATGAAGAGCTGCAAAGTCAATAGGTAAAAGAGATACAGGGCTGGAGAAGGGGGAATCTGATAGGAGATAATAGAAGACTATGGAAGAAAGGGAAGGAAGAGGGTCCAGTCTGTACCAAACTATTATTCTGCCTAGCTCAATTAACCTGCAACCAGACCACAACCCTCCATACCCCTCCCATTCATGTACCTATCCAAATTTCTCTTAAATGTTGAAATTGAATCCGCAGCCATCATTGCCACTGGCAACTCGTTCCACACTCTCACCACCCACTGAGTGAAGTTCCCCATCATGTTCCCCTCAAACATTTCACCTTTCACCCTTAACCCATGACCTCAGTGTGAAAACCCTGCTTGCATTTACCCTAGCTATACCCCTCATAATTTTGTATTTCTCTATCAAATTTCTTCTCCCATGCTCTAGGGAATTAAGTCCAAACCTATTCAATCTTTCACTTTAAACTCGAGTCCTCAATTCCAGCAACATCCTTGTAGATTTTCTCTTCGGTGGCTAGAACAGGGATCCAAGTAAGTACTGGCAGGAAGTGGAGGGCAGAGGAAGCTGTTCAGGAGGCAGAGGTGAAGCTGCGTCACAGGAGGCTGGTGGGAATGGTCACACGAGGCCGAGTTGGGCTAGGATCCTTTCCAACTCCCCAGATGGACACCAGAGGGAAGGAAATGCGTCATCTAGTTCAGGAGGAGGTGAGAGCAGTAGTGCAGGAGATGAGAGCCTGCAAGGCGATGGGAATGAAGCAACAGGGAGCTTGGACAAGATGGGAGAATGAGGTTGAGAGGAAAGTGTCCTGGGCTGATCTTTGGAAAGCTGAACCACACCGCATCCAATTTCTCATTCAGGCGGTGTACGATGTGCTTCCAAGCCCATCAAACCTGCACACATGGGGCAAGGCAGAGTCATCTGCGTGCCCACTGTGCTCCAAGAGAGGAACCCTGGAGCACATCCTCAGCGGCTGTGCAAGGGCACTTGGTGAGGGACGGTACAGGTGGAGGTATGACCAGGTCCTGAAGACCATCGCTGAAGCCGTCAGCGCAGAAGTTGAGTGGGTGAAGCGGTCCCGACCCTCCAAGCAGACCATTGCCTTTGTCAGAGCTGGGGAGCAGCCAATACCTGCCAAAAGAACATCTGCAGGCATTCTGACCTCTGCAAGGGACTGGCAGCTGTTGGTGGACCTCGAAGGGCAGCTGAAGTTCCCCAACCATATCGCAGCCACCACTCTGTGACCAGACATTGTCCTATTGTCTGAGTCGACTAAGCAAGTGGTGCTGCTGGAGCTGACCGTCCCATGGGAAGATAGCTTGGAAGAGGCCTTTGAAAGGAAGCTCTCCAAGTACGCAGGACTGGTCAGCAACTGTCTGCAGGCTGGATGGAGAGCGAGGTGTCTCCCAGTGGAGGTTGGTTGTAGGGGATTCGTAGCCCATTCTTTAGTTAGAGCCTTCAGCATTTTGGGCATCGAGGGAGAGAGGAAGAGGACAGCCATCCGCAGTACCACCGATGCGACAGAGAGGGCCTCAAGATGGTTGTGGCTCAAAAGAGGGGAGCCATGGAGTCATAAGTAGCTAGCCATCTGGACACAAGCTGGGGTCTGATCAGCCCTGGCTGGGTCACCTGGAGGAGGTTGTATGATGTTGAAAGACCCGAAACACCCGATGATTCCAGGAACATCACTGAAGATGTGTCCAGAAGCATCAATAGATGTATGTACACAGTCTTCACTCTTTCAACCTTATTGACATCATTCCTATAGGTAGGTGACCAAAACTGCACACAGTGCTCCAAATTTGGCCTCACCAAGCTCTTACACAACTTCAATATAACATCCCGACTCTGGTACTCAGTACTTTGATTTATGAAGGCCATTGTGTCAAAAGTTTTCTTCATGAACCTATCAACCTGTGATGTCACTTTCGAGGAAGTATGGATCTGTATTTCCAGATCCCTTTGTTCTACTGCAGTCCTCTGTGCCATACAGCTCCCTTTATAAGTCCTACCCTGGTTAGTTCTCCCAAAGTGCAACACCTCACACTTGTCTGCATTCAATTCTGATACGTTTTGTAAATCCAAAACATAAAATAAATCAAAAAAACACAGGGAGCCTGTGATAACATGTGTACTCCGTTTTTACTTTAGTGAGGGGCGCACTTATGATGTGGTGACATAACGACACAAGCCATTCATGTACTTTTAACATTTCCTGTAATGAATTATCAAAATGACAAAGAGTACTTAATTACTTAAACTAGAATAAGAAGGTGGGGGAAGGGGAAGGAGGCTAGCTGGAAGGTAATAGGTGAAGCTAGTTTCGTGGGAAAGGCCACGGACTGGAGAAGAAGTCTAATCGGAGAGGAGAGATGATCATAGGAGAAGGGAAGGATGAGGGTAACCAGGGGAGGGGGTGGTGGGAGGGAATATAATAGGCAGGTGAGAAGAGGTAAAAGGACAGGGTGGGGATTAGAAGGGGGAGGGGTGTTGGTATTTGTTTACCAGAAGGAGACATCGATATTCATGCCATCACATTGTCATTCTTTGTACTCCCTGTCCTTGGTTCCCATTTTTTTTTTTGGGACTGTAGTTTCATTCCATCCATTGGAATGGATTGTAGGGGTATGGATGACTATGGTCTGGGTTCAGCTCGATGGGGCTATGCAGCTTAAATGGTTTGGTACAGACTAGATGAGCCTATGTGGGCCTATGGGACTAGATGGGCCTGTTTCTATGCTGTATTTTCTATGACTCTATGACTCATCAAATATATTTACATTATTACTGTAATACACAACACTCCTGGAATGACTTTTTTAGTAACTTTTTCAGTTATTTCCTTTTCCAAGGGTAAACAGGACAAATCATCAGCCTTTCCACTATTAGGTGTCCTCTTGAATTCGATCTTATAATTGTGTCCTCCAAGAAACAGAGCCCATCTCAGTATTTGTGCTGCTGATCTTTGTGGAAACCCCTTCTGTGGATTGAAAATGGACACTAGTGGTTGATAATCAGTAATGAGAGTAAATTCTCTCCAATACGAGTACTGATTGAAATGTTTCACACCCCAAACCAAACTCAATGTATCTGTGTCAACCTGTGCATATTTTTTTCTCTGCAACAGTAAGGGAACATGAAATGGCAAAGGCTATGAGATGTTCACTTGCATCACTTATAACATGTGACTTGACTGCACCTATATCATAAGTCAAAGTGTCACAGGCAAGATTCACTGGATGATGTGGACAGCCATGTGTGAGTACAAGTGTCTGATGTCACCGATTCCCTTACCTTTTTGAAAGCCATTTCACACTGCTTTGTCCATTGCTATTTCTTCTTGATCTGCAGTAATTAGTTCTAGGGGTGGAGTACAGTGGCCAGGTTTGGCATGAACCTCTTATAGTAATTGACAAATCTTAAAAATAACTGCAACTATGACACATACTTTGGCCTTGCACAGCTTGAATTTACTTGAATTTACTCCTTGTGCCATTTACTTCTGATGTATGCCATATTACTTGTCTGTTGTTAGTTTTCACATTTTAAATCTCAAGGCTATTCAGTCCTGTGACACTCTCATCATTATCAAATTTTTCAGCAACAGCAATTTAACTTTTAATCTTTTTTATCTTCCCTGTGCATTCCATTTATTTTTGTCAGGCTGACATGCTCTTTGTATGTGTCTTACTTTATTGCATTTTCTGCAAGTTTCACCTTTGAATCTGTATTGGTCTAGTGTATGTGAATCCCTGCCACAGTGGTAACATAATTTGTTCAGCCAAGCCACTTTCTGTTTAGACATTGCAATTTTATTCACACTCATTTTCATTCCTGACTGCAACTCAATTGTGTCTCTGTCTACTGTTTCCATTGATACAACTATTTTAATTACTCTTAAATGTAAGTTGCGTTTCAGTTTGGAACCATTTCTGAATACTTTCTTGTAAGATTCCACAAACTAAATGATCTCTCAGTGCATAATTAAGCCCATTACTTAACTAACAGAGCTCAGACAATCTCTTCTTTTCAGCCACATATGCTGAAATGGACTCCCCTTCCTTATGATTCTGCTTATGAAACCTAAAGTGTTCTGCAATCAACAATGGCTTAAATTCTAAATGTTCCTGCATTACTTTCATGATATCAGCAAAGCTCATTTCATCTGGTTTGGTTGGAGCAGTCAAACTTCTAAGAAAACTGTATGCTTTTCCACCTGTTACACTCAGCAACACTGGCACTCACTTTTTGCTGACTATTTCACTTACTTCAAAATACTGCTTAATCCATTCAGTATATATCCCCCAGTTATCTGTTATGCATTTGAACATGTCTCTTTTTCTGATGTACCCAGCCATTTCTGCTTTTTAAAAAAATTATCATTATTATCACTTGGTATTCACTGTTTATGAACCTATGCATTTCATCCATTTTCTTTCTTTTTAAAAAACCTGATTGTCTTTCTCTCTTCTGAAGAAATACCTGCTGACTCTTTTTTAACTCGACGTTTTCTCTTCTCTTGTGAAAATAAAAAACATGTTGCACTTTTTTCACTTGTCTGTTTCTTTCCTCTTGCGAAGAAGGCATGCTGAACTTCTTTTTATACTTAACCATCTCGCTGTACTTCAACAAGTAGGTGGTCATCTCAGGTTAATTGTAAAACTTACTCATCACTGCTGTTATGCTTTGTTACTCCAAAAAACATAAAACTAATCAAAAGAAAAGTCAGGGAATTTGGGATAACATGTGTGCTCCAGTTTTACTTTAGTGATACATGCCCTCATGACATGTCGATGTAATGACGTATACCATTCACGAGCTTTTACATTATGAAACATTATTTTTATTATTATTTTTACATTATGAAATATGTAAATAACAAAAATGCTTAATCATCAATACATTTATAATATTACTCAAATGTTACTGAATATTAAATATATACAACAAATTCCATCTGCCATTTTTCAGACTATTTTTCCAGCTGGTCCAGATCCCATTTCAAGCTTTGATGGTATTCCTCACTGTCCACAATGCCCCAGCCTTGGTGTCATCTGCTAGTTTCTTTCAGAGGGTGCTGGAACTGAAATCTGATCTCTAATGCCCTGAGCTGTAATAGTGTTGCACTAACCACTACACTACTGTGTACCCCATTATCACTCAGATCATTGATATAGATGACAAACAACAATGGACCCAGCACCAATCCCTGCAGCACACCGCTAGTCATAGGCTTCCATTCAGAAAGGCAGCTATCTATTATCACTCTCTGGCTTCTACCATGAAGCCAAGGTCTAATCCAATTTACTACCTCATCTTGAATGCCAGATGACTAAACTTTCCTGTCCAACCTCCCATGCAGGACTTTGTTAGAGGCCTTTCTAATGTCCGTGTAGACAGCATCAACTGTCATCATCTTTCCAGGTAACTTCCTTGAAAAACTCGAAAAGGTTGGTAAGGCATGCCCTACCAGGCACAAAGCTATGTTGACTATCCGTAATCAGTCCTTGTCTATCCAAATACAGTGAATTTCAGTTAATTGGGCCATTGGTTAATTGGGGCAGCAACGTAATTGGGACAACTCTTGAATAATAAAAACTAATTAAGAAAATAGCTGGGATTCCCTTCGTTTATTTGCAACACTATGCCGCTTAATTGCACCAGGAAACTGTTGCCGAACGGTTTTTCACTAGCACCAGACACATGCACTCGCAATGATTTTTGTCACTGAAAGTTGCCAAGAAATAAGCAATAAGACAATTCAGAACTGTTTTTCTCACTGTGGTTTCAAACATTCAGGCTTGGAAATGCTAGAAATGGCCGGGAATAAAAATAAAATGATTTCACTACTTCAACAAATTAGGATTATGAAGGATTTGAAGATATCAACAATAATCTTGAATGTTACAATGAACATAAAGATTTGGAAGATGCAATCATTGATAGCATTGCATGAAAGCTGTCCACTATTTACTTTGGAAGTTTGTGCTGATTTTGTGAACTTACAGTCAATGAAAAAAACACTGGATGAACTCCGTCTTTGCTACCATTAGGAACTAATACACAATTTTATAGTACTATGGTGGTATTGATAGTGTTCTGATTTGTTCTGTATTTCACTTAAATACATAATTTGTTATTCTGTTAAATGGTAGTTTGTCTTTTTTATACCTTTTAAACTATTTCCATGAAACTCCGGCTAATTGGGGCAGCCGCTTAATTGGGCCAACGTGTACTGGTCCCAATGCATTCCAATGAATTGGAATCCTCTATACTTCTACATCCAATTCCTTAGAATACCTTCCAATAACTTACCCACTACTAATGTCAGGCTAACCAGCCTTTGATTTCCTGCCTTATTCTTAGAGCCTTTCTTAAACAATGGAACAGCATTAGCTATTCTCCAATCCTTCAGCATCTCACCCGTGGCTAAGGCCATTTTAAGTATCTATGCCATGGAACCATGAGTGACAAATGAGGTGGAAAATCTAGTCAGGTGGAAGAAGGCAGCATACATGAAGTTTAGGAAGCAAGGATCAGATGGGTCTATTGAGGAATATAGGGAATCAAGAAAGGAGCTTAAGAAGGGGCTGAGAAGAGCAAGAAGGGGACATGAGAAGGCCTTGGCGAATAGGGCAAAGGAAAACAACAAGGCATTCATCAATTATGTGAAGAAAAAAAGGATGATAGGAGTGAAGGTAGGACCGATTAGAGATAAAGGTGGGAAGAAGTGCCTGGAGGCTATGGAAGTGAGCGAGGTCCTCAATGAATACTTCTCTTTGGTACTCACCAATGAGAGGGAACTTGATGATGGTGAGGACAATATGAGTGAGGTTGATGTTCTGGAGCATGTTGAAATTAAGGGAGAGGAGGTGTTGGAGTTGTTAAAATACATTAGGATGGATAAGTCCCCAGGCCTGACAGAATATTCTCCAGGCTGCTCCACGAGGCGATGGAAGAGATTGCTGAACCTCTGGCTAGGATCTTTATGTCCTCGTTGTCCACAGGAATGGTACCGGAGGATTGGAGGGAGGCGAATGTTGTCCCCTTGTTCAAAAAAGGTAGCAGGGATAGTCCGGGTAATTATAGACCAGTGAGCCTTACGTCTGTGGTGGGAAAGATGTGGAAAAGATTCTTAGAGATAGGATCTATGGGCATTTAGAGAATCATGGTCTGATCAGGGACAGTCAGCATGGCTTTGTGAAAGGCAGATCGTGTCTAACAAGCCTGATAGAGTTCTTTGAGGAGATGACCAGGCATATAGATGAGGGTAGTGCAGTGGATGTGATCTATATGGATTTTAGTAAGGCATTTGACAAGGTTCCATATGGTAGGCTTATTCAGAAAGTCAGAAGGCATGGGATCCAGGGAAGTTTGGCCATGTGGATTTAGAATTGGCTTGCCTGCAGAAGGTAGAGGGTCGTGGTGGAGGGAGTACATTCAGATTGGAGGATTGTGACTAGTGGTGTCCCACAAGGATCTGTTCTGGGACCTCTACTTTTCGTGATTTTTATTAACGACCTGGATGTGGGGGTAGAAGGGTGGATTGGCAAGCTTGCAGATGACACAAAGGTTGATGGTGTTGTAGACAGTGTAGAGGATTGTCGAAGATTGCAGAGAGACATTGATAGGATGCAGAAGTGGGCTGAGAAGTGGCAGATGGAGTTCAACCCGGAGAAGTGTGAGGTGGTACACTTTGGAAGGACAAACTCCAAGGCAGAGTACAAAGTAAATGGCAGGATACTTGGTGGTGTGGAGGAGCAGAGGGATCTGGGGGCACATGTCCACAGATCCCTGAAAGTTGCCTCACAGGTGGATAGGGTAGTTAAGAAAGCTTATGGGGTGTTAGCTTTCATAGTCGATGGATAGAGTTTAAGTGTCACGATGTAATGATGCAGTTCTATAAAACTCTGGTTAGGCCACACTTGTCCAGTTCTGGTCGCCTCGCTATAGGAAGGATGTGGAAGCAATGGAAAGGGTACAGAGGAGATTTACCAGGATGCTGCCTGGTTTACAGAGTATGCATTATGATCAGAGATTAAGGGAGCTAGGGCTTTACTCTTTGGAGAGAAGGAGGATGAGAGGAGACATGACAGAGGTGCACAAGATAATAAGTGGAATAGATAGAGTGGATAGCCAGCGCCTCTTCCCCAGGGCACCACTGCTCAATACAAGGGGACATGGCTTTAAGGTGAGGGGTGGGAAGTTCAAGGGGGATATTAGAGGAAGGTTTTTTACTCAGAGAGTGGTTGGTGCGTGGAATGCACTGCCAGTCAGTGGTGGAGGTAGATACACTAGTGAAGTTTAAGAGACTACTGGACCCGTATATGGAGGAATTTAAGGTGGGGGCTTATATGGGAGGCAGGGTTTGAGGGTCAGCACAACATTGTGGGCCGAAGGGCCTGAACTGTGCTGTACTATTCTATGTTCTATGTTCCATGCTCAGACCCTTGCAATTTTTGCACTAGCCTCCCACAGGGTCCAAAAGAACAACTTGTCAGGCCCTGGGGATTTATCAATCCTTTTGTGCCTCACAACAGTAAGCACCTCCTCCTTTATAATCTCGATATGCTCTATGACCTCACTGCTGCTTAGCCTCAGTTCTATAGACTCTGTGTCTGTCTCCTGAATGAATGCTGATGCAAAAATTCTATTAAGATCTTCCCCATCTCTTTCGACTCCATTTAGATGACCACTTTGATCTTCCTGAGGAGCAATTTTGCTCCTTGCTATCCATTTGCTCTTGATATATCTGTGGAAGCCCTTAGGATTCTCTTTCACCTTGTCTGCTAGAACATGGTTTCTTTGGGCTCTCCTGTTTTCCTTCTTAAGTGTTCTCTTTCATTTCCTATACTCTTCAAGTTCATCATTTGTTCCTAATTGCCTATACCTGCTATGCATCTCCTTCTTCTTCTTCTTAACAAGGGCCCCAATATCTCTCAAAAACTAAAATTCCCTAAACTTATTATCCTTGCATTTTATTCTGACAGGAAAATACAAACTCTGTGCTCTCAAAATTCCACTTTTGAAGGACTCCCACATACAAAGAAAATAATCTGTCCCAAATCACACTTCCCAAATTCTTTCTGGTACCATCAAAATTGGCCTTTCTCCAATTTAGAATCTCAACCCAAGGACCTGGCCTATCCTTCTCCATGGTTACCTTGATGCTAATGGCATTATGATCACTAGATGCAAAGTGTTCCCCTACACAAACTCCTGTCACCTGTCATGTCTTATTCACTGATAGGTGGTCTAGTATCACACAGTCTGTGGTTGGAACTTCCATGTATTGATTAAGGAAATTTTCCTGCACACATCTGACAAGCTCTATCCCATCCAGCCCTTTTTCAGTATGGGAGTCCCAATCAATATGTGGAAAGTTAAAATTACCTACTATCACAATCTCATGTTTCTTGCAACAGTCTGCAATCTCTCTATAACTTTGCTCCTCTAAATCCCCTGATTATTGGATGGTCTATAATATAATCCCATTAATGTGGTTATCCCTTTCTTATTCCTCAGTTCTATATTTGTAGCCTAAATAGACAAGCTCTCCACCATGTTCTGTCTGAGCACTGCCATGACATTTTCCCTGACAAGTAATGCCACCCTACCCCTTTTAATCCCAATCTATGACATTGAAAACTACGGAACCCTGGAACATTGAGATACCAGTCCTGCCCCTCCTGCAACCAAGTCTCATTAATGGCTACAATGTCGTAACTCCACATGTTGATCATTGCCCTAAGCTCATCTGCCTTTCCTACAATAATCCTTGCATTGAAATATACACAACTCAGAAAACCAGTCCCATCATGCTCAAACTTTCGATGCCCGACTTTGTATGTAGGCTTAACAACCTTTTTCTCCAAAACCGCTTCACCATCTGCACTAGCGTTCTGGTTCCCAGCCCCCTGCAACTATAGTGTGAACCCCCAATCCCCGTGCAGTACTAGCAAACCTCCCTGCAAGGATATTAGTCCCCCGCTATTTCATGCGCAATTTTTCCTGGGCCCACCTTCCCTGGAAGAGAGCACAATGATCCAAGAATCTAAAGTCCTCCCTCCTATACCATCTCCTTAGCCACATGTTATACTGCATGATCTTCCTAATTCTGGCCTCACTAACACATGGCACAGATAGCAATCCTCAGATCACAGCCCTTTAACTTAGCACCTAACTCCCTGAAGTCACTTTGCAGGAACTCAACACTCTTCTTACCCATGTCATTGGTACCTACATGGACCATGACCTCTGGCTACTCACCCCTCCATTTAAGAATGCTGTGTACTCGATCTGACCCAGGCACCCAGAAGGCTCAACTCCCCACTCTTAACACTGGACCACTCACACAATGGCTGCTCCGCTTAAATGTAATGTCCTTTTACTGGCCTTTGCCGAGTGCTTAATTAGGTACAATTCAATGTTTCCAGGGGAACTGTGGCATGCAGAATGTCCTGACTGCTTCCGTTCGCTTCTTTTCAAATCTCTCTCCTGCTACTCAGAATCTAACGTCTCAAAGGGAACTGAGGCATGCAGGATGTCCCAAATGACCTCGTTCACCTCTTTGGAAATTTATCTCCTGCTACTCTCAATCCAACGTCTCCAAGGGAACTGTGGTGCACAGAATGTCGCAACTGCCCCTGTTCACTTCTTTTGAAATCTCTCTCCTGCTAGTCACAATTTATGCCCTTATGTTTTATATACAATGTGAATGGTTGAGTCTGCCTGTGTCTTTGAAGCTTGTTAATGCATCTGACACAACCAGTACCAGTGACTGTCACTGCTCTGCTCAAAGAAAACTGTTCTCTATTTACCCCACATTAAAATACTGTGCTGCGACTCTGTCAGACAGCAATATCACTAACTTAACACCAACATAAAATCTGTGGGTTTTCTCACAGAATGTGTAATTGGCTCAAGTTGCTTTGAGGCATTCTGAAAAAAACACAAAATAGCTGTTTTGTAACTGTAAGCCATTCTTTTTTCATTTTCCTTCATACGTACATGGGAGCTGGCCACAGGTAATGTGCATGATCAACAAAGTGCAGCATGTAATTAAAGAGGAAAAATAGCCAAAAATAGATCACTGTATGACTCCCATGGTAACAATATGGGAACAGGAAGAAGGGCATTTGTGGCTGTTTCGAAAGGTAAGATCATATTGAAATTGACCGATCAGTCCAACATAACATAACAGAAAAAGAAATAAAACATTATGGAGAATTTTCCTTTAAACATGTTCTATGAATTTAAAGCACAATGGGAGAGGATAATTTATGTAAAATATCCCACCTGGTTCCCACCACAATAACTCATTTGTGCTTGTAGCATTGATGAGTTATACGACCACTGCCACTTACTAGTTTATTTTGCATAAAATGCTGGTCCCAAAGTGTATCCTCTATTTATAAATTAAACAGAACTAAGGGATGATATGACCCTCAATCCAACCCCTACCCCAAACCTCAGCACACCCCTCCAGGCAAAAACAAGATATCAAGGACAGCAGAAAACGATATGCAGCAAAATACCCAGAGCTGGTTTGGGCAATTCTTTTTTGATACACCAGTTTAACAAAAACAGTAGGTCTTTGCTGAATTAACGTAATAACTAAAATGTGATTTTGTGATTTTAAAGAACTGCAGCCTTAAGATTGTTAATGTAAAATGGTTCTAACTGTCAAGCTACCTGGGAGTCAACATGGGAATTTCCTTTCAGTTCCTTTGTGCAAATCAGAACAAAGCTTGCAAAGTTGATTGCATTTGAGGGAAGTAATGTATAAAATGCATTTAATTCACTAATTACTATTCATCTAATTCTGAGTTAAAGGCCAAAAGGAAAAGGTGGAACAGCCTGTACTGAATATTGTTGCAAAGCAGTTCATGCTGTAACACACTGAGAATATACTGCTGCATACACACTTACAATAACTAGGAAAGAACTGCATGTATATCTGAGCAAGGTAAATAAGGATGTGTTCATATCACCAACAATGCCACGAAATAAAGTTAGGGCTGCATGGTTAACGTAATGGTTAGCGTAATGCTATTACAGTGCCAGTGACTATTTCATTTCCTGTTGCTGTACGTAAGGAGTCTGCATGTTCTCTCAGTGACTGTGTGGGCTCTCTCCGGGTGCTCTGGTTTCATCCCACATTTCAAAGATGTATAGTTTAGTAAGTTAATTGATCAAATGGGTGTAATTGGTTGGCCAGAATCGTTGCGCCAGAAGGGCCTGTACTGTGCTGTATCCCTAAATAAAAACAATTAAATAAATAAAATGCAACACACGTAAAAATTACTGGTGAACGCAGCAGGCCAGGCAGCATCTATGGGAAGATGTACAGTCGACATTTCGGGCCGAGACCCTTCGTCAGGACTAACTGGAAGAAGAGATAGTAAGAGATTTGAAAGTGGAAGGGGGAGGGGGAGATCCAAAATGATAGGAGAAGACCACCTCCCCTTCGTACCCCATCCGTTATCTCTTTATTTATTATTATTATTAATTATGTTTTAATTTTTTTATCTCTCTCTCTTTTTTCTCTGTCCCTCTCAGTATACTCCTTGCCCATCCGCTGGGCTTCCCCCCCGCCCTTCTTTTTTCCTAGGCCTCCTGTCCCATGATCCTCTCATATCCCTTTTGCCAATCAACTGTCCAGCTCTTGGCTCCATCCCTCCCTCTCCTGTCTTCTCCTATTATTTCGGATCTCCCCCTCCCCCTCCAACTTTCAAATCTCTTATTAACTCTTCCTTCAGTTAGTCCTGACGAAGGGTCTCGGCCTGAGACGTCGACTGTACCTCTTCCTGTAGATGCTGCCTGGCCTGCTGCGTTCGCCAGCAATTTTTATGTGTTGCTTGAAATTCCAGCATCTGCAGATTTCCTCGTGTTTGCGTAAATAAGTAAAACGTCTCAAATCTACTTTATAGATATACTAATTGATGTTTCTCAGAGACAGAAAAGTAATACATGGAGGCTGAACCAATGGTGATGGCAAGCTTAATGCAAGAGGTGAATTCTGAGGAGGATCTTAAAGGAGAAGAACGTGAAGAGTCAGAGAGCTTTACGAAGCAAACTAAGATCATGGGTCCTCGGAGACTATACGTTCACCAGTCGTGTGAGGAAGAAGACTGGAAGCTGGAGTCTGACAGATGTAGGGTTTGACAAGCTGTAGAATTGAGCTTAGTTACAGAAATAGAGAGAGTGAGAGTACTTGAAGAGAGATGGGTTTTGATATTCAAAGGAGATAATTAGAACTTCTTTTGGATAAGAATTGAAACTGAGCAAATCAAATCAACCACCTTCTCTTGTGCCTCTACTACCTCTAAATTCTCTGACATTCCAGGACTGGATGAACTGGAAGTTCTTTGCACAAAGTATTAGGAATTCCAAAGCCACAGTCTACTTATTTATCCCTGCCTCTATCTCCTTTCCTTCTAGATCTTCTGTGTCCCCACTCCTCATTTCTCTACCAACAGTTACAGGCATTTGCTTGTCCCATCATTTCTTGGATCCATGGTATGTAGTGCCTTCAACTGCATCACTAACCTTTACTGTGCACTGTTGAGTTCTATCACTGATTGACATAGTATGCCAATGGTGACAGTGCCAACCTAAAATGACCTATTTATTCCTATTCTCTCTTCTCTTCTGCCTTTTTACTGATTATCTGGCCTTGACAATCTATTATCTCAAAACTTACGAAATATTAACTTGCGTAACGAATTTTCTCGTGGTTTTTATCAAATGCCGTTTTAAAATATAAATATATCATATCCACTAGTTATCCTTTATCAACCTTCCCTCATATTCCTCTGTTATTCTATTATTCACTATTTCACTTGGAATACTTGGTTTTGTCTTTTAGAATAAATAGGCTGGTGCAATTTGCTACCATCAAAAAAACAAAATTAAAATGTATTAATGTAATGCTGCAGCAAGTACTGTACAATCAAATTACGCAATAGTATTATACAATATTCATATGAGCTTAAACTCTTGAAACAATATTTGAACTATGTAACCTACCAGCAATCGAATTTACAATTTCTCTCAGACCTTGAGCATGTGAATATTTGTATATTGAAATACAGTAAAATCTCAGTAATCCTTTATCTGAGGTTTCAGAAATCCTGATCATTTGGTTTCTGGCTCATCAAGTGAAGTTTGCTACAACCCGGTCCATTCATCAGTGTTCCTGCACACCTATTCAAATTATCTGGGCCGAATCCAGCTAACACAAAGGGCACTGGTTCCCTCCCTTTCCAACCACTAAGCTCACACTCCTCTGTTCCCTCTTTTACACTAGGACCCAGCCCCTGTATTCCATATTTACTCACCCAGTTCCTGGTTCCTGCATTCTCTTTCAATTCACTTGTGCTCCAATTACCGCACTCATTCAACACCTGGGTTCATTGGAAAATTTATTATTACGCAGTATCATATCTAATAAAAAGTTAATTAAAACATGTTGGGGTATTAATAAAAAACATCCAAAAGTCGAGAAAAGATTCCAATTTAATATCACCAATGTGCTGAGCATGCTGGCTTATCCAAGTTTAACTGTATTGCGTTTTTAGGAGGCACGGTAATAAAAGTACAAGAGTCATTTAATCACGTGGATGCAGTAGGCCAACGAGAGGAGCCCAGAGAGTCGTGTAGAAAAGTTACAGGTGAGAACAGTCCTCTGCCATCCAAAGTGTTTTGACTTTTTAGTCGTAGAAATGAAGGAGGTAGATGGAAAGGAAAACATGGGAATGATCTCATATGTCTTTTTTGCACGCATGATGCGCAGCTACATTTCTATTACTATTTTTAATTATTAGAACTAATTCCCCTGGTGGAAATAACTTTTCAATGTACTACCAGGTTGTAAAGTTGGTACTGTGAATTTTCTACCTGTTATAGGAAGGCCTAATCTTACTCATCATTGGGTCGTTTTGTTTTAAGGGGCATATTTTTACAGCAATAATTTTATATACATGGACAAAGTGCCCCTTGGCCAGTAACAGCACTGGGACTAAATTATTAAAATGGCGGCAACCTTCAGCTATTTGTGAAGAGCCAATAAGAAGTTTTCATTCTCATCAAACAACTTGCATTTCAAAAGACCATGGAGTTAACTAGAAGCTGCATTTTGTAACAGGATTTGGAGCAGTACATTGTGTTAATATGGAGTCTGTTTTCTGCTGGCTATGCACAGAATAAAAGCTACATCAAAGTGTAAGCCGACGTTCCCCTCATGAAAGGATGGTTAATTGTGATGAGAGATTTGAGGTTAAATTCAAAGAAACAATTGGCAGAATCTTCTGTCCATAAGCGAGACTCATGTTTCTCAATGTGAGTCTCTTTGTTTAGCACTAACAAGGACTTCAGATGGCAGAAGCATTTTCTGCCCTGCCATCTAAGCTATAATATTCCTGGGCACTGCACTAGTGGACTCCCATCTTGACATAGTAGCTTCCACCTAGGCTGGGATTTCTGCCTGATTATGGTTAACCCAATGGTAATACAATAATCCTATGGCAGGGAATGGAAGAAAATGATGAATTGAGCTTTTCCTGTAAAGGTAATTAAGGTAGATCAAATGGTCTAAATCGCTGGCGCGTGTGTGTGTGTGTTTTAGTCTTTTCACCTTCCAGAAACTTAAAAGGTTTTGACTTTTTTTAAACATTATTTTTATATTCTGATTATTCAGATTTGTTATGATTATCTGTGAATGTTAAGGGTAGTTTAATAGCAGTGATATTTTGCACAGCTGATGAGCTTGAGGATGACTGTCAGTGTTGTTCAAGGAGTTCAGTCACTACTGAGCCAATGCCACACTATTCCACACTGGACTTCCAGTGGAAGGCTGACTGGACAGGAATGCTGGAAAATAGAACGAGAGTGGTGAATCTGTGGAATTTGTTGCTCCAGGTGGCTGTGGAGGCCAAATCATTGGGTATATTTAAGGCAGAGGTTGATAGATTCTTGATTAGCCTGGACATGAATGGCTATGGGGAGAAGGCAGGAGATTGGGGCTGAGAGTGAAATGGAATGATGAAATGGTGGAGCAAACTCGATGGGCCAAATAGGCTCAAACTGCTCCTATGCCTTATGGTCTTAAAAAAGTGAGGCTCAATGGTAGGTGGCCAAGAATCTAGGGCCAGTGGAAGGTCTGTTTAGTTTTAGAAAGAAATAGCTGTGTTTTAATGGCATATTTTGGTAATAAACACAGTGGGCCACATCAATGCATTTACATGGGATTATACAATTTCAGGGAACAGTCTTACCACCAGAATGCCACTATAGACAACCCTTACTGAGAACCTAAAGTATTAAGTTCTACAGTAAAGATTCTTAGAAAGCTAAAAATCTGAGTTGATATCCTATAGCTAAGCTCTTCAATAAGTGTTAAGCAAATCCTTAGAAGAAATGAAAAAGAGAAAGGGAAACTTTCCCTATATTCATATATTCATACTCCAGTTTATTCAGGACCCATAATACATTGAGTAGAAAGAGATGGATGGAAGATGTGATTTAATAAATTATATTAGTGTTAGTGAACATGAAATAGAAACAATACATTTATTATCTGATTCCACAAATATTCTCATAGAATCAGACTAGATTAAAGTTACTGAGGATTTAGGTTATTCCATCTTATGAACACCTTTGAATAAATTGCTGCACAGAACTCAGCTGTCTAGTTTAAGTATCATGTGTATAGCATCACTGATTGCATCTCAGTGATTAGGTTTAGAGTACGAGTGTTAGTATAATTTGCTGCTTAGCTATCAGACTTGTCTGGATTTTCTAAGTGACTATTAAAGCAGTAAAAGATGAGCCTGATTTTTAAAAGCACAGCTGTTTTAAATACATCAACCGTTTTGTTACCAAACAAATATTTAGGAGCCAGAACATTAAGCTGTATAGAGATGAGCAGGGATAGATGGTTCTTAATAAACTATTGGCATCCTTTTAGGGAAAATGATCACTATTTTACCATCCCTTGGAATCTTGTAATGTGACATTGGAGGGGGTGGGGATCACCCTGTCACGCATCTTCTGTCAGTAGGTCATGAAATTCTGGGAGCTGTGGAACCTTCATTTTGGCTGAAGATAACTGAACACTCCAGACCACAGCATCTACTTTGACTGATTTTAACAGAAGTTTTGCAATTAAATTGAAATGGGATTACTACAATTTTCCATTGAATGTAATGTGTTGAGTTTGTAAACTTTTAATAAAAATTAAAAACTGGTTTAGCATTCTAAACAATAATACTTATCTGTTCATATCTTTATTAAAAGTAAACAATAGATAGAAGCTACTTACAAAGATCCATTAATTAAAAAGTACCATTTAGTCCACTTCAGGTGACCACAGAAACTTATGCTATTTTTATGCTATGGGTCCCAGTTTGGGAACCCCTGCTTTATAGAATTTTTGTGACAGTGGACCTATTTCCACGCTGAATAGTACACCTAAAACATTTTCTCTTTTAATAAGTGCAAGCTTACATCGTAATAATGAATTGCCAGTTTTATTAAACTTTCAGAATGTGTCAAATTGAATCACAGATTGTTAATCCACACTTGGTGCGAGTTGCCAACAGAATTTTCATTGCAGAACTTAACACTGATAAAAATATACCAGCTGTGAGATGTAGACTAGTATCAATAAAATTAGTAGCTTCCTATAGAAGTCAAGTTGATGAATAAATGTGCCAGAATTTGCTACAATTGCTACTTTGAAAGAAATGTCAGAATTTTTTTTTGGATCTTGGGCAAGTCATTTCCATGAGAAGATAACTACTTTGGGGGAAATACCTTTAATTTTGACACAGTGTTTGTCTTTAAGTCCAGTTCCACTTTTGTACTTTAAACTTTCTGATTAGGCGGAATTTGTCCAGACAAGTGAAATAACCGTGTGTGTGTTTTCATTGCATGCCCTTAACTACTAAGCTAATTGTACTGGAATTTTCTTCTAATGATCACAGAATAATTGAGGCCAATTTGCATGTATAAAAAATGAAAACAAAGGCCTTAAAGTTAATGCATGAATGGCAGATATGGTCACATTTCAGTGCTCCTTCTATTGCAGTGAAATCTATTAGAACTCAAAACCTCTACAAATTGAAGGCCACACCTTTCTCAAAGGGATTTAGCATCACAGCTTATAAACAGCATATACATGTAGAGTGCAACATCACAAATAAACATCATTACTCAGATGTGGCTGAGCTCTTAATACTTTATTAGCATAGGTTCTCATTATAATGTAAATATGGAAATTTAGAAAAGAGCAATTATATTCATTTATTTACACTGTGACTTGTTGCGGTTACGCGTAAATTCTTTTAGCACTAAAGTGTGGAATGTTGGTGAATAAGTTCTACCTTCCCAGAACACAGAGGAGAAATCCAAAAGGAAAAAAAGGAAATAAATATGTCACATTGTTGCTACAGCTCTATCCTCAAGTTTGAAAAAAAACACCTACTTCATATTCAGGTTCAGGTTAAAATACTGAAATATATCAAATGTCGTACAGATTAACTTATCACCTAGTTAAATGGTCTGACAGTTTGGGATGGTTTGCTTGGCAGGGTGAATTCAAATGCATGCAAATTTCCCCTGTGGCTGACTAGCAAGTATAGTGAATCTGTCAAACGGTGAAATGCAAAATGCATTAACACAGTTAAGAAAAACAATGAAAAGGCTATTTAATATATTAATAACATTTTCACATTTGGGTGATTTGACAAATATATGAAACTTGGGCCTAACAACTGATAATGTGTGAAATCAGTATAGTATAATTGTAATTATTCTACCTATGTTGGTATTTTGCAGTTTATGCCAAATAATTAAAGATTACAAATCAGAGAAAATGTGGGAAGAATGTAACATGATTCTATTGAATTGGTGCGTTCAACAAACCTTTTAAAAAATCAATATCCTACTTACAGCAACAAGAAAAGAATAACAAATGTTGGAATTCTAAGCAATGAACATCATAAGTTGCTCAGAGTACCTGGGAGTCTGTTAAGCTTTTGCAATAGGATAGCAGGTTAAGGTGCAGGAGACAGTCTGTTCTGAGCTTTGATAAAGTATCCATCGTTTTCTCTTTCCATGCTACTGGGAATCTCGACTACTTTTTATTTGCCTGTAGGAAAGATTTCTGTACAATTTTCACCCTTAAACTACTTAAAGGATTTAATTAAAGTTTGAAGTATTTAAATCTTTAACTTCACGATATGTCGGCAGTAGGGAATGGTCACAGATGGTTTATGATGTGAAATGTATTAGTTTGAAGTCAAAATCTAATACCAAAATAAAAAGCCAATTCTGTATGAAATAAACTAAAGCATATGTTACAAAACAGAACTCCTTAAAAAAAACAATAAAAAGCATTATACATGAATGAAGCAACAAAAGTTATGTTAATCATGCACTGGATAGGTATAGAGTGGTATGTAAATTCCTTCCTGCTCTGTAAAATAACATTTCACCCTATTCCATTTGAAAAGTATGACAGCCCCATTAACATTTCACAAGAAGTACATTGTTTATTTAAACCGGTTCTAAATTGCTAACATTGATTTAAAAAAATAGTCAGAGATGTCTGTTGTAATGGGTACCAATAGATCTGACAGAGGCATTACCAAGAACTGAATCATTTCATATTTCGGTGATTAATTGGCAGGACCACCTGCTGGTGAAATAATGAAAATTCAAGCTCTTGACCTTTATACAAACTTTTCACAGCATAGCATTTTTTACAACTTTAAAAAAATGGTTGTGCTGCTTTTACACATAACCCCACAATGCTACATACGTTCTTAATTTTGGTTATGATTATGATTGCACAATTCTATTGGGCTTTTATACTAACATGCTAAGGATCAGGCAGAAATTACAGAGGAGTCAATTCTCCAAATCTTGTTGCTGGAAACAGTGAAAAAAAAATGCCTGAATACTATTGACTCTTATGCAATGTGCTTTGAGCCTGAGAAACCTCAAGATCAGTCCTTGATCTGAGCTGATTTCAAGCAGGAAATGTTCATTCAGTGTCCCTAGGGTAACAAGTGGATTGGTGGGGGCGGTGGGGTTATGGGTGGTGCTGGGGTTAGAGGTGGGAAATCAACCAGGTATCCTGCACCTGAATAATATTAAGTATCTTTAATAGGAATGATTATTCCCAGACTTACTGACCTGCCAGTATCGAGCTCAGATATGAAACCTTCACTGATCAAACAGCCACTGACATTGAGTAGTCCCAGTCAGACTAGGTTAGATTAAGATGAAGAATAGCCTCTTGTCAACACTCATAGTACAGAATTATGAACTGTAAGTCAGCACTAATGCATAAAAAAGCTGTAAATGCACTTTGATCAAAAAGTTTAAAAAAATAGCTAATTAAGTATACAGTATATATTTATAAACTTGAATATATATATCAAATAAACCTGATTTTGAAAAAAAGTCATTTAAAATAAATGCAGACACAGTGGACACATTAGTGTTCTGCAACAAACTGCTTCCATTTACAAATGTGTTTTAATGTATTTTTAATTAAATTAATGTTGCATTTAACATTTTTACTTTGAACACAATTTAATAAATATTTAATATTGAATAA
The DNA here is from genome assembly GCF_030028105.1 of Mobula birostris. Taxonomy (NCBI): domain Eukaryota; kingdom Metazoa; phylum Chordata; class Chondrichthyes; order Myliobatiformes; family Myliobatidae; genus Mobula; species Mobula birostris. Next base: position 46,796,762 of record NC_092390.1, on the reverse strand, counting down.
ATGACTTGAAAATGTATGTTGAAAATGGAGCGTCTCCTTTTAAACAATGACATAGCGACAGTCAAAATTATTTTAGGATCTTGACAAAATCTGCTTCTTACCACCGTAAGATGTAAGAAATCAGTTGTACACAGCTAATTGGAGGTAGCTTGCACTGCACGTGTTTTAAAACATCGTATTAGTTATGGCATCACAGAGTCCCATGAAGATTTAATGCTAGTTAATTTTCTATTTTTTTCTTGTTTTTTTTTTCTAACCCATATTCGTAATGACAGACTGCTTGCAGAAATAAAAGCAATGATCTCCTGTCGCAGCTGACTGAATGCAAAACAAAATCAACTTCCATCCGGAGCAAGCTATTTTCTATTCATTACACTGCGATTCTTTGGCATCTGACTATAATGTGCTCTCATTTGTTCATCTGATTGCTGCAGTTTTCTTTCCAGGCTGTGCTGTTAGCCTTCCTTTTATCTCTCTCAACCTGGCATCAGTGTGGTATGTCTGGAAGGCCTACTGAGAGCTGAGGACATGTTTGTGGCAGGTGAAATTTTATGTCCAGGCAACCATTCTAACAGGCAGCGTCAGCCGCCCGAGGCGCTGTGGCTTCACACTCCTTTTGCTCCACAGCTCGAGCTTATTCCTTGTCTCTGTAGAGCTCCTTCTAATGTCTACACACCAGCAAACAAAGCAGATGGGATGGTGGAAAATGAATAATTAGCCTCTGCACTACTGAGTTCAAGCTAATGCTCTGAACCAGGTATGACATCAAATCATATCCAGTGGGACAACAAATGTCATGATGGAGATGAGAATTTTTCAGATGCCTCTTGTCAGAAGCAAACACAAGAAAGGTTTTAACTCTTCTACTAGTCTGCAAGTCCCAGAGGCTGTGTTTGTTGGCTACAGAATGGAAATCCCTTCTTTCTGAGCTTTGCCCAGCAATGGCTGCCACCAGTAAGTCTGATCCCTCTGGGCCTAGTTTCTCAACTCAGAGCCTGGAGAAATTTTTTTTTTTTTTGCAAAGAACAGAGATGGTACTGGCTATTTGTGTCTATTATAGAAATAAAAAAGGACACTATATGTCACAAAAAAAAGAGCAAGAAGCTTGAACAAATTGCTTGCTATTGGCTATGCTAAGATATCACTGTATTTTTTTTATTTATTGCCTGAATTTAACCTCAATTTGCATTTTGTTTTTTGTTTACCATATAAATCTTACTGTCGGCACAGCTGGCAGCTTCTATTTCACTGTGGCCGATGTTTTATGTAAAACAAAGTGCTGTTTCCAGTCAATTCAGGAAGATGGGAAATCTTACTTCTGAGTAAGGCTGACTGAAATATACCTGAGAGCAAAGAATCGAACCCTAAGTGCTTCTAGTGTCAGATGCATTTTAATTTCTTTTCACAGAAACCAAAGGATACAGAACCTATAACAACAAGATCAAGGAACCATTACATCCTAAACCACGCATCCCTTGCCCTTTTACTCCACACCCCCACCCAAAAACAATGAATGAACCAATTCTGAGACATGTTAAAAATCTGCACTGTTTACTAAATCAAGAACTCTTTATTCGAACTCATTCACAGTTACCATCTGTGTTTGAGTTGGCACAGCAGAACTTCAGTAAAAATAAATAAGAGATTCTTGGCCAGTTTTTTGTACATTGTGTTTTTTTTAACGAAAGAAAAATAAAATTTGGCTGTAAAACAAATGACTGATGAACTGAAAAATGCATGACAAGCAGAAAAGCTTTTTAATCATCACACTGATTTTAAAATCAGATGTTTCTGAACCCTCAGCATGCTGGCAGCACTGTGCAAAGAACAGAATGGATTGTGTGTTTTATGGCAATTTTACATGAACACTAACAGTGCATTCTTCCCGGAGTAGTACATTCCAGATTGCTGATTGTAAACATTATCGGAATACATTGTGGAGTTCCATGTGCTGACACATGGGTCATGTAATTATTAGAGTCTATTAAAAATAATAGAGCAAGTAATTCTTCTAATCAACGCTCATGTTCCAGGAATGTAAGCCAAATGGAAACTGCTTGTTTGAAAAATGTTTACATGCTCCCAGTTTCATTCGGAAGATAAATACATTGGCTGCTGCTACACAGAGTATCCCTGACAAGAGGATTTACTCCCAAATGTCATGATTTTCATCTACGTTCTCTACAGTTATGCTGACAAATCAGAGTAGAACTAGTTTTTTTTGGGGGGGGGGAATTTGGGATGCACTGTGAGCATTTCATTTGAGCTCATAATATTACAATCATCTTTTCTCCCTTCTTTCGACTGCAATGTTTCTGTGCATGGTGGTTAGCCTCCAGTTTCTTACCCCTCGTGGCATGTGTGAGCCTTGAGTGAGTGCCAGTATCCTGTTTGACTGTGGAAGACTCTACAGCCATGGTCAATGTTATCCTCAGTTAATGTCTATCACCCCTACACCGTGCCACTCAAGCAGGGATTGCTGGAAAACAATCAGGAGTGGGACCTGTGGCCAATTTTTTTTTCTCTCTATTTTTCCTAAGGCAGAGATAACAGCAATCAATTGTATTACGTGTAAAACTGCCCCTGTTGTGATCAATTAACTCAATAGACTTGGAAATCAAAGCTGGATGCTTCCTCATCTGTGGATCTTGTGTAAACTTAGGGTTAAGCCATTAAAAGCGCTGGCTAATATCATATAACAAATCTGCCATCTAGTTTTCCCAGGATGAAGAGAGGTAGAAAGCTTTGCTGGGGCATGGCCTTCTATTAATCTTCCCTTATGTTGGAAAGCTTACTGATATTTATATTTTCAATTTTAACTTTTGCTTGTGTCAAAACTTTTTTTTGTGAAATTAGAAACTATGCAAGGCAAGAGTACTTGGCAGTTTGTCATCCAATAGTATCGATGTTATCTGACATGTTTATAGATCACTAGAGGGCTGTAAATCCAGCTATCCAAGCACAGTGAGAGAAATATGCAAGTGGCCATCCAAACCAGCACAAAATAATACCGGGATACCACTTAGTAACCAAATCTGTTACATGTCACCAGATAGAGAAATTAAATGTATAAAGTTGTCAGAATGAAAAATAAACCCGCAATATGCACATATTTTGTAGAGTCTTTGCTTTTTTGATTTACTGTATTTGTACATTTGGTATGAATTACAGCTGGAATGTTGTAATTTACTTAATGAGATTAGGGGCAAGTTTTTGATGGAAAAAGATAACAAAGTACACTGAGGAACTTATCAAGTTTTCTATCAAAAATATGACAATATTATAAAGCAATCACATAAGCAGAAGAGGAAAGTCACAGGGCAATAGCAGTCTTAGGAATCGGAATACCTTGACAGTTTTCTGCTTTTCCCAGGAAACAAGGGGTATCCTGACTGATTGGTTTGTCTCTCCCTAGCCAGGTAGTTCCAAGGTTATTTATCGCTCTTTCACTTCCAACCAGAACAAAGATTGTCAAGTTCATTTTAATGCAGAGATGCACCGGATGTTTCTAGGTAAATATAGTGCATGTAGTGACATAGACCCTTTAACTTATGGAGCAATCCATTTTAGGTTGCTTTATTTGAAAAGTTGCTTATCATTCAGAAAATAGAGTATGGGAGCGAGAATACAAATGAGGAAACACATATATCAGAGGTTTACCACACTGTTTTCACCTTGTGCCAAAACATTCACCTCTTTGCAAAATGAACACGCTGCTTCCTTCATTACTACTAACTAGTGATGTTTGAAGATTCCCAAATTCCTTTATTCTACCTTGCAGAGAAGGCTATACATGTCCAGGGAAGCCAGTTCCCAAGGGTGACAATTTTAAAGCAAAATGGCACTCCTAATCATGCCTGAAGCTTTATTTAATGTGTAGCTTTATTTAATGTTATGATTTTTCTAAAAAGGATTACATATAAGGTAAAGGGCTTTCTAGATTAACTAGAAAACACTGTAGATATACAGATAGATACCCAGTTTTATACCAACATATAAAACAGCATATCAGTTTTATACCATGGACATTACTTCACTACTTTATAGTTGAATTAGCATATAGGAGGAACATTGAAAATCTGGCTGAGTGGTACCACAACAACAACCTCTTACTCAATGTCAGCAAAACCAAAGAGCTGATTATTCACTTCAGGAAGAGGATACTGGAGATCTATGAACCAGTCCTCTTTGGGGGATCAGAGGTGGAGAGGGTTAGCAACTTTAAATTCCTCGGTGTTATCATTTCAGAAGACCAGGCCTGGGCCCAGCATGTAAATACAACTACAAAGAAAGCACACAGCACCTCTGCCTCCTTAGAAGTTTGCAAAGATTCGGCGTGACATCTAAAACCTTGACGGACTTCTATAGATGTGTGGTGGAGAGTATATTGACTGGCTGTGTCATTGCCTGGTATGGAAACACCAATGTCATTGAACAGAAAATCCTACAAAAAGTAGTGGATATGGCCCAGTACATAACAGGTAAAGCCCTTCCCACCATTGAGCACATCTACACGGAGTGTGGTCACAGGAAAGCAGCATCCATCACCAGGGAGCCCCATCACCTTGGACACACTCTCTTCTCACTGCTGCCATTAGCAAGAAGGTACAGGAGCCTTAGGACTCACACCTCCCGATTCAGTAACAATTATTATCCCTCAGCCATCAGGTTCCTGAACCAGCGGGGATAACTTCACTTGTCCATCATTGAGCTGTTCCCATGACATATTGACTCATTTTCAAGGACTCTTCACCTCATGTTCTCGATATTTATTATGTATTTATTATTTCTTTATTTCTTTCTTTTTGTATTTGAACAGTATGTTATATTTTGCACTCTGGTTGTCCAGCCTGTTAGTGCGGTCTTTCATTGATTCTATTATGGTTATTAGATTTATTGAGTATGCCTGCAAGAAAATGAATCTCAGAATTTTATATGGTGACATATATGTTCTTTGATAATAAAATTACTTTAAACTTTGAACTCTTGACTTCTCACTTTCTGGGTCAGAGCTGTTGTCCGTCCTGTTGCCCTATTGTCCTGTTGCCCTGTATAATTTAAATTGGAATCAAAACTATGGTAAAAAGTTATTTAGGAGAAGGACAATCCATTTTCGAGACAACAGTTGCCAATGGTGAGCAAGTAGATCATATACAACTGAAGGGAGATTTATGTCGTTAGGAAGATATTAGCTGTATGCTGGTAGGTCAATTATTCAATGGATGGCTAATATGTGATAAGAAAGAGTTCTGATCATGGTGGGTGTCTTGGTCTTGGCACAGTCATAAAATACGAAAATTCAACTAGCCTTCAGATAATCAGATAATCTCAGTAATCAGAAGTGGTATTGTCAATGTGTGATCATGAAGAGACCTGGAGATTCACAGTGACAATCTAATGAACACAGGTGCACACTTACAAGAGCAAAGAATCTACAAGATAATCTACAATGGCACAACAATGTCAAGCATCAATCTCTGACAAGTTGCTAATAATAAAACCAAAGGCATGGTTTCATTCACTGTTGTACCATTCTACTATTCAATTTAGCTGCAAGCTTTGCTTCAGTCTAGAACAGTCCTTGGTGTGCAGAAAACTAATGATAAATCTACACCTTGTTTATTATTGTTTAGCCTTCAGCTGTTACATATTAAAGCACATTTCCTTACTGGCTCCTCTGTAAGTCGATTCAAATTAATCTACTGTAAACAGTGTGATGTGAATCTGGTCTCACCTCCTGACCTTTAACACACCGCAGCTCATGTGTTGTTGGATTATAATTAGAAATTGTCCAGTGCCTGCCTTTGTTTAGAACTAAGATGCAGCAGAGAGAGTGAGTAAATTGAATTCAGCTGCAATCATCATAGTTCAAATCAAATCCAATCCCAGGTCTGAAACTGATAAAAGACACTTGCCACATCAGTTAGTGCCCACTTTCATGAATGGAGACATAAAAGCCCTGTGTACAAGTGGCAAGTAAACATGATACAGTAATCCCTTAAATTATTTAATTTTGAGCTAGGGGCTGGTAATACAAACTTCATTTACTAATTGCTGCATTCTCCATTTCTGGAGACGTTCAGACTGAAACACAGGGAGAAGATAAAATGCTCCGTCCAGCTATGCCAGCAAGGGTCACAAGTAATCGATTAACAAACCGGCTCCAAGCTGAACAGATGAACGGAAAGATGGAAACCAGGATATGCCCTCTTCACGTTGCTACCTTATGAAGGAGGTACAGGAACCTGAAGGCAAACACTCAGTAGTTTGGGAAGAGCTTCTTCCCCTCTGCCATCTGATTTCTGAATGGACAATGAATCCATGAACACTACCTCACTACTTTTTAAAATTTCCTATCTTTTGCACTACTTATTTAATTTAACTATTTAATATATATATAGTTTTCTTTTTTCTCTATTAGCACGTATCGCATTATACTTCTGCCACAAAGTTGACAAATTTCGTAACATTTGCCAATGATATTAAACCTGATTCTGATTACTCTGTTGTGGGTGGCCATTGCTAGGGTTAGATGCAGCCCGTTCATTTAAAACAATGCCTCATCTCTTACGCTGTTCCCAACTAGGGTAAGCGCTCAGTAACTCCAGAGGATACAAAGTGGAGAAAATGTTCTGTTCACCAGCATTGCACACAAAAAAAAGTAATTAAAATTTTAGGCATTGAACTAGCTATCTGGTTCATTTAAGCTTCCGAATGTTAATGGTTTTTTATAACAGATGTTGCAGTGTTTCATTGCTTTTACATTAGCTGTCTGTTTCTTGTGGTGTGAAGAAAAACCTTGTGTCAGTCCTGTGAGGCTACAAAGTTAACAAATGAATGCAGCCCGTGCAAAGCAGTAAAACCTGCACCCTACAGTGACCACGCAGGGCTACTGAGTCAGATGTCTTGGATTCCAGTTGCACTTCTCTGCCCTTTCATTTGCAGCTCAATTACAATACCTTTATGCTGCTCTTTCCTCAGAGTTAAATCTCTCACTATCCACTGGTTGAGTGCACAAATGCAGCTGACCTGCCTTGGTGGTCATTCTTAGGAACGTTCCGTCTCCAGCTGGAGTCGTCATCTCTGGTGCCATTTCATCCTTTAAAGTGCTTTTATTTTATATAGAAGTGTGTATGCAAGGTTAGTGTTCCATAGTTCTGAAACTCCATGAGGGATTTCATAACATTTCATAGAAATCTCATTATTCATATTGATTTAACATATTATTGAAGTTGATTGCACCTAAAAACTTTGAGGCGTTAAAATAAAAGTAGAAATGAAAGTCAAATTAATAAGAAGCCATTGCTTAAAAATACTCTAGCACAGCAATACTCCTATCTTATCTTAATACTACTCTTATCTTGATATGCATGATTTAATCAGTGGTATATCAATGGACGTTGCGGGACTTGAGGACCTGAGTTATAGTGAAAGGTTGAATCGGTTTGGACTTCGTTCCCTAGAACCCTGAGTCGAAGACTGAGGAGAGATTTGACAGAGGTATACAAAATTATGAGCTGTGTAGAGTAAATGCAAGCGGGCTATTTCCACTGAGGTTGGGTGAGACTTCAACTAGAGGTCATGGGTAAAGGGTAAAAGATGCAATGTTTAAAGGGAAAATGAGGGGGGGAATTTCTTTATTTAGAGGGTGGTGAGAGTATGGAATGAGCTGCCAAAGTGGTGGGTGCAGGATTGATTTCAACATTTAAGAGAAATTTGGATAGATACAGTTATTTGAGGGGTACAGAGAGCTATAGTCTGGGTGCAGGTCGATAGGACTAGGCAGATTCATGGCTCAGCATAGACTAGATGGGCCAAAGAGCCTATTTCTGTGCTATAGTGTTCTATGACTCTGCAATATGCTTTCTGATACCAGGACTGTAAAGCTTTGAAAACTAGTGTAAAGTATACATCGGGTGTTATGTGTATTAACATTGACCATAGATTATCAGTCTTCTGTATTCATTTAGCTTATGTTCCTTCAAGGGTGATCTGTTCACTCATCTCCATTCCACCCTCACCCCCAAACTTTTCTTAAATTAACAAATAGGGAAATTAATGTGTACAGGTTAACTGAATAGCAATGCAATGATTCGGAAGCTAGTGAACAGACCATACTGATAGAAAGCGGCAATTTACTAGAATAATTTTCTTAGGAATCAAAGCTGATTCAAAGTTATGTTCGTGGGTATTTGTAGCTACTGAAATTGTTTACACAGTCTCTCGAGGAGTTATTTAGTAATAACCAGGGGAAAGGATTAAAAATCCACTCTGATAACATTAATCCCTTACTGTGCTTACATTTTCTGAGTTAAAATATATTCTTGTATTTCTTAGAAAATACCTCAGTGATGTAGTCTATGTATTTCAGCCCTAAGCATGCAACAATTACCTTAGCAGTAATCACTTCAACAATGATAGATAACATGGTAACTTTATTATGTAAATCGTAGTAATAATGATCCACACAATTTGTATTTCTACTCCAATCTATTTGTATTCCTTCCAGAATTTCTTTCAGTGATGGGTAAAATGGATGAAGATCGGTGTGCACTGGATGTTGCTTTCTTCGCAAATATCCTGGGTATTGGCCATCGGCATGGCTGACGATTCCCCAGGTATTATCAAATCTCAAGGCATGGCTTGAGAGTCCCCGGCTTCCTCTTGTCTCAGTCCCAATGCTTGGCTGCTGAGTCTCCCGGTAACATCTGTGCTAAATCCCTGTTGAATCTCACAATATTCTCCTACAGCAATCCCAAGGCAAGCCTGTTGAGTCCTCTGTGCCCTCTTTCCGTTATCCCCTGGCATAACGTCTGCATCCTTTGGCTTCTTCTGGCTGTGTCTGCCCCTCTGGTATGGTTACCAAGGTCCCTGATGTCCTCATTGCTAAGTTCAAAATCATGGCTCCTGTGCCCTTCAGCATCTCCTGTACTAGGCTCAGCAGTGTGGCCGTATAATCTCATCTTTTCTATCTGCTGAGCTATTCCCTATAGCAATCTATGAGTGCATTGGCTCAAATATTTAGATTTGTTCAATCTGACCTCATTCTCTTCATGCAATCCCAAACTGCACCGAGCTATGTATTATCTAAACAAAAACAAACTGGAAATTCTGTAGTTACTGTCACGAAAACAAAATCTCAGAATTCTTACAGTATATCTATTAGTTTTTGATGTACATACAGAAATAGTATTTACAACTTAGCCAGGCCAATAAAGAACCTAGATATTGCCCTGTCTGTTCCATGAATGAGCCAAGTGTAACAAATTATGTTCATTTTGATTATCTGCCAGCTACCTTGGGCCTCCATTATGCTATGTCCCACAGCATGTAGGCATGTCTCTTGGTAGTCCCTCTTCACCAGTCCTGCTGGATCCCTGCTCAGTGCTCCAGTGAGTGCCTTACATCTTGTGGTTTCCCTCGGCAACTTCTGGTCGGGTGATAGCAGGCCCTGTGTCTCCTGTGCATCCCCTGAATCCTGTGGCATTCCTCTCTGGTCTTTAGCATCCTGCTTTTTCTTGGTCTCTCATGCTGAATCTTCTAGTGTCTTTGAAGCTTTCTGGTCTCTCCCACTGAGTTCCCCAATGTATCCAATTCTCTGCTCCTGGTAAATTTTCCTTGCCACACACTGCATTCTGATAGTTTGAACTATTCCTGTATCATGAAACATTAAAAAAAATCAATAAAGCTTCATGCATTCCTCCAATTTTATATATTTATCCATAATTTTCCATGACCTGATTATGCCATATTGGAACAACTTAGTGAGATTCTAGTATGATGCTCTTGCAGACTGTTCCACCAGTATTCTCCAAACTGCAACTCCAGATATGAGAGGGTATCCCTCACATTCAGTGGACTCTACATTGTTAATCTATTGTGCAAGACAAACTACAGCAATCCATGGAATTTCAAATCAAATCAAGTTTACTTATCATTCATAGAATCAGCTGAACGAGACAGTGTTCTTCTGGGGCCAAAGTGCGAAACATTCAAAATAGCAAGTAATATCCAAAATAGTGAGCAACGTAATTCAAAATAGTGAGCAAGGAAGCATATTCACTTGGGAAAAAAAAGCATATATATAGTGCAAGACCCTGAGCAACAATGTCCGGCAATCAACAGCACGATCTCCCATCAGTGTACAGACACACGCCATCCAGCCTATCATTCCACTGCTCGAACACAAGAGGGCAGCACCGACAGGAGGCGCCAGGCCCCAGCCAAGCATGGTCGTCACGCTGTTACGCTTCCGCGTCTTCTTTAGTTTCCTGGGTCTCACTTTGGGCATCTCAGCAATCAAACTCCTTCATTCAAATGGCTGAGTCTATGAACGTTTGAATGCCTCTCGATGCTAAACTGTTTTACCAAGAGAAGATTTTGGCAAGTGTGATAGTCAAGCTGTCTGGAAAGTGAAAAGAGGGAGAGGAAGCCAGAACATGAAATGAAGGAAAGAAAAAGAGCATGCTACGTTAATGCTCAAATGACTGATGCAGACTGGCACTTTGTCATGTGTAGGTGCATTGCTATTGGATGAAAACCTCCCAGCTGCGATCTGGCATTTGTTAAGAATTTGCTCAGACCTGTACCTGCCCTGGCGACGTACTGTACGGTACATGTCTCGGGTTATGGGCTTCTGCTTCAGACAGTGTTATGGTGGATAAACAGAGATGCTCAGAGGAATTCTTAGACAAATGTCATTTTCTCCTTTCACAAAATGAAGCATTCTGGTTGAGATCATGTGCACATAAACTCTAGTGGAATTTATAGGCATCCGTTAGTCTCGTGAGACCATAGATTTGCGCCTTGGAAGGTTGTATGGAAGACCGTCAGTTGCCCATGCTGCAAGTCTCCCCTCTCCACGCCACCAATGTTGTCCAAGGGAAGGGCACTAGGGTCGATACAGCTTGGCACCGGTGTTGTCGCAGAGCAATGTGTGGTTAAGTGCCTTGCTCAAGGACACAACACGCTGCCTCAGCTGAGGCTCGAACTAGCGACCTTCAGATCACTAGTCTGACGTTTTAACCACTTGACTGTGTGGAACATACACAAGATTTTGTTTTATCCATTCTGTATTCCACTAGGCATGTGGCCAAGTGGTTAAGATGTACAGCTTAATAAGGTAATTGGTCTCGTGTGTGTAATTGGGTGCAACTGGCTCTCGGGCTGGAGTGGAGTGGCCTGTCACTGTGTTGCATCTCTGAATAAAAAAAAGACTGTGAGAAATCCAGTTATATAGAAATGAAAGGAGAAGCAAAGACAGCGTGGTCGAATGACAAACAGGAGCAGAGGCCATAGTTAAGAATCAACACCAAAATTGTCAGCCTAGCCCTCAGAAATCTCATCTGGTGCTAAGTGTGCTATACGGAAACATCAGCATGTTGAATTTTCTCATGGAGATTCAATCCATTTTGCAGCTGTAAAACATCTTCAACACAACTCCATGGAGGATGAACTTCTTAGCAAGCTTTGATTAACTTTCCATAGCAATGGGACTGAAACTGGACAGAAGGAGATAGGTTGCAGATGAAGCACCCAAATAAAGGAAATTAGTTGGGTTAATAATCTGGAGCTGATCTGCTTCCCTACGGTTTTCAACCTTTGTCAAACGTGAAGTCTGCCTAAAAGGCCAAGGTTGCGTTACTGAGGTATCCTTGAACTGCGGTCTTTTTTGCTCTACTTGTGTTTCAACAAATATGCCTCAAATAAGCAAAATAAAAACGTACATTTTTTTGCTGAATGCCAGTAGCAAAAGTGGCATGTGCAAAGGGTCATGGGGTACCCAGAATCCTTCACCACTTGGAAAGCCGCTGACTCATTCCCTCAGTAATCAGTGTTGTGTGCAGTTACAAATGGGATGGTTAATAGGCCTGCATCCATTATCATTAGTGCATCTCAGCACGCAGGTACATGATGGGTCCTGCCAGCACGTTTGCTCCAGCTCACTGAGCCAGGGGCCATGCTCCATTGCAAATGAGGATGAGAAACACCTGCTCCAGGGTTTTTCAGCAGACCATCTCCATCGCTCACATCTCATGCAACACTTGTTCTGTCATAATGTAATCCTGGCTCCAGCCAAAAGAGGTTTACAGTATCCAACTAAAGATTACAAACTTCCCCGTTGTTTGCGGAATAAATTCAGTCTGAGAACACACTGCAATGAAAATTTAACACAATTGTGCTTTGCTGAGCATTCTAATGCCAGCAGTACTTTGCTTTTGAAAATGAACATACATCCAAGTTGACTGCTCAGACTGTGTAGCGTTACGTTTTACACTTTAACTGCAGGAACCAAGGTGCTGTAGATTATGCCTGGAAACAAAACTACTCAAACAGCACTGGCAATAAATTGCCATCCCATTTATTTCAGTTGTTACCCTTAATAAATATTTATGCTGAAAATGTGATCTGACTGGAAGTTGAGAGCTGTACTACAGTTACATTTCAAAGGTATGTAAGGGCACCTGTGTGACCTGTACTGAGACCTCACTTCAACAGCTAATTGACAGTGACATTTTTACTATAGTGAACCAAAATCAGTATTAAAGATGTGATGCATAGGCATACTTCCAGAAACAAAAATCTGGTTTCAATAAAACTATAGTTCTGATTGGAACTGATGTTACCTTCCGGTTGTGCCTTTGGCTATTATGTGTTCATACGTATAATGACTAGATGCCATATCCACTTTTCATATTCATGTTTTCTGGTTGTCTTCTGCACTAGACACATTGGAATGATTAGAACATCACTCCACACCACGCAGGATTTGATTTAATTTGAAACAGATTAGGACCTACAGGAAAAGAAATTATAGCTACGCTAACCTCTTTTTTTTATTTGCAGCAATAAAATACCATGCAGTGCATTTGCAAAAGCTACTATCTGGATTCAGTAAAGTCCCGAATTAATCCTACAATTACCATGCAAAGAGGAGTGCAACAAAAGAAGAGCCAGACTATGCGATAGCAGAGGTTTATAGAAGTCATCAATCCATGACTCACATATCAAATTTTGATAGAACATTATGTAGAGGATTGAATTTTGGAAGAGCTGCTGTAACAAAATACCGATGAATAAGAGTACCTTCCACCAAGCCTATTTGTAATAGGGTAACTGTGGTATGGGATCAAAAAGTCAGTTCAGAAATAAGTTAGGCTAAATTTGAGTTTGATTAGAGTCTTTAAGGACTGACGTAATAGTGTATGAGAAGAGGGCCATATCAAACTGAACAGCATTTGGAAACCAGAGCTCCTAAACTCACTCCTAATAGTAAAAGTGGGTCATATAAGACACTTGGTCATGAAAGTGCTGAGATCCACTTAGTGATGAAAGTAAATAAGGCATGGATAAAAACATGGGGCAAATATTTAACAGGGATGGTGTCAAATAAGTAATTAAGCAGTGGGAATGAGGTAGTTGTTTTTCCACATATAGTGATCAGTGAGGGTCAGGCAATGTCCCTGCTCTTGATTACATCTCCGACCAAGACTGGTCTGGACTTTGCAATGACGCCTGGAGATAGTTAAATCTCTTGCTGACATTGTCTAAGTTCACAGATGAAGAATTGCCTCTCAGACGAGGTGAGGGAGGCCCTTGGCACTTATGCAGGAGTCATCGTTTTCAGGCACAAAAAAAAACCAAAAGTATAATCAGCAGTGGCATCAGTCAGCATTGCATGTAATAGGGTCAAAATAGTACAGGGTGAAAATGTAAAACCAGTGTGATCTTTGAACCAGTTATTTGAGTAGACTGGGCTTAGATTCAAATTTCATGGCAATACTTAGTTTCCCCTCTGGGGAGCAGCAGTGCATATTCCCCTGAAAAAAATGTGAACAAAAAATATAATCGCTTGGAATATTACACACAGTGGTCGTTTATATGAATTCCTCAGATAATGAAGAACAGTTTCAGTCCTGTTGACACTCAGCAATGGCGAGTGAGACTTAGTCACTTCCCTACAGGGAGAAAGTGTGAAACACAGAGCAAGTTTATCTTGTGCACCTTGTAGAGACCAACTCAAAGGCAACATTAAGGATGGGCCAATTGGGACATTTCCAACTTCCAAACATGTCGAAAGGATGAGGAGGTTTAAATAGAAAAGCAGAATAACTTCCAATGAAACAAAAGTAATTAGAAAAATAGACTTAGACACAGAAAATGTTCTGAATGGATCATGCGAATTATAAATCAAGCTTTTTTTTTGTTTTATCAGGAAGCAAGACGGAAAACTCCCACTAGGGCTGAAGTGATTTGATTACAGCACAATCTTACTTAACTTTTGGTGAAGTCTATTTCCAGCTCTCTAACCCTGATTGCACACTTGACACATTACTGCACCATGACATGCGCGGACCCGTTAAAAGAGAGCACCAAGCTAGCTAAAAAGAGCATAAAAAACCCTTTCTGTGCAAAGAGCATTATTCTGCTGCAGTTCATAGCATTAACTACATATCAAATTTAGCAGTTGAGCCAAATATTCCCTGAACAGACATGACTTCTGTTGTCAGAGAAATGGGATCGAATGAAATACAAAAGAGTGGAGAGGAAAGGGAAAAAGGAATCTTGACATGTAAGTGCCCTGGTCAAAACAGCCTGGATCCAGCAATATCCAGCCTTATCACATCATTATTGCAAATGTATGCAGCACGTGAGGCTGCACCTTCCAGATTCTGGTGTACATATGCGCTGCTGTCATCAGCCCTCATCTAACACCTGCTTAAGCAACCAAAACTATTAGGTGTTTTCATATATAGTTAGAACCTAGCATTTAAGCTCAACCTAGTTTATAGGAACAGCTGATGTCCAAAGACATCTGTTTTCCCTCTTTAGCTCTTTCAAAATGTACCTTTTCAGTAAATGATTTCCAGTGCACATTAAACAGTCATATTTAGGCAAGATCCACGAAATGATAGGCTGCTTCAGTTTCCTCAGCTGCCTATGTTGTGGCTCACAGTTTTTTAAAAAAAATTAAAGACCAGGTGAACAAAATTAACTTCCCAGATTATATACTTGACTAATTTCTCTTCATATATCTGTACTTTGATTAATACTGGAAAAAAATTCATAAAAATGTTGTTAAATTGATTAAGAAAAGTGACCACTGATCATCAAACATAGCTTTTAAAAATTTGTATCATAAATTGCATTAGAGTAATAAAGAATTAGTAAGATGCAAAATATTCAAAGTGCATTGCCATTTGCTGTTCAGTCTTACTAAATTATATTTTAGTTCTACACATTTAAGATTAACAACATCAGAATCATCACCAAGGACAAACTTCCTGGTAACACAAGCTCATAAACAGTCTGCTTGCTTATAATCACATGATAAGTGATCTAGAAATTAGTTTCCCCTAACAGAACAAGGATGTATAAAGTGCAGTCTTTTGTCAAAGAAAGCTTATCATTTTCAATTCAATAAGCCTTAATACACTGTAGACCCTCTTCCTTCCATCCAGTGATGATGTGGAGGAGGTCGCAGGTTCACCTGTGATTTTGCATGAAAGTCTCGCCACACACATCATGTGCTGCCAAATGCTCTGCCATTAATTTATGATTTGAAGTAATTAACTTTTGCTGATTAAAGTAATTATTTCAAGTGCATTGCACTCAGGCCCAAATGATGCACGCGCAGTCCTCCCCAGTTTTTGTGTGCAGCATGCCAAGTGTTTAGAAACTGCACCAGGGAACTCACAGTAACTTCTGTCAGTCTAACAAATATGCCATGTTTATGGCTGATTTGTACTAACTGCTCATTTTAATGCTGTGTTCTGGCAGAACGTAGACACAGTGTGAATCATCTCACATGCAAACAAGATGAACATCGGAAACATGTCATTTGGCTGTCAGCGAAAACCGTGTAAACAATCCTTGCCTTCAAACTCCAAAAGGTATTTTTGGTATTTTTTTGATGTCGAACTCCCCATATAGACTGAACATAAAAGCATGTTAAAGCTTTTTCACTGGCTAAAACAAAGGCGAAGAAGGAAACAATATTTGCAATGTTCTGAGCTGTCAGGTCTATTATATTATGCATGTTGACCCCAGTCTATTTTTAATTAAGCAGTAATGAATGGCAGCATTAGTGAGGTATAATATACATCAGAATTCATTTGTGCATTGAAGCGATGCAGAGAATACTATTTTATCAATAATGCACACTCCTAAAATAATTATTGCTATCATATCTTGTATTAATGTACTCAGTGTGATTTATAAAATTGTGTTCTAACCTTAAGTGTAAAGGTATGTTATGCTTCCAGTAATTAAAATTACTGTAAATTGTAATTAAAATCACCTTGAAATTATAGTGTTCATCACTTAGATGACTGCTTCCTGTAAAGCTTAATGTGAGTGTTAGTAAGCATCACTGTAGATCAGGAATAATACACCCACATCTCCATAGGTAAAGGAACAGGCTAAATTTAACCTGCATTCATGTGTGATAAGTTTGTCAGAACTGTCAGCCAAATCTGACATACGTGGCTTTGAGAGCCAAGTTAACTGATCTGGGTTCCAGAGTGTGGAGGAGCCAACAGCATCACGTGTCTATGTTCCAACTCTTGCATGTGCTTTGCAAGGTTTGTCTTCAGTGGTTGCTCAGTTGACATACTCGACTATAAGAAGGAGATATTCTGATGTGGAAGGGGAAACAGACGCACCTCAAATCCATCCCTATTTATTCCCACAATGTGAGCTCTCTTCTCTCCTTTCTCTATCTTTTTGAGAATATTTCAGGCAAGCTATCTTCCACGTTTTCAGATGCCATTCTATTATTGGCCTTTCAAATGCATTTGTGCTTTTCCTTGCTATAACAGGTTGGAAATAAAGCTTTTGTGAGTTGTATTGAGTAGATGACAAGCGCTTCATTGAGCCATTGTCATATTCCATAAAGAAACATTTCAGTAAGATCAGCTGAAAGTACTCTACCCTTTCTGGACATGTCAGCTACAAGCACTGAACTGATATTTTTCTCTTGGAATTTTTCATTAAATGGGAAAATTGTATAATCATACCAAGGTGTTATTGGTCATGTTAGCAAGCACCACTGACAGTATCAATTGAAGTATGGATTAGATAATTCAAAGCTGCTGCTATATTTTCTCAAAAGCAAAGTAATTTTCTCAAAATTAATTGTTAATTTTTCTGAGTACCTCTTAATACTTTAAAGGACCACTTTAAATGTTTTACATCAACAATGAATTTCTGCATGCTGACTTTCTAACTGAAGCAGAATTTTGGATAAGCTTTATAGAGTGGAGTTAAATCCTCTGGGAACAAGTATCAGGCTTCCCAAAATTATTTCTCTTTGACCCCTTAATAGCTTTTGTCACATCGGTCAGGATTGGATTTGAACCCAAATCCTGCAGGGATTTCAATCAAGGGCATCAACCAATTCTCAACATTTAATTGGATTATCTGTTCAGGATGCACAAACCATACAACTAATCTGGGTGCCCTGCATGTAGAATTGTTCTAATCATATTTACAGTGTTGTCTAATCCCACATCAATTCGGTATTCATGTTAGTTTTGATTCTTTGAAAGGAAGATGCTTGATTCCTGGATCTGTTGGAAAACAAATTTCATTTGTTTTAATTGGGAGAACATAGCATTAAATGTACTTTTGAGAAAACTAGAGGCTGCCCACGTATCAGAATAATTTTCTGTAACATATTCCCCATTTATATTTCATTTACTTTGTTTAGAAATGATCACCAAGTACAGCCAAAAAGGACCAGAATTTACTGGAGCTGGTGATCGTGTGGTGTACCCTGTTGGAACTTTTCCCTCATCCTTCAGTTTGAAAATATTTTCTGCCAGAAATTGCAGGGACTGTGAGCTGAAATGTCAGGGTGAAGGCAACAGGCCATCTGGAAATGATGGTCTGTCTTCTTAAGGATTGTCAAGGAAACAAGAGGAATGACATAACAAGAAGCTGGAGGGCGAATTAAAAAAACAACTAAAAACTTAGAAAGCAAACTTATTTTAAAACATCAATTTTTGATGTTTAGACATACTTAATAAATAATTTCATTGTTAAAAGGGTCCTTGCATTATTAAATGGCAGCATTGCAGCGATGAGTTGAATCTAGTTTTAACAGCACAAATGCAAAAGACTTCTCAACACCCTTGAGGAAGTTGATGATAAGGCTAACAGGGGAGCCATGCTGCAAAATTAGTGGCAATTCGTAACTTGCACACTATCTCCTGCTTGCTGCATTTGCTAGGTTATATTACCCACTAATAAGAGTGGATGCATTAAACCTGCTAAATTTGCCATTAAATATTCTGTGCCGTGCCATTCTTAGTTTACAGATTTAATAATAATTGGTTACTCTTCATTCTGGTCAGCGGCATTATTAGTTGATGATCCCACATTTATAACCATCAATATTACTGATTCCCTGCAACGATCTGATTGTCTCATATTTTGTTCTCAATAGCCTGTGCAATTCTATATGCAATCCCATGTTTTCAACAAAAACAAATTACAATTAAAAGAAATGCATAAGGATAGCCTGCTGTTCAGGTGTTGTATGTGCACATTTCTTCCAATGTAGTACGAACACAGCAGCAAAACAGACTTTATTAGGTGAGAAACTTGACAATTGTTATTTTCGAGGTTGCAATCATTATTTAGTGGGAAAACGTATGATTAAATGTAAGGGCATCATTACACAACGATGTTGATTTGGGACATGCCTAGTTAGAGCAAGGGATTCAGCAGATTTGAGCTCACTGCCAGCTGTACTTCACTCTTCCCTCAATAGCACCTGACGGCTGGTTAAATTTTAATGTCAGATGAGAACTGCCCAGTCGACTCTTTCGGTAAGTGTGTGTCAGCTGTGGCTCAGTAGGTAGCTGCTCCTGATTCTGAGACAGAAGGTTGTGAGCTTGAGTCACACTCTGGAGGCTTAAAAATCTAGGTGGACATGCCAGTGCAATGTGAAGGACAGCTGTACTGGGGGAGGTGCCATGTTCTGAATGTCACCTTAAACCAATACCCATTCCCTATACCCCCTTCCCCAACATTGGTGAGTATTAAGATTGAAGAGCACTAAAACAATATAATAAAATGTGGAAACACTTACCAGATCAGGCAGCATCTGTGGATAGAGGAACAGAGTTAATGTTTCATGTCCAGGTTGCAAGGTAGGAGGGGAGAGATGGATAGGACAAAGGGAATACCTGTGATTGGCTGAAGCAAAGCTGAGGGTTGACTTGTGGGTAGGTAGTGGCCAACATGATATCAGCAATTGTTAGAAAGGGATAATATAGACAGTGGAGTATAAAGCATTGTGAAATGTGGCTATCAAGCTCTTCAAATACAAACACTGAAATTTAAAACAAAATTGTTTTTCTCTTTGTGAGAAGAATTCTTCAACCTGATATGTTAATTGACTCTCTTTCCAAAAAAGCTGTCTGACCTGTTGAGTATGTCCAGCATTTTCTGTTTCTATTTCAGATTTCCAGCTTCTGCAGTACTTTTGATTTCTCCCACATAGCACTATTCTGAAGAGCAGCAAAGGTCTTAGAAAATATTTACTACTCAATAACATCACCAAAGTAAAGCTGATTATCTGAACCTGATCATTTCCGTTTTGCTCTTTGTGCGTAAGTTGTCTGCAGTGTTCCTTCCATTATGATAGTGTCCTCTCTCCAGAAGTACCTGTTTGGTTGTAATTGCCTGGAGCATCCTGAAAACGGCCACATAAATACAAACCTCCTTTATTTTCTTCCTGGCATAAATCTGACGAAAAGCTTATTATAGAAGGATTAAATTCTGTTCTTATTCCAGATATACTTTGCTTGTTCTAAACTTATGTGTAAAAGACGACTGTGTAAAAGATGATGATAAGGAGACATGAATCACTGCGGCTGATCTTGGTTCGTGAACAGCAAGCAGGGCATCACTTTAACTACGGGCACTGCAGGCATCCTGGCGCAGGCTAATACAAAGGTGGCATGCAAATATTTAGAAGTGTGGTACTCTTCTGATCACTCTGTAGACAACATATCAATATAGATGCCATCTACAAACCCTTAAGAGCCAAAAGAATGCAAGTCAGTAGAATTCAAAGGCCAACTGAAGGGGAGCCAATCAGGACCGAGTGGGAGCCTATAAAAACACAAATGCTCCCAGAGAGAAACACCAACAACTTTGCACTGAGCATGTCACCTTGACTGGTGATGAAATGCCTGCAAGCTAACTGACGGGTCAGTGAACACCATATCATCAAATGCCTCAACCTGAGCTACCAATAGTCACTACCATCCTAAACAGTATTAAATGTATTTTACATAGATCTGATTAGAGTAACTTCTCATAAAAATTTAATAAATGAAAAGCTAAATCAGTTACTGGGTGATGTCTTTGTGCCACGGCTTACCCCTGAGCAAATAACTCCCATGTTAGGAATGTCTGCTTCACAACCACCATAATCTACTCCTCTGTTCTTCGAATCATTCTAGTCCTCAGAAGAAAGGTAGGAAATGTATTTCAACTGCTTTTACAAGTCTCTATATAGAAACATAGAAAATAGGTGCAGGAGTAGGCCATTCGGCCCTTCGAGCCTGCACCGCCATTTATTATGATCATGGCTGATCATCCAACTCAGAACCCTGCCCCAGCCTTCCCTCCATACCCCCTGACCCCCGTAGCCACAAGGGCCATATCTAACTCCCTCTTAAATATAGCCAATGAACTGGCCTCAACTGTTTCCTGTGGCAGAGAATTCCACAGATTCACCACTCTCTGTGTGAAGAAGTTTTTCCTAATCTCGATCCTAAAAGGCATCCCTTTTATCCTCAAACTGTGACCCCTTGTTCTGGACTTCCCCAACATCGGGAACAATCTTCCTGCATCTAGCCTGTCCAATCCCTTTAGGATTTTATACGTTTGGTTGGCACTTCCCAACCAAAGCAACAAATTTGTCTTCTGGGACAAAATTTATTTAAAATAATTAGAATGCTAAAGCCATTCCATGGTTGTAAGGACTGACTGCAGTTAATGAAGTTCAACAAAGTGATCTGCACAGACATATCACACCTGGCACTGAAACTAATAGGCAAATTACTTTTTAAAATTTAAGATGAATATGGAAAGTTCTGTATTTTGTCTGTTTACAGGTGAATTACCTCATATAATACGAGAAGAAAATCATGTAGTCCTCCACAATGTCACTATAAATCTGATGGGGAATGCAAAAGAGAGGTTAAAATGAAAAAAAAAGAAGTGGAGGGGTCTGTTCTAGGACCCCTTCTCTTTGTGATTTTCATAAATTACCTGGATGAGAAGTGGAGGGATGGGTTAGTAAATTTGCTGATGACAGAATGGTTGGGGGTGTTGTGGATAGTGTGGAGGGCTGTCAGAGGTTACAGCGAGACATCGATAGGATGCAAAACTGGGCTGAGAAGTGGCAGATGGAGTTCAACCCAGATAAGTGTGAGGTGGTTCATTTTGGTAGGTCAAATATGTCGGCAGAATATAGTATTAATGGTAACACTCTTGGCAGTGTGGAGAATCAAGGGGATCTTGGGGTCTGAGTCCATAGGACACTGAAAGCTGTTGTGCTGGTTGACTGTGTGGCTAAGAAGGCCTTCATCAACCGTGAGATTGTGTTCAAGTGCTGAGAGGTAATGTTACAGCTGTATAGGACCCTGGTCAGACCCCATTTGGAGTACTGGTCACCTCACTACAGGAAGGATGTGGAAACTATAGAAAGGGTACAGAGGAGAATACCAGGATGTTGCCTGGATTGGGGAACATGCCTTATGAGAATAGGTTGAGTGAACGTGGCCTTTTCTTCTTGGAGTGACGGAGGATGAGCAGTGACCTGACAGAAGTGTATAAGATGATGAGAAGCATTGAGCGTGTGGATAGTCAGAGGCTTTTTTCCAGGGCTGAAATGGCTAGCACGAGAGGGCACGGGTTTAAGGTGCTTGGAAGCAGGTACAGAGGAGGTGTGAGGGTAAGTTTTTTATTCAGAGAATGGTGAGTGCATGGAATGGGCTGCCGGCGACGGTGGTGGAGGCGGATACAATAGGGTCTTTTAAGAGACTCTTGGATAGGTCGATGGAGCTCAGAAAAATAGAGGGCTATGGGTAACTGGAAGAAATTTCTTAAGTACATGTTCGGCACAGCATTGTGGGCTGAAGGGCATTTATTGTGCTGTAGGTTTTCTATGTCTAAGTTCTAATGTGGAATCTATGGAGTTCTGCCTTTGGGTTAGTGAAGCGTGTTGGTTGTTTGTGTTATTTACATATTTTGGCTTTAAACATCTAGATAGGGATTCCCAACATCTTTAATGTCATGGACTAGAGTGTCATAAAAGAATTAAGACCAACTTCTGTGGCAAAGCTTCGTTGACTGTTCCTGATTTGCTAACTTCATCACCAAGGCAGATCCTGAACTTTTGGATGGTCATTTGGATTATTGATAAGCTTAATCATTTGTGATGTTGAATGACTGAGTGGTGGTAAATTCAGTAATGAGCATCAAATCCTACAGCGATCCTGGAGGTCGGGTTGATAGTGGCTGAGGAGACCATTGATCCCCAGGTCACCAAATCCCTAGTCCAAGGTATGGTCACAACCTTCAGGCCACCAGTCTGTGCAAGTCTGGAGTCAATGACCATGGTGTTCAGTTGTGGACGGTCAATAATCCCAGAAGTTGGATGGGTTGAGGCCCGAAGGTCAAACCTGTGATTGGCAAGTCTTGAGGTCAAGGCCTGAAGGTCAATCTCATGATTGGCGAGTCCTGGGGTCAAGGAATGAAGGTCAAACCTATTATTGTTGAGATCTGGTGTTAATACCCAGAGGTCCAGAGGACAAAGCCGAAGGTCAAAGTCCACAGCTCCATGAGTCTGGAGGAAGAAACTTCAAAAGGTCAAAGTCCAAAGCTGGGCTCCAAGGTTTTTAGAGCACTTGAGTTGGTTAATTGTTGTTTAATGAGTCATAATTGTTTAGAGTTCCTTATGTTTTTTTGTGTTTTTCTTGAGCGACTCACTCTTTGTTATGTGGTCTCCTGATGCTTTCTGTATAAACTTGTTAAGTTTATTTTGATAGACTCGGTGGTTCTATGTTACTTATATTATTTCAGCATTCGTCCGATTAGCGCTAATCACAGGGTCCTAATTTTGAGAATATTACATCTCAGTTGCGCAGTTGAGCCATTGATGTTCTGTTGGAATTCTTATGAATAAACTCTGGTTGCTGTCTCTACATTGGAGTTTGTCTTTCCATTGCTCTTGGGTTCCAATATTGTCAGCATACATCGTGACACAGTCATTCGCTCTGAGTCCGGCAAGCTCAGTTCAGACATCAACACCATAGGATGCAAACTGAAATGTACACGCAGTTGAACTTAATTGGCCTGCTATTTCACAAAGACTTAAAAAATCTACCGTGAACATACCTAAAAGTTTCAATGCCGCTTCTGGGGCAGGTCTGGAAGTAGAGGTCCAGTCTGGGCCAGAGCCTTGAGGTTAGAGGACTGGTATCTGCAATTCTGGGAGTTCAGTCCAGTGACTGGACCGGATGTTCGAAGCCCGATGTCTTTGAGTTTTAGAGTCTGGGTCCAAGCACTGGAGGCTCGGAGCGGCTTGTCCTGGGCCTGGAGGCCTGTGTGTGTATGAGGGAATGAGAAGGTGGGAAAGGGGCTTGCTTTGCTGTTATTGTCTTGTGTCGTTCTGTGTTTGTTCACTGAATTGCTGTTGTGTTGAACATTGTGGGTACGCTATGTTAGCACCTACATTTGTAGCAACGCTTGTGGACTGCCCCCAGTACACCCTTGATGGATTTCACTGTATGTGTCGACGTGCATGTGAATTTGAATCTAAATCATATTGATTAAGCCTAAAGACTGGCTCTATTTTTAGAAGTTTCTAGAGCCCTGCTTCACAGCTTGTGCTGGGTGCAAGGATCTACTCAGTTCCAGTTCTTGTTTTTCTGATACTTACCTGCAAATGCAGGATCTAAAATCAATTTTTATCTAGTTAGGAACAAGCCACTTGAACAGTCTGTGTAGGAAGAAAGGGCAGTGGGATTATAACTCCTCGGATCATTGTTTATTTTTGGCTGTGCCTTTGTAATATTGACAGATTTCTAGAGTTATCTTAGTGGTCAAGATACTGAACATATACCGCATTTAGCAAGTTATAACTATTGATCCCTCGTTCCTTATAATTCTGGGCTGATGCCTTTGATCTAAACACCCTTCCCAGGCGTTTTGCCTGTCAGCATTGTAGTGCCTTTAAAAAAGCTTACATACAGAGTGGGAAATTGCTGAGATAGTTTAAACAATTTCGGACTTTGCATTTATTTTCAGTGGTGACCATTGAGTTTAGTGGGTGAGCTTCAAAAACATCTGTACTGAGCTCAGTCCCTCACGGATGGAAGACACAGATTTTCAGTCATTTCTCACCATCTGCCTTTGTTTGGGGATCTCTCTTCTTGCTTACGCTGGAACAATATTTATAAATTAATTTCACTGCTTATAGTATATATTTCAGAGGAAAAGGGCGGCCCTTCCCCCCTCTTTGTTTCTCCTATCACCTTGTGGTACTTCCTCCCCTCCCGCCCCCACTTTCGTACTCTGACTTCTCATCCAGTCCTGATGAAACGTCCACTGTACTCTTTTCTATAGATGCTCTATCGCCTGCTGAGTTCCTCCAGCTTTTTGTGTGTGTTGCTTATATATTTCAGAATTTACTCTTTGACATCTCCAGTAGGCTTGAGTAATTTTATCAAATTGACAGGGTTTGCTTTGCTGTAGATGCAAAAGTTAGGCAAATTAACTGTTCATTTCATCTTCCTTGATCAGGTACAACAGAGAAAATCTGTCACCGAGTTTTGAAAGGATTTTAAGAAACACCTTCTGTTTTCACTAGTTTGCCTCATCAGGGACAAATGAAATAATGCATTGACTGAGAACTTTGTCTAAAGCAAGGCCTGGATGACATTTGTTGGCAATGTTCCTGAGACCAACATAGAATATCTTTGTTCTGTGCCACATGGGACACTGTAGGTATTTATTTCTTTATTTAGAGATATAGTGTGGAACAGGCTCTTCCAGCCCAACGAGCCACACTGCCCAGCAACCCAACGGTTTAACCTGAACCTAATCACAGAACAATTTACAATGACCAATTTAACCTACTAACTGCTACGTCTTAGGAATGTGGGAGGAAACCGGAGCGTCCGGGGGAAGCCCATGTGATCGCGGGGAGTAACGTACAAACGCCTTACAGATGGCATCTGAATTGAACTCTGAACTCTGACACCACAAGCTATAATAATGTTGCACTAACTGCTACGCTCCTGTCTTTTTACTGGGAACGGTGATATTTTTGAGGCTATGTTCCAGACATTTTTAGTGATGGTGACCTATGACACCTGATGGAGTTTCCATCTTCATTTTGGGATCAAGGTGGACAAAGTCACTTAAGGTCTACATATAAAATGTTGACTGCGTGCTTCCTGTTGGGGTGATTTCTCAGCATCTTTTTGGAGAACATCATTACTCTCACAAAACCATGAGTGAGCAGAAATGAAGATGCCAGGCAGATTGGCAACATTGACAACAGGCAGATGGCAGAACCAGTGCACTGCCTTCTAATTGTCTCCCTCGGTTGTGTTCCTTGATAGCTGTACTTTGAGAAAGTTATTGAAATTGCTGGTGTAATTAGCTTGCTGATTTGTGAGTGGTAGGGCCCCTGTTAGCCATATCTCTGTCGGTGTTTGCTAACATTCCCAATGAATAACCTACAGCATCAAATGATGAGCCATTTGCTGACTGGATTTCTTCAGGTTAGGTACCAAAGAAGCTTGAATATATGTAGTGATGTTTGCTTGGAAATCTACCCAAATTCATAGAAAGATTAGTGCTTTGTACCTCCCTCAGAAAGTGAATGTAAGAAGGATTAGGATATATGGTGTCTCAGGCCTCAGTCATATTATGAAGATAATGGTTGATCTGAACCTGCTTGAGTTTTATATTCTTTCATGTTACCTTTGACTCTCAAGGTCTGAAAAGCTGCCTATTTCAGTCTTGAAGATGACTTAGTAACTCCACTGCATAGCACTCTGGGATGGAAACTCCCCATAATTTATAACCCTTTGGCAGATTAAATTTTGCTGCGACTGTGTTCGGATGACCCCTTGTTTTAGATTCCTCCAACAGAGGAAACAGCCTCTTAGTACTTAGGCTGTCAAATCCCCTCAGAATTTTATAAGATCATATCTTGCACAGGTCTAATCTTTGGTGTCTTTGCTGACATACCAAGTCTCTTCATTAGGAGTTTGAGGAGATTTGAAATGTCACCAAAGAAACTCTCAAATTTCATCAGATGTACCATTGATAGAATTTTAACTGGCTGCATCATAATCTGGTATGGCGGAGGTGGGGTGGGAGGGTGCCACTGCACAGGATCGAAATAAGCTGCATAAAGTTGTAAACTCAGTCAGCTCCAGCACATCTTCAAGGAGCGATGCCTCTAAAAGGCGGCATCCATTATTAAGGACCCTTATCACCCAGGACAAGCCTTCTTCTCATTGCTACCATCAGGGAGGAGGTACAGGGGTCTGAAGGCACACATAGAACAATTCAGAAATGGCTTCTTCCCCTCTACCATCAGATTTCTGATGGTCATCGAACCCATGACACTACATCACTACTTTTTCGTCTTACAATTGTTATTATTATGTATTGCAATGTATTGCTGCATAACAACAAATTTCACTACATATGCTGGTGATATTAAATCTGATTCATATGCTTAATATTTCCTCACAAAATAATTCCCTTCTACTTTGAAGGAATTGTGATCTTTCTCAGCACTGCTTCCAACACAAACATATCAGAATTGTATGCAAAGACTAAACTACATTGTCTCTAATGCATTGTTCCTGCAATAAAGGCCAACATGCCATTTGGCTTTCTCGGCTGAAACTTGAGAACTAGGAGAAGGAGGAAGTCATGTGATGCCTTCAGCCTGCCTGCACTATCAGTGAGATAGTGACTACCCTGGCCCTGCACTTGGCTTCACTTTCCTGTCTGCTGCCCACGATGATAACCTTCTCTGCCATCCAAAAATTTTGCCTTTTGCAGCCCGAAATAACCCAATGACTCCAACTGTTCACTGTTAAGAATCCAAAAGATTCACGACCCTCTGAGGGAAGACATTTTTTCTCATTTCCATTTTAAATGGGTAACCTCCTATTCTGAAACTATGACCCTTAGCTTTTGATTTTACTCATGAGAGGAAGTATTCCCTTAGTATCTACCCTGTTAAGTTCCTTAAGAATCTTTTAATGCTTCAGTAAATCTTGGACCAACCTGTTCAATTGCTCCCATTAAAAATAACCCTTTCATCCCAGGTGAACCTTCTCTGGTCTGCCCCTGATGTATTCAAATTTCTCCACATATTAGGTAACCATTACTCCAGGTGGGTCCCCTTCAACACCCTATATAGTTGCATGTGCCTGCTAACTTTCTTTCCTACTTGAGGACACTATGTAAGTAACAGCTTTTTTATTCTTCCTCCAGAATGGATAACCTCACATTTCAATGGCGTGTTCTCCTGTTGCCGGAGTTTGTTTTGCTCTCTGAACCTATTTTATTCCTCTTTCCAACTGACTAACTCTTTTCAACGGCAAGTCTAACTACCTGGGATTCACTATTAAAAGTGAAAAGGAAGCATTTATCTATTGACCAAGAGAAGCTAAGAAGGAAATATTACCAAGCAAAGGGCTACAGACACAAAGTTATATTCATGCCACAAAAGAGACAGGAAGATATAATTTCTAACAATGGAATGGCTTATCACCAACTCTTGACATTCAACCATCAGGACTGTGGTTTGAGGCACCATATATCCTAATCCTTCTTCTTGTATTCACTTTCTGAGGGAGGTACAATGCACTAATTGTGGAGGCACTGATCGGTTCCCATCATAGGGTCACCACCATCAATATCAGCACCACACAGAGCTCGACTAGACCACTTGTGATTTTTCTGGCAATGAAGACAAGCGAGATATGGGCATCTTGCAGTGAGCAACTCCTGTTGTGTGGCCTCAAAGCTTTTGCACCACCTATATGTACAATTCATTTGCCTAGATGAGTGTAGCTCCTACCACTCCAATACAAATAGCTGCAGGCTGTATTACCTACAAAGAACTGAGCAATTATGCAACTGGGCTGTTCTGATGGCAATACCTGACATCTGACCTCTAACACCAAAAAGGACAAAGAGTTCACCTGCATTGATCATTAGCATCCGCAAGTTTCCATTCAAGTCAAATTCCATTTTGACTTAGAAATATATAGTCATAGTCATACTTTATTGAACTCAGGGGGAAACTGGTTTTCATTACAGTTGCACCATAAATAATAAATAGTAATAGAGCCATAAATAGTTAAATAGTAATATGTAAATTATGCCAGTAAAATATGAAAGAAGTCCAGGACCAGCCTATCAGCACAGGGTATCTGATCCTCCCAGGGAGGAGTTGTAAAGTTTGATGGCCACAGGCAGGAATGACTTCCTACGACGCTCTGTGCTGCATCTTGGAGGAATGAGTCTCTGGCTGAATGTACTCCTGTGCCCACCCAGTACATTATGTAGTGGATGGGAGACATTGACCAAGATGGCATGCAACTTGGACAGCATCCTCTTTTCAGACACCACCGTGAGAGAGTCTAGTTCCATCTCCACAACATCACTGGCCTTACGGATGAGTTTGTTGATTCTGTTGGTGTCTGCTACCCTCAGCCTGCTGCCCCAGCACACAACAGTAAACATGATAGCACTGGCCACCATAGACTCGTAGAACATCCTCAGCATCGTCCGGCAGATGTTAATATGGTCATTCCCTTGTGGTTGCTGGGTCTAAATCCTAGAACACTCATCCCAATAGCACTCTGGGAGTACCTTCACAGGAGATTGGGGCTGAGAAGGAAAATGGATCAGCCATGATGAAATAGTGGAGCAGACTCGATGGGCTTCTATATCTTATGCTTTTATCATCATCAAAAGAACTGCAGTGTTCCAAGAAGACATCTCACCACAATCTTCTCAAGGACAATTAGACCGGGCAATAATCGATAGCCTTGTCAGTGATGCTCACATTTAAAACATATGAATCAGGTGCAGGCAGCTTATGAGGCAGCCTATTGTTTCCAATTTTGCTGAGATATCCCCCTGGTCTTTTCTGATGATGCAGTGATGTAGTAAGCTGCCTTCTCAGAGAAAGTGTTTGTGGAATGTACTGCTGCCTGAATTATTCCCTCACATCTCCCATGAACTTCCTTCCTTAGAGAGGGAAGACACGGGCTGCCTGTGTGCCTTCAAAGGAAAAGAACAAATTCTGTTTTCTTGAGGGTAGACTGGCTATACTGTAAAGGATAACCAATGGGGCAATTAACCTTTCTATTCTAAAGGATTTATCAAAGATGGCTAGAACATGGCTTGCAATGCTGAAAGTTTATTTCAAAAAATGTTATTTTTTTCCACATACGCATTGCTATAGGTCACAGGAATCCTGTAATATGTGATGCATAGAACTGTATAACCTAGAATCCACCCTTACAAAGCCGTGTCTATCAGAGAGAAGCTAAAATAGCACTCACAAGATGGAGAGATGTAAATTAAGCCTCTGGGTGGTTATTATACAGAGAGAAAGAGATAGGGCAGCAAAAAAAGTGTTTACACAAGTAAGACATCTAGTAACTGTTCAGAAATGATGTCCTATGAAGGAATTTTAATTTCTAAATCTGATGAATTATGAGCTGCTTTTATATGGCTGTGGCCTACATTCTGTGAGTAATTTTAGAGCAATTTTCAGTCAACAAGCAGATCTGCTACGTATAAAATATTATCAATGATTTTGTCAACCTGAGCCCTAACCTCCTTTGTTATTTTCATCTGTTCTCCCCTCAGATGTCTCTCCTAGTGCCCATACCCCCTGAAGACTAGCAACAGGATGTCATACACCTGTTTTGCTTAAGGCTGGGACTTCAAACCCTTTGTGAAAGCGAAGGCATTGGCTCACACGCTGCCTAGCACAACGTATATGTCAAAATGTCAGATGATAGTTGTTGTATCTGCAGCTGTTGCATAAGAACACTGCCAGCGGCACAACTTTCCTGCGGTGAGCTTTAATTTGCTTCCCCCTCCCAGAAGAGCTTCCTCCCCTCACCTTGCTGCTTTCACTGCAGCTGTAGAGGAGCACAGTCTACATGCAGCTGGGACTGGGATATGTGCAGAACCTTCACACAAGGCACGCTTAAGGTAGGAGAAGATACCGCAGCGAACTCCGATCCCAGAAAATAAACAGACATCTGCTGCTTTTTCTTTTAATTGCCTTTTATGAAAGCACTTCCAGCAGAAGTAAAGGTGTTGATCAAGATTAAAAATACAAATGAGCAGGAATTTAGCCATTTTGCTTCACTCCAGAAATGGAGTCCGCTGAGAGGAGGCACACATGTCGAGTGTGCAGGACACAAGCACTTCAGAGTCTGAGATACTATCTATTAAGTCGCGGATAAGAATCAGAATTTCTGTTCTTTGATAGTAAGCCTTAATCCATGTTAAATGCTGGATATAAAACAATGCTCTGTGATTAATGAGAAGTAATCTGACAACTATAGAACCAAAATCACTTAAGGTGGAAGGATTTGATCCTGACTGATATAACTTCAAAACTAAGTATACAGAAGGGAAATATAACTTTGAAATTCTGACTCTTGAGGGTGGGAATCTAGCTGAGGGAGGGTTTGGTCCCATAGAATGTCAGTGGAAAAGAATATCCAGAGCGGCTGAGCCTCATTTGGACCCAACCCACTAGCAGCCTGCCAGTAACAGGTGGAAAGATGCAGCTGTTTGCCAGTGAGTAGCTTGAGACCAGCAGTAGTTAGCGGCCTTCTGCCAATAAGGAGGCACTCTGAGGTAAGGAATGGTGGGCAGTATGTCAGCAAGGCCCTTGCATGTGAAGCTGGGTGGGAGGAATCTACCACAGCAGAATTCCCCTCTGGCGTGCAGAAGGTTATTGCAGCTCCTTCCAGCCTCACATAGTAAAGCCTTAATAGGGCTTTTGTTCTTCACGCCAGGGTTATCACGTGAGGTGAAGAAATAATAGGATCATGAGATATTTGACAGCTCAGATAATATCATAAGCCCCTTGCATACCATGGAAGCCCAATCTTAAGCAATGAGGATCAACACCCAAGTTAGCCAAAACAAATGGGAGTTATTTTACAGTCAATGACATGTTTGTCTTTATACAAAATCCATTGGTTTCTTTTGTATGATGCAACTTCATAGCTTGCAGCCAGTTTCACACTGTGCATCACCAGTCATTTGATTACAACTGGTGTCAAAATATGCAATCCAGTGTCTAATAAGTAATTTTTTTTCACCAGATTACTTGATGACATGCTTTAGCTATCATTTTCATGCCACAGAAAATAAAATGAAATGGTTGAAAGTCACTCTGAAAAATCTATGCTCTTCATTCATGTTTTTTATATAAAACAAACCTTCTTATTTCAGATTTAGAGCTGTAAGTTGCACGTAGGCGGGTGATTTCCACATAGTAACTGCTGGAGATACAAAGAGGGACTATATTTTGATCCATTGCCCACTAACTACTGAATTAGATATAAGGAGAACTATGGGAATGCCAACTGTGTTTTTGGGAATGGTATGTAATATGTAATATGTAAATGGTATGTAATGCCTCCTACAAAATATACAAAATACTAACCAGGGCATGAACTTTTGTATTACTGTTTCTTCCAAACATTTAACCTCAACAGGACAAAAATTATTAAATAAAACACAGAACATACAATACGGTACAACACAGGACAGGTCCTTCAGCCCACAATGTTGTGCCAACATTTTAATCCAATCCAAGAATGAACTAACACATCCTTCCCACATAGCTCTGCATTTTTCTATCATCCATTAAAATTATTCTGATAAATTCAAATACTGGCCCGAAACGTCGACTGAAAATCCTTCTCCTTAAATGCTGCCTGATCTGCTGAGTTCCTCCAGCATTTGGTGTGTGTTACTCTAGATTTCTAGCATCTACAGAACCTCTTGTGTTTGTAATTGTGCTTGATGTGGTAAAGAGAGGGAATGCTGCTGCTCGATTCTTAATTATACAAAATTAATTTTTGATCTAAATCTATAATTTATCTTGGGGGACTAGTGCATTATGTAGTATTTGCTTATACAGAATACGTGTTTAACAAAGCTGTCTTGTCTGCAGTGGAGGGTTTGCAACAATGAGAATGCCCCAGAAATGACATTGAACGTTAGATTTCTAATGAGTCTCAGTGCTCTACAGGATCCAACTAAATGGCTCACATTGACAAACCTGTACCAGAACTATCAACATGGATGTCCAAACATGACTTCTCATTCTGTAGTTGGGAATAGTTTACTGATATGCCTGCTGTTTTTTTCTTAAAGATTCTTGATATATAACCTTCCCAATTTTTGCATTTCACATCTGTCACTTTGTGAAATGAAATAATCACTGTCCTCAAATATATTCTGCAGTTTATTTTGGTCAGTTAAACCACTGAGCTGTTATCACTAAAAGGCATGCAATGGTCCTTCCTCTTCCAGGGTGCTGGAAATTTTTAGTGAGGGAACTGTGGCGATGTGTGCTTGTATATAATTAAGCAATATGCTATTGTATCAGTTTATAAACCATTGCTCTATCTTGCTATTAATGTTTTCTCCAACATAAACAAATCTGCTAAAATACCAATAAAATATGCCAGGTTCCCTAGAAAGTAGAAGTAAAGAAAAAGCAGGATTCACACTGTAATAGTATGCACATTTTCTATAATAGCATACATATTTATTTATGGTTGCTGATAAACATCTAATACACTGCCAGCATTGCACAAAAAATGAGGTGTTGACTCTCTGCTATTTCCTGGTGAGACATTTTAAACAAATAAAAACAAACTTAATGAAATATGCTCTCTGATTTAATTACAGCTGTTATGATAGGCACACTTTTGATCAGGCATATTGGAAATGAAATAAGTGTGGCATTTTGTTTAAAAACTATCATTCACAGTCACTACACAATAGGAAATATAAATATTCAGCCTTAAGTGTTTCAATCAATGTCTGTACCTAGTTATACCAGTTTTAGGTCAATCCAATTTTGGCTGTAGCAGTTTGCTTGAAAGATGACTGCTCACAACAATGCACTACCTCTCTTCTCTAAATTTCCTTCGTCGTGTAGAATTACTAAAACTTTACACTGTCTGACCTATTCCGAAGGGATCAAGCTTCTGCCATCATCTGGCATTACATTACAAACATGCAATCCTCACAGTTTGCATTGAGATCATAGATTGTGGCATTGTCAGAGAGATTAGCAGGGAACAATTTGTTCACAGAATAGCAAGTATTAGGTCTGCTGTGTTGTTTTTCAGTACATGTATTCTAATCTGCTATACAACACTGTCCACTTCAGATCATCTGAAGCTATGGATCACAATTCAGCTGTACCTGAAGTGATGCTGAGTAAATAACAGATGCCAGTAGTAAGACATGATATAGAGTGTGGAGGGGGCGGTGCTTATACTGTTTAGAACTTTACACCATTTTCTCCTCCCCCACTCCCCCTTTCAACATTCAGCCAGAAATACAACCTTCATGATTCCTTGGTCTGCACTTCTATCTCCATCAGCCACCATCCTCTTTTTACACCTTATCTTGTAATTGCAGGAGATCTAACACTGGTCATTTTACTTCTTTCCTTCCTGTTATCCAAGGACACAAATAGTATTTCCAGGTGAAGCTGTGATTCCTTTCATCCTGTCTCACAATGTGGTCTCCTCTACACTGGACAAACCAATGCCAGTTTGACCAACTGTTTTTATCTCAGACTTCAAGAGTTTGCTATGTTTTTTTTTAGCTTTCACAATCTCTACTATCTTTGGCTTTAATGCACAAACAAAAATTCTCAAGAGGAAGTTAGCTTATTTTCATATTAAAAAAACAACTTCATCATAAATGGTCCAAAGCCTAGCTGCGAAAGGGGGAGGATTGGTTATGGGAGTAGCAATCCCATCCCATAATAAAAACCCAGAGCTGCAGAAACACCAACAGAAGTTTCAAAGACCTCATCCCTGGGAGAGGAAGGATTCTCCAGGAAGACGGGCCACACCTTGGGACAGCGTGAAGACTGGCCCAGGACAGAGGACTCTGGCGAGCTGCTGTCAGCAAGAAATGCCTCCGTAGGGTGATGGGCTTTAGGTGAAATGCAAAATATTGAAAACCGGAAAAGGAAGTCTGTTACTATTGAAAGAGGCTGCATAAACTTTCCTTGCACCTTATTCTTCTCTATCAGTTTGTAATTATATTATACATGAAATAATGCGGAGGAGTTTCTTTTGCATCTTTTTACAGTCCGTTGTTGGCATTGAGCCTCTATCCTATTTTAAATAATGATTTTTTTTCAAGTCATTAAGAAACTTTATGCTAATACGCATCTTGCATAATTTAAAGGAAATTAAAGGAAAACTTATGCACTCAATGCAGTGAACAATTTTCACAACATGTTTCCACTCATTTCATTATGATAATCTTTACATGTGGTTAAATAAGGAAATTTTCTCTTACTAAAGCCTTGAAAGAATACATATTAGACAGTTTTGCAAGAGAACATAATTATTCATATAGGCATGATTTCAGTTTTTGATGTGTGTATGAAAACAATAATTAAGATTATTCAATAAAATCTACATAATTCAAATCAAAAAGAAATTAAAATAACACTTTAAAATTCCAGTAAGTGAAATCTTAATTATAATATCCGGTGGCTTTTATATACTGAAGAACTTTTACATCTTTTGTCTAACAGATCAGTTTCAGAGATGATTTTTCATAAACAGTGGATTGGGGCACTGATTAAGCAGGCAGCTGCTTATTTGGGACAACTTTTTCTTGGGAAAATTCGAGAAAATAGCCAGGATTCCCTTTGTTTATTTGGGATACTATAACACTTAATTGTGACAGGAGACTATTACTGAACATATCTAAGTAGCTTTAGTCACACGCACATTGTGTGGCTGTTAGACACTAAACCATGCATAGAGTGAATAGTTTTTATATGGTGTCAGTGTGTGTGTGTGTGTGTGTGTGTGTGTGTGTGTGTGTGGTTGTGTTCAAAAAGAAGTAGTTTTTGTCACTGATAGTTGGTGAGTAATAAGCAGTAAGACAATTCAGAGTTGTTTTACTCACTGTGGTTTCAAGCATTCAGGCTTGGAGATGCCAGAAATGGCAACGAGTGAAAATGAATTGATTTCACTACCTCAACAAGTTAGGAGCTATGAAGAATTTGAAGATGTCGACAACTATCATGAATGTTACAATGAAAATGAAAATGAGGAGGAGTTAATCATCAAAAGCGTAGTCTGAAGGCAATTCGCTATCTGCACTGATTTTGTTCATTTACAGTCAATCAAAAGAACACGGTAACGTAGACTGGATTAATTCCTCCATCGATAACTATTCAGAACTGATACCTAGTTTTATAGTACTGTGGTAATTTTGGTAGTGCCCTAATTTGTTGTGTATTTCATTTAAATACGTAATTTGTTGCTTGGTTAAACAATAATTTGCGATTGTTATATGTTTTTAACTATTTCCACTTCCAAGAAACTTTGACTTAATTGGGGCAGCGGCTTAACAAAGCATTGTATTAGTCCTGGTATGTCCTAGTTAACCAGAATCCGCTATACATACATTATGAAAACTAAATATATAACATCAAATAATTTTAATTAACTAGGTTTCAGTAAACTGAAAATTGTAATAAAGTATAGTAAGAAAAACTTAAGATATTTCTGAACAGAAAAAGGGACATTTAAATAAGACTGTAAATTTGACAATAAATTAAAAATATGTCTGGTTACCAAACCTTTCCTTAAGCCTTTCTCTATGGTTACCAAAACTGGAGAGAGATGGAGCATGTTAATGCACTGTTAGTTTCATTTAACACCTAAATTAAACTTCATTTCACGTTTAATATTCTCTTAGAGCAAGAACACGACTGTAACTAAAACCAAACTGCTGCTTTTCTCATTTTAAATGGAAAAACATAAGGAGAGCAAGCAAACAACAGCAACCTAATGAAGTTGGCTTGCTAAAATATCAAAATTTTCTCTTTTTATCCACCATCATGAGAGCAAACAACCTTTTTAAAGAAGGTCTCCATTTCTCTCTCTCTCTATTTATTTTTTTTCTCTGCTGGATGCAGGGTTTGATGTGATAGTGTAATTCCTTATGGGAGACAGAATTATACATGGATATAGATATAAACAAATGTTACTGGGAAAGATTTGGGAAAGACCTTATTGGAAATGGCCTTTGGCAGTTTTGGCTGTTGGTTTCGGATTAGTTTACACAGTATGTAAGAGTGAACTTGAAACACTTACAAATACTCTGTAATTATATTTTCAGGGTCTCATTATAGTAGCTTTTGAATAATCAAATCAGCCAGCTACAAGATCAAACATTCTTATTAGGAACAAATAGTTACACAGCAGCTTTCAGAAGAAGGTCAGATCACAAATAATTCATGTTGATAATAGAATCCCAAATCACAACCAAAAAGTACTAGCAGATGTGTCATTCCAGAATGGATTTCACTTACTTCACCATTTTCTTCCCCTATAAATCAATATCAAGCATGTATGAAAATCAGCAAATCATATATACATGAAAAGATTAATGCAAATCAGACATATAGTATAGATAATTGGTCTTTATGAACAATAATTTGTTATTTTAATAACTACATATAAAGTACACATCCATGTTACAGAGTGATGTGTTTTAGAAAACGGTTTGTATTATGATTCTATGTAAAGAGAACCATAGTCAAAAATTAATAAAATTGTTTGTTTTTCATTTTGTATTACTTTTATCATATAAATTTCATTTTGAATCTCAATTTTTTGGAAGTGATTTGTTTAATTCCATAAGGGCGAATTTCTATTAGCTAAATTGCTGAAAGGTGGATAGCCGGTAATGTTCAAGAAAAACTGGTAGCTAGTAATTTCCAAGAATTTGATTTTTAGAACCAAACATTTACTATGGATTCCATAAGATTATTTGTTGGTAGGTGGTTCTAACAATCAGTTACTCTCAAAACATTAATAGTATATATGCTGTATTGATTAAAAAATCACAGTTGAGCAGCCAGCCCATTGAAATCTTTTTCTTTCACTGACATGATACTAACCTGCCAAATAAAGTAACTAGTCTCCAGCTATTCTCAGGAGTTTGGCAGTGCATACTGATGGAAAGAGAAAGGTAATTTCTCAAAACAAACTGATATTAAGAATATATTATTTGAAATAACCCTATGAACTATACTTGTACTTCAATTTTATTGACTCTTACTAAATTTTAATCTA
Source organism: Mobula birostris (assembly GCF_030028105.1). Lineage (NCBI taxonomy): Eukaryota > Metazoa > Chordata > Chondrichthyes > Myliobatiformes > Myliobatidae > Mobula > Mobula birostris. Next base: position 46,759,296 of record NC_092390.1, on the reverse strand, counting down.
AATTGATTTAAAATGCATATAAATATTTTGCAGGTGTTTCATAAGACTTGGTAATCAATAACTTCTGCTCAGTAGGTAACTTGGACAATACAATCCCAAACAAAAGAACAAATCTCACACTTGATAATCTCTTGAGGGGAAAACACAGTCAACAATCGCTGAGAATTTTGTGTTGAATTGCACCTAACATAATGATACTAACAATAGAAATGATAAATCCTCACTATGTATCAATAGAAATGACTGTTGGGAATGAGTACATTGTATCAATAGGCTTTAATCCTGCTGGACACAGCGTTTGCCAAACTTGGATCATCTAACACCCATCTGAAGATAGAAGAAGGAACAACCTGATTCTCTGTATCAGAAAGGTGGAACTGGATGCAAGTGATAATAACATCTTAGGCCTCATTTCCTGAGACTCCACCTTCCAGCAAGTATAATGACCTTTGATGGCTTGCCATTGGCAAGACTTTTGACCTTTTTCTAAAATGTTTCTAAGTGTCAAAGATACTTAATAGATATTCAAATAAATCTAAATGTTTCAATAAATAAAAACAATTTAATAACATTGGTTATTAATTGTAAAGTATGCAACCACATCATTAAAAAAACCAAAATAAAGTGAAATAGCTCAAATGTTTATCTTTTTCTACAGTGTCAGTGACCTCATTGAAGAGAACGGTCTTGCCGACAATATGCCTGTCTTCTCTGGTGTAAAACTGAGGGATCAAATACAATAGAGAACCATTTAGCCTCGGTCTTTGGCATGCAGAACTCAAATCTGCAAAGCTCAGTGAAAAGCCAGTAATAGAGCAGGAGGTTGGATGGACTGGTGTGTGATCAACTGATCAGTTTAGATTTTCATATTTGGCTAAGCATGTGTGGTAGTCTCAATGAGCTGAACCTCAAGTGGTGATGTTTGCTTGTGGAAGTACTGGCTGTCAACTCGGTTTAGTCCATTTACCTCACTGTTTTTGACATCAATAGAATTGAAATAAAATTATAATAGATAGGTAGGAGTTCTGATATTAGCCGGCCAGTGTGTAGTGGATTCTGCACTGAGCTTTGAGGCAAGTGGTCCCGGATTGAATACAGCCAGTTCCTTGCACGCTTTCTATCTGTGCTGGGTTGCACGTTGAGCTAGCAACTCAGACTTGTAAAAGACAGATAAATGCTAAAGAAATGGCAACGCTGTCACCTGATGAGCCACAAGGTGTGGAGAGGAACAACAACAGTTCTGATAACATAATCATAACCCTATTAGACTCCAAACCGCTTCTTTAGTCTCAACTCTTCAAAAAAAATCTATGACAAGTTTCATAACAATGTTTGAAATTGCTTATAGTTCAAATGGTTTTTAAAATCTTTAGCTTTTTTCTTTCAACTTCATAATTCAACTAAATTCTATTTCTTTCATTTAAAAATAATGCATTTTAGACAGCAGTTTTGAAAGTTTAAGATCATTACAGTAATACTGAAAATCAATGTATTTTCCATGTAGACGCATCTTTCTTTGGGTTACCATTTTGCGAAAAGACATTCTATGCCTATATGATCCAAGGGGCTCATTGTATTCTTTTATAGCACTGTGGTCCATTTTATAATTGTATTTTTTATGAGACTCTGCAGTGTTGGCACTTACTTAAATACATTTTTATGCTATCATTATTTTAAATGTCCATTGGTTTTCCCCCTTTTATTAAAAATGAGTGAATTTAATCCTAACAGTAGACAATACTTATCGTTAACCAACTATCTATCTATAATGGTGCCTTTGAATGTGAAACAGAGTCAAAATGACTTCATATATCTAATAAAGATGACATTCTGAATTAAGTGCACTTAAAAAAATCTAAATTGACTGCATTAAATTGATAATATACATTCAAGTATATAGATAATACCTCTGTCCTATTTTGGAAAGAGCAGTCTATATTAACATTAATATTACTGATACAAGTGGATTAATTTTATTTCACAAATATTTGGAAATTTGAACTTATTGATCATTTAGTATTCTTGTGATTACAGAAATGCTTTACTCAAAATTAGCTTCCAACTCAAAACCTGGATTTGTTATAACATTACATTGAGGAATCTGATTCTCTCTCTGAAATATACACCCTGTGCTCACTTTATTAGGTATTTCCTGTTCTTAATAAATTGGCCACTGAATGTATGTTCATGGTCTTCTGTTGCTATAGCCCATCCACTTCAAGGTTCGACATGTTGTGCATGAAATCTTCTTCTCCAGACCACTTTTGTAATGTGTGGTATTGAGTTACTGTTGCCTTCCTAGTCTGGCCATTCTCCTCTGACCTCTCTCATTAATGAGGCATTTTCACCCACAGAACTGCTGCTCACAGGATTTTTTTTTTTTTTTTTTTGCTTTTTGCATCACTCTCTGTAAACTTGCGAGACTGTTGTGTGTGAAAATCTCAGGAGATTAGCTGTTTCTGAGATACTTAAACCACCCTGTCTGACACCAACAATCATTCCACAGTCAAAGTCACTTCACCATTCTGATGTTTGACCTGAACAACAACTGAACCTTTTGACCACGTCTCCATCCATTGTTCGGCTGATTAGATATTTGCAGTAACAAACTGGTGTACATGCGTACCTAATAAAGTGGCCACTGAGTTTTCCGTATAAAATAAAATAAAATACCTGTGGGGAAAAGAGAGTCTGCCAAACCCAGCAGTAATTTTACATCGAACTGTTTTATTTTTCAAATGGCAAAATGGCTATTTGTGTCATTTAATGGAGCTTGAGTTGTATCTGGTCAGATCCTTCAATTCATTTTGATGCTTCTGAAATTAAGTTACGCAACTCCACATACACGTGATACAATCACTCACATCTTTAAGACGAATGATGAGCTACACAACAAACTTTATCTTTTAAACATTTCACAATGACTAAATCTCCATGTGGTCTCTTCATAACATCAACAAATTGACATTAACTTAGAAACGTGGTTATTATGTAACTATCCTGTACTCAGTTGCAAGATATCAGATTAATCTAACAATTTTTGTAACAAAACACTTACAATGTGTAATTGAACAAGATTTTCACTTCCTGGAGCAGATCAATGTCTGTTACTTTTAGATTCTTTTTCCACATTATTACGTTTGTTATGCCAGGAAGTGTTGAATTTTTTTTTGACCTCACTTCCTACAACTTTTAATCGATTTTTACTAGATAATATAAGCTTTTAAGAAATACTTGATGGATCTAAAGTCCTTCTTGTTCATAATTTCCCATTTATGGTGTCATTAATATATCTCTGGACATGAAAAATCTTGATAATGGACCACATAAAGAGATCCAAAGGTCCATAATAACTAAAGCTTATTCTTTGGATGAAAAGAGGTGTATTTCAAAGTTTTACTTACAGAAGAAGAAGTGAGGGATTTCTGAGGGAAATTCAGCATTTGGGTCTTTCTAGTTATACAAACAGCTACCAGCGATAGAATGATTGAATCTGAGGGTTGGGCAAGAATGAGAGGGTTACAGATAGTAGTTCAGGGAGTGATGGGATGAGGGTGCTAAGAGAGTTTGGGAATAAAGATTGAGTGTTGTGAAATGGAAAGACTGCTAAATCAGGATTCAGCATTAGTTAGTGTGCACAGGGGTGATGGGTGAATGAGAAAGGATATGACACAAGACTAAGAAGTTAAAAGGGCTTGAGTGATATTGGGACAGAAATTCATCACTGGTCTGATGTGTCAAACACACAATATAATAACAACTGTCTCCAGAAGTCTTCTTTCAAATGTTCTCATCGACATCAATGAGCTGAATTTCTGTTTTGGAGTTTATCATACAGGACATGATCATGTGGGAGCATGAGCCTGGCCCTGAGGGTAAACTTCAACATCAACGCCACCTACATCAGATGTATGGAGTAGACTGCAAGAGTAAATTGGAATAAGCAAGTTTAGAGCTATCAGGGGCAGAGATGATACTTTGAGTGGCAGAAGATTTCAAGCAGGGACAACATTATGGAAATGCATATAGAAGGTTACACTGATGGCAGATAGTAAGCAGAAGAAACTCAGGCTCAGCTAATGGTTTAGTTTAAAGCAATAGCCAATAGTAATCACATTTGTTGTGGAATTAACGGTTAATTCTGATTCTGATTTGCATAACTAAAGCCATTAAATAAGTTTAGAGAAAAACATCTAGGCATGCAGAGTAAAGCAATAGATTAGCCATGATCTCTTTGAATGACAGAATAATTCTGTTTTTATTTTTCAGTTACCTCATTTATTTATGCAGTGGTTTGGGTTTTTCTTTTAATCTGATGGAAATTCAACTGTGCAAAACTTTGAATTATTGTGTGTATAGGAATGCATGGAAGACCAGATTCAATGAGCTAATATTGAAACTCAGCACTCCATGGATTTATAATAAATGAGGCCACGTATGGTGAACTGCATTCCTTGGGACAGAAAGATTTCCTCAGGAGATATACTGAGAAAGATCTTCAGAGGGTCTTTATTAATGATTTGCAAAAAAATGCACCAATTCTTTCATGTCTCATTACACTATCAAAACTTAGTAAGTTGATTTATCAAAATAAATAATTCAATCAATCAGTTAAAGAAAGAAGTCCAGTGCAATGTTGAAGTTTACACCTGTACTGTGCATGTGTAAAATCAGTAATGTTTCTCATTACTCTGACTTTCCTGTTTTACAAAGAATTTGACCCTGGAATGGTCTTCCTGCATTTTTGGTAATCTTTAGCACATTGGATTCATTTAAATATGTCAAAACAGTTCTAAATGTTTAACCCAATGAAATTCAATATGATGGAAACGAGACAATTTATGGGATATTATTGGATGGTTGAAAAGTAGCCATATGAAATAGATTTTAATAAAATCACTTAACTGCCTTAAAGAATGTCAATCCTGACTTTCACCCTGCTTTCCATGCCTGCACTTGTTTTGATACAGAATATTGTAGAAGAGAAGATATTTTGAAATGAAAGCAATCAAAATGTACCTGAAATGTACTGGCTAATGACAGACTCATAGAGTCTTGCAGATGCAACATATTAATATAATCATCTGCAAATTGATTCAGGTGCTTCCTGACCACCTTTCCCTGTTTGATTATCACTGCATAATATCACATTTATCTCCCTATGGCATCACACTGAATAAAGTGCATTAGAAACCAGCAACATATTGAAGGACTTGATGACATCGTAATCTGTGAGGGCATAGGTCAACATTAATGAGGAGAGGATTTATTCCATTTGATAGAAGGCAGTCAACTATAATTGTACCCTGAACTGAAGTTGCATTGAATCACAAGATGTGTGGATTTTGGCTTCATTTATATACAAGGAATAACATATTAAGCATACAGACTGTGATGAAGGAATGTGAATATTGGCCTAAGCTGTCTGAGAGTGGTTGAAGACTCAACTTCAGATGCACAAAGCTGAACGTGATTTACTTCACCCCATGATAAGTTACACAATATAACTGGTGTTTATTTTGATATGACAAGGAATGGATGTTGCATTCCTCTGCCTGCTTTTCCTCTCCATTGTGGCCAGGGAAGTGAATGTAAACCAGGCAACCAGGCACCAGTGAGAGGAATACTGAGGTCAAAGTTTCTGTATATATGTCTTTCTGATTATAGGATTATAATTATGTGAAATATTGTTGATGTAACACATAGAGATCAGGCTGATTTATTTCCAAGGGAATTTAATTTATTTTTCCTTCGTCTTTGTTTCTTTGCCCTATTCCTCAAGGTTCCACTGACAGAAAAGCTGTGGCCTTCGTGGACAAGTGACCATTTTATGATTACCTACAGGCATTTTGATTGCAGGATTGCATCACAGCTGAAAGCCGTCACACTCTCATCTTTCAGCACAGCCAGTTAATGCTCACAGAAACCCTGGCTGATATTTTCTCCCTGTTTCACGAGGGAAACTAATGAAGCCAATTATTACGTCCAACCATCACATCAGCCAAAAGCTGATGATGAGGCACAAAGCAAGGTTAGGAGAAAAGAAGTATTTAGGCCTGCAGGGCTTCTGCCTAAAAAGTGAGGGTCAAGGTGCCACTGATTTTGGGCCTAAGGGGTATTAGGGACTCACTTCCATGTGGAGTCCATGCAGAAAAGTCAATAGATTGGACTGTGACAAGTGTTGCTTGAACTGCCATGTTGAGAGAAGTGGGACAACGTGTGCTGGGAATGATAGCGTTCAGTAGAAGTTCTGGGTGAAGGCCATGTGTGAGAGAAAGGTAGTGGATCAGAGGCTGGAGGAAACGAGAAGCAAACATGATTGAGGGTAAGAAAGGCGATCAATGTAATCAGAAGGAATCTTGCATTCGTTAAGCGTGGGATAGGAGCAGGTTATACTGAGCACCAGGACTGACACCAGCTATCTTAGCCCAAGCTAATCTAACAGTGAGTATTTCACACAGATGTTTGGTTCTTTATTTGGTCATGTATATCATTACCTAGCGATTGCTCTTGTTTACAAATATCACACAAAATATGGCTACAAATGTGTACACACTTCTAGTCACCATATTGGGATTTCAGGATGGTAACGCCTCATAAACCTGTGCAACATTGTCAAGGTCACTGACTGTGGCTTTCCTCGCATACAACAATCAATTTTACATTTGCTGAGCAAACAGAAAGCTCACAAAAGTCTACAACACTAACCTCAACATTGAGTATCTGAGCTGAAATGTAAATCTGACATTTAGAAAGTTAAAACCTACTTCAGAAATTGAGAATAGTCTCCTTCTTTCACTGTTTTTGGTGTCTACAATGACACTGCATCTGCTTTTCTACACGGTGAGGGAATCATCCTATACCTATGAGAGACTGTGTTGCTTATGGCATCTGTGTCTGGGCTTCAAAAATCGATGTCCAGCAAACTAGTACTTAAAATTTGCTTTATGCTATTCTGTAATATGTAATGCAATTGTCAAGGAGCTGTTGTGTTATAAAGCAATGTGTATACTTTACTCTAATTGGTGAATACAAAGCAGTCAAGTATTATCAAGTCAGAGAAGCATCTATTAACTTCTATTCTCTGGCTTCTCCTGCTAAGCCAATGTTGACTCTAATTACTACTTCATCTTGAATGCAACAATGAACCTTCTGGACCAACTTCTCTTACAGGACTTTGTCAGAGGCCTTGCTAAAATCCATGCAGACAACACCCACTGCCTTGCCTTCATGAAATTACTTGGTAACCTGGTAACCATTAGACACAGCCTACCACATATAAGTTACATTGACTATCCCTTATCAGGGCCTGTCTATCTAAATACTTATATGTCCTGTCCCTTGGAATGCTTTCCATTAATCTACCTATTACTGATGTCAGGCTCACTGGTCTATAATTTTCTAATCTGTTCTTGGAGCCATTCTTGAACAATGGAACAAAATTAACTATCCTCTAGTCCACTGATACCTCAGCCATGGCTGAGAGTGCTTTGAGTGCTTTAAGTACTTCTGCTAGAACCCTTCCAATTTCTGTGCTAGCCTCCTACAAGGTCTGAGAGGACACCTTGCCAGGTCCTGGGGACTTATCCTCCTTAATTTGCCTCAAGACAGCAATCGCCTCCTCCTCTTTAATCCAGGTATGGCCCATGCTCTCACTACTGTTTTGTCTCAGCTTTATTGACTCTGTGTCCTTCTCCAGAGTAAATACAAATGCAAAAATTCCATTTAAAATCTCTCCTATCGTTTCTGACTCCATGAATAGATGGCCCCACTGATCTTCAAGTGGACTAATTTTGTCCCTTGTTCTTAGTATACATATCTGTAGAAGCCATTGGGATTCTCCTTTACCTGTTCAGCCAGAACAGCCTCATGCCTTCTTTTAGCCTTTTTCTTTTCCTTTTAATTGTTCTCTTGCATTTCTTGTATTCCACAAGACCCTCATTTGTTCCTTGCCACCCATACTATAATGCACCTCCTTCTCCTCCTTAACCAAGGCCTCAACATCCCTTGAAAATCAGAGTTACCTAAACCTGTTATTTTTGCCTTTTATTCTAGCAGGAAATTACAAATTCTTTATTCTCAATATTTTTCTTTTGAAAGATTCCCACTTACCAAGCATTCCTTTGCCAGAAAACAATCTATCCCAATCAATACTTGCCAGATCCTTTCTGATGCCATCAAAATTGGCTTTTTTTCAATTTAAAACTTCAGTCTTATCCTTCTTCATAATTATCTTGAAGCTAATTAAATTATGATCAGAAGATCCAACGTGTTCTCCAACACGTACTTCTATCACCTGCCCTGTGTCATTTCCTAATAGGAGATCCAGTACTGTGCTCTCTCTATATATTGATTAAGGATGCTTTCTTGACATATTTGACAATTTCTACCCCATCCAGTCCTTTTACACTATGGAAGTCCCTGTCAGTATGTGGAAAGTTAAAAACCCCTACTATCACAACTTTATTTTTATTGCAACTGTGCTATTTCTCATCAAATTTGCTCTGTTAAATCTCACAAGCTACTTGGAGGTCTATAATCTAATTTCATTAACATGGTCATCCCTTTCTTATTCCTCAGTTCCACCCATATAGTCTCAGTAGACAAGCCCTTCAGTCTGTCATTTCTGAGTACTGGCATGACATTTTCCCTGAAGGGTAATGCCACTCCTCTCCCTTTAATATTTCCCCCTCCATCATGTCTAAAACAACCAAACCCCAGAACACTGAGCTGCCAGTCCTGCCCCTCCTTCAATCAAGTATCACTAAAGGCTACAATGTCATAATTCCACATGCTGATCCATGCTCTAAGCTCATCTACTTTACCTACAATGCTCCTTTCATTTAAATAGATGCAACTCAGAATATTAGCCCCACTGTGCTCAAGCTTTCAGTTCCTTTCTTTGTATGTAGGCTTAACACCTAGTTTCCTCACACCACTCTGCTAGTTGCTCTGGCACTTCAGTTCCCATACCCTGCAATTCTAGTTTAAGCCCTCCAGGGCAGCAGTAGAAAACTCCACCCCACCCCCCAGTTCTGCTGCAAACTGTCTCTTTTGTACAGGATACACCTTCCCTGGAAGAGAGCCCAATGATCCAAAAATCTGAAGCCTTTTGTGTCCTGCATCATCTCCTTAGCCACATGTTAAACTGTATTATCTTCCTAGTTCTAGCCTCACTAGCACGTAGCACGGGCAGCAATCCTGAGATCACCACGCTGGAGGTCCTGTCTTTTAACTTAGCACCTATTTCCCTGAACTCACATTGCAGGACCTCATCACCCCTCTTACACATGTCATTGGTATCAACATGGACCATGACCTCTGGTTGCTTGCCTACCCCTTATGAATGCTATGGACTCGATTCGAGATGTCCCCGACCCTGGAACCTGGGAGCCATTGCAAAATCTAGGAATCATGTTCTTGACCACAGAACCTTCTGTCCATTCCCAAATCAATGAATCTCCTATCTTTATTGTATGCCTCTTCTCCCCTCTTCTCCCCTCTTCTGTTCTGACTCACAGAGCCAGATTCAGTGCCGAGAGACCTTAGTGGTGTGGTTTTCTTCTGCTATCTCACACCTCCCCAAATTATCCAAAACAATATATTTGTTATTGAGGGGAACTGCCATAGGAATACCCTGCTCTAACTGCCAATCCCTTTCACTCTCCTGACAGTCACCCAGTTACCTTTGTCCTGTAGCTTAGGTGTAACTACCTCCCTGTATCTCTTGTTAAACAACCCTTTTGATTGTCAAATGAGCCAAAATGGATCCAGCTCCATTTTCCTAACACAGTCTGTAAGAACCTGTAACTGATGCACTTCATGCAGGTGCAGACGTCAGGGACACTGGAGGTCTCCCTCTCTTCTCACATCCTAAAATGGGAGCACTCCACTGTCCTGACTATCATTCATGTGACACATTAACACATAACAGTTCTAAGTATGTTCATCTGTTTTGAGTTGATAAAACTATCGGGTGAAACATTGCAGAGCTGATTATCCATGAAGCAGGAAAATGAAAAAAAGATGTAGATAAAAGGATACAGGACAATGAAAAAACATTGAAGAAAAGGAATTAATGTTACACTGCTACTTTTGCATAAATATAAAATGTTCTTTAATGCAATAACATTTAAGTAGCAGCACACTCCAGAAGCCAGTTTATGATCTGTCTCCTGAGCATGCCAACACCACCTCAGACTAGTTTGGCTTCACAGGATAACTCCTGTTTGATGTAAAGCTCTGCTTAAAAACATCTTCAAATTGCCCAGAGGGCCTCTTGGATGCTGTTAAACAGTAGTACTAAGGTTGTTTCCTTTCATGCAAAAGTTGCCTTTGCTGCCCAACTTCTTTGAGTGTATGCATGTTTATGCAGATCTCTGCTGGTGGGCAAAGTGTGGGTTACAGCTGGGTGTAGCCATTGAATAACAGGCAATGCAGCCCACAGCTCTGTTTCAGACTTCAGATATGGTATAAATCATGGAGTGATAGAGCACTGGGTTCCTTAAGGTTGTTATAGCCGAGAGTGGTCATGGGAACAAGCTCCCAGAACCTATTAAATACTCCCAATGGTGTGCATCTCAGATAGCCTCTGACAACCAAGACCAGCTCCTGGCCTTCAAATGTGGCTTAAATACTAAGCATGGCGGAACCATCTCTGCTGACAAGAGAAACAGCAAAGGTGGGTTACTGTGCCTTAAAACCAGTCACTTCAGGCAGATGGAGCATGTCGGACATGGTTGGCAGCTCACTGAGGAGAAGGAAAACTCTGATTTCCAAACTTCGCTGCTTTGCAGCTATATCCACTCATGGGAAAGGCTTTGTGTGTAAACTCCAAGGGAAGAATCCGGAGCTGGAGACCCTAATGCAGTCCCATGTTGAGTTCAAAGTTGACTGATGACTCTGCAACGCTGTTGGTGCCAAACTGTATTGGTCTCTGCTGTTCCTTTGGGTTCATCAGGTGCACGGAGTGGGGGTGCTTGCTACATGGGCACCAACTTGCTGTCCCTATCGTACTGCCCTAGCTTGTGTATCGGGACAGATAGGATGCAACATCCATGGTTGACCCTGACTAATGGAGGCCTCATCATCTCATCGAGCACTCCAGCACTGAAATAGGCCCTTTGGCCCATCTAACCGGTGCTGAACTGTTATTTTGCCCGGTCCTATCAACCTGCACCTGGACCAGAGCCCTTGTACCCCTCCCATCCATGTATTTATCCAAACTCCTCTTAAATGGTGCAATTGAACCCACATCCATCTCTTCCACTGGTAGCTCGTTCCACACTCGCACCATCCTCTGAGCGAAGATGTTCTCCCTCATATTCCCCTTAAGTATATCACCTTTCACCCTCACTTATGACCTCTAGTTCTATTCTCATCCAGCCTCAGTGGAAAAAGCCTGTTTGCATGTACTCTGTCTATATCCCTCATAATTTTGTATACGTCTATTAAACACCCCCTCATTCTCCTACACTCTAGGGAATAAAGTTCTAACTTAATCAACTTTTCCCGGTAACTCAAATGCTCAAATCCCAGCAACATCCTTGTAAATTTTCTCTGTACTCCTTCAATCTTATTGATATCTTTCCTGTAGGTAGCTGACTGGAACCACACACATGAGGCCTCACCAACGCCTTCTATAAGCTCAACATAACATTCCAGGTCCTGTACTCAATACTCTGATTTATGAAAGCCAATGTGCCAAAAGCTTTCTTTTTGGCCTTATCTACCCGTGATGCCACATGATCTGTATTCCCAGACCCCACTGTTCCATTACACCTCTCAGTGCCTACCATTCACTGTATAATTTGAACTTTGGTTTATCTTCCCAAAAAGCAACACCTCTCACTTGTCTGCATTAAGTTCCATCTGCCATTTTCAGTCCATTATTATAGTCCAGACCCCACAGCATTCTTTGATGGTCTTCCTTGCTGTCCACTAGGGATGCCAGCACCGTAGTTCATCATGAACGTGAACTTGTAGATGGAAGGGTTGTAGTAAACAGGTCCAGAACAAGCCCCAAGGACTAGCACGGGCTTCAGAGGTCAAACAGTCTATTATAACTGAAGACCAGTAAATAAATGATAGGGGTAGGAAGAAATACAGGTCAGGGTCTGTCAGTTACCCATACCTGAAATTTGCCCATTACATTTTAAAGGAAACACTCCAGGCCTTTCACAGAAAAATTCAAAACCCAAGAGTACTTTGTAAAAAGAAAATTGGTCACACTTTAATCTCTGAGGACAAATATCTCACATTCCTATAAGTCAGTAAACCACAGGCAGTTCCTCCCTTCTGCCGTCTAAGCACATTCTCCTTTGAAGCATCTGATTTTTTATTTGGAATTCCTTATTTTCATGTGCATGGGCCTGTTTCTACAAGAGTTAAGTTTGGGAAGGAACCAGAAATATGGATGGTAATTAGAAGTTTACGGTCCATTCTGCTTGTAATGTCCTTTTAAAAGCGATCTATGCACTTACAGTTATCCCACCCCAAATGCTGGGATTGCTCAAGGACTGGGAAAACAGCGAGGAGAATTCAATTCTTACTTCAGGTCTTCAACGCAACCTTGGTGATGCTCCTCTTGGTCATCACACAAAACACGAGCTCAGGTTAGACTGGGTAAAGACATCACTGACAAAATCTTTTAATACATTATGGCTGCCTTAATGAATTCTAGGCAATATAACCATGTCAGTTGGGTTTACAGGAAAATCGCATCTCCTTTCGGATATGGGAAGCAGTGTGCAATGCAAATCTGTTGGTATCTCAAGGTATAAATAGAATGGGAAAGTGAAAATGACATGCAATTCAGAAATGAATGAAATGCTCTGACTAAGAAAAGGGAAATTATACCAGAAATAAACCTGGGGAGAAAGCAAGAGGAACAATGGTAAATGGGTAGAGTATTGGTATTAGTTACAAAATAAAAGGTAGGAAAAAAAACAGCAGTGGAAGTACTCAGCTTAATTTAGCTTGTTACCTGCCAACGACATCTCTGATGCAGAAGCACTTTGTTTTCTGGGTTAGTAGAACCAATGCAGGACATGAGTGCTGATTGACATCCTGAGTGGCCACACGGAAGTTCCAGCGGATTTTCTACCACCCTCCCCACCCCCCCACCCCAGCCAGCACTGCTTCAGTCAGATCACATTAACGTTGGGTTGTGACAGTATGGTAGACAATCTAACAGATGTGAATAAGAATCCTCAAAATAATTTATGCAGTCTCTTACTTGAGGAAAAGCTTCTAAAAAAAGCATCAGGCTCTAGTCTTTAAAATACTTTAGATCGTAGATGCCAGGCTGTGGCACACAGTTCTATTTCATTTCCTTGCATATTCTCAACGTTCTCTGATGTCACCTTGACAGTTCCCCACTTCCAGCAGTGCGGGGTTTGCTGAAATTCTGCCTTCAAGCTGGTTGTCACAAAGGAGTTCCAAAAAAAAAGTGTCACAGATGAGCTGTGGCTTTCCACACTACCTCTCCTCAGAGGGGATATGCTGCACTAAAATACTGAAATGGTAAAGTGGTCATGGCAGCAAGTAAGTGAAGCAAATTTTGAAACTATTCTTCATGTAAATGTGGCAGCTGATATTCAGTGATGCTTGCTTACAGCTGGAATGAATAGTTCTTGTCTTCACAGACATGGGTGGCTTCAAAATATGTTCCCGACAGTGCTCTCCCACTTGTATTTGAACTCCTTTGGATTTTGTTCTATAACATAATTCCTTCTCACTGCCTCGGCATTTTTGCACAAGTTTTGGCCTTTAGTAGTATTTGTTTCACTTCACTACATAATGGGGTTCTTTTAGGTGCCCTTCACCCTTTATGTAGATGTGAGCTTGAGACGGACTGAAAGTGCTGCATTCCAGCCTGCCGATGGAGCAACGGCTGCCAAGAAATAAACTGCACAGGGTTTCAGTGAAAGGCACAGGTGTGTCACACCGTGGGTGTCGGAAATGGATCAGAAGAAATAGACTGACTTGCATCACCCGGTTTCATTATCTCCTCCATAATTAGGCCACAGCTTAGATAGAACCTAACTTGTGCCATATGGGCTAATGCTCTAGTGAAAGCGACCCCCTGCAATGATGGCAGTCTGTCACATTGAAGAATGTCAGTGAAATACTAAGCATAATGCACATGTTAGTGGGAAAGAATCAGTTTTAATATAAAATGTGTATGGTACTTAAATTATACTATTATAATTACTTCTGCAAATCTATTTAAGTTTTCTTGTTATATTTAAATTTTCTTTTGAGGCAATGGAAATAGATAAATCATGCCAGTTTCTTTAGATTATTGGATGCATTGCATTGAGCTGGTGACGAGTTGGGATAACTGACCCGCACTTTACTCACTGGTGGAATTACAATCTGTATTAACATATTGCTAGCACCATTCAAGTGGCAGCAGTACTCTTCACTGTGTTTTAAAATGGGGATTTGATAAGCATGAACAGACATGGGGAATGTTGTGGAGATGGTTTGGCTTCACACCTTTTGGTTAATATTCAGCCCCCATGATTCAGTTACTTATCTCCAAGCTTCAGGAGTGCTATACAAGCATGCTGGGTGTCACTATTCGGTTCTGAAATGTGATGACAAGTATGGCTATTTGTCTTCGAGCTGGTGCAATAGAACAGGGCCAGGATTGCAGGATTACTGCAAGACAAACTGAGCCTCATTGTGCCTGGTTTCCAGGCAGAAAATGTGCAAAGAAGCTTATTTTAACAGAGCTTGAGCAATGTCAGAGGCATCCAATGTTTTATTGGTTTTGGCACCGGAGAGGCGTTCTTGATAGTTGCCTAATATACCCAAGTGCCTTGATTACATTAAAAATGCCTGATTCAGGACCCAAACCAGAAGCAGGCTTCTCTGATATTCATAAATATCGGGCTTATGAATGATTTGCAAACAATGACTCATAAAGGGACCAATGAAACATGCCAATTTAAAAGCATATTGAATGAGCTGCCGTCTGTTAGTCAAATCTCTCTGCGTTCACTCCAGGATCAATCCACTTTACTTCCCAGCTCACTCTGAATTGGATCCTGATCTAGTTCTATGATCAATCTCCTTGAGTTCCCAGATCTATTCCGCATCCCAGTTTCAGCTGCTCTACTCCTCTGTTCCATTTCTCAGCTCATTCTGCTCCCCATTGCATCCCTCTCTGTTCCAGGTGCCCAGCTGTCCCTGCTTCTGTTCCCCATTCACTCGGTCCAAGTTTGTGTACACTCTTCTGTTACAATAAGCCTTTGCGTTATTTTGCTTACACGAGGTTATTAGGTATGTATAAAGTGTAGCTGTTGCCTCTAATGAGCAGGCAATGAGTATAATTTGTAGATATCACCAGTAGTATGTAGACATTGAGTATAATGTACAAGCAATTAGGGATTAATTTTAAGTTAAAGGCAAAGCTTAAGTGCAATAATGAAATGACTGAATAAGATAAAAATGTATTGCTCTGGAAGCAGTTTGGTAAAACACATACCCCATTGTAAGCATTGATAAAATATGAATTTAGGCCTTAAAATACTGCCATAATAGAGAACAAAAGACTAATGGTGAAAACAAGCCATGTTTATTGTTGAAATATTAACACAGCAAGGAACAACAAGATAAGAACACTATGTTAGGATAGGGGGCCAAAGCAGGAAGGAAGAATTGATAAAATAATTTCAGCATCCACAGGAAATTATTGGTAAGAGAACTGATAACACTGGACAACAAAGATTTTGTTTCCTGAATATTTTCGGGTTCATCTTATCGTTTGGCCTGCGGATCATGAAAATCACCATGAAATTTCCCTATCAGGCACCACTTGTTTTCAAATTGCCTATATTTGTTATGTAAATTCATAATTCAAGTCAGAATAACTAATGGCAAGATTAAGGAATGCATATTAGTTAGTCCACAAATCAAACAGGTTATCAATGTCAGGCAATTTGAAGAATTTTGAATGGGACCAGAGAAAATCCCATGGAAGCATTAGAAAGAGACGACAAAGGGTTGGAAAGTGTTGAATCATTGTGGATAGAGCTAAGGAATTGCAAGGGTAAAAAGACCCTGACGGGAGTTGTATACAGACCCCCAAACAGCAATAAGAATGTGGCCTACAAATTACAACAGGAGATAGAAAATGCATGCCAAAAGGGCAATGTTACAACAGTCATGGGGAACTTCAATATCCAGGTAATTGGGAAAATCAGGTTGGTGTTGGATTACAGGAGAGGGAATTTCTAAAGTGCCTATGAGATGGCTTTTTAGAGCAGTTCATGGTGAGCCCACTGAAGGGTCAGCTATTCTGGATTAGGTGTTGGGCAATGAACCAGAATTGATTCAAGGGCTTAAGGTAAAAGAACCCTTACAGGAAGGTGATCATAATATGATCAAATTCACCCTGAGATTTGAGAAGGAGAAGCTGAAGTCAGATGTATCATTATTACAGTGGAGTAAAGGGAATTACAGAGACATGAGAAAGGAGTTGGTCAGAATTGATTGGAAAAGAACACTGGCATGGATGACAGTAGAGCAGCAATGGCTGGAATATCTGAAAACAATTCGGAAGGTACAGGATATATACATCCCGAAGAATTAGAAGTGTGCTGAAGTAAAGATGACACAATCGTGGCTAACAAGGGATGTCAAAGCCAACATAAAAACCAAAGAGAGAGCAAAAAATTGAGCAAAAATTAGTGGAAGTTAGAGGATTGGAATGCTCTTAAAATCCAGCAGAAGGCAACTAAAAAAGTTATTAAGAAAGTAATGATGGGAAATGAAAGTAAGCTAGCCAATAATATTAAAGAGGATCCAAAAGTTCAGATACATAAAATGTAGAAGACAGGTGAGAGTGGATATCGGACCATTGGAAAATGATGCTGGAGCGGCAGGAATGGGGGACAACAAAATGGTGGACGAACTGAATAAATATTTTGCATCAGTTTTCACTGTGGAAGACACTAGCAGTATGGTGGATGTTCCAGATGTCAGGGAGGGATGAAGTGTGTGAATTTACCATTACTAGAGAGAAGGTTCTTGGGAAACTGAAAGGTTTGAAGGTAGTTAAGTCACCTGGACCAGATGGTGTACACCCAGGCTTCTGAAAGAGGTGGCTGAAGAGATTGTGGAGACATTAATAATGATCTTTCAAGCATCACTAGTTTCTGGAATGGTTCTGGAAATACCACTCTACACTTCAAGAAGGGAGAGAGGCAGAAGAAAGGAAACTATAGGCCAGTTAGTCTGACATCAGTGACTGGGAAAGTGTTGGAGACGATTATTACGGATAAGGACTCAGTGTACTTGGAGGTACATGATAAAATAGGCTGTGGTCAGCATAGTTTCCTGAAGGTAAAACCTTACCTGACAAATCTGCTGGAATTCTTAAAAAAATAACAAGCAGGATAGACAAAGGAGAATCTGTTGATGTTGTGTGCTTGGATTTTCAGAAGGCCTTTGACAAAGTGCCACACATGAGGCTGCTTAACAAGCTATGAGCCCATGGTATTACAGGAAAGATTCTAGCATGGATAAAGTAATGGCTGATTTGCAGGTAGCAAAAATGGGAATAAAGGGAGCCTTTTCTGGCTGGTTGCTGGTGACTAGTGATGTTCCACAGAAGTTTGTGTTGGGACTGATTCTTTTTATGTTATATGTCAATGTTCTGGCTTTGTTCATAGTTTGCAGATGATATGAAGATAGGTGGAGGGACAGGTAGTCTTGAGGAAGTAGGGAGGCTAAAGAAGGACTTAGATAAATTAGGAGAATGGGCAAAGAAATGGCAGATGAATAGAGTGTCAAAAGTGTCTGGTCATGCACTTTGGTAGAAGAAATGAAACTGTTGACTATTTTCTAAATGGAAAGAAAATACAAAAAACTGAGGTGCAAAAAGATGAGGATTCCCTAAAGATTAATTTGCAGGTTGAGTCTGAGATGAAGAAGGCAAATGCAATGATAGCATTCATTTCAAGGGGACTAGAATATAAAAGCAAGGATGTAATGTTGAAACTTTATAAAGTCTGGTGACACCTCACTTGGAGTATTGTGAGCAGGTTTGGGCCCCCTATCTTAGAAAGGATGGATTGAAACTGGAGAGGGTTCAAAGGAGATTCACAAAACTGATTCCAGGATTAAATGGCTTGTCATATGATGAGCATTTGATGGCTCTGGGCCTGTATTGACTAGAACTCAGAAGAATGAGGAGTGACCTCATTGAAACATATTGAATGGTGAAAGGCCTTGATGGAGTGGATGTGGAGCAGATGTTTCCTATGGTGGAAGAGTCTAAGACCAGAGGACACAGCCTCAGAAGAGAGGGACGTCCTTTTAGATTGGAGATGAGGAGGAATTTCTTTAGCGAGAGAGTGGTGAATCTGTGGAATTTTTTGCCACAGACAGCTGTGGGGGCTGGGTCTTTATGTATATTTAAGACAGAGATTGATAGATTCTTGACTGGCCTTGTCACGGAAGGATATGGGGAGAAGGTAGGGATTGGGGCTGAGAGGAAAATTGGATCAGCCATGAAGAAATGGCAGAGAAAACTTGATGGGCCAAATGACCTAATTCTGCTCCTATATCTTATGGAATATAAGATGTTGCTCCTCCACCCTGAGAGTTGCCTCATCATGGCACAAGAGGAAGCAATGGAGGTGAGGGAGGAGGTGAATGGGCAGGTGGAGCACTTTGGCCACTTTCAGGGATAAGTTCCAGACAGGAGATTAGTGGGGAGGGATGAATGGTCAAGGGAATCATGGAGAGAGTGATCCCTGTGGAAAACGGGGAGAAAGAGAGAGAGAGAGGTGGAAGTAAAGATATGTTTGGTGATAGGATCCCTTTGGAGATGATGGAAGTTGCACAGAATGATGTGTTGGATGTGAAGGCCCATGCGGTGGTAGGTAAGGACAAGATGGAATTTACTTTTAAAGTTTAGCCTCATTGTTATCAGTCTATCTTTGAAGCAATTAGGGAAGTACAGGTGGCAAAGTTAGATTAATCTGAACTTCTACTGTTCAGGAAAAAGTGAATGGTGATGAGCTGACTGGCTATTTCACAACTTGACTTTGGAAAAGATTATTAGATGATGAAATGGCCGAACAGACTCGATGGGCTAAGTGGCCTAATTCTGCTCCTGTATCTTGTGGTCTTATGGCCTAATGGAAGGCATTCAAGGATGCTGTTGAAATTTCTCTTGGCAACTACAGAGCACCAAATTACGTGTAGTTGGTTGACAACATGCTTCAAGCCTACAAGTGCAACATGTCATTAAAGATTAATTTTCTGCATTCCCATTTGGACTCTTTCTCTGCAAATCTTGGCACTGTCAGTGATGAGCATAGTGAAATGTTTCACCAGGACTTTGCAGTCATGGAGAAATGGTATCAGGGCAACTGGAATCCATCAATGCTGGCTAATTATTGTTGGACTTAAGTGAGAAGCCTCAGACACTGAGTACAAATTAAAACCATCAACAAAACATTTTTAGCTTAGTTGAACTATTGCAAAGTGTCAGAATCGTTATGCAATTAAATGCATTATATTCAATAAAAGTTAATTTCTTGTTTTTCCAAATTCCTATGTGATACAAGTAGTCTGAAATTATATTTGTGTTCAGCTTCAAGCAGTCTATCATAAGCGGAAAAAAAAATTCTGAGGAAGCAACACTTCCAAAAAAAATTGTTGTCCAGTGTAAGAGGAACAGGAAACAAATGCAAAATAAAGGTTATTTTGTTTTAATGGGGAAAGTAAATAATTATAAAACTGTTAAAGTTAGGACATCTCTTTGCTTCAACCTTTATAGAAATTTTATTTCCAGGAAGGTTTATAGGACTCACAGAGTTTAACAACAAGAGTTAAAATGTAATGTTAGCAGATTTGCAGAAGTAGGCCTGTAGGCACGACCAACAACCTAGTTAATTTATCCAGGACATACTTAGTGTGTGATGTACTGTTGGCCATGATAGATCGCTGGGCAATGGGAAAGGCAAGAGGCACCAATATTGTTATGATGAATAAGCAGGATGCAGGCATGCTGTGATGCACATAAAAATAAGGCAAAAAATGTTTCTAAAAATGGCACAGAAAACCAAATGAGGAAAGTCTGCCTTTGAGTGGATCACTGCTAATTTCAGTGTTACACTCCAGCAGATTCAGAGAAGTTACAAGTTGTGGAAATATAATGAAGAAATAACAGTTATCTTGCCAGTTTGATTCACTGTACAAATGAATCAGAATGAGTTACAACCTATATTGATGACAGATGTCCAACTTACATTTGATGTATTAGGGCAGAATAAAATAGAACTTTATTGTCATTGCTCAAGACAACAATATTGTGGCACTACTCCAATCTGTGCAAAATAGATATTTACAATGCATACAGTATGGTTTAATTTTTTAAAAATTCCATATTTACGTGCAACAAATTACCTCGATAGTTCATGACACTCAAAGACCATTGGTATGCCAGGGTGTAGCATTATTCAGCTGCACAACAGCCCTCAGGAAGAAGCTGTTTTTCAGTCTTACTGTCTTGGCCAAGATGTTTCTTTTTCTCTTACCAGATGGCAGGAGATTGAATAGTCAGTGTCCAGGATGGGATGGGTATTGTAGAATCTACTTGTTAAATAAAGCATCTCTGTTAATCTGTCATTAACAAAGGTTGTAGCTTACTCTAACCCATTTTCCAGTTTATCCTCCTTTACTGTTTGGGAGACTTGAATGTATGTTGATACCCACAGTGCATGTTAAGGTGTTTTTGACTATTTGAATTCTGCATATCACTTAATTGCATGGAATAGTGTTTTCTCCAAAGAGAGAAGACTATGAACCACTTTAAAAAGTTTACAGTGGTGAAGGGTCATTGAACCGAAATGTTAAATTCTCATAGACACTGTCTGAGCTGCTAAATACTTCCAATGGTTGCTGTTTTTATTTTAGATTTCCATATTTCTGTAATTTTGTGCTATTATGGGCTAGGCTAAAGATATTGCAGCTTCAAAAAAAGTCTTAGACAAGCACTCAAGTGGCATTGGTTACCTTTTCTTCAAGGAGGCTTTAAGAAAAACTTTAAATGATTTAAACTGTTCACCTGGTAAATGCTTGCCATGATGGATCAGTGCCGCTTGGTGGCACTGACACCAATCGTCATGAAGTGCTTTGAATGACTGGTAATGGCATATATCAAAAACTCCATTCCTGCCACATTGGACTCTCATCAATAAGATTACCGACAGAACCATTCTACAACAGATGCCAGAGCATCTGTCATACACCTGGCCCTGACACACCTAGAAAACAAGGTCATCTATGACAGAAGACTGTTTCTGGAATTCAGCTCAGAATTCAACCCCATGGTCCCACAGATGTTGGTGAACAAACTCCTACTCCTCAGACTAAATACACCATTGTGCAGCTGTGATTATACTACTGGTGTTAGGTGCATTTTAAAAAAATATATTACTGTGCTTTTTAGACAACAGACCTCCGACAGCTATGATGCCCAACTGCTCCTCCATCCCCATCATCCTCAAAATGGTTGCCCGCCAGGGCTGTGTGCTGAACCCATTGCTGTACACTCTGCTCACACATGACTGCATGGCCAAACACCTGAGTAATCACATTGTCAAGTTCGCCAAAGGCATGGCAGTGGTGGGGCTCATCATCAACAACAATGAGACCAACCTACAGAGAGGAGGTGGAAGAACTCAAGGACTGGTGCCAGGCAAACAACCTCTTCCTCCAGGTCAACAAGGAGATGGTTATCAACTTCAGGAGAACTTGCACCACTCACACCCCTCGTTACATTGGCTACACAGCAGTAGAAACTGTGAGCAGTTTCAAACTCCTGGGAGTGCTCATCTTGCACAAACTCTCAGGGTCCCAGAACACATTATACACAATCAGACAAGCTCATAAACACCTTTACTTCCTCAGGAATCTGATGAGAGCTGGACTATGTGCATCTATACTCACATCATTTTACAGATGTGCAGTGGAGAGCATTCTAACAAGATGCCTCACTGCATGATATGGAAGCTGTACTGCTGTGGACAGAAAGGCTTTTCAACGGATAGACAAAACTGCCCAATATCGAGGACATTATGCAGAAAGGTACTGGAAAAGGGCCAATAACATCATGAAGGATCCCACTCACACAGCTCATGGACTGTTCACTTTATGGACATACAATTAATTTATGTATATAGGCTATCCTATGTATTCATATTTATTGTGTTTTTTAAAAGTATTATTGTGTTCTTTATCTTATTATATTTTTTTGCGCTGCATCAGATCAGAGTAACAATTAATTCATTCCCCTTTACACTTATGTTCCGGAAATGACAATAGACAATAGGTGCGGGAGTAGGCCATTCGGCCCTTCGAGCCAGCATCGCCATTCACTGTGATTATGGCTGATCATCCACAATCAGTATCCAGTTCCTGCCTTATCCCCATAACCTTTGACTCTGCTATCTTTAAGAGCTCTATCTAACTCTTTCTTGAAATAATCCAGAGAATTGGCCTCCACTGCCTTCTGAGGCAGAGCATTCCATAGACGCACAACCCTCTGTGTGAAAAAGTTTTTCCTCAACTCCGTTCTAAATAGTCTATCCCTTATTCTCAAACTGTGGCCTCTGGTTCTGGACTCTCCCAACATCAGGAACATGTTTCCTGCCTCTAGCGTGTCCAATCCCTTAATAATCTTATATGTTTCAATCAGATCCCCTCTCATCCTTCGAAAGGAATTTTGAATAGTGTGCCTCTTGGGGGGCCTGGTGAAGGGAATATGAACAATGTATCTGGAGTACAGGAGTGTACAGGAGTGAGATAGATCAGTTCATCAAGTGGTGTTGCAACATCAACCTGGCACTCAACAACAGTAAGACTAAGGAATTGATTGTGGACTTCAGGAAGGGGAAGTCAAGGGAACACACACCAGTTCTCATTGAGGGATGAGCAGTGGAAAGGGTAAGCATTTTCAAGTTCCTGGTTGTCAACATCTTGGGCCCAACGTATTGATGGAGTTACAAAGAAGGCGCTATAGCAGTTAGCACAATGCCATTACAGCTCAGGGCTTTCTGGGATTTGAAGTTCAATTCTGGTGTCATTCTGTAAGGAGTCCCTGCACATCCTCCCCGTGGAATGCATGTGCTCCAGTTTCCTCCCACTGTCCAAAGTCATCGCAGGTAGGTTAATTGGTGAATGTAAATTACCCTGTGATTAGGTTAGGGTTAAATGGGGTTGTGGGATTGTTGGGGCAGTGTGGCTCAAAGGGCTGAAAGGGCCAACTCCGTGTTGTATCACTAAATAATAAGACACAACAGCGGCTTATTTCATTAGGAGCTTGTGGAGACTTGGTATTTCACTGAAGGCACATAAATTTCTACAGGAGTACTGTGGAGAGCATTCTAACTGGTTATATCACCATCTGTTCTGGAGGAGCCACTGCACAGGAACGGAAAAAAAAAACTGCAGAAGGATGTAAACTCAGTCAGTTCCATCATTGGCAATAGCCATCTCAGCATCAAGGACAACTTCAAAAGGTGGCTTCCATCCTTTTGGACCCCCATCATGCCCTCTTCTCATTGCTACCATCAGGGAGGGAGTTCAGGAGCCTGAAGACATGCGCGCGCAGGCGCACGCGCACACACACACACACACACACACACACACACACACACACACGCACACACACCATTTCAGGAATAGCTTTTTCCCATCTGCCATCAGATTTCTGAATGAATAATGAATTCACTATTTTTTTATTGTTCTCTTTTTGTAATACTAATTTAACTAATAGTTTTGCATGTATATTTATGGTAATTGTATAGTTCTTTATTATTATGTATTGAAATGTTCTGTACTACAAAACAACAAATTTCACAACATATCAATAAGTTTTAATAGATGCATTTAATGTCAGAGAAATGTATAAAATATACATCCTGACATTCTTTTTCTTCACAAACATCCACAAAAACATCCAGAGGAGTGCCCAAAGAATGAAAGATAGTTAAATGTTAGAACCCCAAAGCCCCCCCAACTCCCCCTCCCATGCATAAGCAGCAGCAAAGCAATGACCCCCCCCCTAACAAAAAAGCATCGGCATCCTCCACCATGCACAAGCATGCAGCAAAGCATCAATAAAGACACAGCATTGCAGTACCCCAAAGACCACTCGTTCACCCAGTAATTCAACGTACCACAGGCTCTCTCTCTCCCTAATAGTGAAAAAGAGATAAGAGGGTGGACATAGCAAGGCAACTTGCTCTAAAAGTTTGTTAAGTTGCTTTTTCTGAGCTCTGTGCCCAAAGAAGTCAGGTCTCTGGGCACACAGCCAGCAGCCAGCTTGCTGCTTATGATCTTCTGTCTCCCACGATACATCAGACAGCGGCACTGGCCTTGAATCAGCCCGTTTCCAGAGCCACAAAAGTCCGGCACCTCGAAGGGGTACTAGTCTTCTAGACCACATCCTTGGTATAATGAAAAGCAGCCAGTCATGAGGACCCGAGAACAGGTTCCATTCCTGCAAAGAACCGAAATCAGTGTGTAACTCCAGGCCAGGGTCTTCAACAGAACCTTGCAAGGGAAAAGAAGAGAGATCAAAGATAGAAATGGAGCTGTTTCTGAAGATGCAAGCAAAGGAGTTGCCATTAGGTGCCATCATCCTCCTAAACTCCACCTCCTCTATGCCAGTGATATTAAACTTGATTTTGACTCCCATTATTATTGAGAGGCAACATTATAAGCAGAGGCTGAAAGGAGGAGTAATGTTATATTGTAGAAGTTAAGTGCAAGGCCCAGAGTCTTTTATGTTTTACTGATGTGTTAACAATGATTTGGAACTTGGCCACTGAGTGTGCACATATGCAAGTATTATCTGCTTACTGCAAGTGGATGAGTGAGGTTGGAATGGCCTTGGTTACATTCTTACCTTTTCTTCTGTAGATTGTTCCACTCCACAGAAACCTTGGAAGAGAAGCTGAGTATCACGGTGAGAAATGGTGAGAGAAAATGCTGGGCGATAAAACTGTCCCCACATAGATTTCAACCACCATGGTTCAGACCATAGCTTATAGATGAAGATAAGTTTCTTAGTGTAGCCAAATTTAGGAAGGATCATGCACCATCCCTCTTATGAAGTGAAATGTAGTATAGACCCTGGTGCTGCTCTCTGCACTGCTTCTGGAAAATAATATAACTTGGAGATCTTATAGATCAGGGGTTCCCAATTTTTTTACTGTATGAGGCCCTTAACATTAACAGGGGGGTCAGTGGATCCCAGGCTGGGAACCCCTGGTTGAGATGTACAAAATTCCCACCACAATTACAGAACAGATCTTCAGTCACAGCAAAAAGGAAGTTGAAGAAGACACTACTGAAGAATTTTGCTGTGGTTGGGAGAGTATCACACTTTTGTCCATTCATGACGGCCACAATTGTGGTGTTTCTGTGGTACCCCAGCATGACCTCTTCCTCCTTGACATGGGTGCTGAGACAGTGAACTTTCTCTCCATCAGGTTTTAGAACATTGCAGGAAAACCATTGATTTTGGAGGCCTTATTGTTTCTCATTTGTCATGTGACCTTATTAATCTCTTGCACTGATGCTCAATGCCATGACTTTTAAAGTCCAAGGTTAACTTAAAATCATATCGTTAATCTTCAAAGATTTGTGCATGTAGGTCTTGCTGCTCACGCTCTATGATAGAATTTTACTCTTTCCTCAAATCACTCCTAGGTGCTCCCTGTCCTATTATCCTTTGCAGAGGGCTATTTCAGGGGCGAAGAGACAATTTCGAACGAGGTTGGAGGCAACATCGGATGCATGGCAACTCCGGCAGGGATACTTCACTACCAGATGAACTCAACGTCTTCTATGCACGCTTTGAAAGGGACAACACCACTACAACTGTGACGATCCCTGCTGCACCTGATGACCCTGTGATCTCCATCTCAGAGTCTTAAAAGAAAGTGAATCCTCGCAAGGCGAAAGATCCTGATAGAGTACTTGGTAAGGCTCTGAAAACCTGTGCCAACCAACTAGCGGGAGTACTCATGGACATTTTTAACCTCTCACTGCTACAGACGGAAGTTCTCACTTGCTTCAAAAAGGCAGCAATTAAGCCAGTGCCGAAGAAGAATAATGTGAGCTGCCTTAATGACTATCGCCTGTTAGGACTCACATTGACAGTGATGAACTGCTTTCAGAGGTTGGTCCTGACTAGACTGAACTCCTGCCTCAGCAAGGACCTGGACCCAGACCCAGACCCATTGCAATTTGCCTATCGTCACAATAGGTCAACGGCAGACACAATCTCAGTGGCTCTCCACATAGCTTTAGACCACTTGGACAACACAAACAACTACATCAGGATGCTGTTCATCGATAATAGCTCAGCATTTAATACCATCATTCCCACAATCCTGATTGAGAAGTTGCAGAACCTGTGCCTCTGTACCTCCCTCTGAAATTGGAATCTCAACTTCTGAACAGGAAGACCACAATCTGTGCGGTTTGGTGATAACATATCCTCCTTGCTGACGATCAACACTGACGCACCTCAGGGGTGTGTGCTTAGCCCACTGCTCTACTCTCTATATACACACACAACTGTGTGGCTAGGCATAGCTCAAATACCCTCTATAAATTTGTTGAGGATACAACCATTGTTGGCAGAATTTCAGCTGGTGACAAGTGGGCGTACAAGAGTGAGATATGCCAACTAGTGGAGTGGTGCTGCAGCAACAACCTGGCACTCAACATCAGTAAGACAAAAGAGCTGATCGTGGACTTCAGGAAGGGTAAGATGAAGGAACACACACCAATCCTCATAGAAGGATCCAAAGTGGAGAGATTGAGCAGCTTCAAGTTCCTAGGTGTCAAGATCTCTGAGGATCTAACCTGGTCCCAACATATCAATGTAGCGGTGTCTCAGAAAGGCAGCTTCCATTATTAAGGACCTCCAGCTCCCAGGGCATGCATTTTACTCACTGTTACTATCAGGTAGGAGGTACAGAAGCCTGCAGGCACACACTCAGCGATTCAGGAACAGCTTCTTCCCCTCTGCCATCTGATTCCTAAATGGACATTGAAGCTTTGGACACCCTTACTTTCTTTTAATATACAGTATTTCTGTTTTTACACATTTTTTAAAATCTATTCAATATACGTATACCATAATTGATTTACTTATTATTTATTTTATTTAATTTATAATTTTTAAAAATCTGCTAGATTATGTATTATATTGAACTGCGGCTGTCAAGCTAACAAATTTCACGTCACCCTTCGACTCTTCATCTTCTTTTCTCCAGTCCTGTTTAGGGGTCTCGGCCTGAAACGTCGACTGTACTCTTTTCCATGGATGCTGCCTGGCCGGCTGAGTTCCTCCAGCATTTTTTGTGTGTTGTGTGGTACACAACTTACTCAGTGGAGGGAGACTGATAAATAAACCTACCTACCTGGTTTACCTACATTAGCAGGTGAACCAGGTACGTTTATTTAGAGTAGTTACTCAGCATTATAATTTACCAGGTAGATTATTCTACAAGAACTCTGGAACTTTTAACTTTTAATGGAGATAATGAATATACTTATTCCTGACATTCTGAAGCATGAAGAAGGGGCAGCATAACTTAAGGAGACTAATCCTAAATCTATTTAATATTACCTTAAAATAATCTAGAACGACAGCAACAAATATTTTCATACTGTTTTAATTACACAGTAGGTATGAGCTAACAGCATCCCAACACAAATATTTTGTGAGGGCTCAGCCAAAGACATCAATATCGTAGAATATTTTAAATTCAAAACCAAAGAACAGCTCTGTACAGACACAGGTCCTTTATCTCATCGTCAAACAATGACACATAAAGAACATCAAAGTTTCTTGGGAGGCTGTTCAAGCATTTAGGGTTGAATGGCTTTGGAGAGGCCTTTAAACAAAAGCATGTTATTCAAAGTACATACTTAACTGTGCAAAAGTCTTAGGCAAATATACTGTATATAGCTAGGGTGTCTCAGGCTCTTGCTCAGTACTGTAATAATTTTATGTATCACACCATATTGCTGCCACAAAAAAAATTATTTTATGACACGTGAATGATGAAAAACCTGATTCTGATATGGGTCTCTGTTGTGGACTGAGTGTGGGAAGGGGGCAGAGAGAGGGGAGAATCAGGGTTGGATAAAGGGGAAGGGAGAGGGGAGGGAAGCACCAGAGAGACATTCTGTAATGATCAATAAACCAATTGTTTGGAATCAAATGACTTTGCCTGGTGTCTCAGGCCTGGTTGTGTCTGCATCTGCCCCTGGCACTCCTTCTCTGCCCCACATTCCTCCCATGGTGATTCACCCGCACCATTCCCTACATCCTTTGCGCCTGCTAGATTTACTAATTCGCTCCCTGCTCCATGCTGACATATACAGTCCTGTGCAAAAGCCTTAGGCACCATTGGCTGTGATTGGTATTGATTTTATGTTAAACCATGTTAAATAACCAAACACATCAAAAGCAGGTAAATCCTGCTAAGCCCTTGTGAGTAGAGTTAAAAAAGTGCAAGGGTAAAAGGACCTCGATGGAAGTTATATACACGCCTCCGAACTGTAGGCTGCTGGGAAAAAGAAGCTAAAATTGGATGTATCAATATTACCGTAGAGTAAATGGAATTACAGAGGCATGAGAGAGGAGCTGGCCAAAGTTGATTGGAAGGGGACACTAGCAGGGATGACGGCAGAATTTCTGGGAGAAATTTAAAAGGCATAGGTTGTGCATCCCAAGGAAGAAGTAGTATTCTAATAGGAGTATGATGCAACCATGGCTGACAAAGAAAGTCAAAAACGACAGAAAAGCTAAGGAGAGAGCACACACAGTATAATACTGCAAAAATTAGCTAGACAGTAGCGGATTGAGAGACTTTTAAAAATCAACAGAAGGCAACCAAAAAATGCATGAAAAGAAAAAGGATGAAATGTGAAGGTAAGCTAGCCAATAATATAAAAGAGGATACAACATGTCTTTTCAGATATACAGTCCAAAGAGTAAAAGAGAGACAAGGATGAATATTGGACCACTGGAAAGGTAGCAATGGAGGACAAAGAAATGGCAGAAGAACTTAAAAAAGTATTTTGCATCAGGCTTCACTGTGGAAGACACTAGCAGAATGTTCGGAATGTGAGAGCGTCAGGGGGTAGAAATGAGTCATTGCTATTACTAAGGTGAAGGTGATTGGGAAGCTGAGAAGTCGGAATGTAGATACAAAGATCATCTGGACGAGATGGACTACACCCCACAGCTCTGAAAGAGGTAGCTGAAGAGATTGTGGAGGCATTGGTAATGATCTTTCAAGAACCACTAGATTCCGGAATGGATAATTGCAAATGTCACTCCACTCTTTAAGGGAGGCAGAAGAAAGAAAATTATAGGCAAATAAGACTGACTTCAGTGGTTGGAAAGGTGTTGGAGTCTATGTTAAGGATAAGATGTTGGAGTACTTGGAGGCACACAATAACATAGGCCAAAGTTTTCTAAAGAGGAATACTTGTCTGCCAAATGTGTTGGAATTCTTTAAGGAAATAACAGGCAGGATAGACAAAGGAGTCAGTGGATATCGTTCATCTGAATTTTTAGAAGGCCTTTAACAAGGAGCCACACATGAGGCTGCTTAATAAGCTAAGAGCGCATGGAATACAGGAAGGGTACTAGCATGGATAAAAGATTGGCTGACTAATAGGAGGCAAAGAGTGGGAATACAAGGGGTCTTTTCTGGTTTGCTGCTGGTGTCTAGAGGTCTGAGTAAGGGTTGGTGTTGATATTGCTGCTTTTCATGTTATATGTCAATTATGTGCATGAAGGAATTGATGCCTTTGTGACCAGGTTTATAAATATAGGAGGAAGAGCAGGTAGTGTTAATGAAGCAGGTTTCTACAGAAGGACTTAGTAAGATTGGGAGAATGGGCAAAGAAGTAGCATATGGAATGTAATTCAGGGAAGTGCACAGTCATGCATTTTGGCAGAAAGAATAAGTGTGTGGACTATTTTCCAAATGGGAAGAAAATTCAGTAATCAGAGGTTCAAAGGGACTTGGGAGTCCTCATGCAAGGTTTCCTAATAGTTAACATGCTGGTTGGGATAGTGGTAAGGAAGACAAATGCAATGTTAGTATTCATTTTGAGAGGACAAGAATGCAAAAGGAAGGATGTAATGCTGAGGCTTTATAAGGCATTGGCCAGATCTCACTTGGAATATTGTGAGCAGTTTTGGGCCCCTTATCTAAGAAAAGATATGCTGGCTTGGAGAGGACCCAGAGGAGCTTCATCAGAATGATCCCATAAATGAGAGGGTTAACATATGAGGAACCTTTGAAAGCTCTGGGTCTGTACTCACTGGATTTAGAAGAATGAAGGGGATCTCATTGAAACGTACCGAATATTGTAAGGCCTAGATACGCAGAGTATGTTTCTTATAGTGGAGGAGCTTAGGGCTCAGCCTCAGAATTGAGGTTCATTCATTTAGTACTGAGATGAGGAGGAATTTCTTTAGTCAGAGTGTGGTGAATCTGTGGAATTCATTGCCACAGGCGGCTGTGCAGGCTAAGAAGTCACTGGGTATATTTAAAGCAGAGGTTGATAAGTTCTTGATTAATCAGGGCGTCAAAGGTTACAGGGAGAATGCGATTGAGAGGGGTAATAAATCATTCATGATGGAATGGCCGAGCAGACGTGATGGGCTAAATGGCCTAATTCTAATAATGGTCTAATGAAAGTCTGCTCAGTATGTATGAAAAGAACCAATGAATAATACATGACCAATGAGCAGAAGCAATCACTTCAAAAAGGCAACTCAAAAAGCTATATATATATGTTTTAGAAAATATTTTTGCAGCTATCTTGAATTTACTCCTGATTGCAAATCTTGTTGGTGCCAATAGGTTTGCAATGTACTAATGATTATCTAAATAATGTTATTCAACTTGTACAGCATTCTGTTCAATGGCAATGGGGACTATCTGTTTCTCTTGTCTGATAAAATTTGCCAGATTTCGCCATCTATATAAGAAAGAGATTCAATAAAGTAATAATCTAGTATTTCTAGCATACACTGGCACCTGCAGCTTCAACACACCTCTTGTGACTCTCTGCAAACACTCTGCAGGTAAAAGCTCCCAGCATGCATTAGTGTTTACAGCATTTAACATACCTTGGTGTTAATCTATGTAAATACCCTGTAGCAAAATCTCCCAGTTTAACTTCTACCTTGTTGCCCCCATGCTCTGGCAGCAGTCTGGAGAAAATTCCCAGCACGCACCCTTTCTACAGCCTCTCACATATTCTTGTGCGAGCCTATGTAAACCTCGTATCTGAGAACTGAGTTTTGCTAAAAAAAAACTGAGCAGAACTGGGAGCCTGAGATTATAGCTATTTAATGGACAGTTTGCTTTTTTGCCTAAAAATACTTGTGACTTATTGCACTTGTGTCCTGTCCCAATGGGATTATCAACAAAAATGTAAGCAAAATTTCTAAACAAAATTTGCAGAGATTTGAGTTTTGAAAGCTACAGAATGAATTTCGCTAGAAAGACAAGTTTGCTACTTTTGATGTGACGAAACATAAAATTTTACATCTCAATTTCACTTTAACAATTGGTATTTCTTTCATATGTATTGTCAGAGAAATAGGAATTTTGTGGTGTTATCTGTACATGGCTAATCTCACTGCCATTGGCTAATACTATCCCAATAACTTGCTATACCAATTATCAATGCTGATAATCAAATACCAACAATCAATGTTTGTGTTGTGGGCAAAAAATCCAACGTACTTCACAGGAGAAACACAAGCATTGTGGAGAAACAATATGAAGAATTATTGGGTCAAGCGACCTTGATCATATGGAAGTTTTTAAGAAGCATTTTATAGGAGAGGGATATTGGTAGCAGATAGGTTTATGGGTCATATCTTCAGGTACCTTGGTCCTAAGCCCACTCTTTCAAAATGTGGTATTATGGAGTGAGTATTCAGAGATGGTAAGTGAAAATACAACTCTAGTGTAAACTTAGTCAAAATACAGAGACAAGGAAATCAGAAATGAACAATTTCTTCTCACTTGTGGTAATATCTTTCAGGGATGCAGGACGGAAGGTAATGTCATTGATGCAAAAGAATGAGGCCTGGAGGGAGTTATGATTATTGCCAGACCAAAAGCCAATGCAGATCACAGAGGACAAATGAATGGGACTTAGTGAGAGTTGGAATACAGGCAATAGAGTTTGGATGAAATCTGCTTTATAGAGGATGGAAAATGGAAGTCCAACAATATTAGAATAGTTAGATTTTGCGATAACAAAAAAATAAATAAGTGTTTCAGCAGTAGAAGCTGTAGAAAGGATGCAGGCAATTCTATGGAGATGGAAGTTGATTGTTTAAGTGATGGATATAGGTGAAAACTCAAACTGGATCAAATTGGAAGCTAGTGTTAGCGCAGCCTCCCACGACATATTTCAGACAGCTCCTGGAGTGGTAGCAATTTTGCTGTTCAGCTCTCTTCTTGGACACTTGCAGATCTCCCTCCTCCAATCACTTCCATTGGCTTCTGGTCCAGAAACACTTTGATTTTAAATTTAACAAATCCCTCCAGAGCTTCACTCTCCCTGCCACTCTCTTGCATGTTTTAAGATCTCCCCAATCTAATGGCGAGTTCATTTTAGCTCCAGTAACAAGACCAATATCGGACAGCAAGTCTCACGTAATCAAAATCAGTTTTCATGCCAGTAGTGCATTTAGACATAAAGCAAAGCTCGTTGAGTTTTGGTTTATTTATTACTGAATGATGAGTTCTGAATTTTCACTTTTTCAATGTAGGCAAATTATTGAAGCAGCACCTTTTTTTAAATTTACTGACAAGATAAAAGATATCTGGACTCAAGCCTTACTTTAAATCAAGAAGGCCGCCTACATTCTTAAATATTTACTGTGACTGAATGTGCAAAGGTCAAATGATTACCATGCATGTATGTTACCTTCTTCAGAATATGGTATTTAAGACAAATTATGCAATAAAGCAACAGTCATTCTAATTAAGCTACCATCTGTTTGTATAAGTTACTTTTTATGATCTTAATGATGATTCTGTGCATTTTAATTATGTAGCCACTTCTAATCAGTCTGAAAAGTGACTGCTTGATAACAGGTTTGCCAAAATATATTAGGAAAATTAGACTGCAATGCTTAGTTTGCTATGTCTAAATGCTTAATAATTGACTGAAAAGTAATTTTATAATCAACTTGTTGCCATCTTATTTCCCAGATTTCATTAACATTCATTTTGAAGGATGCAAATAATGTTATCTACTGGGTAAGTAAAGGGGGGAACAATTATTATTTTCTAATTAATTGATCAGTTAATGAATCACAAAAGTGTGTAATGATTTCACCCTTCATGGGACAATAGGCACAAAGCTGCACATAATTTAAAAGGGCACAGGACCTTCTCTTTTGTTTAGTAGTTGTGGTGAGGCACTTACTGAGGCAGAGTTGTCTGTGGCTCGTATCCTAATAATTAGTTGGAGTTTAGTTACATTACTGGACTATAGCAGATTCTTGAAATGGTTTGGGGATAGTCAGCTCAGCAGTTTAACTGCGTAAAATCTTGATGTTTTAAGGATATTAAAAAATTATGTGCATATTTTACTGCCAAATATCTAAATTGCGCTGATTAAGCAGAACTGCTGTGATAATGAGGAAATCTAGAGATAAATGGCATAATGTGAAAAGGACAAAGGGAATCATTATAAAAATCCCATAATTACAACCTTCCTCAGCCTATATCCTGGGGTACTCAAAACTTCCAAAAGTGGATCCCTTTTATAAGCCACTTTGATATACCATGTCCTCTAATCTGATATTCTTTTAAGACTGTTATTCATAAATCACCAATAAAACAGATTCACTTGCTTTTATATCTGAATTAAAAACTGGTTTGCATATATTCAACAGAAGTGGACCCTACAGTGATATGTAATATTTTTCTCGTTTTGGCAAGATTTTCTTGTGTTTCAGAGACATAGCTGATTTTGTTCCAGCTGTACCTGTAAATCTCTTTGTTGTTTTCATAATCAAGAAAGGATTGAATTGATTTGATTTCACTTGGTTTGTGGCTTGAATTAAATTATTAAACGTGTTAATATTTTTCCACATTTGACAACTAAATTATATATTTTTTATTTATATCAATCAACTTATAACTTTTTATGCACACCATCTACATCTCTCCAATTTGATCTCCGTATAGTTGAGAGGCAGAAATACTTGACCTGTAGCAAAATGTCATAGAGTCCTACAAGTGCGTTTCACAAATCTTCACTTTCTTTCCTTCCTCAGCTGGTTGGAAATTTCTCACCTTCAGCTCAGCTGCATTAGAATTGAAGGTGATTTGTATCTACACTGTATCCATGCTCTATGGCTTTAGGTATCAGTGTTCTGGTACAGTTACTATCCCTGAACTATCTGGCTCTTGAATCAAGGGGGATAACTGCACTTACCCTACAGTATCATTGAAAAGTTTCCACCACCAATCGGCTCACGTTCAAAGACTCTTCATCTCATGTTCTTAATATTTAATGATTGTTTATTTATTAATATTATTTCTGCTTTTGTATTTGCACAGCTTGTTTTCTTCTGTACTCTGGTTGAAGACCATAGTTAGGCGGACTTACATTGTTTTTGTTATGGTTACTATTCTATAGATTTATTGAGTATGCCTAGAAGAAAATTAATCTCAGGGTTGTATATATGTACTTTGATAATAAATTTACTTTCAATTTTCAACCTTGGTACCCAGTCTCTGAAGAGGGACTTTTAAATTTATTGTATATTCACTAAATTGTCAAATAATCAGACATTTCTAAATACTTGTGCTCATAGTAAATGGGCTTTTTCCAATTGCCTTCTCAGGATGTGGAAGTTGAAGCCAAAGATAGCAGTTCTTTTCCAACCCTCATTGGCATTTGGACTGAATGGAATCTTAGGGTATTTTAGAGACAATTATGAATTAGCCCCATCTAAAGTGGGAGGTCACAGTGTCAAAAGTAGTGTCGCGTTAGACGGAGGAAACGGATGAAGTCCTCCGTGACTGCTTTGAATCGGTGGACTGGTTAGTATTCAAGGACTCAGCAGCTAACCTTGATGAGTATGCCTCAGCTGTCACGGACTTTATTTGGAAATGCACAGAGGACTGTGTGTCTCGCAAGACAATCCGAGTATTCCCTAACCGGAAACCTTGGATGAATTATGAGGTCAAGTCCCTTTTAAAGGCTAGAGCTGCGGCTTTTAGGTCCGGGGATACGAGTCACTACACGGAATCCAGGCGTGAACTCCGAAAAGCCATTAAGGGCTCCAAGAGGCAATATTGAGCCAAGTTGGAAGCCCAGGCTAACCAAAGGGATGCCAGTAGACTATGGCAGGGTCTAAATGAGATCACTGGGTGCAAAGAAAAGACTGGGAATATCAATAACTGTGGCGCTTCTCTTCCTGACGAACTTAATGTATTCTATGCAAGATCCGACAGAAGAGGAGCATCCCACTCCCTCTGGATGAACCGGACCTGGTGGCATCGAGATTCATTGTCACCGAGGAAGACGTTAGAAGGGCCTTCCTGAAGATAAATCCAAGGAAGGCGACGGGCCCAGTTGGCGTCCCAGGACGGGTTCTCCAGGCCTGTGCAAGCGAGCTAGCTGGAGTGTTTGCTGACATCTTCAACTGCTCCTTGCTTCAGTCTAAGATCCCTTTGTATTTTAAGAAGGCAATGATAATCCCAGTGCCGAAGAAGAGCAAGGTGGCATGCCTGAATGACTATCGACCTGTGGCTCTGACATCGATTGCTATGAAGTGCTTCGAGAGATTGGTTTTGGCACACATCAACCACAGCCTACCGGTCAACCTCAACGCTTTGCAATTCGCCTACCAGAGCAACAGGTCAACGGCAGGTGCCATCTCTCTGGCCCTTCCTCCTTAGAACACCTGGAGAATAAAGACGCATATGTAGGGCTCCTTTTCATTGACTACAGCTCTGCCTTTAATACCATCATTCCAAATAAACTGATTCCTAAACTCCAGAACCTGGGCCTTAGCACTCAGATCTGCAGCTGGATTTTTAACTTCCTCACAGACAGGACCCAGGCTGTAAAAATAGGGGACAAGCTCTCCTCTACAATCACTCTGAGCACTGGTGCCCCACAAGGCTGTGTACTCAGCCCCCTGCTGCACTCACTGTACACCCATGATTGTGTAGCCAAGTTTCCATCAAACTCAATATATAAGTTTGCTGATGACATGACAATTGTAGGCCGTATCTCGGGTGATGATGAATTTGAGTACAGAGAGGAAATTAAGAACCTGGTGGCACGGTGCGAAGACAATAACCTATCCTTCAACGTCAGCAAGATGAAGGAATTGGTTGTGAACTTCAGAAGGAGTAGCGGACCACATGACCCAATTTACATCGGTGGTGCGCAAGTAGAA
Source organism: Mobula birostris (assembly GCF_030028105.1). Taxonomy (NCBI): domain Eukaryota; kingdom Metazoa; phylum Chordata; class Chondrichthyes; order Myliobatiformes; family Myliobatidae; genus Mobula; species Mobula birostris. Next base: position 46,722,770 of record NC_092390.1, on the reverse strand, counting down.
CAGGTCAAAAGCTTAAAGTTCCCCGGGGTCAATATCACAAACGACCTGACTCAGTCCAACAAAGCATAGTCCACTGCCAAGAAGGCCCACCAGTGCCTTTACTTCTTGAGAAAACTAAAGAAATTTGGCCTGTCCCCTAAAACCCTCACTAATTTTTATAGATGCACCGTGGAAAGCATTCTTCTAGGGTGCATCACAACCTGGTATGGAAGTTGTCCTGTCCAAGACCGAAAGAAGCTGCAGAAGATCGTGAACACGGCACAGCACATCACACAAACCAATCTTCTGTCTGTGGACTCACTTTACACCACACGCTGTCGGAGCAGTGCTGCCAAGATAATCAAGGACATGACCCACCCAGCCAACAGACTTTCCGTCCCTCTTCCCTCCGGGAGAAGGTTTAGGAGCTTGAAGACTCATACGGCCAGATTTGGGAACAGCTTCTTTCCAACTGTGATAAGACTGCTGAACGGATCCTGACCCAGATCTGGGCCGTACCCTCCAAATATCCGGACCTGCCTCTCAGTTTTTTTGCACTACCTTACTTCCCATTTTTCTATTTAGGATTTATAATTTAAATTTTTAATATTTACTAATTTTAACTATTTTTAATATCTTTAATATTTAATATTTGTAATCCAGAGAGTGTGAAGCGCAGAATCAAATATCGCTGTGATGATTGTACGTTCTAGTACCAATTGTTTGGCGACAATAAAGTATAAAGTATAAGTCACACATTGGCCAGACAGGGTAAAATAGCCAATTTCATTCCATTTAGGACATTTGGGTCAAAATGCCTGATTCTATGGCATGAGTGAATCCGACTGGTTTTAATGATCTATTATCGTATTAATACATCTATAAACTGTAAGAAGAAATATTGTGTACCTGACATACAATATTGTTGGACTGGTGCAGAAAGGGATAATGACCAAAAGCAATTAATTTACACATTGGTCAATTCTATGCCTTTGGCGCATTGTGCAATAACCTTGCAATTTCCTTAGCACTTGTCTGTCTTTTATGAGGCCGAGTTGCTAGCTGAACACTCAACCCATCATGGATGGAAAGTGAGCAAGGAACCGGCCAGATTCAAACCCAGGACCATTCCCCTTGAAGTCCAGTGCAGACGCCACTACACCTTTAACTCAGATATAGGGAGGAAATGAATGAATATTGATGAATGTGTCTTGATACAAATGACCTGATTAATAAATAATCAAAAGGGACCTCCACCCACCACCAGCTCCGCAAGAAATCATGTGAATAATAAAACAGACTAATGTTTACGACAATCAGTAGGGAACAGCCAGATAGGTAATAAGTGTGAAACTTCACAAAGAACAAAGAAATAGAAGCTAGAGTCAGCCATTGAGCCTTAATGACTGTTGCGCCAAAAGAAATGAATGGCCAAGCATTTCCACATCTATCTCAATAACTCTTGAGTCCATTATTACCTAGAAATGTGTCAATCATTATTTTGAATTAATAAAATGGCAGAGCCTCTGTGGTCCTTCAGGTAGTGAATTCCAAACATTCACTGCCCTCTAAGTGAAGAGGTTTCTCATCATTTCTGGTCAAATTTACCTATCCATTATTCTGAAACTGTGCCTCAAGCCACTGGGAAACATCTTTTCTGCATTAACCTATCAAACCCTTTAAGAATGTTGTATGTTTCGATGAGATCCCCTTTAATTTTTCTAAATATTAGACAATACTAGTTTAGACATTCTCTCTCAAACAGGACAAAGAACCATACAGCACAGTGCAGGCCTTCAGCCTATGATGTTGTGCCGATACTTTAATCTATTCTACGATAATTCTATGACACCATCTGCGAATCAGCACCCTCTATCTTTGGAAGAAAGACCACAAAAAGCAGTGATTGGTTTGAGGCAAAGTCCAACAGCATAACTCCTGTCATTGAAGCCAAGCGTGCGGCTCTCACAGAGTACAAGCGCTCACCATCCGACCAAACACTCCAGGCACTTCGAGTTGCTAGAAGCAAAGTGCAACAGACTGCAAGGCAGTACGCAAATGAGTACTGGCTCCAGCTCAGTGAGGACATTCAGACAGCAGCTGTGACAGGCAACATCAGAGCGATGTATGATGGTATCAAGAAGGCCCTTGGCCCATCGCAGAGCAAGGCAGCACCCCTGAAGTCATCCAGCGGTGAAATAATCACCGATAAAAGCAAGCAGATGGAACGCTGGGTAGAACACTTGAGCTCTACTTGAGGGAAAATGTTGTTGTTAGCTCAGCCATTGATGCCATCGATTGTCTACCAGTCATGGTTGAACTCGATTCCGAATCAACCATTGAGGACCTCAGCAAGGCAATTGACAGTCTGTCCCCAGGGAAAGCTCCTGGCAATGATGGGATTCCTCCAGACCTGATCAAACACTGCAAGGGCTCACTTTCTCCAACCTTTACACGAGGTCCTCCGTCAGTGCTGGAAGGAAGAAACTGTACCATAGGATATGCACGACTCTAAAATTGTCACTTTGTACAAGAACAAGGGTGATAGGAGTGACTGCAACAACTACAGGGGTATCTCCCTCCAGAGCAGTGTTGGCAAAGCCTTTGCTTGGGTAAATCTGGCAGAACAGGTCTATCCTGAGTCCCAATGTGGTTTGCGCACAAGGAGGTCAACTACCGACATGATTTTCTCACTCCGTCAACTCTAGGAGAAATGCAGAGAACAACAGAAACCCCTCTACATTGCTTTCATCAACTTGACCAAGGCATTCGACCTTGTCAGCAGGGATGGGCTCCTTCAGACTCTCCTCAAGATCAGCTGTCCCCCAAAACTCCAAAGTATCATCAAGTCATTCCATGATGACATGAGGGCTGCTGTTCAGTAGGATGGCAGCTCATCAGAACCCTTCACTATTCGTAGTGGAATCACACAAGGATGCGTGTTGGCCCCAACATTAATCGACATTTTCTTCTCTATGCTATTGAAGCACACGTTTGGGACGTCGACAGAAGGCGTCTACATGCACAGCAGGTCTGATGGGGGCTGTTCAACCCTGCGCGCCTGAGAGCAAGAACAAAGGTGCGAAATATCTTAATACGTGACATGCTCTTTGCCGATGATGCTGCTATAACGTCGCACATCAAACAGCAACTACAGCTCTCATGGACAATTCCACGACGCCCTACACATTGCAGCAACTGTGGCAGAACCTTCCATTCCAGGATCGGCTTCAATAGTCACAGTCAACGCTGCTCGACAAACCAGTGACTACGAAAGGTGCAGTACCCATGGTCGACCATGACTGATGGATGCCACACACACAATCATTCTAGCACTCTACCTGCTTCCCCACATAGCCCTCCATTTTTCCATTTTTCCATCATCCATTTGCCTATCTAAGAGTTTTGTAAATTCCCTTAATGGATCCGCCTCTACCACCACCCGTGGCGGGGGTTCTATACAAACACCATTCTTTGTGTTAAAAACTTGCCTCTAACATTCCCTTTGTTCTCTCCTCCAATCATCTTAAAATGATATCCCCAGGTATTAGTCATTTCCACCCTGGGAACAAGCCTCAGACTATCCACTCTGGCTGTCCCATATTGTCTACTCATCAACTTCTTAACTAATCTAGTAAATTTTCAGGTAAGGAGACCGAAACTGTCTAAACATACTCCAGTTATCATCTGACCAAGGTCCCATGGTCCTAAACAAATCCTCTTGTGGTATTTAGTATTTATCCTCTTAGTCACTTACTGCAACTGCAACTTGCCTTTATCACACCTGGTCCCCATTGAATAGCAAGACTATCAATTTTTTCATTTCTTATCAGAATCAGGCTTAATATCACTGGCATATGTTGTGAAATTTGTTGTCTTTGTGGCAGCAGTACAATGCAATACATGATAATAGAAAAAACTGAATTACGTATGAATATATACAATACATTAAATAGTCAAATTGAATAAGCAGTGCAAAAAAAGAAATAAAAGTAGTGAGGTAGTGTTCAGGGATTTGATGTCTGTTCAGAAATCAGATGGCAGAGGGGAAGAAGTTGTTCCTGAATCATTAAGTGTGTGCCTTCAGGCTTCTGTACATCTTTCCTTATGGTAACAATGAGAAGAGGGCATGTCCTGGGTGATGGGGGTCCTTAACGATAGACATCGCCTTTCTGAGGCACTGTTCCTTGAAGATGTTTTGGATACTACAGAGGCTAGTACCCATGATGGAGCTGACTAATTTTGCAGCTTATTTCGATCCTGTGCAGTAGCCCCACCCCTCCATTCCAGCCAGTGATGCAGCCAGTTAGAATGCTCTCATGATCCAGCTGTAGAAATCTATGAGTGTTTCTGGTGACATACCAAATCTCCTCAAACTCCTAATGAAGTATAGCTGCTGTCTTGCCTTCTAGATAGCTGAATTGATATGTTGGATCATGGTTAGGTCTTTTACTGAATACTTTTCCATTAAATGCAACAACTTTACATTCTTCCACATTATATTCCATCTTCAATGTCTGCTCCTATTCACTCAGTACGTCCATTTGCCCTTGAAACCTCTTCACATTCTTCTCTACACTCATAATCCCATCTACTTTTATGAATGAATCAATCCATCAATCCATTAGTTAATTATCCCATTGTTGACAATATTTAATGCACCATTTGTTTGGAGCGAATTTCTCTACTTACTTTTCGGTCTTGGAGAGAGACAGAAAAGAGATGAAGTTTGTTGAGGATGTAGATAAAAGACTCCAGAAAGACCCAAGTAGATGCAGCCCAGATGACAAAACTCACTACAGTCACATGCATGAAGGCTGAGGCTGAATGGCACAACAGCCATAAAAAGGCTGAGCTTAAGCTAAGTGTCGATAAGTGTTCCATAAAATAGAAAGAATGCCAGTTCTTAAGAATGATACACACACCAGATGGAATGAGAGTAAACCCCGTAAAAGTCACAGTGATGGCTGAAGTGAATATACTAAGGAACAAGCCACAACTGAGATGTTCTCCAGGTTAAACCAATACACGAATTCCTTCGTACCACACACATATCAGAATATACAACAAACCTAAGAGCACCACTGAGTGAGGATGCTAAATGCCAGTCATCCCATTTCCATAAAGTTAAGGAAGCATTGTATACAGAGATGCCTATTGCATTTGCATTTTAACCATTCACTTTGACAGAAGCAAAGTATGCCAGCAAAGGACAGTTAGCAGATAAATATACATGTGAAGACTTTCACACTTACATCTATTGGAAGAGGTTTGTTGTAGAAACTGATCACTGACGCCTGAGGCAAAACTTAAGAGAAACCTGCCCTGAGAACCAGCAGGAAGTGTAGGGTTTGCTCTTGAGGCTGCTGATTATAACTTTACCCCGAAATACAAATCTGGAAAATAAATGGTGCTGGTTGATGCACTGTCATGACTATTGCTACTGGAGGAACAAGAAATGAGTGAGCGAGGTGTGGAGGTACAGTGCTAGCAGTGGTAACGCCAACAACATCTGCAGCACTGCAGAAGTGAGTGCAAACAAATGGGAACAAATGACAATAAATCATCAAAACAAGGCACCTATTCATCACAGAGCGAAATATCTAAATCATGGGGACCCAACCTGGGGTCCATGGACCCCTTAGTTAATGGTATGGGTCCATGGCATAAAGAAGGTCGGGAAACCCTGGTCTAAAGCCATGTCAACATAATGGAAATGCAATGTTCACTGACTAAATGACATTGATAATAGAAATATTTACGCAGAGAATGAGTTAAAATAAATTAAAGTACTTCATCCAAGTAAAAAATCAGCTTAAACGTTCTTTAAGAAAGGAGAGATAATATACCGTGAAGTATCCAGAACTGTATTCTTAACAACAAATCTACTGTTTTTTGTTGTAGTATGCACTAGTGTATTGTATTCTGTATAAAGATTATCCACTGTATCTTTCCTCAGCACAGAGCACATAGCATTAGACTAAATTAATCAATGAATTTCTGGTCTGATTCTGAATTCTGACTAACAAAAAGTACTGTAATAGAAACTAACATTTTATTCAACGTCTATTTAATCACTTGGATTTAAGAAGCCCCATTGCCAGAGTAGAGTGCAAACTCATGACTTTGGTTCAACAGTTCTGGGCTCTGAATGTGACACTATGAACATCACCGCTCCTTGGGTCCGAGTGGAAGCGTCATAAGACTTTACTAATCAGTATCCTCTGTAAGGAGGGATAAGTAAGGAACAGGCGGTGATATAGCTGGTGGGATACAGAATGAGGAAAGATATTGTTCATTTAACCCTGTTCATTTTAGAGTAAAAATGAAATGCTTAAATTTTCAAGTAAAGAAATATCTTATGAAAAGTAACCTGCATCTTACTCTGCCCCTGTGTGCCTTAAGGAAATCAGTGGGAAAGGAATATTACTGCTTCTCATGACTTCTGTTATCAGATTCCTTCACAGCTGCTTTACATCTCCACATACTTGAGTCAGGACAACTGGGCAGCAGAGACAGCAAACAGTTCCATGGCTTCCTGGTTCCCATCAGCGGTAAATCATGATTAATCAGCAGGATGAGTGCTATTGACACCTGGGCCAACTTGCCTTGTTGAACCAAGTGAGTTCAAATGCCAATTTAGAATGGGATTTTACCCTGAAGGCTGAGCAAAGGAGATATAGCTGTCTGTTCTCTCAATTACCTTCATCCAAGTAAATCCACCTTATGTGTTATTGGATAATAGGAAGGTATTGATGTTTTTTAGGCATTTTTTTTTGTTATGTAGAAAATACATTACCTTCATGCTGTTGTTATTCTTAATCAGAAATGGTTTCAAATGCTTTATCAGAAGGATTACTTATAAAAATAGAAACAAAAATCAAAATAATTCCTTTCAAGACAGGAATTCGAAATTTAATTTTGTTCAGTATCTCTGAAACAACAGAAGGCTCAAGGAAATCCAGCACACTCTGATTAGAGGGGATTTAGTGAAGGTATTATTTTTGGTGTTTCTGTTAAAATAAACTACCTGTTAAGAAGTTTCACTGTAGCAGTCAACAATTTTGTAATCCAGCTGTCAATGCCCTGGCTAAAAAAGATCCTGCCAGTGTGAGTCTAAACTACAAACGTAGATCTATTCCTCTCAGTCTGTTCGTGCATTGCAAGGTTCACACAGGGAAAGAAGCTTCTTTTCTTTTTGTTCATTGGAAGAGGGAAGAAATTCTGCAGATGAAGGAGCTTGCACAGATTATTATCCATAAAATGAGAGGATCAAGAGAATACGAGAACTGTCCAATGTATTACTAGCACTAGCCTACCCATCACTGTATATACAGAAAGGAGCCGGAAAAAGGACAGTGATATCATGAAAGGTCCCACCCACCTGGTTTATGGATTGTTAGTCCCATTCCCATTGGGGAAGAGGTTATGAAGCATCCACACCAAGACTAGTAGACTCAAAAACGATTATTTCCTTCATGCTGACAGGCTGATCGACTTTAACCCACCCCTATCACCCCACCAGCAGCACTAAGTATACACCACCGAGTGTCATTTTACATACATAATCAGTTTATAATTATGACAGTTACTTATATATTGTATTTTATATGATTTCTTTTTTATTTATATTTATTCTGTTTTTTTAATTGTGTACTCTATGTTTATTGTGTGTTTTTTTACTGCTGCATTGGATGGGGAGTGACAATCATTTTGTTCTCCTTTACACCCGTGTCCAAAAGAATGACAATAAGCAATCTTGAATTTTGAAGATAACAGCCAGATTAGAATCAATAGGAAAAGAGTGTAGTTAGAGACCTAGGAAAATGGACAACTTCTGACAGTCGCTTGTGTATTTACCATTTCCTCTTTGTCCGTGAAGCCATGAGGCCTGTTTCAGTAGGTGCCACATTTCCTATTATGTTAACCATATTTTAAATAGTTAATTTTCTTGGGCTGCTTAACAATAAATTTACATCAGTATGGTGGTCATAAAAATGAAAAACTTTAATTTTAGTAACTCATGATCTGCACAGAATTATACAAAGTTTGCAGCAAACTTGTGATGTCTGTGAAAAGTAAGAATTTCAGGTTGTAGACTGTATATATTCACTGACGTTAAATTGAACCATTGAACTAGTGTCCCACTTGAAACAATTGATTTATCCTTGTTAATATTGCTGCACACAAGTCACCTCTCACCCTTTATCTAAAGAAAATCTTCTAAGCATTTTTGTCACATATATGTTAGGTGTTCCCCCAATATTTGTTTCAGTTACTATTGAGTCCCATATTCAGGAAGAATATAAAAATCCTCTGGTGTTTATGGCTGCTAGGTCTCAAAAATCAGTTGTGTAGTTTTTATTTCTAATATGTTGTGGGTCTAAATTTTGCATATCATTGCATATTGAACCACTCCCAAGACAGAATATTAATGGTTTCAGCAAACTATTAGAGGGAAGATTACTGGACTGAAATGATGACCTCAAGAACCTCTTCTGGCGCTGGAGTTCATAGTTGAAGAAGATGGGATGAGGTCATGCATGATATGGTATCCATGGTTACAGCTGGTCACATTTATCTCATTGCTTCGAGCATCTCCATATTACAACACACTATCCTTCATCAAAAAGCTGATGAGTCTCGGTCCTTTTCTGAGACCTTTGGGGTAAAATTGGTGTGCACACTCACTCACTATAGATCTGGTACACGAACTTTCCTTATCTCTGGCCTGACTCTAATAAATATTTATTTATTTAGAGAGGAACAGACCCTTCTGGCCCAATGACCTGCATCACCCAGCAACCCACTTATTTAAAACTAGCCTATCATAGGATAACTTACAATAACCCATTAACCTACTAACTGGTATGTCATTGGACTGTGGGAGGAAACCAGAGCACCCAGAGGAAACCCATGTCAACATACAAACTCCATACAGTCGGTGCCAGAATAGAACTCCGAACTATGGAACACCCGGAACTGTAATAGAGTTTCGCTAACCGCTACTCTACCATGGTGCCCTACAGTCCTTGCCTTCCTGCTGATACAGGACATATAAATCTCTTTACCAGACACTACATACAACGTGTTTGGGTCTGAGCTGGTGGGTGTGAGTGCACTCTCTGATGGAGTTTTACGTTACTATCTGAACACAAAATCTCATCAGCTGGAGCCAGAGGAGTTGGTATTTCTCTGATCTTTGAACCGAAAAAGACGCAAGCATTTGATTATGGAAAGGGCAGAGACCAGGTGAGTGAGCATCATGTATATCATCTAAGCTCATAAAGCCAGAGTCATAGTCATAGTAATACTTTATTTATCCTGGGGGAAATTGGTTTTCGTCACAGTTGCACCATAAATAATAAATAGTAATAGAACCAGAAATAGTATAGTAATACGTAAATTATGCCAGTAAATTATGAAATAAGTCCAGGACCAGCCTAGTGGCTCAGGGTGTCTGACCCTCCAAGGGAGGAGTTGTAAAGTTTGACGGCTACAGGCAGGAATGACTTCCTATGATGCTCTGTGCTGCATCTCAGAGGAATGAGTCTCAGGCTGAATGCACTCCTGTGCCCACCCAGTACATTATGTAGTGGGTGGGAGACATTGTCCAAGATGGCATGCAACTTAGACAGCATCCTCTTTTCAGACACCACCGTGAGAGGGTCCAGTTCCATCCCCACAACATCACTGGCCTTATGAATGAGTTTGTTGATTCTGTTGGTGTCTGCTACCCTCAGCCTGCTGCCCCGGCACACAACAGCAAACATGATAGCACTGGCCACCGCAGACTCGTAGAACATCCTCAGCATCGTCCGGCATATGTTAAAGGACCTCCGTCTCCTCAGGAAATAGAGACGGCTCTGACCCATCTTGTAGACAGCCTCAGTGTTCTTTGACCAGTCCAGTTTATTGTCAATTTGTATCCCCAGGTATTTGTAATCCTCCACCATGTCCACACTGACCTCCGGATGGAAACAGGTGTCACCGGTACCTTAGCTCTCTTCAGGTCTACCACCAGCTCCTTAGTCTTTTTCACATTAAACTGCAGATAATTCTGCACACACCATGTGACAAAGTTTCCTACCGTAGCCCTGTACTCAACCTTATCTCCCTTGGTGATGCATCCAACCATGGCAGAGTCATCCGAAAACTTCTGAAGATGACAAGACTCTATGCAGTACTTGAAGTGACTGTGCGTGTGAGTGAGTGTGAGATGAGGAATATTGTGATGTGGGAAAGAAAATTCACCATGAGCATCATTGTCTATGACCTCCATGACATTCTGGTTTATATTCCTTGAAGGCTGTCTGGTCACTAATCCCATAATAAATTTACCTCAGAATTACTTAATATAATGGGAACCTCACCAGCTTGATATCATACTCTGTGTCTGTGGAATCTGAAGGGAAACCTTCACACAGAAGGTCATGAGTGTGAAATGAGCTGCCAATGGAAGTGGTAGATGTGGGTTCAAGTGTAACATTGAAGAACAGTTTGGATAGTTACATGGTTGGGAGGGACTTGGAGTGACATGTTCCAAGTGTTAGTAGATGGGATTAGGGGTAAGGTCAAATTGGCATGGACTAGATGGGTAATAGCTGTGATAATCTATGAAACTCCTGAAGATTGCAAGGTTACTATGTGTTAATGTGAAAGACAATAAGTGATAAAATCCAGCTTGAGGTGAATGCACAGAAATCATGTTGAAGTAGCATTAAATCCAATTACTGTATCTATGCACAGTTGAATTTGTTTCCTATCTTCTTAGGGTCGATCCCATAACATCTTTATAACTTTAGTGACCCTTGTTGGATTACCTCTTAGCTTCCTCCTTCCTTACTGGCAGCTCCAATCTGTTCACCCTTTCTGATTGTTTTATTCAGCATGACAGTCAGGGAACAATCAGCAGAGTATCATTATTTACTATGATCAGCTGCTTTTGCTTTGGTCAAAGATTAAAGCAAACTAGGGAAGTCAAAAGAGAGCCCTAAAACATGACAATAAGCAGTTTTAATGAAGAGCTCTTTGAGATGAGCAAAATGTCAGGCAACTTTTAACTCTGCTTCATTCCAAAGTTGCCTTGACATAATTTTCTGCTCATTATTGTGATTTGCATCTACTTGTGCTAGTTGGTTGACATTAAATAGAGAATCCCTCTGAGGTGGAACTTCTAGCAGCTGAGCACTATTATTACCACTCAGCACTGGAGTGTAATTGAAAGTAATCAAGAGCGGGGGAGGAATAAACATAACTGGTCATAAGCACTGGAGGGGAATGGGAAGCAAGTATAAAATTCTAGTTATGGAAAAGACTATGTTTATGGAACAATTATATGGGAATCTTGATAACATATGATTCACTCTAGTTATGTAGAAATATCAGTCATTATATCTAATCATCTTTAATCCCCAAAGGTATGGGGAATAAAGTTCACCAGGAATTTTCCGGTCTGGCTGCTGTAATTCTTAACTCATATGTGAGAAGTGGAGGTAACCAACTCTCCATAAATAGTTACAATTATTCTAAAGTTATATTAATTTCAATGTGTTTAAGAAATTCTTTCACAGAAGTGAATAAAATATTATATATTTACCTGAATGCGGTGTGCATTTTTTTTCCAATACATAGTGGTTTAATTTGAGGCTTTCTGCCGGAAAGCTGGAGGTAAGTTTGGGCGCACAGTGGCACCACCAGTAAAGCCGCTGGCTCACAGCTCTAGAGACCCAGGTTCAAGCCCCACCTTAGGTGGCATCCATTCTCCCAGTGATGGTGTGAGTTTCTCTGTGTATTCCAGTTTCTTCCCATATACCAACTATGTGTGTTCCTAAGTAATTGGCCACTTGTAAATTGCTCCTAGTGTATGGGTGAGTGAGTGAATCTGGTGATGTTGATGAGAATATGGGAGGAAATGGGATTAAAGTAGGATTAGGGTATATGAGTGGTGATGGATGGAAGGTGAAGTCCTGGTGGCCTATTTCTGTGCTGTATTTCTCTGAGTCTATCATCTGAAAATGAGGGAAGAGGCAAAAAAAGTGGAGGAATAATGTGATGGGGAGAAGAATATAGGTGAATGTGAAGGAAGGCAACAGATTCTGCAGACACTGGAAATCAAGATTAACACACATAAAGTCCTGGAGGAACTCAGCAGGTCAAGATACATCTATGGAGAGGAATAAAGAGTTGATATTTCAGGGTGAGATGCTATATCAGAACACTTCAAGTGAAGGAGTTAGGGTAGGTGGATCTAGAGGTTGAAATCTACATTAAAGAAAGAGGGAAGGTAGAGGGAATAAGAGGGGAAAGTTGGAGAGTTCAGAGAAGGGCATGAAGGGAGGGAAAGAATGTGGCGTGAGTAGGGAGGACCAGGAAATACCAAGAAAAGTGTATGAGAAGGTAAATGATTAGTGAGAATATGAGGCAGAAAATGCGAGAATGTTCTGCATCCCTGAACAATTTTCCTCTGGCTCTGCCCTTTGCCACATGCAACAACGGGAAAGGAGCAAGCGGGGTATCCCTGGCACAAATTTTCACTCATTTCTTTATCCATTTTATGAGACAGAATAAAACCAGACAATTGAAGCTTATGAATTGCTGTTTGTAAACATGCACATCTTTGAAAGCTGTCAAAATTAAGCACGGACCCATCTCTTTTTGCTTTATTATAGCAAGGTTGTGAACTTGAGAAAAATAAGAATTTGCTTTTTCACAAATCACATATTTTCATTTAATTGAATCATGAAAACTTAATAATCAATTCTGTTTCATTTAAAATAGTCATAAATTTATTTTTCAGTACAGTGCTTGAGGGACCGTGAGGTGAAGAAAGGAAAGGCACCAGAGAGATACAGCTTTCAGTCAAGAGTCCTTAAACTAAATGAACAGAGATGGTTCAACGGACTGCTTGAAAGAGAATAGTTACATCTACTCCTGAAACTTCTACATTTATTACTAGCCTTTAACAGAAAAGCATCAGATAGTTTGACAATTGCATTGGTTTTGATTTATAGAACGCTTTGCATTTTAATAAATTATAACGTTTATACAAAGTTTAATCTTGCGCAAAATTAGTCTGTTGAGTTATGTAATTAAAAATGGTTGCTGTTTACTAGAAGGTGCAATTGAAATGGTTCCAGTGTTGGAATAAATTTCCTTCATTTTATTTGATGTCTTGGAAAGTTGCCTACCATAAAGTTAACTGATAAATGCAAATAAAAGTAAATGAAAGAGCTGTTACTCACAGACTGGATAAACAATAAAATCAGTAACAAATGGTTAGACATAAAAAAGGAAACAATCTTGAGAATCCATGTCTTGGTAGAGTTAGAAATCAGTGAAAGGGAGAAATACTGGTTAACTGAATTTTATTGTACTTTGAGGTAATAGTTGTTGTAATGAATGTGAAAATAGTCAAAGAAAACAAAGTCACCAAAAAATATACAAATCATTTGAAATTGCACCAGGTGAGTACATAGGAAATTATGATGTTATGAAGATTAAATTATAATCATTGTTGTACATTTAATATTTGAGTAATCTTGTGTGTATGTATATGTTAATTGTACAGTGTATGTCATCACACTACCACGTGATATATGCGCACTTTGCTTAAAGCAAACGCTAAGTTACACCTTCATTCTTGGACTCCCTGTATCTTCCTTGAATTAGTTTAATGTTTTGAGCTCACAAAAAATAACAATCATAATGTTACTGTTAAATGAATAAAGGTTTTTGAATTGTGCTTTTTGCATACATTAGAGGAAGGGACAGCTGGCCTTGTGAAAACATATGAAAGCCAAAAATGTTAGTGCAAAAAATATCAGGAAGGAATATGAGATTTTATTAGGAAAAACTAGCTGCTATTACTTCCCAGCATGTAGTTAAGATTGGACCTAAAATGGCATTTTCCATATACATTTAAAAATATATCAATAGGATCAAACTAGATTAACAAAGGAATCACATATTATGGCATGCCTGAGCTGAACAAGGAGGGAGCAGTGCCAAATGAATGTGTCAAAAGCATTTAAGATGTCAAGAGAATCAGCATGAGTTTCAACATTTTGATTTAAACCATTGGCCCCATGCTAATAGAGAAACAGTTTGAGATCAAGGGTAGAGTAACCTGGGAAGAAGCCAAACTCTTGATTGAAGATTAAGGATGTGGAAAAACAGTTTTAAACCATTTCTAGCCACCATAGATCATATTGTGTTGTTAACAAAGGAAAGACTGATCAGACCAGTAATTGATGGATTATGTTTTTTTTTCCAAGTGTTTATAAATGGCCTAAACTAAGCCATGGGTAGAAGAGATGTAGAGCAACTCAAACATGTCAGTGAACACCAGTCTGCTCAATAATAGCCTGAGATATGGAGTTAATTCCTTGAGACCATGAGGTGTCATTTATAAAGTGTAACATCTGGGTTTCAACCCCTTTGTTATTATAGCAGAAGGAATAACCACTTCTATATGTTCATATTGGGAGTATATCAGTGTGGTACTTGGATTTCATCTTGGCTTCAGGAAGTCAAGTTAAAATAAAAGGTCTGCACTACATATTAATTATTCATGGAGGTTTTGTCACTGTCTTTTAAATCAGTGATTGGTTGGATTGGTAAATTGTCAGTGGAGCCAAAAACTGAAAGTAGTTGCTGCTTTCCAAATAAAAACAGTGCATTATTCCTTTTGCAAATTTTTTATTCTTCTCTCTTAACAATGTTTAGCCTTTTGCTGGTTTATATTATATTGAACACAGTCACCCATTATTTCAGCCATTCATCCCACTATTTGTACGTGAGTATTGGTGGGAAGTGCGTACTCTTTAACAATGGGATATTCAAAGATTGTAGCTGAAATCAACGGAATCTTAATCCACTGTGCACTAGTTATAGGAAACCACAATGGATTTCTTCCCGAAATACCTTCCTTACAATGCAGAAGCACGAATGCAAGTATCATGGTACTTAAACCAAACCTAGGTGCCATAACATAGACCATTTCCCGATTTTGTGATCTAGTCACTCACAGAGCCACTCAGTGAGGGAATCCAATTTTACCCTTTAAAGCTGACTGCATTTCCTTTTTCCTAATCCTTCATTTCAGGAATTCAGAACAGCTGGAGATTAATGTGTTATTAATAACAAAGGTGTCAATATTCTGTAACTACTGAAAGTGTTCTTCCTGCTCACTGCATCCAGTTCCATAGAATGCATGAATTATGAAATTTAACTTTGCTGTGTCATTTGTATCTACAGGAAAAGTAGTGGTTATATATCAGGTGTTTCATTATGCAACTTGAGTCAATATTATAACATTAAAGCTAGTGATAATGTGCAGTTTTAAAACAATTAAGCTTAAAATAAGAGTACGTGAATGGCCAACTGTTGGTTTTAAATCCATTAATAGTTAATATTAATTAGTTTGTGATCTGCTTACTTTAGTTTTTCTATCCATAGTAATAAAGTTGTTGCTAACTCAACTAACAATACTGAAGATAATTTACTGATATTTTCTACATTCTCTTGTACATATGAGCTGATTCCTTTAAAAAATCTTGTAGAGTTAGAAATTGTGTAGAGTGTAGACAGTCTGTGTTCAAAATAATTAATTAGGGAAGTTAAATCTAAAATTAAACATTAACAAGGTGATTGAAATGAAAACATTAAGTTAGCTGTAAAGAAAAGATTTGTTATGAGAAAATTTGGAAAAGTAAAAGTAAGACATGTTCTTGTACATATGTAGAGCAATCAGATAATTAATAAAACACAAGAGCTCTGAGTGAAAGAGAAGAAAATGAAGTCAGAGTGTACAAAAGAATTTAATAATCTGAAGATTATTTTTCCTACAATGATCATTTCAGGAGAACAACATTGTTCTGAAGTAGGCGACTAATGTGAGAAAAAGCTGTATGAGTTAATAGCAGCCCAAAATTAAATAATCATTACAACAGTGAGATTTATGAATATTCATAAAATGCTTGTGGCTGAAATAATAAAATATATTAAGGTTAAAATAAGAATACTTTGGCAGAAATTGTAGGAAGCACAATGAATATAAGGGTGATACCCAAAGACTGGAAAGTAACTAATGTGCTTCCAATTTTTAAAAAAGGTCAGGAGCATGATCCTGGGAATTAAGGGCCTGTTAGCTTGACATCTACAGTGGGAAAATTATTGGAGTCTATTATAAGGGAAGCAATTGAAGTCCAACTAGTAAGAGTAAAAGCAATAAAGGTAATAAATCCAAGCCATTGTGGGTTTGTGAAAGGCAGGTCATGCCTAACAAATCTAATAGATATTTGGAAAATTTAACAGAGCTGCAGACAGATATGGTGCCTTTATATCCTGACTTTTAGTAAGCGGTTAATAAAGCCCTCAAAAGAGACATCGGACCAAAATGAAAATGTATGGTATTGCAAAAGAAGTTAATTAATTTGGTAGAAAATACAAATCTGAGAGTATAAATAAGTGGTAATAGTTTTCGTTGGGCACTTGTGACTAGTAGAATATCCCAAAGGTAGAACAAATATAACATCTGTGGTCAGTGCTAATGTCAGTTATGTTACAAAGCTGAATATGTCAAGGAGTGCAATACTGTTCAAAGATAATGGATTGAGAGCCAGAAATCTGTCCAAGCAATGCAAATTATTTTAAATATTGAAAAGATAAAACAAGTAGTAACACATCTAAAAATACCAGTATGTCCACTATTTCTTTCTGGGAGCTGTGGTGTCAACGGTGTAGTTGGGGAGTAAACAGGCAAAATTTAATGGGATAGATGTTGAGTCTTGTACCTTCAAAACAAAATTAATTGAAGGAAAAACAAAGGATCCAAGAATACGAGTCAAACTTTGTTTTTTACTTCAACCGAGCCTGTTGGCCAGCACAGCCCTCTGAATCCATTCCAAAGGGACCTTATCAATTTTCTCAGACTCCTGGCAAAGTAGCAGATACTTACTTTAAGTATCACATGGTAGCATCATCACACATGCAATTCACATATTTTGTACATATAACCATAATGAATTACCTAAACAACAAAGAATGCTTAATCAAACAATATATTTACAATATTACTCAAATATTACTAATATATTAAATACACAATGATGGAGTGGAGAGAAAGTTTTTTTTTGGAGACCAAGACGAAGGTTTCATCCTCCTCCTAGCCCAAGACACAAAGTTGTGAAGACTCCCACTTCTTGGATTCAGAACTTGTTACTTTGTTTAAGCTGCCAAGATTCATGTGACACAGAAAACCCAGGTGCTAGGAGCATAACGACAATAATATTTAAAGTAAGACTGGAAGCTGCATCGTCGTGTTTCATACCAACATGTTTCTTGCAAGAAGATGCATCCTGCTTCCATTAAAACTTGAATTGGATGTATTCCAGATTGCTTTGTATTTTAACCTCATATATGACCCACTTAGAGGAGTGAACCTCAAGTCACAGAAAGTTCACAATCAAAGAATTCAGCAAGATGGGTATTATAATTACAAGTAATACCAAAGGTTAATAGCAATACAAATTATACTTTATAAATTATACTAAGCAATTTAATTCAAGAATTAACTTGGAGAAAGAAATTTAATAGCCAGGGAAGGCTAAACTTAGAGCTGAGAATCTCTGAAATGGGCACACAGGAATGGAAGCCATCAAGAACTTGGGAAATAATTAAAAACACATTGAAAGTGATATATTTTGGGAGAGGAAGTGGAGTAAGCATGGATGATGAGTCCCGGAGAATGATGCCAAGACTTCTGAACTCTCCTTAACCTATGGTCAAGTGGAAGAAGAGGCAGGGCAGATACACCCAAGAAAAACGTCAGTAGAGTAGAGGCAGTAGGCTGGGAAATGGACTGGTGAAAATCCAAAGATACAAGCAGTAGAACAAGAAACAAATGAGGAGGTTGATGCTTTAAGTGACGTAGAACCAAACAACGGTTTTAATCCCAGTTTGTTGGAAGCTGAGTTGGGAGTGGCTGCCGAGTAGGAAATTATTGGCAACGCTAGATAAAGAAAAGATGTTGGTAGCAGAACATGGGATAAGGCTTCAAGAAGATGAAGGAGGCAGGAGAAAAATGGTGGTGCACCATGGGATCTTGCAAAAATAAACGATCATACCAGTGATATTGATGCAACCCTGCATGTTTAATAGGAAGGGAAAGAGAGCAGTGACTTCAGGACTAAGGCAGCAGCATTACTGGCAGGGATCAAAGAGCATAGATTTGCTAATGTTTTGCTTAACAGAAATAAATCTGGCTTATAGGAAGCAGAAGTCAAAGTCTGATGACCACCTGGGATCTGTATAGATGTGTGGGCTATTACCTTTCCTATGGAGGGGTTAAGTAGGAAGGAGGAAAAGATATTGATAGTATGAAGGGACATAAGATGGAAGGTTGTTCATGCAGTAAGCGTAAGCTCCTGCATAGAATTGTTCAATGAATGAGCAGCCTCTGTGTTGTTTCTGTGAGGAAGCAAAGGCTTGGTGTGGCAGAATTGAGAATGAAAAGCAGTAACTGGAGCAGTGATATTGATATGATGGTCTCTGGAGCATGGAAATGGAGTACACCAATAGGAGGATGCTTTAGGGTTGTTGTGTAACCATAAGATATAGGAGAAGAATTAGGCCATTCAGCCCTTTAGTGCTGAAACAAAGACTGCTTTGACTAGGCCTGTTGGAGACAAAATCAGGATGCAAGGATAACTTATTGAATTTCCAAGAGTGAAGCAAAATCACACTAAAAGGTTGTTATCACACTTCATTCATGTCAGAGAAATTGTACAGAAAGTGCTGGAATTTCTAGGGCAAATAATTCAAAAAGGAAAATGGTAGTTAGCTTAGATGAGATGCCACAAGATCAAAGGGTGGATCTGAGATGCATCTTATAAATCCTACTGCAGTCATTTCAGTTTGGGCAGTGCCATGTGTTGGAATATTAAATAAAGCAAGTAAGTGGCAGTGATTAACTAAAAAAGAACCACTATTTATGACAGTGGTCTAGAATATCACTAGCTTCATCCACTAAGTGTTTGTAGCAAGTGTAGCAAGAACAACAGACTTGGAGTTAATGCAGATTACCTTTTAAAGATAAAAGAACTACAAATTTCCTAATATCTGATAAGGATTGTCCCATTGTTTGTGGTGGTGTCATTCTAGAAGACTTGATAAAATCTCACCATACCCTAGTCTGTCCCTGATAGCTCGACAAATTATCAGAAATCTCTCATTTTTTTTTGTCGCACCTGGATCTGGGTTTGGCTAGCTAGATCCTGGTTGGTATACCAAATATCTTTATACATTTGTTTTAAATGCTTACATGACATGTTACTTTCTACATAATAGTTATTGATCAAAGTACTAGTTGGATTATTTTCAAGCTTATATCTGCTTCGCTGTCTCACCCAACGGCTGCACTAACCAAGTTTTAGCTTCACACTTTTTTCTGGGCTTTGCCTTCACAACTGTTCTTATGGTGGTTGGACCTTAAGTGCCAATGAAGCCTTAAACCATCCCAGTGAAAACTTAAAATTGAATGCATGGTATAAGATGCATGCAGTCATCTCATCTTAGTGCCATTGAGCTCTGACCTTTGACTCATTGGAGCCAAAATTGGAGCGAGATGTCCGATATCCAGCATCTGATCTTCAGCTCATTAGGCCATAAGATATAGGAGCAGAATTAAGCTATTTGGCCCATTGAGGTTGCTCCACCATTTCATCATGGCTGATGCATTTCCTTCTCACCCCCAATCTCCTGCCTTCTCCGCATAATCCTTCATGTCCTGACTAATCAAGAATTTATCAAACACTGCCTTAAATATACCCAATAACATTGCCTCCACATCTGTCGGTGGCAACAAATTCCACAGATTCATCGCTCTCTGGTTAAAAAACTTCCTCCTCATTCTTGTTCTAAATGGGCGTCCCTCTGTCCTGAGGATTTGCCTTCATGTCCTAGACTACCGCATTATTACCACTTCCTCTCCATGTCACAGAATTGAGGCCTTTGAATATCTGATAGGTTTCAACGAGGTCGCTCCTAATTCTTCTGTATTCCACTGAATTACAAGCTCAGAATTATCAACTGGTCCTCAAATGGTAACCCTTTCATTTCTGAAATCATTCTTGTGAACCTCCTCTGAACCCTCTTCAATGTCAGCACGTTCTTTCTTTGATAAAGAGTCCAAAACTGCTCACAATACTCCAAGTGAAGCCTGACCAGTGACTTATAAAGCCTCAGTATTACATCATTGCTCTTATATTCTAGTCTTCTTGAAATGAATGCTAACATTGCACTTGCCTTGCCCACCACCAACTCAACCTGCAAATTAACCTTTAGGGAATACTGCACAAGGGCTCCCAACTCCCTTTGCAGCTTGGATTTTAGAATTTTCTTT
Organism: Mobula birostris; assembly: GCF_030028105.1. NCBI lineage: Eukaryota > Metazoa > Chordata > Chondrichthyes > Myliobatiformes > Myliobatidae > Mobula > Mobula birostris. The sequence continues at coordinate 46,702,387 of NC_092390.1, read as the reverse complement.
CTATTTAGAAAATAGTCTAACTCATACTAACTCATGTCTGACTTGTACTTGGCAATGCATAGACGTTAGGGGTCAGCTGACCTTCGAATCAGAGCCTGTTCATATCCCATACTAAACCACCAGCATGAATTAAGCACATTTTGGTTAATTTGCCATTTAGAAAAAAAAATATCCTTTTCCTCCACTATGCTTACCACAAAATTATTTCCTACTGTTTCTGTCTGACTTAACAGCTTTCACTTTGCTAGATGCCACTGTCTGACTCTTGGCACTTGTCAATGCTCTCTGCTCCTTTCTGGATGTTATTTCTCCACCCTGCTGATACACATTTGAAGCTTCTTTTTGCTCCCTATAGCTGCACCTGTTCCTCTGTATCCATTAGCTCATACAATTACAGAAAGTCTGCTGCAATATAGATATTCAAATTGAGGATAAGAAGCAGCAATTTCTTTGTAACAGAACATGGCCCATGAGATATGATTTAGTTCCTTTGGTCCAAGTCCACAGCTAAAGTTTCACATATTATTATCAATTTAAATAAAATTCCCTTAATTGAATCCTCTTTCATGCTTTCTTTGCTCAAGTGTTCTGACTTTAGCCTAACTATTTGCTTATTTCATTAAAGGTCACATCTTGATTAAACAAGCAGCAGTCTAAATTCCTCACTAATATGACAGCAGCACCTGATGTAAGGATGGGTTAAAACAAAGTGAAATAGTATGTCAAATTATTTCATTGCATCTTACTCAATTTAGTCCAAATATGAGAAATAAAAGATTTGTTCTAACAAGGCTGATATAATGCCAATGAAATATGAAGGGTTTTAGTTGTATGGAATAAAGAGTAGAAAAGGAGTTAGTCCTGAGTTACCAAAAGTGCAAAATACAATGTATGATTTTTACACCCCACCCCCTTAGTTTCCCTTTCTTGCTTTCTTGATCCATTCACAACATGTTCTATTCCACAGCCAAGCTGGCACCCTGCTTCCAAGCCTTTGCCAATATAACTTTCAAGTGCAGTGAACAGGCTGAGAAACCCCCTGTCTTATTCACCCTCCATCCCTGTGGATAACCACTTCACATCTCTTGCCGTGTCCGACTGATGGCTTGGATGAGATCAGTAACTTACCTGGAGGGGAATCAAATTCCATGCACTTCACAACACATATTACAGCGCTGTATCATCATGTGCTGTATAATTGGAGTAACACTGTGTATTTGCGAGCAGGGTTATGAAGCATAGAATTTCAAACAAACAGATCATCTACAAATGGGGAACAGTTACGAAGATTGTAAATTTTCATATCTTCAGAAGGGAAACTTTTATATCCAGGATTAGATTGGAGCAACTATAACAATGGAATCTCAATGCAAAAAAAGGCAAAAATTTAACTTTTATCTTGAAATCCATTTATTTGAAGTTTATCAGTCTGTGGGGTCTAAATGTAAATATATCCATGTTCATTATGACTCTATTGTGACTTGATTTGGATCAAGCTTACAACAATTTGGTATTACTGAATCTAAAGTATTATTTATTCATAGGCAACTTAAAAATTAGATTAGGGCAGAGAGCTTTAAGAAGTCTCAGCTGATGTTGATATTATTTAGTATTTCGTTGTTTGGAGAAATTATTACAGTCCTTGCAGGTAATATGTAGTATGGCATCAGATCTTGGTTGAAAAAATTGAAACAAAAAATTGTTCTAATAGTTATAAAGCAATAATCTTCTAGCCAAATACTGATCCTTTCATTGGTCATTTACTATAGCAACCACTTATGTAGAGATCCAAGCAAATACAATACAGAGGAATTGGCGGTAAGCCAATCAATTGACGACCTTTGCCCTGCAGAATTAGTTTTTAATCAGAGGTTCAAAGTGTTCAAAAAACCTATTCATTTCTTGAAGAAAACATGCATTCTCATCTTTAAAATTTGCCCCGTCTTCACCCTAAGCTAAGCACTGCAGAACAAATAATGGTGTCAGCCCTGTTTCACCAGGATAACCTCAATCATAGGACCTGAGCAACTGAGTGTGAAGGGATCGGTCAAAAGCCAATGTAAGGAATGATCCAATTGGCATGGCCAAACCATCATTTAAGTTCAGTAAGCAGTTTATCATCATGTCAGGGAAAGAACAGTTTTGGTGAATTCTAGTAAGCATTCATTTCACCTTAAATAATTGCTTTCAAAATTTTTACTGTAAAAAATGGCATCAGTTGGCAACTATAAGTTGTAAGTAGGTGTCATTCCAATGATGGATATCTGTGAAGCCTGGTATGTTATAAGTATGCCTTCACATTCACAGCAGCTCTCCTATGTGACACATTACCTAACACCTTTTAAAAATCTATTCTCATAAAAATTACTAATCATCTCAATAGTGAATGAAAACTTGTAAAAGCAATTAAAAACAAATTCAGTTGGAAAAAATAATAGAAGTCAGAGACAAAGGAGAAGAAAGGGGGGAATGATATCATAACATCAGTTCTTTGCCGTTATTATTAATCAGGTTGCCTGTACTGGAGGCACAATATTAAAATCTGCTGATGACACAAAAATGAATGTGGTTAATCATGAGGAGAAGTGCAAATAATTTCAGAGGATATACAGAAAAAAACTCTTTGGGCACACACAGGGCTTTGCTGATTTTTTGATTAGCAGATTTTCTGGACTACTGGATGTTATTCTACAACTTTCTAATATGTATTTCACTATCAATTCCGCAGACATTACAACAGTATAATAAATTTTCCAGAGAACCCAGTGAGTTTAAAGGGAGCACAAGACAAAGGGATTTGGTGAGTCTAAAGGGAGTGTGAGAACCAGAACCCCAGTGTATTAAAAGGAGATCACCACCAGGGGGATTCCAGTGTGCTAAAAGGAATGTGGGAGCCACAGCCCTAGTACGTCATAGGGATTATGGAATCAGGGCACTGGTATGTTACACTGAATATGTGAAGTAACACCTGGTAAACCTGAACCCAAATCATCATGATTTCCAAACAATCAGATAGCAGGTTAGCAGAGTTTTACTAAGATTAATGGATTGGAAAGATAAATAATGATTAAAACTTAATAAGAGAAAATCTGAGGTGAAGTAATTGAGAAGGGAGAATAATAACAGGGAGCAAAATGCAAAATAATGCAGATCCTGGAAATGTGAAAAAAATTATCAGTGAATATTGGAAATGCTCAGAAGGTCAGGAGCATTCATAGAGAGAGGAACAGGAAGATGTTGCCTGACTAGCTGATTATTTCTATCATCCTTTATTTTTGTCAAGGTTGACATATACAGTATTTGAAAAACAAAACTTCTGAAAACAGGATCTGAAAGGCAAGAGTTTGCTGGATTAACCATTAAACATAGGCAAAGTGTGTATTACATGTGAGATTTTAGCCTCAATCAATTGTCACAAAAGAGTGTAAGAGGATAATTCTAACCCCTTACAATAATGGCAGGATGCGGTCAGAATGCTAGACCAAATGATGGTTTCCTTGCTATTGGAAAGTGGCTGAGAACAGTGAGAGTGTGCATAACTTATGAAGCAGGACAGGAATGGTCATTCAGATCCCCAGGGCTGTTCCACCATTCAGTAATATCATGGCCTCAGCACTTTGCAGCACTCTCCCTATTCCCCTTGATTCCTTTGTAGTTCAAATGTCTGCCAGTCTCTGCCTTGAATATATTCAATAACTGACTTCATGGCTCTGCAGGATGGAATTTATGATGAACAGAAAATAAATTCCTCCTCACATCCATCTTAAATGAAAAACCACACATTCTTAAACTAAGCCTTTAATTTCCTCACAGCATCTCAGCATCCATCTTGTCAATCTCCTTCAGGCGTTGCAATAAGATCATCTCTCATTCTTCCAAACACAATGGGTACAGGACCAATATGCTTAAACTCACTTCAAATTCACTTCATCCCAGGAATCAACTTATGAATCCTCTCTGCACTGCCTCCCACACAAGTATAACATTTCTTACATAGGGGAATCAAAACTGTTCATAATTCTTCAAGTAACATCATATCCACATCTTGTTGCATTTGACCTTACTTTTACAGTCCATACCTCTAGTAATGAAAGCCAATATTCCATTAGACTTTGCTTTTGCTTGGCATAGCTGTAAGTCAGCACTTCATGTTTTATGTATCAGGATACTCAGATTCCTGCACTCCATGGATACTTTATTAAGTACACCTGTACATTTGCTCATTAATGCAAATATCTAATCAGCTGATCATGTGGCAGCAAATCAATGCATAAAAACATGCAGATGTGGTCAAGAAGTTCAGTTGTTGTTCAGACCAAACATAAGAATGGAAAAGAAATGTGATCTATGTAACTTTGACTGTGGAATGATTGTTGGTAACAGACAGGGTGGTTTGAGTATCTCAGAAACTGCTGATCTTCTGGGGTTTTCGTGCACAACAGCCTCTAGAATTTACAGAGAATGGTGCAAAAAAAAACCAGAAGGAAAAACAGTGAGCTGCTGTTCTGTGGCAAAAATGCTTTAGTAATGAGCGAAGTCAGACTGGTTCAAGGATGTAGGATGGCGCCATTAACTCAAATAGCAACATGTTATAGCAGCAGTGTGGAGAACGGATCACTGAGCATGCATCACATCAAATCTTGCAGTTGATGGGCTTCAGCAGCAAAAAACAATGAACTCAATGGCCACTTTATTAGATACTTTGAACTTTGTATCTTGTCTCACTTCATTTCCTTTCCATGGATGATACTAAGATTCATTATCTTGAAGAGACTGGTAGAAACTAGGGCTGTTTGCACTTAAATTGAAATGGTTGCGTTACTTTGTGTTCAATATTAACAATAATTTTGATTAAGTCACATGTAAAAATCTTTAAACACAAGAGATTCTGCACCTACTGGATATCCAGATTAACACACACATAATGCTGGAGGAACTCAGAAGGTCAGGCAGCATCTAAACAGGTGACATTTCTGGCTAAGACCCTTTATCAGGACTGCAAAGGAAGGGTGAGAGGCCAGAAAAAGAAAGTGGGGGAGGGGAAGGAGTATAAACTAGAAGGTGATAGGAGGAGCCAGGTGGATGAGGGAGGGGGAATGAAGTAAGAGGGAGGGTGATTGGTGGAAACGGTAAAGGGCTGGAGAAAAAGGAGCCTGATAGGAGAGGTGAGTGGACCATGGGAGGAAGGGAAGACGGATGGGCACCAGGGGAGGTGATGGACAGGTGAGGAGACAAGGTAAGAGTGGAGACAGAATGGGGAATTGAAGAAGAGGGAAGAGTGACAGGGAAATACAATCGTAAGCTGGAGAAATTGATGCTCATGTCTAGACTTGGAGGCTACCCAGATGGAATAAGAGGTATTGCTCCACCAACCTGAGAGTGACTTCATCACGGCAGTAGCAGAGACGATGGATTGACATGTCAGAATGGGAATGGGGATTGGAATTAAAATAGGTGGCCATCAGGAAGTCTTGCTTTTTGCAGATGGAGCAAAGGTGCTTGACAAAGCAATGCACCAATCTACATTGGATTTCACTGATGCAGAAGAGGCCATATCGGAAACACAGGATACAGTAGATGACCCCAACAGATTCGCAAGTGAAGTGCTGTCTCATCTAGAAGGACTGTTTGGGGCCCTGAATGGAGGTGAGGGAGGAGGTGAGTGGGCAGGTATAGTACTTCTTCCGTTTGTAGGGATAAATACCAGGAGGGAGATTAGTGTGGAGGGTGAAATGGACATGGGTATCACGGAGGGAGCAATCCCAGCAGAAAGCAGAGAGTTGTTGGGGGAGCTGGATAAAGATGTGTTTGGTAGTACTGTCCTGTTAAAGATGACAGAAGTTGCAGAGAACCTAGGAAGTGCTGGGTGCGAAGGCTCGTGGGGCGGTAGGTGAAGAAAGGAGGAACTCATCCCTGTTAAAACAGTGAGAAGATGGGGTGAGCCGGATGTCTGGGAAATGGAGGGGATTTGGGTGAGAGCAGCATCATTGTTGGAGGAAAGGAAACCCCATCCTTTGAAGAAGGAGGACATCTCCGATGTCCTGGAAAGGAAAGCCTCATCCTGGGAACACGTATGGTGGAGATGAAGGCTGAGAAAAGGATATGGCATTTTTGTGAGAGACAGGCAGGAAAGCTTTCCATCCTTTGCTGAATGAACAACTGCATGCATTGCAGGAGAAGGAAGGAAAACAAAACCCTTTCTTTTCCCCCTCCCCCCACACCAGTGCCTTTGATGGAGTCTTCAGTCAAAACTTCTGTATTTCCCGCCCTTCTGCTTTTACTCTGTCCTCTGCCCCATCCTTAGACACAACAGGGATAGAGTTCCCCTTATCCTCACCTATCACCCAACCAGCCAAGGTATCCGTCATATCATTCTTTTCAATTTCCACCAGCTACAATGCGATCCCACTGCCAGCTACATCTTCCCCTCCCCATTCACTTTTGCATTCTGCAGGATCACTCTCTCATTTGACTCCCTTGTCCATTTATCCGTCCCTAAGCACCTACTCCTGTAATACGAGATGTAACACCTGTCCCTACTCCTTCTCATTCAGGACCCTAAACAGCCCTTCCTGGTGAGGCAGACATTCACATGCAAATCCTCTGGCCTTAGTGCTCTCAATATGGCCTCCTTTACAGTGGCAAGACCAAACTGGGTAACTGCTTCACCGACCACCATGGCCATGACCATCTGGAGCTCCCAGTTGCTAGCCATTTTAATTCTTCTCCCCATTCCCACAGTGGTATGTCGATCCTCGATATCCTTCGGTGCCAGGGTAAGGCTAAATATAAACTAGAGGAACAGCACCTCATATTCCACCAACTTAGAGTAAACTGCTCTCCCTCTGTACCTTTTCTCTCTCCTATTAATCAATCCAGTTCACCCTAACACCCATCACCATTTTTACCACTTCTCTACCCAGTTCCCAAGCACTTCTATCAATGGTTCCCCTCTCCCACTCTTTCCATCTGCCCTCCCCACCTCTCTCAATTGATTCCACATTCCACCTCACTCTCCTATCAACTCTTTGTTTTCTCCACTTGTCTCCACACAGCTTCTGTCACTGTTTCCACTCTCCTCTTCTCCATTTGCCCAACATTCCTTCCCTCCCCTGCATTCACCAGCTTCTACTCCACCCCTTCCCTCTGCCTTTTTATACCAGCTATCGTGCCTCTATTTATTTTTATTTATTTGGATACAGCACGGAATAGGCCCTTCCAGCCCTTTTAAGCTGCTCTGCCTGGCAACTGTCGGCAACTTTGAATCATGGACAATTTACAATGACCAGTTAACCTACTGGCAGGTCTTTGAACTGTGGGAGGAAACTAAACGACCCAGAAAAAAACCACACATTCTTCAGGGAGGATGGACAGAGACTGCTTACGGAGGACACTGGTATTGAACTCTGAACTCCAAAGCCTGGAGCTGTAGTAGCGTCATGCTGACCATTACACCACTGTGGTGCACTAATCTTTTGTTCAAGTTGAAGGGTCTTGACACAAAACCTCAACTGTCAATTTCTTTCCATTGACACTACCTGACCTGCTGAATTCCACCAACATCTTTGTTTCGTCTGCTTACAGCTTCTGCAGTCTCTTGTATCTCGAGAACAATTCTTTTTTCTGTTTAGCTAAACTAGAAGCCATGGTGTTAAATTGAATTTTAAAATGGAAATGAATAGTTTTTAAAATTAAGGATCAGCTTTATTGGTCACATGTACAGTGAAATATCGAAACATACAGTGATCTTGCACAAATCAAATCAGCTAGGATTATACCAGAGCAGATTGCAAGTGTTGCCACAATTTCATTGCCAAAATAGCACGCCCACAACTCACCAATCCTAATCCGTACATCTTCGGACTGTGTATTTTGCAGTATACCGTATATAGAATTAGTTGTCAAGGTGACTGTTGCTTTAAGGGCTGGGTTACACAGATAACTGCTGGCTGGTTTGCAACATGGTTTCCAGATCTTCAGTCTCTGAGGGGTCTGGTTACTCTTTTGAACTCTGTGTGAATTTGTACAGCAACTCAACTAGCATTCAAACAAAGAACCCCAGTCACTTCCACTGCAATGGAAATGTGATACTATGCAAAGTCCAGACTGCAGAAAGTGAAACTGAGTGGGTCTGAGAATATTGGAAGGCAATGCAAGTTGAGAGGGCTGGCCTTATGTAACAGATTAAGAAACAGGATGTGCAGTGGAGTTTGCATTAAAAAAAGGTCTTCCAAGTGCAGGCAGGATGCATTAGAAAGCTATGATGAGTGTGACAAGGGGCAGGAAGTGCTCAGTACTTGAAGCAATTTTATCCATGCCAAAAATATTAAAGAGAGAGCAAAGGAAACAAAAGCATTAACAAGTTAACTCAAAAGCATTAAAAGTTTATATACAGTAGTCCAAACAGATAGGGGTAACAATGTATACTACTGAACTCAGCAGCATCCTGCAGGCTAGACCATTTCATAAAGTTGTTGAGAATTACAGAAATCTGTATTCAGAAATCTTACACACAGCGCCAAAATCTTTGGAAGGCAATTTGTTACCATATTGTCAAATTAGAGAATTTATTGTGATACAGTAATTTTGGGACTCTGCTAGACTGCAGTGAGGATTATTTTTCTGAGCAGGCTCACAGATAAGCTCATTCAGACTGTGTTTCACTTACGTGGAAGCTCACCTTTGATAAGGTATGCAATATTGCATCCAAGAACCCAGGGAGTTCCATTCAGTGCAGAAAGCAGATGTGCATGTTGATGGATCTGCAAACATCAGCAGCGTCTTCTTCTTTGGGACCAAGGTGCATAGTAGTGATTAATGGAGAATTCTGTCATAGTTGTTAGGGAAACCACATGACACAGTTTGGTCCATTTAGAATACCTTATTGTTTTGGCCGTAATGAACTGGAGCATCCTCTGCATAATAAATACAAAGAGATTAGGCAGAACACTCCATACAATATACTGCAGAATAGTGTCCACAACATGTTTGAGAAGTCTTGCCTCTTGTGATGATTGAGGAACTCAATGGATTTTTGAATATTGAATTTGAATGTAAAAAGGGCGCAGAAACAGCACTGAAACAGAAATGGAGCACTGATGTCAAAGATCAACTCCTCATTGTTGGCCACCAGCAATGAATCCATTTAATGTAATACGGGATACCAAATAACACATATCCTATATCTACTAATTAAACTACTCAGTATACTTAGCTATAGAAATATAATTTCAACGTATTTTTGACAGGGCATTGAAGATCAAGGTACCAAGCAATCATGATAGCACAGGAAACACAAAGGATTTTCAATAGCCTATTTTCAATCAGTCACCCAGACTACAGTGTGGCAGTAACATCGATGTTGACTGAAGAACTATGGCTGAACTTCCTGTCAATAATAAAGAATTAGAGATGAACCCAGTGAGAAAACAGTAGTCTGTGAACTTTTTATTGGCATGATAGATAAAACAAGAGGAGAAACCGTTGGTAAACTTTAAGCAACAGAACCTAGAGAGGCAAGGGTTCAAAAAACTTGAAGCCTTTCAACCTTGAATGTGTTATCAAGTTTTGTTGCCCTCAACAACGTGCCTTCTCCTATGGTGAATTTATTTATTTAGGGATACAGCACAGTAACAGGCTCGTCTTGCTCAATGACCACTGCGCTGCCCGATTAGACCCACGTGGCCAATTAAACTAATAACCAGTAGATCTTTGGAATGTGGAGGAAACTGGAGCAACCAGAGGAAACACACACACTCATGGGGAGAATGTGCAAAGTCCTTACAGACCATGCCAGAAGTGAACCCAGTCACAGGTGCTGCAATAATGAGGTACACATTGGCACCATACTGCCCTACCCAAGGACTTTGCATCTGAAAGTGTGGTCAAAACATGTAAATATGAAGTATCTGGGCGAGGACTTGAGTCGCTAATATATCATAGACTACAATCTAAGTGCTAGTAAATAGGATTAGTGTTGATAGACAATCGGCATTGACATGGTCAGGAGTAAGCCCTGTTAGAGTGCTCTATCACTCTATTGTCATTGTCCTTAACAGAAATAGAAAACTTCAGCATGGTCATTGCAGAATTTGTGGAGCAAGGTTGGAACAAAGGCAGCCTTAGAAATTGGACAAGTTCACAATTGTTGACATCCTTCTTCCAAGGCAGTTCCTTAGGGGCAAGGATGACTTATTTCCACAGTTCTGTGGGTTCTAGGATGGCCATTGATACTATTATGGGACTTGCAGACTTAGAGGCACCTATCAAGGTAGATGGGTAGCTAGTTAGGGAGGATATACTCACTCGCTATATAGGTGAGGCAATAAAACCCTGGGGAAGATGACGTGCATCATTTTTCAGGATGGTAGGAAATTCATACTCCATTGATTGTGGCAGACTGCAGAGAGAGAACGATCAGCTAAAGATTGGATAATTTAAGCTGTGCTTCTGAAAGTTCCTAATTAACGGACTTCAGTCTCTCTTAAATGTTCTTTTTCTATTTTAAGTCGTCATGGGCCAGTGATTTCCATGGGCTGATGGGATGAGGCACTTCTTTAGTTTCTCTGTCTGAGAACATCCTTGAATTGTTTCTTCTGTTCAAATGGTAGCTTCTTGCAGCGACGGAGTTCGTAACCAGAGTACCCACTTCAGTGTCCTGGTGTTGGAAATGCAGACAAGGTGGCTTGCTTGTTGGAGTTGACTGAGTGTAAATAGGACCTCTCTGCTGAAGATGTTGACTTTGGAAAGGACGTTTATCTGCTGGTGGAAATGGAGTGTTTTGTGGATATAACATTGGTAGTACCTCTGCAGTGCTTTGAATTGCCTAGATACAATACCTAGATTCATGCCTCAGAAATGAGCTCTGGTGCTGTCCGTGTTCTTGGTTTATGCCAATGATATGGTCCAGGAATGAGATTCAAGGCAGCAAATGATGCAAGAATACCTGAGCCTGATTCAGAAAGACAGTGGTGTTAAGGACCAGTTCAAGATCAAATGTGGTATACACAGCACACTTTAGCAGATCCACAATGGAGAGAAATGGGGAGAAAAAAAGACTAAAAGGGTCAAAATAAATATGATGGGAGAACATAGAGTGATATGAAACATTTCTACTGCACTAGAGAATGTACTTGCTCTACTTTCACAGTGCTGCAGGCTTTTGATGTGAGAAGCAGCCTCAGGTAGGAGGCTAACCTTTGACTGTGAATCTGACCCCCCAAATTTACCCAGTGTTGAAAGCACTTCTTGCTTTATTAAGGATGCTGAATAAATGAATCACATTAAGTAATGCCACCTAACTGGTTCTCACATCCAGAGAGACGACCTTTTTCTCCAAATCTAAGGATGTCACTACATATACACAGACCGCTACGTGGGATGTGTTGAAAAGCTAGAGTACCCAGAATGAAGTATTTATTCATTCTGTGGTGAGTTTAGTTTTCTATCTATGAGGAAAACAGTACAATTTCTTGACATTTGGTATGTATCAGCAGTGGGGTAAACAATGTCTTTATAAAACTAAAGTGATGAGACTCAAATGTCTCTTTTTTTAGTTAAGAATTTTTAACTGTTTGGACTCTTTACCGGTCAGAATCAGAATCAGACTTAATATCACTGACATATGTCATGAAATTTGTTAACTTTACTGCAGCGGTGCAATGAAATACGTGATAAATAAATGTAGAGAAAAAACTGAGTTACATTAAGTATATATATGTCTATTAAATAGTTAAATTAAAATAAGTAATGCAAATAACGGAAATTAAAAAAAAAATTAGTGAGGTAATATTCATGAGTTCAATGTCCATTTCGAAATTGGATGGCAGAGGAAAAGAAGCTGTTCCTGAATTTCTGAGTGTGTGCCTTTAGGCTTCTGTACCTCCTTCCCAATGGTAACAGTGTGAAGAAGTGTGACTGTTCAACCGTTTATGTACAGATAACATGGCCATATTTCCCACAATGTTCTTCCTTTATAGATCAACAGAATAGATTTAAAATTGTTTCCCACCCTCCCCAACAACTCCTGGGCATTGATCAAGCATTGATGATTCACCAGCAGTCATGGAATCATCTGGTTCTCACTCTGAACTCGGCATGTTGACATTTATCAAGTCAATTCCAGCTGCTAAACTGGAAACATTGCATTAATACCCCAGAACTAAACCATGTGCACGATGTATCTTCTTTGATCAGGAGTGGCAGAACTGGAGTTTGATTTGACTGTTTTACACAAGTTGATTCACACAGCATTCGCACCATTACTGGCAAATGCAAGCTGTGAAAATCTTAGCAGAACAAGGGCATCACTTGGTGGTGCAAGAGCATTTGGCACCAGTCAATATTTCCTTTAAGTGGCTGGCAAGTAGGCAGATTAAGAGTGAGATGATCAAGGCTCTCTGCTTAGAAACAGGCAAAATATAGCCTTCCTAACGAGGCAAGTGATCAGTGATTTAAGTGCAGTTGTACAATTATTAGCTAAGACCCCTGCTTAATCATGTCATAATGCTTAGACGCCAGCTGACAAATTACATGGTACTGTTACCATTTGTAGTGCTGTCAGAGCACCTAATAATGATTTAAAGATACAATTCACTTTCTAGGTATCTATTTTAGAAATAAATATGTATATAATCTATAATACTAGAAAAACTAGAAATGCTGAAAATACTCAGTAAGTCAGGCAGCATCTGTATAGAGAAGTTAACATTTCAAGTTAAGATGAACAAAGTAGAAAAACAAAGGACAAGTGATTAAAATTTTAATGATGCAAGTTATTTGGATGTTTCAGGTGCTAAATTGGTTCCAGTAAGGAAAGAATTCCTAAACTGGATTTCACGGATCCCTCGGTTAATGATAAGGCTCCATGGCTTAAAAAAAGTTGAGGTCCCTGCAGTAAGGAAAGCAAATCATGCACGCAATTGCTTCAATGTTTGCTGGATTTGAATAGAGTGTTGGCCCATGTAATGAACCATTTGTACATGGAGTTAGTCGGCCATGGCTTCAATCAGCGTGAAAACGTAACTTGATGTCAATGCTTCTAAACAAAAAGAATGGTAACAGTACCACACAATGTGTCAATGAGTGTCTAAGCATTGCCATATAATTAAGCAGGGGTCTTTGCTATTAATTGTACAACTGCACTTAATGTACTGATCACCTACCTCTTAGAAAAGCTATATTTTGCCTGTTTTTAAGCAGAGAGTCATATCCATTTCATTCCCAACCTGCTTACTTGCCAGCCTCTTTAAGAAAATATTGACTGGTGCCAACTGCTCTTGCACCCCAAGTACATCCTGTCAATAAAACATAGTTGAACCTAATGTGGCTGATTATCTCCTCATCAGTCAATTCTCAATATTCAGCAAAGTGATGTTGTTCATGGAGCCATCAAAAAGCTCCTACTCCTGGGTAACCTATCACCAATGCCCAGTTTATATTTTGTCAGGATCACATGGCTCTATGTTAGTCCAAACATGGGCAACAGAGTTGAATTTAGGAGAGAAGATGAGAGCAGCCGCCTTTGGAATCAAGGCAGCATTTGACCGAACATAGCAGCGACTAAACCCCTGTAAAATGGAAGTCCATTGGAATTAAGAAGAAATATTGGAATGGTTAGAATTGAACCCCAGACGAAGGAAAGATGTCGGCGATTATGGAACTCAATCATCCCAGCCCCAGGACTCCTCTGTAGGAGTTCCTCAGGGCACAGTCATGGTGTCAAACAATTTCAATTGACCTTCCATCATAAGGTCAAAGGTGTGGATACCTGCTGATGATGGTAAAGTGCATTTCTACCCCAGTTCCTCAGAAAATGAATATACCTTGCTCATGAGCAACAAGACCCAAACAATATTCAATCATGTGGCACTTTTGTGCAACAGAGTGTTGGCAATAAATTATTTCTGAGAAGAGAGAGTTTAAACTGCTCTTAAAATTCAATAGAAATTCTATTATCTCTTAACTCTATTAATAAAATCTTGAAGGTGAGCATTAACCAGAAATTAACTATACTAGCAGCTTAAGTAATGTGGCAAAAAAGCAGAACAGAGACTGGGTATTTTACAGTGAGTTACTCACCTTCTGCCTGCCCAAACCTTCAGTCACAAGCCAGATGAGTGATGGATCATGCTCAATTTGCCTGGATGTTTGCCACCCCAGCATCAACCAGGCCAGAACAGTTTGCTTGACTGGCACCAATCAATGACCATAATCCACCACCACCAGTGTGTCGTGGCTGCACTATCTACAATATGCGCCCTCCCCCAGTAGCTTGCATAGATCCACACACTCAAAATGCTGGAGGAAGTCGACAAGTTGGGCAGCATCTGTGGAGGGGAATAAACAGTCGGCGTTTTGGGCTGAAGCCTTTCGTCGTAACTTATGTTTAAGTTATTAAATTATGTTGTTCATCTTCCAAACCCACAACCTTTATGGCCAACAAGGGCGATAGGAACAAAGCTATCTTCAGGAGGTTTTGTGCATCCCACACACAATCCAGACTTGGAAATATGTCTCCATTTCTTCACTGGCAGTGGAACCTCCATCTAACAGCAGTATGGGAGTACACCCATCAGAAGGACTGAAGCAATTCAAGATGGCAGCTTACCATTGCCTTCTGAAAGACAATTAAGAATAAATAATTGGATAATGAATGCTGACTTTGCCAGCAATATTCCATCCCTTAAGTGAATAAAAAAATAAAGGAAATGTGAGAAAGAAAATTATGTTCTGGCATGACTTCACCTTCAACATTTTCTACCCTAGTGCTGACTACAAACTCAATGGTGCCAGAAAGGTTAGCCTGACGCTATGTCAGCTCATAGTGTTCTGGCGTTCGGAGTTCAATTCTGGTGCCATTCTGTTAGGAGTCTCTATACTTTCTCCACATGGAATGGGTGAGAATTCCCTGGTTGCTCTGGTTTCTTCACACTGTCCAAAGACGTGTGGGTTAATTGGTCTCTGTGAATTACCTGGTGATTAGTTTAAGGTAAGGCAGGGTTGTGGAAATGTAGGTGAGGCAAAGCTCAAAGGGCGCCGTATCATTAAATAAATAAAGGCTATTCTAAAGACAGTGAACACGATTTCTTCCATGAAGATGCTATAGCCATCACAAACTTGAGAAAATCACCAGATGCTGGAAATCCAGAGCAATACACACGTATGTGTTGCTATAGCCATGCCTGTCCACCTTCCAATAGGCGAGGATGTCTCTGGTTGTGTCCTGAAGGAGAGGCAGAGTTGTATCAAAAATTGCCATGTGTTGCTTGTGACATTCAGAGTTGAGTAGCTTACAATGTATGCAGGCCATGAAATATGGAACGGGTGTTTGCATCAGCTGTAAGCATTTGAGATTATGGCAGACCATTTGTAGCTTTACATGAGAACTGCTAGTAATTGTTGGTAGGTTAGTGTGATGAATTGAGGAAATGATATACTTAGCATTCACTGACATTGATCATGTTTGAGAGATCAGCCCTGCATCCAGGTTTCAATGATTTTTCTGAGTTGACTAGCAAGGTTGTCATCTACCACCACCTTTATAGGGTGAGTCTAGAGACCCCCCTAGTTCCCTGCAGAAAGAAAGCTACCCCCTCTGCATGTCCATTACCAAGGTTGCCTGTGTAATGTTAGAAAACCATTGACCCTGATCAGCCTTTGGTGCTGAGCCATTTCTAGGCCAGCTTCAGTTCCGGGTGACATGCAGGCCCTACTGTAGATACAAGGCACCCTGGCTTAAGACTCTGGCTTCACTTTGTGCAAGCAGGCTTTAAGTGGTGTTCACTGCTCATAAAATCAGGCCCCCTGCAGAGGAGGTTAGCCAATGACTTTGTCAGATGGGACTGAAATCACCTGATTTAACCTCCATGTTGTTAGTGATTGTGCTCAGAAGTAGCATGATAGATTAATACCACTATCTGACTTGGACCTGGTCAGAATCCACCCCTCTTGACTCAAGGAACATTACTGACTGTATACTTCAAGCTCCATCAATTCCAACACAGAGACTCCAAGAATGGAAAAACTGACCTCAGTTGTAATAATGTGATTACTTCACAATTACTAAGTATTTAATTTTAGACATTTTAAAATTAATTGATATTTGGGCTTGTTAAAGTGCATTTATAGAAAAGTTTGGTTATACTTCTTTGCTATTCACTTGATGGGAATCTGAAAATGTAATTTTATAGCAAATGGCAGAGAAGCAGATTTTTATTCAAGCAGTGCCTTTCATATTTCTGTCAGAATGTCTCATAATTAGGTACTTCTGAAAGGTACAGTAGTTATTAATGCAATGTCGAAAACTCTGGCAGCCAATTTGACCACAGGAGCCTCCCATAAGCAGTAATGCAATACACTTTTAGGACTGTTGAGAGATTATAAATATTTGCCAAGACAACAGGATTAATTTTTCTGCCTTCCTCCAAAATCATGCTAGAGAATACCCTGTGTCATCCTCAAAGAGGAGTTGGAGTTCTATGTGTTGCTGTTCACCCGAAGAATGGCTCCTCGAGCTACAGTGTTACACCTCAGTATTGCACTGGGACATCATGACTTTGAAGCACAAGAAATTGGAGCAGGAGCCGACCATCTGACCTGTTGATCCTGCTCTGCCATTTAATAAGCTCCTGCCTAATCTGGCTGTGGATTCAGCTCCACCTTCTTTCCCCATGACTCTTAATTATCCTGCTATGCAAAATTCTGTCCAAATGTTTTAAAAGTATTTAATGATGTAGCTGCTACTGTTTCCCTGAGCAACAAATTCCATAGGTTCTGTACTCTCTGGAAAAAGCTGTCTCTCCTCATCTTTGTCCTAAATCTATTCCCCTGAATGTCGAGGCTATGGCCCCTAGTTCTGGTCTCATTTCCCAGTGTTAACAACTTTCTTGCCTCTATTTTATTTATCGCTTTCATAATTTTATATGAAAAGGATTTTTTTCTTCCATTCTTCTAAATTCCATGAGTATGATCCCAGGCAACTCAATCTCTCCTCACTGGCTATCCTCCTCATCGTTGGAATCAACTTGGTGAGTCTACTCTGCATTACCTCCAAAGTCAGTATGTCTTCTTCTCAAGTGAGGAGACCAGATTTGCATGGTGTGGCCTCACCTTCACACGCAAGCACTTCCAAGTCCCCCTGCGTAACAACATGCTACCATCTTTCTCCATTTAAATACGAATCTGATGTGCTATTCTTCCTTCTCCAGTGGATGACTTTGTATTTGCTAGCATTGTACTCCATCTATCCAACATGTAGCCATTCATTTAGATTATCTACTGTATATCTCTCTGGAGTTGCTCTGTATCCTCTTCACAATCTGCATTTCAGTACAATTGAGTATCATCAGCAAATTTAGATACTTTACATTCGGTCCTCTCTTCCAAATCATTCATGTATATTGTGAACAGTGTGGATCCAGCACTGATCCCTGTGGCCCTCTACTCACCACTGGCCACCAACCAGAGAAACACCTGTTTATCCCAACTCTTTGCATTCTTTTGGCTATCTAATCCTCTATTTATGCTAATGCATTACTCCACCCAACCCCCAACTCCATGCAATCTCCGTGCAGTCTTTTAGGTGGCACTTTATCAAATGCCTTCTGGAATTCCAAAAATATGCAGCATCCACCTGTTCCTCTCTATCTACTGGGTACATTATATCCTTGGAGAACTCTAGTATATAATGAGTGCAGTGGATAGAGGGGAACAGGTGGATATTGTTTATCTGGATATCCCTTGGACTTCCTGCTCAAGTCTCTGGCATGAGCTTTCTGACCCAGAGAGGAGCGATTTGCCAAACAGGCTATAACTGTTAAATTGTACCAATGGAGACTAAATCAGAAATATATTTTGTCTGGCTTGTTAAAGTTATGTATTGTTTAATTTCTTTCTAATTTATGGGGTTTTGGGGATAGCTGATATAAGTGTTGTAACATATATAAAAGTTAGGTATAGTTTCATTTCTGTATTCACATGAAGATTTTAGTTCTCCAGTTTAGCTGTCTCTAGAAAAGCAGCATCATATACAAATTTAGATCCAATACAACTCACACCAACACTTATACTAGCTAAAGATTTGAAACATCTAATGTGTGGCTAACCAATGTCTTGTTCAACTCTAAATTGACATCACACACAAAATGCTGGAGGAACTTGGCAGGCCAGGCAGCATCTGTGGGAAAGAGTAAACAGTTGACGTTTCGGGCTGAGACCTTTCATCAGGATGTCCAGCATCTGCAGATTTTCTTGTGTTTGTGTTGTCTAACTTGGCATCCCAACTCTTGTTTCTAGTGCCTCACCCGACATGACCATGAGACCATAAGATATAGGAGCAGAATTAGGCCATCTGGCCCATCAAGTCTGCTCCGCCATTCAATCACGGTTAATCCTTTTTTCTCTCCTCCTCAACCCCAGTTCCTGGCCTTCTCCCTGTAACCTTTGATGCCATGTCCAATCAAGAACCTATTAATCTCTACCTTAAATACAGCCAATGACCTGGCCTCCACAGCTGCAGGTGGCAACAAATTCCACAAATTCACCACCCTTTGGCTAAAGATATTTCTCCACATCTCTGTTTTGAATGGGCACCCCTCTATCCTGAGGCTCTGCCCTCTTGTCCTAGACTCTCCCACCATGGGAAACATCTTTTCCACATCTACTCTGTCTAGGCCTTTCAACATTCGAAAGATTTCAATGAGATCCCCCCTCATCCTTCTGAATTCCAGCGAGTAGAGACCCAGAGCCATCAAACGTTCCTCATATGATAACCCTTTCGTTCCTGGTATCATCCTTGTGAACCTCTTCTGGACCGTCTACAATGCCAGCACATCCTTTCTAAGATGAGGGGCCAAAAACTGTTCACAATACTCAAGGTGTGGCCTCACCAGTGCCTTATAAAGCCTCAGCATCACATCCTTGCTCTTGTATTCTACAAAGCAAGACCATATGCTTTTTTCACCACCCTGTCCACCTGTTGCATTTCCCCCAGACTCTTTGTCACAGTTCTCTTTATTGCCTTATGAACTATGTCAGGCTACATCTACCATTCTTTATTGTGAATCTCTACACTGTATCCTTTATCAAAGGAGCACAAAGCATAAATTATTAAGAAGCTTTAAAGGAGATTATTTATGCCTTGCATTCTTCTGATGGTCATAAACTTTTTGAGTGTTATTTTCCAAGTTTACAATTTTATTTCACCATTTAAAAAATCTATAATAAACATTTGCTCATAATATAGTGTGTTATATCACATGGAGAATTCTAGGCAACTTCATGTGCTAAAAACAAAAGCCTGGTTAAATAGAATTCAGTTGATTTGGCAGACCGCACGACCCAACTTACATCGGTGGTGTGCAAGTGGAACAGGTCAAAAGCTTTAAGTTCCTCGGGGTCAATATCACAAATGACTTGACTTGGTCCAACCAAGCAGAGCTCAATGCCAAGAAGGCCCACCAGTGCCTTTACTTCTTGAGAAAACTAAAGAAATTTGGCCTGTCCCCTAAAACCCTCACTAATTTTTATAGATGCACCGTAGAAAGCATTCTTCTAGGGTGCATCACAACCTGGTATGGAAGTTGTCCTGTCCAAGACCGAAAGAAGCTGCAGAAGATCGTGAACACGGCGCCGCACATCAGACAAACCAATCTTCCATCCCATGGACTCACTTTACACTGCATGCTGTCGGAGCAATGCTGCCAGGATAATCAAGGACATGACCCACCAAGCCAACAGACTTTCCATCCCTCTTCCCTCCGGGAGAAGGTTCAGGAGCTTGAAGACTCGTATGGCCAGATTTGGGAACAGCTTCTTTCCAACTGTGATAAGACTGCTGAACGGATCCTGACCCAGATCTGGGCCGTACCCTCCAAATATCCGGACCTGCCTCTCAGTTTTTTTTGCACTACCTTACTTCCCATTTTTCTATTTTCTATTTATGATTTATAATTTAAATTTTTAATATTTACTATTTTTAACTATTTTTAATATCTTTAATATTTAATATTTTTAATCCAGGGAGTGTGAAGTGCAGAACCAAATATCGCTGTGATGATTGTACGTTCTAGTACCAATTGTTTGGCGACAATAAAGTATAAAGTAAAGACTCAACACAGGACAGGGTTTATTAATGCTAATCATTTTCACTGTAGTAACAGAAATAGATCTATTTGCTGTCACGAATGTAGAACTCAAATGGATATTTGTTTTAACCAAGCATTGTTTACAATGCAGTTTACTCCCTCCAACAATTCCCTCTCGCCCTGTATAATGTAATCTCCAGGACTCAGGTCAGAGAACATCGCCACCTCCTGTCCATTGCCAGTATTAGTACACAGAGCAAGTCATGCCACAACTACAAGCATTTTGGTTTAGTATTCAGGACAATAAAAGTGATGAAAGTACATTTATAGTCACATTGGTGTCGCAATATTCAACCTAATAACAGTGCTGCAATTGTCCTGAGACCACTCTATGCACAAGGAAGATTCTAACTGTAAGGAGGATTTATTTGACATGATAATAACATTGTATTCGATAATGCACATAATCTTTGACCAAAAATCTGACATCATATTTAATCTTGCACTAGATGAGTGTTATTCAATGCCATTAGCAAATATTCTAGCTCAGTTCAAAGAGGTTTATACTTCAGATTTGAATTGTCAAGGGGAGGGATCATTCAATTTACCTTTCGTCATAGGCTGTTGTTATTATAATCAAAATAATGAATTTCAATAATTATTTAAACCTGTGAAGGCAGATATCAATATAAAAATTCACCACCATATTAAAAACTCAGCACAGTATTCAATGAAATGAGGAAAAGATATTTTAAAGTCTTAGACTTTAGACACAACACCAAACTCAAAGTTCAAAGTTCAAAGTAAATGTGTATGTCACCCTATATAACCCTGAGATTCATTTTCTTGCAGGCATTCACATTAGAACAGAGAAATACAGTAGGGTCAATGAAAATCTATGCACAAAGACTGACAAAGCCAATGTGCAAAAGAAGAGAAACTATGCAAATTCAAAAAAAGTCAAGTATAAATAATAAATAAATAAATAATATGAAGTTCATGAGTTGTAAAGTCCTTGAAAGAGTCCATAGGTTGTGGAATCATCTCCGTGTCGAGGTGAGTGAAGTTTTTGCTAGCCCTGCTTTATGGTTTGGAGGCCTGGATGAACATCATCAATAAGAGAAAGTCTGCAGAAGCTGAAAATGAAACAACACACACAAAATTCAGGAGGAGCTCACCAGGTCAGGCCTGATGAAGGGCCTCGACCTGAAACATTGACTGTTTACTCTTTTCCAAAGATGCTGCCTGGCCTGCTGAGTTCCTCCAGCATTTTGTGTGTGTTGCAAACATCCCCAATTTTATCGTAACAAATGCACCAAAATCCACTGGCAGGACCAATGAGCTGGACGCAGTGTCTTTCCCAAGGCTAATACTCCCAGTATCAAGACTCTGATCTCATTTAACCCCTGCAATATCATTCCCAGTATCAAGACTCTGGTCTCATTTAACCCCTGCAATATCACCTTTATGCCTAACACCAGACATCCAAAACAAATATATTACTCCGAGCTCTGAGTATTTTAAAAATTTGAGATCTTTTGAAACAATTCAAGGACGTCCTCACAATCTCTGAAAGAAATGTAGCAGCAGCAGCATGTTTTGGGAAATACTATGCCGGAATCAGTGAAAATGGAAAAGGATAATTAGGGAATCCACAGGGAAATGATAGCAGCATGAGGAGATCACATGCAGTGAAAGGAGAACACAACTTCCCCAAAAATCTACCCAAGTAAGTACCATCAGACCCACCCCTGGTGGAATCTACATTCCTGCATAGAACTCTTCAGCCATCACAAAACCCAAAAAACTGGAATGAAAGCAAGTTATCCTCAACTGCGTGGAACTACTTAAATCTTTGACTAAATATTGAACATCACGTTTAACCCTGCACTAGATGAGTGCCCATTAGTAACTGAATCAGAATCAGAATCGGGGTAAATATCACTGACAGATCTCATGAAATTTGTTGTTTTGGAGCAGCTACAGAGTGCAATACATAAAATGCATTATAAATTACAATAATAAATATAAATTAAAAAAATTAAATGAATAGTGCAAAAAGAGAGTGTTCCTAAAACGTTTAGTGTGTGTGCTCCCGTGCCTCTTCCCTCGTGGTAGTAATGAGAAGTGGGCATGTTCTTGGTGGAGGGGGTCCTTAATGATGGATGCTGCCACTTTGAGACATCGCCTTTTAAGGGTGTCCTTGATAATAGGAAGGCTATTGCCCATGATAGAGCAGGCTGAGTTTACAAACCTCTGAAGTTTTATTTTCCTTTCCTGTGCAGTGGACCGTCCATACCAGTGGGTTATGCAACCAGTGAGAATGCTCTCCTTTGCAGAACTTTGCTGGTGACATACCAAATTTCCTCAGACTCCTGATGGAAAATAGCCAATGGCACGCCTTCTTTGTAATTGCATTATTATGTTGGCCCAGTGTAGATCTTCAAAGGTATTGACACCCAACTTGAAACTGCTAACTCTTTCCACCTTGCTGGTGACTGGTGCGCATCCCCTTGACTTCCCATTCCTGAAGTTCACAATCAATTCCTTGGTTTTATTGATGCTCAGTATAAGGTTGTTGTTGTGACACCAGCCAACCAGCCGATCTATTGTTCTAATTCATTCCAAGTGTCAAGATCTACTGATATTGAAACTTCTTGGTCAAATATTTGCCCTTTGAAATGAGTCAGTTATCACAATCTGAACAATAAATAATTAAAAATATATCTATCATTATAAAACATACCTGTAATTGAAATTGGACTTTCAAAATTGGTATTTTGGTGGTCCTCTGACACCACCATAATTGTTGTGGAGGTCGAAAAATAAACTGCTCTGGATAGTCTAAGTTGACAGCCCTGGGATTCCATTTAATCCTTGGTTATATTTCAATATAATGAATACACAAGTGTTCAGTGTTAAGAAGTCCTTTGTGTTTTTAAGTGCCTCCAGTAGCCTAAGCGTTAAATTTGTAAACTATAAGAGAAAAGAGATTCTGCCAGAAATGCTACACATTAGTGTCACAAACAGTTTATCCCACAGTAGTGATACTTAATGCAGTTATCAATAGAAGTAGAAAATGCCTGGTGTAAGAACAATTAGAGTAGTCTGCAGTGACACATATTATAGACATCTGAGTCATGCAAATAAAGTACTTGTAAATCGAGATGCTCTACATGTAGAAAATCCTACATCACTGATAGTTTGGACTGGACAAAGCTTGACTGAGGGAATTCACACCTTATCGTGCTTTTCCCCTCTTTCAATTCACAGGAGGGCTGTGACAGCCTGAGGGCGCATCCGTCAAAAAGCCAAAGCTTACATTTAAATGTCAAGCCTACTGCAAACCTCTTTACACAGTCATATTTGTTCGTCATTCAAAATTAAGACTTCATTCAGATTAACTGTGCCTGGGTTGCATTTCCCTATTTATTTAAATCAAAGAGCATCACTTTGGGAACCAAAACAACTGCGTTTTTTTCTTCTTGTGTTTTCAATTAAAGGGGCCGTGTAATCATTTAACAAAAATTGTGTCAGGTAGAGATTTGATACGGCCAAAATTGAGACTCATTCAGGAGTATCTGATATGAGACAGACAATGGAGTCCAGCACTGTGTTTGCAAAAATCATCCCTGCTTCCCTTGAACCATGTTTACAGCAATCAACTGCTTGTCTGCCATATTTTCTTGAAAAATGACACAGACCTTTAACAGTGTTAAAATAAAAATTTACTGTTTTTCAGAGGATATAGTAAATCATATTGCATGTCATTAGGAGATGGCAGGTAAAAGTGAGCTAAATTTAAGAGCTTACCTAAGAAAAGGTGTAATTTCTGATGCTGTTTTACACACATGCTTAATACTTCATTCTATTTGTGAAAATTTTTTCCTGTAAAGTTGAAATCATTATTATTTAGAAAGAATAGAAAGGAAAATAAAGATCCGCTGCATTTTTTAAAAACTTGCTATATACATTGAATTAAAACAAAACAATTGTAAGAGTGTAATGTTGCTTTGGTGCTAGAACATCAATCCTCAAAGGATTGATTAATTCTCAACAGGGTAATTTGGTTAAGTACTAATAACATAATGCATAAAGCAGGTGATTTTAGTTTGTCATATCTGTCAAGCTACAGTTGCAGGGAAATCAGTGAAGAAAATTTGTATGAGAGCAGAATATTGCAGTTGAGGAGATCAGGAATATCACACAGTGTAGTGCAATGCTCTACCTTGATTGACAGCTACTTTTTCACATTAATGCCCAGGCGTAATGCACAGTTTGTTAAGTTCAGAACTTTGGTATAGTCTAAAGCAGACATGGAAGGAGAGGAAATACAATTTGCAAGTCTATTGAATGTGTCTGGAGTCTTGAAAAATCAAACCACAAACTGCAGGTAACAGAGATTTGAAGCAAAAACAGAAATTGTGGTAAATACTCAGTGGATCAGGTAGCTTCAGTAGAAAGAGAAGCAGAGTGAAAGCTTCAGGTTAATAACTATTCATTTCCAGCATGGCAGTTATGGAGAAATCTGGAGACTTGGTGAGATGTAGTGTAGTTTAATTTAAAGCTACCTTCACTGTTGTAATGATTACAATTCCTAGCCTGTTTTATGAAACTTAAGCCATAAGTCAGCCACATTGCAGCCAAGGCTGTAGTCACCTAATTGTCAGGAAATTTATTTCACATTGATGTCTATGGAACTAGATGCTGGAGCCATTCCAACCCAAATTAATCTGAATAAAGTTGATCTATGGTAAATATCAGCACTGTTTATTTCCTTACAGTATTAATTTGTCAACTCATTTCCTGCCCAGTGCTGATACCACAAAGACAAAACATTGAATTATTCCGTTCCTGAATGCAGTTTAAAGACTGTTTAGATCTTACACCGTCTGTTTAAAGCTGAACTAAACAGGCAGTATTGTGTCGAATTACCCTGCATTATCTTTGACGCTAAGTTTTTCAGCAATGACTTTCGATCAAAAATGGCAAAATATGCGTTTTTGACTTTGTAGCTACATAAAATATGAGAAGCAATGGTATCACACAGACTTCCAATACCTGCCAACAAGTAGAATTAGAGAAATATAACAAATTATTTGAATGTAGGAAATTAAATTACATGTGCATTGTTTTATCATCCCTTCAATTCCTAATGGCAAAAAAAATTTGCATTATGCATTTATTTTGGTTAAAAGTAGTCACCTAGGTCTGAATTGTTAACATGGTTCCATGTTATATTTTACTGAAAATGACTTTGATTGTCATTCTGACTAAATAACTGATAATAATGAAGTAAAAATGTTCAATATTTTACATCTATAGCTTATGCACTCCTTACTGCAAATTCCCTTGTTTCTCCTGTAATATTTGAAGAGGACATATCTGAATGTTTAAAGAGGGGGATAGATGAAATAGTGTGGGCTAAGGATACATGGAGACTCCAGAGGGAAATAGGAATCCCACAAACACACGAGAGTGAATGATGAATTCCTGCAGGTATGGAGTTTCCTCGCAGCAGGACGTAGGGGAATTTTCAGCATTACTTTCCTCACAACTGCCATTCACTAATTGCTTTAGCTTTCCTCCATTTTGTCCCTAACATGAAAACGTTAATGCAAACTGGCCTGATTAATTACACTAATTCAGGCACCTATAGAAATCTCCATTATAGTGCTACTGACATACAGTTATAGTAGCTAAAAGGTGCAAAACTTAAGCAAAAGG
Organism: Mobula birostris; assembly: GCF_030028105.1. Classification (NCBI taxonomy): domain Eukaryota; kingdom Metazoa; phylum Chordata; class Chondrichthyes; order Myliobatiformes; family Myliobatidae; genus Mobula; species Mobula birostris. Next base: position 46,676,576 of record NC_092390.1, on the reverse strand, counting down.
TGGGGTGTAAGCTGCTCCATCATTTAACGTTCATAAGTTTCTTCCCAGTGTGGGATAATAAAGTACTCAGAGCATGTTGAAAATATCTTATGACATTAATTTAAATATGCTACAGCAGTTATGATCCTTGTAACTTTCTTGAGAAATGCCAAACACCCACCTACCATACTAGCTTTCTATTATTCTTCATTTAATTACACAATACAATTTTGTGAACATTACTCAAATTTATTATGTGATTGGGAAAAATGCTAATGTGTCACAATATACAGAAAATTAAGTGCCCTGAGGGTTAATACAGTCAAGAAGTAAAGAAGTGTTTAGGACATGTACACAACATGTGTTTTACAGCTATAATTAAATGAGGTGGACTGGGACTTAATACATATGGACCTAGAATTGGCTAAATTTAGATTAATATGATTTGAAAACTTTCTACCAAATTAGACATTGAAAGGTTAGATTTTGTGAAAGACAATCCACAGGGCAGCTACAGTATTACAATCTACAGCCACTCTTGCAAAACAACAAATCATTTTTTTTTTGTGATGACATCCTTAAAAGAGCAGCTGGCTTTTAAATAGCTAAAACATATAACATTGGAACTAGTTTTGAATAATGGAAAAAGCTGTGAGAGTCTGACCCTTGCCAGAGAAAAAAACATGTTCAAAAAATGGAAGTTTGTCCCTTGGGTAACTGCGTGCATGCCCCCCCCCCATCTTCACCCCAACCCCTTTCACCCTGACACCCCCCACTTTCACTAAATGCTGCCACCCACCACAGTAGCAACTTACTTATCTTCCAAAAAAACAAAAGTCAATATTTATCCAATGTTTGCTCACTATTGTGGGCAAGCTTGTCTGAAAAGAATTTTCACAAATTCAGGAAACACTTAAGAGGTAAAACCAACATCCTGAGACAGGAGACAGGCAAGCCTTTGACACCAGGTTGGTGGAGAAATGTACTGGAGAAACCTTTAGACAGGAAGGCCCCGTTGCTGGGTCAGGACAAGAGGGAGGTTGGAACAAGGCAAAGGAGAGCAGAACTTTCCATGCTCCATCACTACCAATGAGCGTTTTTTTTTTCATGGGAAATTAGTTCTCAAGAGTTTAAATTTGCTGAACTGTACTAAAAACTACACTGAAATCTAACAGTAATTGTGTTACAGTAGAGGCTTGCTAATGGGTTCCCTGTTAATATGAATGTTCATTTAAAGGGAGCATTTGCTCAGGCACCAATTAATTCCCCATACATTCTGCAGTGTTTGTTCAATAGGAATGATTGGATAAAGGAAATGTTTTTCTTGCCACAGGGGTGTTCCTGTTACGAGCTTTATACTGCTCAGGAAATGATTTAGAATCGTTGATAAAATATAATCTGCAAATTATCTCATGTTCTGTAGTTACTTTTCTAATACGACTGCATCCTTCAAAGCGCGGTATAGTTTGAGCTTCATTGTCAAATTATGAAAATAACTAATGGCTAGGTTTTTCCCCAGATTTCATTTAAAAAAACTGTTTTAGATAGTATTAAAAAAACACTTTTTAATGTCTGTTTAGAAAATGACCCTTGGCAAAAATATCACGTTGCAAGTTGGCAGATTGTAATTAAAAAAAAGTGATACAATATTGATACTATAGAGATGACAGTATATTGCAAAGGTTAGTGTTCATTGACATTAGACCAGTTCTGGTAGTTTGCTGCTGGAACTAGATGTAACTACTAATGATTGGAGACAGGAACAATGGGACTAAATTAGAGGCAGGCTGCCATTAATAAAACCGAAAATAAAACTGTTTCTGCACATTTTTAAAAAATGTGCCGTGCTCTCAGAGGTCCTTTCATTTTAACCAAATCAGGGGAAACTTGTCTTCAATGCAGTGAGGCAGATGGAACAATAAATCACGGAAGCCATCGACTGCCTGCAGTGTGCTCACCGCAGCTGTCACTATTTTGTCTCTTTGGTTTTAGCTGACATGGTTTTAGGTCCACTGTGAACCAATCTGGACTTTTTTTTACAGTCATATCCATCAAAATGCGTAGAAACCATCAACCTACTGCAGCGATCGATTCGTTCAGTTATTCTCACGCATAGCCAATGCTGTGCTCTCTAGGTGAGACATGGGAGACGCACCTCATTTTAGCTTTTGCCTGAAGCTACAGCTGTGATTTCAGAGCAATCTTTGCCAGCGTTATTAAAGTTGCATCATGATGAAGATCAGGCAACCCAGATTGCTTGCTTTGTATCCACCCGCACTCACCCTTCCAAGATAAAAACACACAAGCTGCATTAAGAAACTTGCACAAAAAAACAAGGGCATTGTCTTCAAACTTCAGTCTTGCAAAGTAAAGAAGTAGATTTTGTGCATAACCTTAGCTGTCACTATAAAGGTCAGTTCTTGACCATCAGTTACCATTCCTATCCAGTTGGTGGAGCTCTAGTGACAGTAAACTGGAGGCTGCAGCAGCTTGAATATGACATGTACTGTGTGCCAAACCAACACAGGAAAAAAGATATAACTCCCCGAATTAAAAACCTGAATTAAAACCTGCTGTTTCCTTTGCAATAATGTGAAATGTGATTTCAACAACCAAGAAGTCTGCAAAATATAAATGTCACCTGTTTTTAGTGATGTAAATCCCTGAAGTGGATTGTTACACGTTTTATACAGTTTTCTTTCCACCTTGTAACGGAAGTTAAAGTGTGTCCAGTTTCACAGTAACGACCTTTAAAACATATTCTGACTATCACAGCAATTAAACTATGTCACACGAAATGTTTTGTTTCAAGGAAGTTCAAAAACATTTTAGCAGCTTGCATTAATATATCATATCCTGCTCAAAAGCTGAAATAGTTCGACAAGATCAGGGCAAGGTTTTAAGCAAAACTTACACAATAATCTAAGTTGACTGGAGTATTTTGCATGGATTAAACATTGTCATATAAAACAATAAAACATAATTGCAATTCTGTGCGGCAGATGAGTGTGCAGGAGTGTGTAGGTATATTTCTTTAATGGTTACTGTCACTAACAGCAAATTATCTCTACCAACAATAAGTAACCCAGGTGTCATTTTTCTATAAGTGATGAAGTCACAGCTTTGGGAAGTGTTGTACTTTTTGGCAGCAAAAATGTGACACTTCTCCGTGTAAAATCCATGACACATTTCCAAATATCAGTAGTTGCCTGTGCAGCTCAGGGGAGTCTTTCCCTGTGAATGAAATGTAAAGTCACAGACATGCCTTTCTAGTTTCAAAAGTTGCAGGACTGTTGTAATGTGGAGGTTAGTAAAGCAAAAACAAAGGGCAGTGCAATATTTCCTCTCCCCTCCCAGAAAAAAATAATGTAACAGGAAGAAGCAATCCTTTGCGAAAGTCGTTCTTCTTGGGGTCTCAAAGTTCTGCCCCCTGGCAAAACTGAGATAAAATTACCTGCCACTGTTACTTTCAATAGGCAAAGGAAAGCCAGTTTTGCCCACTCTTTCACCTGGAAGATATTTCATCTCTTTTTACAACTCAGCTCAGAGGCCCCTTAATTCCTCTTAAAGATTCTTTTAAGCAGGGGGAAGAAAGTTGAAAGTAAGATATTAACTTTCAGGTTGTGAAAGAGGCCTCAGCTGAGCCTTTAGATGCTGAAGCACCATCTATTCCTAGTGTGAAATCCAATAGTACCTTCGCAGGCAAAGCCAGCTAATTAGTGGCAAACAGATGAGAGCCTATTCATAACAACCTATGGTCCGGATGATGAATGTTGCTATGCATCTTGTAACATTTATAAGGATACCGAGAAGGCAAGCAGGGTGTGATAACATGGCAGGAAGCAGAAGAATGATTCATTCCTTCAGAATCTGCCCCATTGCTCCATGGATCACTGACCTGTCCTAAAGTCCCATAAACTGCTAGTCAAAGATGATATTGTTTGGCCTGCCCATGAAAGTCTCTGAAAGGCTGAAGCGGTATGCAAAGCAAGGTCCAGTTATTGTCTCTTAAACTGCACTCTAACCCGATACTTCCATGAGTGCTTTTATGCCTGTGCCTTTATAAGTCTGATCTTTGTTTTAAAAATAGTGTTATTAAAGAATAATACCAGTACAAGGTCTGAAGGCAATGTCCCTAACCAAACAAAACGGTAATAGATGCGTTATGACAAGAATTCCGTGCATTTACCTCCCAGCTTTAGCTTTCTGCTTTTAATGTGCCTGCTCTGTCATTCTGTCAAAACTTTTATTAGCAATTGCAGATGTCCCTATGCTGTTATAATACATTGGTGTTCAATATGCCCCATTATTGATGTAGTGTAAGGAAATAAAAAAGAAGGAAAATGGCTTTGTTAAATTACATTTTTGAGATGTTTATAAAAAATATGTCATTTCAAAAATGAATGTGGGGGGTTGTTTTTGATTCCTTTTTATGCATATTTCCTGAAGTTGTTTAATTTTGTGATGAATATTAATTTGTTGTCATTGAAGGAAAAAGTTAAATATTTTAAAACGGACTATCATAAGAAAGAGAATGTAATAGAAGTCAGTGTTCCCTCTTGCCATAAAATACCATAATCCCCTTAACAACAGAATGCCTATTTATCAAGTTTCTTTCCAACATAAAGTTTTGTGAGTTTGAAATTACAGTTTTGGCAGCACAACACAGTGCGTGTTAATCTACAGAATTGGCAAACAACAATGTTTTTTAAAGAGTAAAGATTAAAGGATTATAATCTGCAAATTCTGTATTTTGTGATTTTTTTTTTCTGTCCCAGCAATATCTCGTCTGTAATGGAATTACAGTCCTGTTATCTGCGGGTCTTCAGGAGACCAGTTTGGCTTTAAAAACCATCCTTCCCATTTCTTGCCTCGTGCTCCTTCATATGACAGACCTCTGTGTCATATCAGCATGTTTCCCTAACTTGTCCTTATTTCACTGTACTGAGCAGAGGCATTGTTTCAAGCAGGAGGTGACATGTTAATAGCTTAATAGTATAATCTCGCAAATAATAATATGCTGTCACACTGTCTGAGGCAAAATGTTTACAAGAAAAGTGGTAATGTACGATGACAGTAATTTGAATAAAAATGAATTTACTGCTGTTGTCTCATTTGCAGTAAATTTTCACATCTTTCATGCACAACTGGTGCTCCATGACCTCATCTCATTATTGTGTTCTTTGTGGCTGATGAATGCTTTAAAGTGAAAAGCAAACAAATGAAACAGAAACCTCCAGCTTAATAACTGATTTCAGAAGTTCGCACTGTGGTTTAGATGAATCTCAGTTCATTTGTTCAGGAGACAGATGTGGTGTCAATCTGACTGTTTAATTAATACGAGCTCAAAGCACCCATTAAAAATCAGCCACTCTGATATGATTATGTTTTGACAATTTGCAATTTTTTTTATTAAATTTTGTTCCAAAAAAATTAGCCCTCTTGCGCAGTGCTCATAGGAACCAAAAGCCACTGGACTCAATATTTGAGATTCTTTATACTTAGATGAAATAACGCTCCAGCATATAGCGGTAGCATTTTACTTCCTCCTAGATCGATGGTAACCATCAAATGCATGCATTTCATCAAACCATGGCAATTTTTTTTGTAAGGAATATACAAGGCCTCCCTCTTATGCACACATTGTACAAATGTCACTGATATGATCTCCGGAGCGGGGTGACATTGTAACTAATGCATGGATTAAAGCCTCTCTGCTCACAGAGGGTTAAAAGATCAGTAATTACTTTACATCTACTTCATCTTCTGGGAGACTCCTGTTGGCCCAACTTATTCTGGTCCGAAACTGCTTTACAATGAAGTTCTGTGTGATTACCTTCTTTAAAAAGAATTCCAGACCCTGCATTCAACTTTTGTCCTTGCCTTTGTGACTAGACATGAGCTGAGAAGCCCCGCATGAGCTTTTAATGAGAGTTGTATTACTCTATAATAGAGTGCAAGTGAAAATGGCACTAATACATGTCTAAAGCTTTACTATGAGTGTGCATACATCAACACATCCTAATGTACAGAGATTGTGGGTTTGACTTCCACTCAATTACAAAGCAATTTCCATTGCTGTCGTTGACATAAATAGAGTGTTTGCATCTGTACGGGTATCCCTGGTAAGCTGTTGTGGTTGGTGCAACAGTGGTTGTAAAGGAGGAACTTGTGGATTTCTTTTACAGTAGATCACAGACTACTGTGTCCATTGCCTTGATTTTCAAACTGCAAATGGCTAAACTCAATCTACAGCATCCTGGCCCGCTTCTGTACAGATTCTAAATAAGAGCGTCACTATTCCAAATAGAATCTGGTGCTGACCATAACAGACTCAGATCTTCATTACCATTTATACAAATACAATGAGGCATGGAGGCTATAACTAAAATGCAACTTATTTAAGTTTAACTACGCACAAAATGCAGACAAAAGAACTATGTTTGTTCAGGTATATGACCATCAAGTACCAATACTCAAGATTCAAGATTGTCCAGTGTCATTCAGTACACGAGTGTAAAGGAAAATGGAACGATTGTTACTCTGGATCTGATGAAGCATGAAAAACATCATAAGCATAAAAACACAATAAATATAAATATAAAAGCAATCCTATAAAACACAACGTACAAGTAACTGCCGAGTGTGGCTGTACAAACATAAAATTAGCTTTTATATGTATAGACTAAACTGTATGTACATATAGTGACACTAGGTGCAGGAATACAGCAATGTAATAAAGAAGTGAAAATTAAGGAGGAATGGTTATAACACTACAGACTGCACACACTTTGTCATTCTCTTGATATGAAATAGTCTGGGCATTTTTGGGAATACTTAAATATAGATTTGGATCACCTGGTAACTTCTATCTTCTAACTCGGATTATAAACCCATTCCAGAATTTGGCTCACAACCTACTTTAGTGCAGTTTTGAGGAAGCATTGAATAGGCAAAGATGTCCATGTCTGGGCAAGGGAATTGAATTCGGTTGCAAAATGCAGTCATTTGTGCATGTTGCAATTGACATTCAGTTCTGCAATGGAGCTGAATATTGCGAGAAAAATACCACCACCAGTCTCTGATAATTATTTTATTTATTTTACAGTGCAGAACAGGCTCATCTGGTCCTTCAAGCTGTGCCACTTAGCAAGCCACCTATTTATTTCTAGCCTAATCTCAGGACAATTTACAATAACCAGTTAACCACCAACCAGCATGCCTTGGAATGTGGGAGGAAACCAGAGCATCTGGAGGAAACCCATACACACACAGGAAAAATGTACAAACTTCCTTAAAGAGGACGCCAGAATTGAACTCTGAACTCTGACACCCAGAGCTGTAATAGTGTTACACTAACTGCTCTACACTAACTCTTGCACACAATTAGTGCCAGTAAATAAAGCTGCTTTTTCCTCCAATTTTAGATTAAACATTAAGCAGTGATACTGTCTTTTCTTAGCTAGGTTAAATGACCTTATGAAACTATATGAAGTTTCCATAAGATCATAAGATATAGGAGCAGAATTAAGCCATTTGGTCCATTGAGTCTGCTCCACCATTCAATCGTGGCTGATCCTTTTTTTCCTCCAGTGTAACATTCAAAACCTATCCAGGTGTTAACCCTTACAAAGACAGAATAACTATATGCATGCAGGCAGGTGCTTGTGTGAGATTTTACTGCATGCATTGAAGTTGCAGTGTTTGTCTACACAGCAGACCTTTCTCAGGACAGAGGATGTGAAGAAAGAGCCATGTGACTACAAAGCCCGGGAATATGTCTGTGACTTTTTCTACCATTCAGATAACGTTATCTATCTCCATTATGAGTTAACAAGTCCAAAACAGAGTTGTAAAATTGGTTAATGTTAGTTCCGAAATTGTATTAAATAGGCTTCCTCCAGTAACCTAATTCTACTTGGAGGTTTAGCTGATTACCGAGCTTGGCAAAATGGTTGCAATCACAAGAGATGCAAAGATTTTGCCAAGCACAGTGATCAACCAAACTTCCAAATAGCCAACCTGAGCTACCAGTATTCCGAATATTCCACAATATTTCAAACATAGTTCTAATTCAGGAGTAGCAGACAAGGGAGTGAGTAAGGGGCTGGATTGAATCTCCTGCATTGAATCTCCTGCACTGATAGCCACTGATGTCAGGAAATAATCTTTTGCTGCTTGGTACCTGAGGTTTGTCTGAGAACTCTGAAAAGACAAGTATAAGCTCACAGTATCTGTACTGTCATTAAAATCAAAATCAGAGTGATTGTCCCTCAGAAATTTGGCCTTAACATCCTCTGGGTTGTCCTTGCTGCTAGATAATGCTTATGAGACATGCTTGCATATTGCTGCATTATCAAAGGCAAAGAAAATCTCTGCTGGTGATGTAAGGACCCTCAATTTTTCATCATTGTGACGTACCTCAAAATAAAATAAAAAATACAATACTATAGACCATAAGACTTAGTAGCAGAATTAGGCCATTCAGCCCATTGAATCTGCTCAGTCATTCCATCACGGATGATTTATTTTCCTTCTCCACCACGTTCTCCTGCCTTCTACCCATAACCTTTGACACCCTTACCAATTAAGAAACTTTCAACCACCACTTTAAATATACCTAATGACTTATCCTCCACAGCCATCTGTGACAATGAATTCAGCAGATTCACCATCCTCTAGCTAAAGCAATTCCTTTAGCCAAACTTCTGGATTTACATCAGGAAGGGACGTTTGCCCATATTGCTGGACTCTCTGAAGTGCAAGAGTACACTCTAGGCATTCATGCTCTTGCAGACTCAGCCTGGCATTTGTGCCCCCTGTTCAAGGATGCTGCCTCTTACACACACTGTTCTTTGAAATCCGTGCTCCCTCTCCTCCTCCAGCAGCGGAAGCCAACACCGTAGGATGTTCTTATTTCTTATTAGTACTCACTAGAAAGATGAAAGTGCACCTGTTGCATTGTGATGTGACTCTTTAAGTTCTTTAGAATCAGAGACATAAGGAAAAGACAAGAAGGTTTTTGGTGCCACTCATTCTGTCAGATGTTGCTCACCTGTTTGTTTAATTATGTGTGAGTAAGGGATCACCTCTTTTTGCAGGAAACTGTCAGTCTTTTCTGCCCAAATCTGTACAAACCTTGGAGTAGCATGACTCATAATTCAACTTAGTTCAGTCTACTCAAAGTTTGTTTGCAGAGTGTTGCACAACTCCTTAGTTACTGAAAGCTGGTTCTTCTGCAAATGAGTGGTAACAGTTGTGAATTAAACCAATGTTGTCAGCAATCAATTTAGTGCGAGCACAGCAGCTGATGTTTCTGCGGAGAGCTGATTTTCGGATGTGCAAAAGACTTGCACAACGTTTAAAGGAAATGATCAGGGCAAGCTTTCTATACAGACAGTGGAAAGTACAGAGCTGTGCAGAAGTCATAGGCACCCCATGTGTCAAAGACTTTTGCACAGTATTCTAGTAATTTTATGTATTGCACTGTACTGCTGCCACAAAAAAACCCAAATTTTATGGCATATGTGAGTGACGATAAACTTGATTCTGATACAGGTCTCTATTGAGGACTGAGAGTGGGAAGGGGACAGGGAGAAGAGAATCATGGTTGGACCAAGGGGAGCAGGAAGCACCAGAGGGACGTTCTGTAATGATCAATAAAGGAATTATTTGGAATCAAATTACCTTTCCTGGTGTCTCAGGGCTGGGTGTGTCTGCACACATGCCACCTCCCTACTCCCCCACTCCTCCCACGGTGCTCCACCCTCGCCTTTCCCAACATCCTTTTCTCCCATGCAGATTTACATACTCACTCTCTGATCCACATTGACAAATACAAAACTATGTAAAAGTCTTCGGCACCCTAACTGTAATATGTGTCTAAGACTTTTGCACAGTACTGTACCTGGAATGGGTTGCCAGGGGTAGTAGTGGAAGAAGATATGATGGTGGAGTTCATGAGGCTGTTATACAGACACATGAAGATGCAGGGAATGGAGAATATGGATCATATGCAGACATATGATATTTAATTTAATTCTGTATCATGTTTGGTGCAGACCTCATGGACAGAAGGACCTGTTCTTGTGCTGTTCTATTCTATGTTGGATTAGTTTTCACAAAATTCTCCAACAAGAAAGTCCATAAATTATTAGCAATTAACTCATTAGTGATGCTATTTTATTTGGAAACATATACAAAAACTATCTACAGATTTTCAGATGCTGTGTAGCTGAGTTTCCATGCTTGGTACTTGTATTGATGGAAAAGCATTTGTCTTTGGGTCCCAATCGTCATCATTCTTGGGTCAAGGGGAGGGAGGGTGATAGGAAACTGATGAAACCTTATGTATCGCAGCAGAGATATCTTCATTGTGACAGTTGAATGAAATATTTTACAGAATGGAAATACTTCAAGGTAAAGTACAATGGTTTGCTGGAGCAGATTGTCAAATTTCAATTATCATTAATTTTATAATATTCATAATGGGGTTAGGTGGGATGTAGTCCATTGGAACTCTCTTTGCTGCATTTATTGTTCAACAGAAAACTCAGGATCTGATGCTCCTGATCGGCTATAATAATTAACGTATTCTTTGCTACTCAGGGTGAGTCTTGGTGCTAGTAATTGCTTTCTTCTCCAGACATGCCAATTGTAAATATGAACTATAATTAAGGGATATCTGGAATTTCCCCTAACGACACTGGAGGAAACTGTCTTTCCCTGGAATATTCCCCTTTATTCCACTGTAGTATTAGCTTAATTGGCAGGATTGATTCATTGTTACGACGAGAATTGTATCCAGTTTTTGTGTTTACTAACCACTCATCCATCTACCATGACTGTGCCTCGTGCTGCAGTACTGAAGTTTTAAACACTTCCCTAAGTGAATTAACACATTTAATGGAAGGATTTTTGGTTACTGCAGATGAATTGCCATCCTCGTTAATAATTACGGATATTGAATGCTGAGATCCATCTATCTGAAACCTAACTAGCTCATATCGTGAAAACATGAGAAAATCTGCAGATGCTGGAAATCCAAAAGCAAGACACACAAAACGTTGGAGGAATGTCTCAGCCTGAAATATTGACTATTTACTCTTTTCCATAGATGATGCCTGACATGCTGAGTTCCTCCAGAATTTTGTGTGTGTGTGGCTTAATATTTTGTGTCTGTGGTGAGGAAACTGATCTGCCCCAGATATCAGAACAACAGCAAAAAAGGTTGCAAAGTATGCAGCTCCTCTTTGGTATGGATTGACACAAGTTGACTGTGAAAAGTGTAAATCCTTTTATGACATTTTCATGAGGAAGTCTAAAGACTGCATTCAGTAAGAGCTACATCTCCATTTCCACTTGAAACTGACAAAATGAGTAACCCCCTGTGGTAGAAATCCTGAATGACAGCACTTTTAAGCGAGCGAGGTAAAGGGGTTAATAGGGAACCATTGCTAGCTGTTTGTGTAGATTTTTCTCTATGTTATGGTGCAAACGTTCTGCCAGTCAAGTGAAAGCTTAGCAGAAGGCCCTAATAATATGCATTCATCTTGTGACAATCAGCTCCACGTTATGCCATCATGCTGATTACAATCTTTCCATTACTGGGAACTACGCCGCTGACATTGTCTTGTTTTGCACTGCTTCTAGATGTAGGGATTGGATTCCCTAACTCCAGACTGATTTTGTGAACTAGAACTAAAGTGAGGAAAGGCATGTCACGGTGAGGCCATGTATCATTTTCGATTGCTGAGAGGGTCACTAAGCAACAGCTACCAGCATTTGACTGTGCAGTTTGTGATATTTGGATATTTATGAAGTTAACAGTGAAATTAAGATCCCAATTCCCCCAGGTAAGTAGAAAAAGCTCCCCAGATCCCTAGGAAAGTTAGACACATCCAGCTTTACTGCTAGAGAGCATAGGTATGGATCAGATGTTGTCCATCCTCTGGTTTCATTGGGGCTTAGATACTTTGCACACCAGACCTCTAGGAATAGACAGTCTATTTAAAAATAGAAAGCATATTATGTAGTGGCACCAATGAAAAGGGGGGCAGGAAAATAAATTGCTCTGCGGCACATAATCATCACTTTTTATTCTATCATCAACAAATAGCGGCTGAGCTTGTATTTCTGAATGGAATAGTCCCAATTAGCCCTCACTTTTATGAATTTTAAGGAGTTCAGACAATAATAAAGTATGTTGTGTTAGAGAATCTAGTAATGAGGAGTCACTGTGCTCATAAAGCACAAGTATTTTAAAGCTAGTGAAAATAATAAAGATATAAATACATATCGTATGTATGGAGGAACATTAGATTACAAGTTAATTTACTCTGTGCCTGTTTAGGCTAGAAGTATATTAGATTTTTTTTTAATTTAGTATCAATTTTCCCAAAGGTTATTTTCGAGCATTGATGTACAATTCTTCCTTCCACCAAGTGTAATTCTGAGTTGTTGAAGGGAAACATGCTTACCGGAGAAATGAAGTACAGGTTTCTTGACTGCTAACCCCCACCCCATCCCAGCACCTCACATTTCCACAAGTAAATCACTTTCCTGTAGTTTCACAAGGTAAACGTAAGTAAAACAAGTTCCAGATGTGATGCCGGCTATACCTACGGATGAGGTTTATGTGTGGCTCTCGAGGGTTGTGCAGTTCAATTTCCCTTCGGTTAACAGATAAGTCCTTGTGAAAATGGAGATTGCTGAGAATATGTGTGAATCTGTTATTGTGGCTTTGTGTGTGAATGAACAAATGGTTATAAAAGAGTCTGTGTCTGTTAAAATAAGAAGGCGGTGAAAATGGATCTAATAGCTAAATGACGTTGAGGTTTGGGATCTAACAGTATAGCTTTATTTTTGCTGACATAAAGGAAATTTGTTACATTTATAATATTCAGGTTTTTGATACATCAATTACTCTACCAAAGTATATAGTCCGGCATTTTTTGCTTATCAAAACCCTTTTTCGATGTCTTTCAAAATATTTTCAAGTTGCTGTTTTGTAGCACACTGCTTTAACTTACTATTTCTCCCCATCATTTGAAATATTCTAGAGCTTCCTGATTGACAACGATCAAGTCAATCTACTCAGATAATCAAAGTCAGAAAACTCCTAACGGCAGCATCTCCTCAATGGCTAACTGCGCTGTCAATCAAAAGCTACTACATCTGTCAACTTGGGTTAAATAGTCAGGGGTTTTTTCTCCTCAAAGAGTGTAAAAATTGTTAAGACTTGAGAGCTGTTTCAAATTGATTTTGAATATTTAAGTTACTTTTGTGACAACGTCACGTTGATGTGGCCTGCATAGATTACCTCTTTGAGACTTATTAAAAGGGTTTCTGTTTTTGAATGCCTTCCATTCCCTTTCCAGGATACAAATCCAGTTCGATATTAATTTGTAATGGTAAAATTTTATATTGATTCGCAACTCAAACATGTTTCAGTCATTATATTAGGTAATAAATGTCATAAATTCAAGTGGGCTGAAGTAAGATTTTCAAAATGTATAATTACACTGGATGTCCTGTGGCATTGCTCACAATGGGTTAGGTTGGAACGAGAATTTAATAAGTACAAGCTGAAAATATCAATGTAGCCTGGCACTCATCTCAGGAACACCCAAGAACAGAAACAATGATAGACCACATGGGAATTAAGTAGAGAAAGAGACTGACGAATGGATGAAACTTGCTTCCTTTAGCATAGCAGCAAAGGCAGTGCTGCAAATTATAATGGCATATTTCTGCTTTACTGTCTTTGATAATGAATGCTTGCCATTAAGCATTTGACTGATAAAGCCTACATGGCTAAAATGAACCAATCAGAAACCCAACAATGATGCCACATTCATTCACATCTAAAGAGCCAGAAATGTTCCACCAATTTTGATATAGTTAGACTGACCTTGAAGGAAAAAATAAAATGAATACAAGCCCCTATTTGCTTAGAATCTATACAGGATTAAAAAAAAACATGGAACTAGTGAGAAAAACACCGGAGTGAAAACAAAACAAATAGTTAAAGAACATTGAATACATCTGACCTTCAGAGCTCTAATGAAGCCTTTGGCCCCATTTAGCAGCAGATTCATTAGTTACAAATGCTACTGAACAACATAGCTTGTACCAGTGTCAACGTGTGTGATTCAATGCAATAAATAATATATCCAGCCCCAATTTGGAGATCTGCTAATACCATCAAAGTTTGGATTTCATTATTCTATTTCTGATGAACACGCACTTGCTGCAGCTTTGGTAAATGTAGCTTGAGCTGACGCTGTAAGTCTCCCAAGATGTCGGGAGCTGCAGTTCGCAACACATCACCATAAGCAAGCTGCTGGCAAAACAGACACCTTTCTGTGAATAAAAAAGAATTGCTGTTGTGAAGATGGTCTGCAAGCTGGAAGCCAATGCCTTGGGACACCAGTTCATGACAACACCCGCAATATATGGACCATTGAACAAACTTATGGTGTATTCCAGTTCCATGTAGAATAATCATTCTACTGCACAAAAAAATCAAGAAAGAAAAGACATACTGGCAACTCCATTTTTCAATCATTTTGATTTCTTATGAGATATTAATGAATATTCCTGAAGGACACCAACAACCAAACATATCTTATTATAGGACTTACATGTATAGATAGTGCCAGTAACTCTCCTCTCCGTACATAGATTCAGTTATGAGCAGCTTCGTAGCTTTTTTAGTCTCCAAGCACAGCATATTAGCAGGAAATGAACATTATTCCCTTGAAATCTGCTAAGTCTTTGGCTGCTCCTTTCTAGCAATTACATACACTACATAAAATTATTGTTGTTAAGGATAAGATTTCTAAAAAACAAAATTGGATTGATTTAAGAAACATTTTTCTAATTTTTTTTTCAAAGGCACAAGCTGTCATAATTGCTCTTTCAAACCATTTTAACTCTTGAGGCTTTTAAAACAAAAAAAATTGTTTTTCATTAATGGAAGAAAATATTGGATCTTTCGTCAAAAGACCCTCCGCCTTTCAGCAATTAAAATCAGCAGCCACTGGTATGCAGAAAACAAAAAACATTACACACAATTTTACTATAGCTTTCCCTATAATTATAATTCAAAATGTTAACTATGAATAATCTACATTTTCCACAATATCAATGTTGGTTTGTTTTGGCACGTATAATCAATAATACATGGTTTCAAAATGTCATTCAAGACTATAAAGCCAATGTTCTGATTACTGCAGCCTTTAAAGAAAAGCTGTGTATGATTCTGTGTGCAATATAAACATCTTTTATGCTGTACATTATAATATTTTAGCCATTCAAATACTTAAGCACAATAGATCACTAGAGTAATTTTATTTCGTGATGCAAATACTTTGTAATTTCAATTACAAAATTTAGAAATTGACAAAATTTTTAATAATGTAGGTTCTGAGAGTTTTAAACTGAGTATAACCCAGTTTACAAAAGGATTTTGTTTTGGTTGCCTAAAACCTACAATCAAAGGAACTCTTTCTCCCATTCCCAAACAGATGGTGCAATAAATTTATTAGTTAACATAAATCCGTAATAACACCTTTCTAAAGGAAAAGGAATACTAAGGGAGCTAAATAATTCTTGATTTCTGAATTGTTAGCTTCAGCAGTTCGATGAGAAATTTGCAGGGTGAAATGCATTAAATGAAATAGGAAGGGCAACAAAATAACCCTTCCCATCTGGTAGCCTGGTGTTAAAGTTCATAATTAGACTATCATGGCTAACAGAATATAGTAAATTAGCATGCAAATTACTGCCTATTAAAAGTATTTCATTTACCTTATTTTCTCTATATTCGGAGCTTTCAACCTCTACTTTAATTGAAAGTAGATGTGGCAAGCACTTATGGGGTTAAAGGTAACCAATCTGTTATGGCATTGTGCAACTGAAGCCGAAGCTCCTGTCTGAGAAAGTCTTTATATTTAAACATCATCTAGCTATGGCTATGTTTCTAGCCTGTAAATATTCACAGATCTGTAAAGTAATAATAGCATTACCACCGCAAGAGTCTTTGGGGAAGAGAAGCTGCCAGTAATAGATTATTTAAACCTGGCCAAGATGGCTTAGAAAAATCCTCGAAGAGAGAAAGGGTCTATCTTGTTTAAAGATGTCTTTCCAAGGATGCAATCTTACTTGTAAAGATCCTTATTACACTCTTGTACTGCTGAGCCGCCAAGTTAACACCGTTAGTTACAGGTGGTACTGTAAACCCAGGCAAAATACCAAACCCCCAAAGTCAGTCACTGAAATCATCTTCAGCTCCCAAATTGTCATAGAAGGAGAATAGCATAGGATGTGTCTTATGCTGTCTGGCCAAACTGGGGCACAGATGGGATAATGGATTTTACAAACAGCATTTTGATGAGAGGAGGGGAGTAGAAATCGTATGTAAAATGCACAAAGGCTGTATAAACACACTGATGCCTGCAGCTGGAACAAACTAAAAAGATGTTTAATAATTTAGAACCAAGCAGGCAGGGCCTGTGCAGCTGTTCTGTGCAAGGGACCATGAAAGCTTTCCATCTGACAGCTGGCTCCATCTTCCCTCATCGCTGTGAGGAAGAAGAATGCAGATTTGGGATTAGCCAATCCCAGTTAGCCTCTCCCATCTGCCACAAAGACCTACGCAGTGACTTCTCTCAGCAGAAAAGCATACACAGAAAAACACACAGATATACACACACACACACACACACACACACACAGACACAGGCAGGCAGGCAGACACACACACGTGTGCGCAGGCACACACATAAACAAACATGTATGCACGCACGCACACACATGCATACACACAAACACACCACACAAACACACACACACACACACACACACACACACACGCACACACACACACACACACACACAACACACACACAGCAGTATCACCCATCAGCCATTCTGCGAGTCTGTTGACACAAAGCCAGTACATGGCTGCTGTCATTTTTGCTGCAGGGCACATTTTGCATTTCACACATTTGCAGAAATACAAAATGTTGCTGGATGCAAACTATTCTGGCATAATTGGCTGAATTAGTCAGTTGTTACCTTATGTCCTCCACCTGATTATCATAGCTCAGCTGGGAGGGCTGGGAGAAAAAAAGTGCAAGAAAGGATTTGGAGGGCAGGTGAAGCTATGTTTGCCCAGGAGGGGGAAAAAGGTGTCCTTAGTAGATTCCCAGCTGGACAATAGCAGGCTTGTGCCAAGAAGATGGCTGTTAGTAGTCAAAGCATTTCATCGCTCACCAGTATATCCCATTAACATTCTTCAATGTTAACAGACATCAGCAAATTGTTCTGTTTCAAAAATAATACATTGTAAATAGCTAAAGTAGCGTAAATAAGTTATTTTAACTGACTGCTGTGTGTTAATGAAACTTTATGTTCATAATATTTTATACCTTGTTTCCTGACAGTTAACCCTTCCAAATATGTGGTTCATGACCAAATTTTATGAGAAAAAATGTAAATTAAATCCAGATTTTCATTTCTTTACAAGAAATGTGATACCTTTCAGCGTTTAGGTAATATTTCCTGCAAAAACATTCCAGACCATCTGCAGAGGGAGTTTCCAGACACATTTTGTAGGTGGCAAGGCCCACTTAAGGAGCACAAAACAGAGCAATGTGCGAAAGAATAGAAGCGAGGCTATATTCTACAGGCTAGCTCTGCCTTGTTGACAGACACTTTGCTGCTAATTAATGTTAATATTTACAAATAAAAGCAAAGCAAAAGCCAGCTCGGGAAAAAAAGATAACACTTTGCTCACAACTGGAGATTTTGTAAGCAATTCCTGTAATTTGAGCTGGCAACATTTGTGTGGGCTTGAATTAAAGCTGAAATAAATTAGGAAATAAAACGTGTGACTCGGTGGCCCACTGGTAAAACATATGCTGCATGTGTCTCTACCTTAAGACTTGATTTCCTGCAAGAGTCTGCTTCAAATTGCAATAAAATGTGTGGTGCATTTGTCAGTGTTACTGGCTTGGTGCTTGGCAGGAGAGAAGGAGAGAAGAAACCTGTGCTAAATCACTTTTCCTAACCCAATATGTTTACTTTTGATTTGCAGCAAAAGAAAGTAACTGTGGAAGAGCTGCAGTCTGATGCAGTAGGTATGTCCTCTAATGGGCTGTGGCAGAATAAGAGCTACCAGTTTTGACCAACAAAATCTGATTAAGCATCATTAAAAAAAAACGTACAAATCTTGTAAGTGACAAGGTTAATTACACTCTTTTGGACAGTAATTCTAAGACAAAATTTTTCTTGGATTTAAAATGTATTTAGCTTTCTCTGTACTCATTCATTCGTTATGTGCCGTGTCATATGATGTGGGTCATCGTGATCTTTCCATGACAACTGATTATTCTACAGAAGTGGATCGCTGTTACCTTCTTCTGGGCAGTATCTTTACAAGATGGGTGACCCCAGTCATTATCAATACTCTTCAGTGATTGTCTGCCTGGTATCAGTGGTCGCATAACCAGGACTTGTGACTTGCACCGGCTGCTCAAATGACCATCTACCACCTGCTCCCATGGCTTCACATGACCTTGATCGGGGTCATAGCAGGTGCTACACCTTGCCCAAGGGTGACCTGCAGACAAGCGGAGGGAAGGAGTGCCTTGCAACTCCTTTGGTACAGATGTATCTCCACCCCACCACTACACTAGATTTAGTTAATATGAAAAATGAAACTTGAAATTTTGAAGCACTTTTTCCATATAATGTTATATTTTACAATTTCACTTCAAGTGAAGTTCAGTAATAGTAAAACACTGAATTCTAGCATGATTAACGTGAACAGGATCACTCACCAGTACAATACTGCGCACATATATATAGCTAAGGTGCCTGAGACTTTTGCACCATACTGTAGTAATTTCATATATTGCACTGTACTTCTGCCACAAAAAAAAAATCATGACATACATGAGCAATAACAAACCTGATTCTGATATGGGTCTCTGTTGTGGACTGGGAGTGGGAAAGGAGCAGGGAGAGGAGAATCATGGTTGGGAGAAGGGAAAGGGAGAGGGGAGGGAGAAGGAATCACCAGAAAGACATTCTGTAATGATCAATGAACCAATTGTTTGTAATCAAATGATCTTGCCTGGTATCTCAGGGCTGGGTGTCTCCTCTCCATGTTGAGAAATACAGTAATGTGCAAAAGAAAAACCTTTCTATGGCAAAAGTAAATTTCCTTGGTATGCCATAATAATCTATTCCCATTGCCAGTGTGACAGACCGACCAGCCCCTTGGAGCATAGCATCTGTAGCTACAATAGTTAATCTGGCAGGAGGATTTTTTAAGTTGAGGTTACATGGAGCACATATGCCTACGAAATATGCCCCTCAGCAGAGGACACTTGAAACTTTGGAAAGTGTGGACCTCATTTATATTTTACTGGTAAGTGGGGGGTCCCAAACAATTTCTAGGCTGTATTTTGTGTTTAGGTTTAGAAGACAGTCTGCTTGCCCATGGGAAGGAAGGACTATCCCAGCAGCAAGCAGAGAATTATCTCTTGACCCTGAGATAGTACTGAAGCACTGGACAAAATCATTTTCAAGATTTTTAAAAATATTCAACCTTCTGAAGCCCAATCAAAAGTCAGTGGTGAGGCAAGTCATGAGAAACTTAGAGTTGCTTTCGTCATGGTCCCCATGAAAAATTAAATACCACCCAAGATCCTGGCTTATATATATCCAATTGGACATTCAAGTGTTTTGGATAAATGAGCAATACTTTTATTTAAAAACTGATCTAAAAATTGAATTGGGCTGGCAAATGGTTGTGTAGTATAGTGCAAAATGTACGCACATTTGAGCTGCAAGTTACGAAGCTACTGTACGATTGAGGCATCAACGAGTGTATGTTTAACCACCCTTCCCCAGGGTGAAAGTTGGGAGCTGTGATGTCAAACAACGTTGATGCCAGTGCAGTCATAGTGAAGCTCAATACCTTGACTAATTCCCTTTTAACCTTACATGTTTGAACATGTGTTTATAGGATGAAGGACACTCCATCAATACTATTTAAAAAGATCATTAATTACTGTGAGATTGGTTTTGGATTGATTTCTATGGATGGTTACAAATACTTTAGTTCTTTAAAGTTGCTGATGAGCAGCAAGTGGCGCGTTTTGAATATATGTTTTCAGCTTTACTTTGCTCCAGATGTGGGGCTGTTGCAAGGAATTCCTCCCGGAGTACGACGAGACAGTGAGAATGAAGAGAGGACATATCAAGATGGACCAACTGCTGAGTAGGGCAAGGAGGAGAGGACTCTCGGCGGGAGGCCGTCTCAGCAAAGGATCAATTCTCACCTGGATCTCAGCAAGGGAAAGCACATGAGCCATCTGTTTTTCAGCAAGGATGTCAGGCCAAGGCAAGTGGAGCATTGCCTTTGACAGTTTGGACACTGGGTTCCTTCCAGGTGCGAACTCAAGTTACCTGCAACATATCACATTTTGCCATCCACTGTTGCATTAGGATGATCACAAATATCCTTTAGTCGAAGAGAGTTGGGTATACATCGTTCTCTTTGGCTAGAGAGCCACAGACACACAACAGCGCAGAATGTCAAATTCAGCTTGCTCATTACGTTGTGAACTCAACAGACAGCTTATGTTTCCTGTAATTACAATAATTCTGCTTTTGTCACGTTCATCTGATGTGGGGCCATACACAATACATACAAGTCCATATCAATGTCACTTGTGGTAACTCTTTCAATGGATGGAACCTTTGTTTAGGTTGTAATTTTTAAATGGCAAATCACTGACTTCACTTCCGGCTGGTGTAATACCTGAGTTCTCAGGCTCAGATTTCTCCCTCTGGCTCGAAATAGGTGTCACTCCAAGGTTTATCTGTAGTGCCCTTCTTTTGTCTGAAATTTGCTTATTGATCTTGGTAGTTAAGACCTCCACAGTTAGTTTGTTTAGAAATCTCCCCCCTTTATATTTCTCATCTAGTTCCTGCAAGAGTGCTATCTCCTTGCCTTTCCTGTTTTGACATATTCATTTTTGAGTCATAGCATCTTGGAGTCATGCAGCACAAAAATAAACCTTTCAGCTCACCGACTGTGCAGAACATTAAAAAAAGTTTTTATTTCATTCTCCCGGCATTCCTATTTATTTACCTTATACAGGGACAATTTATAGTGGTAAATTACCCTTTCTCTGGAAATGCCCAGAGAAACCCATGGAGGTCTCAAGGAGAATATTCAAAGTCCACACAGATCAGGATGAGGGATCTGAGAATATGAAACTCTACTAGCCTGGTCGCAGTGTCATCTTGTGACAGGCTGCTGTGAATCTGTATGTAGATCACCACCATGAACCAAAAGGTAGCAACTGGGCAATGAAAGCTATTCATTGCCTTTGTGGCTCTTGACTCCATCATGTAATCCAAGCAAGTATGGGCAATACGTCTGTAATGAAAGCCATTCTCTTTGATGAAATATCATAGAGCTGACCAACGATTTCTCACCGCTGCCTCTGAGGAGGTTGTATATTCTCTCGGTTGGTAGGTTAATTCATCATTGTAAATTGTCCCATGATTACGCTAGGCCGAAATCAGAGTTTGCTGGGTGTCATGGCTCGAAGGACCTACTCCACACTGTATCTCAATAAATAAGTAAGTAAATAAATAAACAAATAAATAAAACGTTGATTTTTTTTTCACTTGAGCTAATCTAAAGGAGAGCTGCAGAGTTCGTCCGTGTGGGTCTCAAGGTTCACAACAGCCTACTGCATATACACCACATTTTCACTGTTAGGGCTTACGTTTTTGCTTGCTATGGAATGAAAAGCTAGAAACAGGAGGTGAATAGCAGGAATATAACAAAGAGGAGGAGAAGGCAACTAACCAACACTTTTTGCCTGATCTGACTGTGAACAGTGACACTAATCAATTCACAAATTAGACATACCAGGGTAAATTTATAAATGAAATCAATCCAAAATTCCCAAAGATTCCAAGCAATCATCTTTGGGCATTATCTTAGAGCTTACCTCCTTGTACACTGCTTACTCAATTGTTTTTAAAGGATGGTACAAAATGGCTGCAACGTAGTCACGGGAAGACAAGAGAGATTCAGTGGAGGAGACTTGAAAGATGATCTTAAGCAGCTCTGAGGCTGACAAGTATAATTAAAAGATAGTCTGGTGAGATCATGAATATTGGCAAGAGAGAGGTCAAAAGATACTCTCTGGAAGCGTTGTTACTTCTCTGGTGCAACACGCTTTCGACCCGCGCAGTCTGCTGGAAAGAGACTAATGGTGTGCTGGACATCCTGGGATCCATAACTGCGATGGCCACAGCTGGAGCTTTCTTTTTGGCTTCAGGAGATCCTGCAGCATCTTCTATAGCTGCAATAAATCTGGCAATTTGACCATGTGTGTACTGCTTTATTAATGGGTCTGAACTATGCTGAAGGAGGGAAGACCACTTCCATTATGAAGAACATAATGCTTGTCTTCTGCATGCCTCTCAACATTACATGGAAGCTTTCTTGTAAATGTGAGATTCCCAACTTGCTCTTAGTATTCACAGTTTTTCATCTTGTAAATCTAGCTCTTATTTGTTCTTCCCATTTACACTGATCCCAGATGCATTAATTTATAAATTTAGCCTAGTACGTTTGATTTGTGCATCAATCCAAAATTCCCAGACATTCCAAGCAATCACCTTTGGGCACTATCTTAGTGCTTACTTCCTTATACTTTGTCAACCTGGTTATTTGTTCCCATGATAGTGCTCAGAATGGATCATCCATTTTGGAAGTCTTGTTTTGGGCTGAAGAGATGGTAAATGTCCTCATCTTGGATTCATACATTGTGTGAAACAGATTTAGGATGTACCTTTTATCCATTTAAGCCTTTTTAAGTGTTGGAATATGGGAAAATGCAGCATTTTGTGTATAGTGAGATCCCACAGACAGAAATGAGAACAGAAAAGATTTCTTTCAGGCATATTGTCTGAGTGGTAATTGTTGAACAAGAGAATCTGCTTCCAGATTTTCTTTGTCTCATGGGATCTCTTACCAATAAGGTTTCAGATTAATATCTGATCTAAAAGAAATTCCTTTGGTTAGCGTCACACTTCTCGATTTTTGATGATTTGTCTGAAGTTTGACTTGAGCTCATAGACCATTTGTGACTCAGAAGTGAGACTGACATTATTGAACAAAAGTAGACAAACATAATGAATAAGGGTGTGCAAAAAAAAAAACAAAAGTCGTACCAAAAGAAAATAAGGTCACAATTCAAGTCCAGTTGTAATTCCATCCCGATATGCTATAGCTCAGGGTACTGTGTGAAACTGAATTGCTACATAGGTGCAACAGGAGGTGTTATTCTGAACGTTGGGTCAGGGCACATCTATATGAGCTTAACCCTGTTGATAAATCAGGCTACATCTGATCAGCATATTTGACAATTGTACTGGTTAGTAAAATGTTCCTTTCACCTTCATGGACATAATGTTTACCAAATGCAGTGATGGAAGTAAAAGTGTAAGGCATTATGACATCTCCCGTTTCAACTTCACCACTCCTCTCTCCTGTTCCAACCTCACTCCCTCTGAATGCACTGCCCTCCACTCTCTCTGCACTAATCCCAACCTCACCATCAAACCCGCAGACAAAGGTGGTACCGTAGTAGTCTGGCTGATGGACCTCTACCTCACTGAGGCCAAACGGCAGCTCTCTGACACCTCCTCTTACTTACCCCTGGAACAGGGTCCCACCAAAAAACATCAAACCATTGTCTCCTGTACCATCATCACCCTTATCAACTCCGGAGACCTTCCATCCTCAGCAGGGCTGGATTTAGTGGGCCGGGGCCCTTGGGCTGGAGGCCCTGATGGGCTGCTACTGACATTGTAAAATGCTGCTGTACCAAGCAGAAAAAGGCAAGAACAAGAGCAAAGGTCATACTGGTCTAAATATCAAAGCTGTGGACCAAGACATTGGTTTAGTACAATACGTAGGCTATAAGCTTACAGGCCTTAAGAGGGAGGACAGAAAGTACTGGGGATTCTTAGTTTGAAGGACAGCATCTAAACCACTCAAAAATTGACCTAGGCTTAGTTGGCTTAGTAAAGTTATGAGGGAGACGAAGTATGATGTACCCAATCTTAAATCTTTATTTAGCTATTGCTGCACATACCATAGGCCTTATTTCTTGAACAATGCCAAAGCATTTTTAACTAGGTATTTTTCTCAACCGTGTGTTCTGAGAAAGTAAAATGGAAATGAGAGACTAAAGGGCCAAGAGAGATGGCACTATGGCAAACTAGGAAACTTGACAATACTCCAACAATATTTTTGAAAAATGAGATCTAGCACATACTAACCTATTGCTGTACTGTGTGGCTTGCAGAGTAAAGACCACTTATTACTTACTAAGTTTGTAAACAGTCAACTATTAGCCTATTGCCACAAAAACAGGAACAGCATTGACACACAAGCTTAGATATTTACAAAGTCAGATGCTTGTTTTTCAAAATTAAAGCCTAGTTCTTCTGGATTTCTTCGCAGCAAAGTCCTTGATCAGATCATTAAAATCCAGTTTCCAAACAAGATCACTTTCAAGTGACATCAGAGCTCAGCCTGTCCTGTCCCATTATGGATCTGAGCCTATGTAGTTGCCGTTATTAGGCCTGCCAAATATGTCACTGGAGCCTCGGATAGCCAGTCCCCTCTCAACCAAAAACTTCACAACCACCAATACTCTTCTCAATACTTCGGTCCAGCAGGCACACTCTGACTCGAACTGTTTTTGCAGTTCTATATCAATTCTTCCGCTGTCAGACGCTAGTGTAATGTAGGTCAGTATCTGTGGTGTTCGCTATTTTCATGCTCCCCTATGCGCTCAGCGGCATGTTTCCAGTGGTTAAAGCCAGTTTCGAAGATGGACTGACAGTTACCATCACTGAAGATGCGGCATGCAAAACAAAACACACAGCCGGTGGGAGGGGAATATAAGAGCCATTGCCTTGATATTGTACTCACCATTTACGAGCTTGCGTTTGAAGTGAAATTTGGAGAGAAAAACGGCTCTGCTGTTTGTATACTCGTTCTGAAGCTTTGATATCACATCCTTATTCTGGCAGGACTCCGGCCCTTTCTTAGCCCAGTACACTCGGACTGAATCATCTAACGTTTCCTTTCCCACGTGAGCAGGATCAGTGCTGTAAGGATCCTCAGTAGCGGTAACGTTAACATTAACGGCGGCCCAATTTGGTTGTTCGGAGGCCTCTGTGGTTGGGAATCCCAAAGTCATGCTCTCTGCCTCTTCAGCGTTAGCTGCTGACTGTGGCAAGGACGGTGGTCCTGTGCTAACGCTGGTGCTAGCGCTAGCTGTTGAACAAGTCTCCATTGGTCCACTGGTCTCAGACTGTGACAAGAGCGACGTACTGCTGCATCATCGAGAACAGGTTTAAAAAATTCTGTCAATTTTAATGCCTTTTTTAATGCTTCTTTCTCACGTTCCTCTTTTTCTTGTTTCTTTTTTCTTTTCTGTGCTCCACCCATACTTTTTTTGTCCGCCATGATGATAGCTACCTATTCTGGGCCCCTCTGCAGCTCAGGACCCTGGGCTGCAGCCCAGCCTAGCCCTGCCTAAATTCCAGCCCTGACTCTCAGCCACAAACCTCATAATTCCCACATCCTGCACTGCTTGGTTTTACCTCCTCCCCAAGATCCACAAGCCTGACTGTCCCAGTAGATCCATAGATTCTGCCTGCTCCTACCCCACCGAACTTGTATCTGCCTACCTGGACTCCATTTTGTCACCCATAGTTCAGTCCCTTCCCACCTATATCCCGGATACATCCCATGTCCTCCCACCTCTTCGATAACTTCCAGTTCCCCGGTCCTGACCGCTTCATTTTCACTATGGATGTCCAATCCTCATACACTTCCATTCCCCATCAAGAAAGCCTCAAAGCCCTCCACTATTTTTTGGATGATAGACTTCACCAGTTCCCCACCACCACCACTCTTCTCCAATTGGCAGAACTGGTACTCACACTTAATAACTTCTCTTCTGGTTCTTCCCACTTTCTTCAGACTAAGGGTGTAGCTATGGGAACTCGCATGGGCCCCAGCTATGCCTGCCTCTTCGTTGGTTATGTGGAACAGTCTATGTTCCAAACCTACTGCTCCTCAATTTTTCCTTCACTACATTGACAGCTACATTGGTGCTGCTTCCTGCACCTATGCTGAGCTCGTCAATTTCATCGGCTTTGCTTCTAACTTCCACCCAGCCCTCAAATTCACTTGGTCCATCTCGGACACTTCTCTCCCCTTTCTTGATCTCTCGGTCTCCATCTCTGGAAACAGACTGTCCACTGACATCTTCTGTAAGCCCACTGACTCTCAAAACTACCTCGACTATACCTCTTCTCACCCTGCCATATGCAAAAATGCTATTCCCTATTCCCAGTTCCTCCGTCTCCACTGCATCTGCTCCCAGGATGAGGCCTTCCATTCCAGGACATCTCAAATGTCCTCTTTCTTTAAGGATCATGGTTTCCCTTCTGTCATCATCAATGATGCCCTCACCCGCATCTCCTCCAGTTCCAGCACTTCGGCCCTCACCCCATCCTCCCGCCACCACAACAGGGATAGAGTTCCCCTTATCCTCACCTACCACCCCACCAGCCTCCGGATCCAGCACATTATCCTCTGCAACTTCCGCCACCTTCAACAGGACCCCACTACTTCCCTCTCTACCGCTCTCCACTTTCCACAGTGATTGTTCCTTCCGCAACTCCCTGGTCCACACGTCCCTCCCCACAGATCTCCCACTTGTCACTTACTCCTGCAAGCGTAAGTGCTACACCTATTCCTACACATCCTCTCTCACCACCATTCAGGGCCCCAAGCAGTCCTTCCAGGTGAGGTCAACACTTCACTTGTGAGTCTGTTGGGGTCATCTATTGCATCCGGTTCTCCTGGTGCGACCTCCTCTACATCGGAGAGATCTGACGCAGATTGGGGGACTGCTTCGTCGAGCACCTCTGCTCCGTCTGCCACAGCAGACAGGATCTCCCGGTTGCCACCCACTTCAACTCTGCTTCACATTCCCATTCGGATATGTCCATACATGACCTCCTCTACTGCTATGATGAGGCCAAACTCAGGGTGGAGGAGCAACACCTCATATACTGTCTGAGTAGTCTCCAGCCCCTTGGCATGAACATTGAATTCTCCAACTTCCGGTAATTTCCTCCCCCTCCCTTCCCCCATCCCAGATTCACTCTGCCCCCTCCTCCAGCTGCCTATCACCTCCCTCATGGTTCCACCTCCTTCTACTACCCATTGTGCTTTCCCCTATTCCTTCTTCACCTTTCCTACCTATCCCCTCCCTGCTTCCCCTACCCCACCCCTTGATTTTCCCCTTACTAGTTTTTCACCTGGTACCTACCAGCCTTCTCCTTCCCACCCTCCCCCCACCTTCTTTATAGGGCCCCACCCCCTCCCTCTTCAGTCCTGATGAAGGGTCTCGGCCCGAAACATTGACTGTTCATTTCCACTGATGCTGCCCGACCTGCTGAATTCCTCCAGCGTGTTACACGTGTTGCTAAGGCATTATGTTATTTTATTCCCGTTACTTGGGCTGTCAGTTAATTGGGGCAGCCACTTATTTGGGACACTCTTAAAGAACAAGAACTAACCCAGAAAATAGCTCTGCTGCCATTTGTTTAGTTGAGACACAATCCCACTTAATTGGGACAGGAGACTGTTGCCGAACAGTTTCTAATGAGCTCCACTCACGTGCACTTGTGTGGCTGTTAGACACTACACCACAAAGAGAGTAAACTCTTTCTAAATAGTGTCAGTTGTGTGTGCTTTGTGTTCAAAGAGCAGTGATTTTTGTCATGATAGTTGGTGAGAAATAACCAATAAGACAATTCAGAACTGTTTTGCTCACTGTGGTTTCAAGCATTCAGGCTGAGATATGCTGGAAATGGCCAGGAGTGAAAATGAAATGATCGCACTTCTTCAGCAAGTTAGAAACTATGAAGAATTTGAAGGTATTGACAATCATCTTGAATGTGCTCTGTGCTGAATTTGTTCATTGACAGTCAATTGAAAGAATGTGTGTAGCATACACTAGATGAATTCTTCCGTAGATACTATTAGGATTAACACATAATTTTATTGTACAGTAGTAGTATTGATAGTGTTCTAATTTGCTGTGTATTTTATTTAAATACATAATTTGTTACTCAGTGAAGTGGTAGTTTGTCTTTTTTATTCCCTTTTAACTAGTTCCATGAAATTTCTGCCAGTTGGGGCAGCCACTTAATTGTGCTAAAATGCACTGGTTCTGATGTATCCCAATTAACCAGAATCCACTGTATTCTGAAATATAGCATTAAAATACATTCATAAAACAAAATTACTGAAATTTTTTTCCTCAAGGATAATGCTATTTTAACTGCTAACCATAGAACATTCAGTGATATGAACAATAAGCTATTGAATTTGGAGTTGAAGCCCAGATGCCATGTGAAAGTGTAGAAGCAAGATATTCGACTTTAACTTTACAGAATATTTGATTGTAATTCTGAACAGTCCTTGCCACTCATTCTGGGTTTCAGCTTGTTAGAGCAAGCCAAATGCACCTCTCCAATTTGAGGTTCCTTGGCAACACAGTCAACACGATGCAACATATTAAGGTGTCTTTTGTACAAAAGTTGTTGCTGCATTGAGTGAAAAACACAGGTTAATTCAGAGAGGACCAGAATTGATTTCAGTTAGCTACTTCCAGGTATGAACTGAGCTGGTCTTTGCCTTGCTTCAGCCACTGGCTGCTGAAATCCTAATAACGCCTTTGTTCCCTGCTGGAGATGCTCTATTCCAACGCTCTCTTGGCCAAACTCACACCCTCTACTCTGTAAACTTTAGCCCATATAACATTTTACTTTTATACCTTAGCTCACACCAATTATCATCGTCTACCATTTCTATCCTAACTAATCCATAGTCTTCCTACTCTGGCAATACTGTACCTCAAACTTAAAATTTTCACCTATGGGTTCAAATCTCACTCCTCTATATCCTGGTGATCTTCTCCTGCCTCAGAATCCTCTGTGATCTTGCAAGGAAGGAGGAGAAGATGGCGACGCGACGCAGTGCACGCGGCTGTTCTGAATTGATATCGTAGGATGCCGTGCACAATCCTGATTTGATAGAAACAGACGTGAAGAAGCACGGAGGAACATCTGGAGTAACTTCTGAAATGCCTGCTTCGCTGCCGCTATTACTGTGCAATCGAGAATCTCCGGAGGGAAGGTCCCAAATCCTCGGCCTTGCCTGTTGCCGGGGTCGGAGTCAAAGCACTCGGCGGAGATGGTGCTCCGTGCATTGGTGTCAGGGAGCTGGTCGGAGGCTCGGAGTTTTTGGACGGACTCGGATCGGATGCTTCCGGGATGCTGCATCGGCAAGTTTGCGGCGCTGGAGGTTTACTGTCTGCGTGAGATGATGGGACTTTCGAGAGACTTTGAGACTGTACCGTGCCCATAGTCTGTTCTTATCAAATTACGGTATTGCTTTGCACTGTTGTAGCTATATGTTATAATTATGTGGTTTTTGTCAGTTTTTTTGTCTTGGTTTGTCTTGTGTTTCTGTGATATTATTCTGGAAAAACATTGTATCACTTCTTAACACATGCATTACTAAATGACAATAAAAGAGGACTGCATGTCCTCATAATCTAATAGTAATCTAATAATGGAGTCACTATAATTTACATTCTGCTCCATTCACATGCCCCATTTCCATTGCTCCTCTCATCCTAGGCGCTAAGCTCTAGAATTACTCCCTTAAGTCTTCCTATTTCTTCATGTCATACTCTTCATTTAAGCCACCCAGTAAAACATTTCGGTCACTTTTTCTAAAGGTTCATTAAGTAACAGTATTAAATTTCAATTCATAATGATTCTCTGAAGAAAGTTGGCCCATTGGAGCGACACGGTGCCATACCTGTCACGACCTGTAGAAGTGTGTACGTTCTCCCCCTGACAGCGTGTGTTTCCTCCTGGTGCTCCAGTTTCCTTCCAAGGATGTACCGGTTGGTAAGTTAATTGGTCATTGTAAATTATCCCATGATTAGGCTGCAGTTAAATCGGAGTTTGCTGGGAGACGTGGATCAAAGAGCCAGAAGGGCCTACTCCGTGCTGTATCTCAGTTTAAAAAAATATTTTATCATCTTGGAAGCATTGTACAAGTTGTTGTTCTTGTTGAAAGAAACTCTAGGCAAAGAGACCTGTCCTGATCCATTTGACTTTCTAATGCAGTGCCATTAGAGTCCTAGGGACACAGAGTGATTCCGCAAGGAAACAGGTCCTTTGGCTCACTGAATCCATATTAAACATTAAACATCCATTTATATAACACCTACATTAATCTCATAAAAATTCTTCACACATTCTCATGAACTTCTTCAAGATACTATCATCCACCGATGTACTAGAGGCAATTCAACACGATCAATTGACCTTCCCCTATTCCTTGGGATGGGGGAAGAAGTGAGCAGCCAAATAAAATCTATGTGGATACAGTGAGAATGAGCAATCTCCATTAAAACAGCACCTGGGGTCGGGGTCGAACTTGGAACTCCGGTGCTGTGAGGCAGTGGCTCTGTTCACTGCACCACCCTTTTTATTTTCCAATAATGTTCTCATTTCCTTTTATTCTCCCTAAAAACTCATTGAAACCTCCCAGATTCTACCACTCTTCTGCACAATAGGATTAATATGCAGTTGGCCAATTAATCTACCATTCCACACATCCTTGGGACATGGAAGAAAGCCAGAACTCCCAGGGGAAATACATATAGTCACAGGGAGAAGGGCAAATTCCACCCAGATAATACTAAAGGTTAGGACTGAACCTTGGCCACCGGAGTGGTGAGGCAGCACCTTGAGTAGCTGTGCCACGTATTGTGTTGCACAGAAAACCGAATACAGAACAGTACAGCAAAGGATTGGGTCCTTTGGACCAGGATGTCTGCGCTGACCATGGTGCCAAATTAAGCTAATCCCATCCCCTTGCACATGATCCCTGTCCCTTCATTCGGTACATGGTTATGTACCTGTCTAAATGCTGCTTGAATGTCACCATCACATCTGCTACCACCACATCCACTGGGAGTGCACTGCAGGCACCTACCACTCTGTGAACAAATAACTTGCCTCTCACATCTCCTTTTCCTGTCCAGAATTTAAAATTTCCACCCTACGATAAAGACTCTGGCCATCTATGCCTCTTAATTTTATAAACATTTGTCAGGCTTCCCTTCTGATCCTCCAGAGAAAATAAACCGGGTTTTTTCAACCTCTCCTAATAGGTATTACTCTCTTATTCAAGCAACATCCTGGTGAACCTTTTCTGTATCCCCTTCAAAGATTCCAAATCCTTTCTTCAATATGTTGAGTGGAACTACCTTATATTTGACCTTCCAAAATCCAACATCTTACACTTAGCATGATTAAATTTCATCCGCTATTATTCTGCTATATCCCCAACTGAACTACATATATCCTGTTGTATCCTTTGATAACCTTCACTACCCATAACTCCACCAATTTTTGTGTCATCTTCGAACTTGCTCAGCATCTCATCTGACCAAATCATTCATGCATGTCAGAAACAACTCAAGTCCCAGCACTGAACCCAGTGGAACACCACTAGTTACAAGCATTCAGTCAGAGAAAAAATCCCCCACAACTAGCCTCTGGCTTCAATGGCCAATCCAATTTTGAGTTCAAACTACCAAGTCACCTTGAACCCCATGTACCTTAATCTCATGGACCAGCCTATCATGAAAGACCTTGTCAAATGCCTTGTGCACAGCATCCACTTTCCTACCTACATCCCCCACAGTTAAATCCCCCACCACCTGTAAAAAACTCCAGTAAAATTTGTAGAACTTGAACAACCCCAAAAAAGACATGTTGACTATCACTAACCATCCCATCTTTTCCAAATGCAAGAAAATCCTATGCCTAAGTATCATATCCACGAGCTTCCCCACTACTGATTGAAGGCTATAATTTAATGAATTATTTTAAACAAAGGACCGACATTGGCTACTTTTTAGTCCTTTGGGACCTCACCTATGGCTAGAAAGAATAAAAAATCATGACCCAGCAACCTTCTTCCTTGCCTTTCCAAATAACTTAGAATAGATTCCATCAGGCCCTGGGGACATATCCACCCCAGTTGTCCCCAAGATCCCCAACACCTCCTCCTTTTTAATAACAACATGCCCTAGAATATAAGCACATCCCACAATCATCTCACTATCCTCCATGTTCTCAATGGTGATTACTGATACAAAGTATTCATGCAGTATTTCATCCATTTCTTCTGGCTCCAGGCATATATTCCCTGAGCAGTCCTATGCCCTCCCTAACTACCTTTTTACTTTTAATGTATGCATAAAATGAGTTGGGATTTTCCTTTATCCAACTCTGCACTGTTCCTTAAGGTCGTTATAGCGGGGGGTGGTAATGCTCCCACTACTTACTGAATGCTCCCAATGGCATGCATCTCAAATAACCTCTGACATCTAAGTCCAGCACCTGGCCTTCATGTGTGGCTTAGCTACTATGCCCAGCAGAACTGTTTCTACTGATAGAAGAAGGGGGAAATGCAGGTTACTGCACCTTAAAACCAATCAGGCAGATGGGGCTCATCAGCCGTAGTTGACAGCTCATCTAGGAGAAAGAAAACACTGATCTCAAACCTCCATTTCCTTGTGGCTATACACACACATGGCGAAGGCTTTGGGCGCAAACCCCGAGGGAAAAATCCAGAGCTGGAGTTCCTAAGGCCATCCTACAATAAGTTCAATGCTGACTGGTAACTCCTGCGAAACTGCTGGTGCCAAACTGTCTCAGTCTCTGCCATCCCTTTGGGTTCATCAGATTCATGGAGAGGGGGAGCTTGCTACATGGGCAATAGTTTGCTCTCCATGTCATACTGTCTAGGCTTGGGGATCTAGACAGCAAGGATACAACATCCACGGTCAATCCTGAACAATGGAGACTTCACTCACTCAGCAAGGACACTTTGTCATCCCCTTTCGCCATTTTGATTCTCTTTTCGAGTTATTTCCTGCTTTCTTTATATTCCTTAAGTGTCCTGTCTAATTTCCAGTTCCTGAACCTTATATTACCATTATTTTTCTTTTTGACTAAATTTATGCTATTTCCCATCATCCAAGGTTCACAAATCTTGCCATCCTTGTCTTTCTCACTGCAACATTCTGGTTCTGAATTCTGTTCAGCTAGTCTTTAAATGACTCTCTCATGTCAGATGTGAACTTAGCCAATAACAGCTGCTTCCAATTAACTCACCCTTGCTCCTGCCTAATAATGTTGCAATTTGCTTTCCCCAGTTTAGCATTCTCCCCCTCCAGGTCCAGACTTATCCTTATTCATAACTGTCTTAAACTTAAGGAGTTTGTGATGACTGCTCCCAAAATCCTCTTCCACTGAAATCCCAATCACCTGACCTGATTTATTTCCTGATACATTGTCAAGTATGATCCCTTCCCTTCTTGGCTGGAATATCTACAAACTGCTTTAAGAAAACTTCCTGGATGCGTCTAACAAATTCCGCCCCATCTAAACCTCTTGCACTAAGGAAATACCTGTCAGTTAATTGGAGAAATTAAAGTTACCCACTATACAAGCCTTGTTACTTTTACATCTTTCCATAATCTGCCTACGTATCTGTTCTTTTATCTCGGGCTGGCTATAATGAAAACAATAGTATAATATAATCCCATTATATTGGTAGCACCTTTCTTACTTCTGAGCTCTATTCATATTGTCTCTAAGTGCAGTTGTGACATTCTCCCTGATCAGTAATGCATCTCTGCCTCCTCTTTCACCTACCTCTCTTAAACCTGAAACATCAAACTTGTGAATGCTGAGCTGCCGGTCCTGCCCCTCTTTCAACCAAATCTCTGTATTTGTCACAACATCATAGTTCCATGCACTAATCCAAGTTCAAAATTTATCTTGCTAGGGTATATTCTGGAGTTAGGGTATATAGCAAATATCAATTTCAACACCAACCAGTCCTCAGACCTGAACATGGATTGTAGATTGAGTTTAAAATGCAGCTCTGAACAATGGTCTTCCTGGAACTGCAGAGTGGCATTGATTGTAAGCCAGGAAACATCCATTCACCCGAGGTGTTTGCATATTCATGAATGCAGCTGCAGTGACAATGGGGATTAACATTCATTTTGAATGTCTGGATGTTGATGTGAAGATGGAGGTGTTTGAAAATTAGATGTAATTCAAAGGAAGCACTGTAGATACATAGTAACTATAGAATTGTCCTGCTGTTACCTTTGATCTTTAGCATATAAGAAAGTCATGTAATATTGGGTCCGGAGGCCTCTTGTTCCAAGAGTGTATTGATGCCTGCTGCTTGTTTTGCTGAATAAAGACATCTATATCCACCAGCTTCAGTGTCCCTCTGGTGACGTTTTTCACAGTCACAGCACACCTTAACTGAGTTATTCCTTGTGTTGAAATAAAGCCAATTTGCCCCATTTATGTTCCTTTTCCTGGTCCTGTCTGCCCTTCCTATCTGACTTATTTTGACTAAGCCTTACCTACCCCTCAATCCCTCCACTTGCTGACCAGCTGCTCTGGTTCCCAAAGCCTGGCCACCTTAGCTTAAACCTTCCTGCAAGGCCATGATTTCATTAGTCCCAATTCCCTTAGTTTCAAGATTACTATGGAGAAGGACAGGACTGGTCCTTGGGTTGAGATTCTAAACTTGGAAAAAAACACCAATTTCAATGGCTTCAGAAAGGATCCTACAGGGAAGTTTTTTTCCACCCTGGCAAAGGGATGTTTCATAAGTGAGATGCTTCAAAAGTGAAATATTGAGAATACAGAGTTTGTATGTTCCTGTTCGAATAAAAGGCAAGGCTAACAGGTTTAGGGTGTTTTGGCTCTGGTTGTTCCATTGTTCAAGTATCTCTCTAAGAATAAGCCAGACAATTATAGGCCAGTGAGCCTGAAGTCAGTTGTGGGTAAATTATTGGAAGGTATTCTAAAGGGCAGGATAAATAAGTATTTGGATAGCCAAGGCTTGATTACGGATAGTCAACATAACTTTGCGTGTGGTAGATGACATCCAACCAGACTTATTGGGGTTATTGAGAAGGTTAGCAGAAAAGGCAGTAGATGCTGTCTACATGGATTTTAGCAAGGCTTTTGACAAAGTCTTGTATAGGAGCTCATCCAGAAGGTTCAGTTGCTTGGCATTCAGGTTAAAGTAGTAAAATGGATTTAATTGGACTTTGTGGGAGAAGCCAGAAAGTGGTAGCAGATGGTTGCCTCTCAGACTAGAGGACTTTGACAAGCAGTGTTGGGTCTGTTGTTGTTTGTCATCTTTAGCAATGATCTGGTTGGTAATGTAGTAAACTCTATCAGCAAACTTGTGGGTGACACCAAGACTGGGGGTGTGGTGGACTGCTGCGTGATCTGGACCAACTGGAAAATTGGGCTGAAAAATGGCAGATGGAATTTAGTGCAGACAAGTTCGAGGTGCCGCACCTTGGGAAGATAAACCAGGGTAGAACGTACACAGTGAATGATCGGGCACAGAGCAGTGTGGTAGCACTGATCCATAATTCCTTGAAAGTTGCATCACCAGCAATAGGGTCATTCACTGGCCTTCATAAATCAGAGTGTTGAGTACAGGAGTTGGGATGCAATGTTGAATTTGTGTAAGATGTTGGTGAAGCTTAATTTAGAGTATTGTATGCATTTCTGGGCACAGGAATGATATCAATAAGATTGAAAGAGTACATAGAAAAATTACAAGGACCTGAGTTATAGGGGAAGGTTGAATAGATTAGGACTTTATTCCTAGAGCATAGGAGAATGATAGAGGTATACAACATTATGAATGGTATAGATAGGGAAAATACAAGCTGGCTTTTTCCATTGTAGTTGGATGAGAAAAGAACTAGAGGTTAAATTAAGGAGAAATGCTGAAATATTAAAGGGGAACCTTAGGGTGATCTTCTTCACTCAGAGTGTGAGTGTGGGACAAACTGCCAGCTGAACTGGCGAATGCAAGCTCAATTGCAATACTTAAGAGACGTTTGGATAAGTACATAGATAGGAGGGTTGTGGAGAGCTATGGTTCAGGTGTGAGCCAATGGGTCAAGGCAGTTTGACATGAACTAGTTGGGCTGAAGGGCCTGTGCCTTTGTTGTATTGACTCTATAATGTTAGCGGCCTGCTGGTGTTGATGCAACCTTTCCCTCTTGTACAGATCCTCCCTGGTCTGAAGAGAGCCCAATGGTACATGAATCTGAAACACCACCCATTTGTGCCACCTGCTTAGCCATGTATTGAAATAAATATTGACACAAAAGACTCCAGATGCTGGAATCTGGAGAAAGACACAGAATGCTGGAAGATCTCAATGGGTCAGTGAGCTTCTCTGGAGGGAAATGGAATATGACATTTGATACATTTCATCGGACAGTTGACATTCCACTCAGCCCAGATGAATGGCCTCGACCTAAAATATAATTTATCTATTTCATGTGCTATGCTGCCTGATCCACCAAGTTCCCCCAACACTTTTTTTTTGTGTTGATTCAGCCAGCATTTTTAATTTTAAAAATAAAATTAACTGAAGTCCATTCTACTGGATCCATAACTGGTTCTTCCATCTATTCCATTAAAAATGTCTTTCAGACACAGCATGTCACTCAACTCCATACCACATCCTCAACTGTTTCAAGAAACTGTGAGAGTGATTTTTGGGTCTAGATCATTTGCATTTAGAAAATGGCTTTGGCTACCAGTCCTCTGTTCCTTGAAAATGTATTATGGATTTAATTTGGAACAATGCATTCCTGAAGGCTGTGAATCCTAGTCCAGACACTGCTGGCGTCTGTGGTATGGATGTGAATCAGGAAGTGTGAAGTTTGTATGTAGTTTCAAAAGAAAGTATTGTCTATACTTTGTAAATATGGAATTACTCATATATTTTATGAGCAAATATTTTATGTTTAGCTCAAAATATTGAGCCCCACGTTGGGCCAGCAAACCTTTCCACCGAAAGCGTCTCCAAAGATGCCTTCTGTACCTTGATTTGTCAAATAAAGAAGCTGCTTTGTATCTACCAGTAATTTTCTTCAGCGATTTCATTCACACAACAACAAAACTCTACGAACGTGGAAGTGACAGGCAATATTAACATGGACAGGAATCAGCCGAACATCTAACTGGGATGTGATTTTGTTGATGATGTAGGATCTCTAAGTGTGCATCTGCACATAAAGTTACAAAAACATGGAATCACATTGCACAGAAAGAGGTCCTTTGGTTCAGTCTGTCTACGAAATACCCCAAATACACTAATTGCATTTACCAGCAGTAGCTTTTGGTGCTAACATGAAAAACATTGTTATCAAATGGGCTATGATGCATGTTGAAACCTACTAGAACTAATACGATATACTTCATTTGGATGCACCAAGAAGACTGCAATTAGGCCAAGTCCCTGCTGACTAGGTGGCATTCTCTTGCAGGGCAGAGGTTGGGTGCTGTATAGAGGGTGCCTCTCACTGGCAATCCATGAAATTACATGTTCTTTGGGGCTTGTCAGGGGGCTGTGATTTCAATGCATGGTAGAAGACTGACAGGACAGGGAGAAGTAATAACGTATTGTTGTATAAGAACTTTGGCAAGGAATCAAGAAAACAATATTCACGGCTCTAGCCTCTTCAGGAAATTCTTATCCACTATATTCCTTGACACAAAGCCATTGCTCCGTTACCTTCTGCTGACATTGTCCAGCCCTATAAATACAACTGACACATATAATTTAGGAGGGTTCAGTGCCTTGACAATACGTCAAGCTCAAATGCACAGTCAATTTCCAAAATTGTCAACACAACTTTAGCTGCAGTTCCTGTGAAGTATTTATAACAACCAATGTTTGTTTGGATAATTTCAAAGATGTACTCTAGATCAGTGACCATTCCCAATAGGAAGAAGAAAAAAAAAGTAGAGTTAATGTTTCAGGTACAATGACTCTTCATTGAAACATAATGATGGATTATTGACCTTCATAGTTCCTTTTTCATAATTGCAGCAGTCAGCAATTTTCAGCATTTTATGTTTTTATTTCACAATTGAGAGAATCTTCTCAGACTCTGCATAAAACTGAACTGGAACCATTTGTTTTCCCTGTTGCAAAAATATTTTGTAAGGAGACAAAGCCCTTTAAAATATATTGCGCCCTCTCTTCTAAGTTAATTTCTTTTCTGAAATGTTTTTGAGATGTATGTGGCAGCTTCACCTTTATAAAAAATGCGTCTTTAAAATGGGTTCCATCTGAATTTACTTATCAAACTTACCATTGCTTGTTCCACCTATGGAAAAGTACAAAGGGGATGATTTTCAGTTGAATCTATAATTAGGCATTAAAAATGTGTTTGGGGGTTAGGGTGGAAGAAATCTGCATCAAAAAATAAATCTAAGAAAAGCAAGAAAATCTGTTTGCTGTCTGGAGAATTTAAGCTGTCAGAATAAAAGTACGACGCATTGGCTTTAAACAAAAAGCTAAATGGTACACTTTAGGTTGAGTATACTCAAAGAAAACAAAACCCCTTTTTTTCAAAATAATTCCCTATTTCCCTAGCATTATAAAATAATATTGCTGCTGCCGTCATCTTTAATCAGGTCATACAATTTAAAAGGAAGCCAAACCGTTCCCATTGTTCGTAATGCAAGAATCAGAACCATAAACAAATTAATTGGTGTATCGAGGTTTTGACTGGGTCTTTTGGCCAGCACTAGCATTAACACCAGCAATGCGGACCCTCTGGATTTTTAGTGCCTGAGGGTAGAAAGCAATTATAAAAACATGACTCTCCCAGATCAGCTTTCAACTTCACCATGTCTCTGTTTTATTGATGGAAGACTGAGGGAAGATTCAAATCACCAGCTTTAAATTCTTTCCAGCAGCAAAGTGCCAAACTCATTAGCTTTTCCTCTGTAAATTATGGCACCTCTATCTTTTATTCAATATTTGCCTGTTTTTGTCCTTATGACTGTATAATTGACTACTTAATGCATAATTTATCATGCACAATTATAGATTTTAAGTGTAACTAAAGGTGACATTTTAGCATTGCAAAAATCTAAAATTCTAGGGAAAAAAATTAATTGTGTACACTTCTAATACACTTCCATCATAAAAACCCACAATTGCTTTTACCTATCCATAGCATTTTGAAACTTGTTTAAGTATGAACAAACTTAGTCAACAGAATCGATGAAAAATAGTACCTTAAATATACTGTCTGAACTTTAGTTCTTCGTCAATTAGAATTTTATGCATATGTGAAAATGCACAAGGACAGCTTGACTTCCATTGTACAAAAGCCAAATATTTACATCTGGCTACATCAGTGACAAAATCCCCATGTGGATGAGTATCCTCAGTGATAGAGGCATTATTTCTTGATGTGGGTACCATATTTTCACTATTGACCCAGCGGGGCATTTTGATTATAGTCCATTTAAATGAGAATAGATTATGCATTGTGTTGTATGTCAGCATTATTGCGGTTTTCCACAATATGTGGCTGGCTTCTTGTATCAACAAAGAAGGCCACGGGAATGTAGATTCCGATACAACCTGCTCCAATAGGAATTTTGAGTAAAATTCTAATCGTTTAAGGAACAAAGGGAAACATTAATTTCATAGCTTAACAGAATATTTACCGAGGTTATTCAGCCCAACGTACAAATGCTAGCTTTGAAGAGTTAAAACGCTTGTCCCATGACCTAGTTCTTCCTCACATCCTTGCAATATTTTTCTTTCCTTTTCAAATGAATATCCGGCATTCTTTTGAAATTTACTGTAGTTTCCGTCATAAAAGTTACAAGCAGGAGGAGGTTAATGTCTCCTGAGTTTACTTAGTAATTCAGAGAGATCATAGTTGATCCGATTTCATCTGCAGCTTAAGTTTACTTCCTAGTCCTGGTAACCCGAACTCCACTCCGGACTGAAAGTCTGTCTACATCAGCCTTGAATGTATTCAGCAATTCTTCATTGCTATCTGTTGTAGATTATTCAAGAGACCCATGACTCTCTGAGAGAAGAATTTCCTTCTCAATCAGGTTGAAGTGGAATCATTTCTTCTGAAACTCTGCCCTCTAGTTGAAGTATCCCTGCGAGTAGAAACATTCTTGTAGGCATAGAAACATAGAAAATAGGTGCAGGAGTAGGCCATTCAGCCTTTCGAGCCTGCACTGCCATTCAGTATGATCATGCCTGATCATCCAACTCAGAACCCTGTACCTGCCTTCCCTCCATACCCGCTGATCCCTTTAGCCACAAGGGCCATATCTAACTCCCTCTTAAATATAGCCAATGAACTGGCCTCAACTGTTTCCTGTGGTAGAGAATTCCACAGATTCACCACTCTCTGTGTGAAGAAGTTTTCCCTCATCTTGGTCCTAAAAGGCTTCCCTTTTATCCTTAAACTGTGACCCCTCGTTCTGGACTTCCCCAACATCAGGAACAATCTTCCTGCATCTAACCTGTCCAATCCCTTTAGAATTTTATACGTTTCAATAAGGTCCCCCCTCAATCTTCTAAATTCCAGTGAGCATAAGCCTAGTCGATCCAACGTTAGACCACCAACATTAACCAGTCTTTCTTCATGCATCTACCATCACATGTCTTCTCAGAACCCTATCTACAGTATTTCAATAAAATTGATATTATTTAGCATGCACAGCTCCATGGGAATTGGTACTCCTGTTCCATGGCAAAAGTACTCTTGTTACTGCTGCTCCACGAGAATTGGTACTCCTGTTCCCTGGCAACAGTACTCTTGTTACTGCTGTTCCACGAGAATTGGTACTCCTGTTCCATGGCAACAGTACTCTTGTTACTGCTGCTCCACGAGAATTGGTACTCGCGAGCAAGGTCCATTCCTCTTTTCCTAGAGCTATGGCAGCCTTTCTGATGAAAGAGCTCCAACAGTATGGCAAGAGAGGGAATTCCACCACTAAGACCCAACGACGGTGGAGGAAATGTGAAATATTTCCATGTTGGGACGGTGTATGCCTATTCAGAACTCTCACTAGCTTTCCAGTGAGAAAGTTTCAGAATAGCAACTAGAAGTATAAATGGTGTAATTCCTAGAGTATCCCAGGACATTTTTTAGTGAGGAAAAATATTGCACTTTCCAGTCCAATTATGTATGGAAGTTAAACAGGACTTGAATCCATTGTCTCCATTTGGCATCCACACATATTGCAAACAAACGCTTTGGGAAAAAGCCTGAATAGAACTTCAGAGACTTAGTTCATCCTCATCCAGAATCGTCATTCATCATCATTTATGAGTACTGGTGTCGACACCAAACATTGAAGCCTAAGGTCAATCGGAAGTCATGGAGTCTGTGAATCCTTGAATCCGCTGGAGGCCAAGGACAGCCTATCCTGGGATTTGGGGGGTGTGGATGTGTGTGGGTGTGTAGGTGGGAGGGAGGAAAGGGGTGTGTTTTGCTGTTGCCGTTTTGTTGTGGTTGCTTTGTTGCTCGTGGTGCTCTATTTTGTGTTCTGTGTTGTTCTGCCGAGCATGGTGGGCACGCTATGATGTCATTAGAACGTGTGGCAGCACTTGCAGACTCCCCCCCCCCCCCCCCGTCACATTGTTAGGTTGTGTTGGTGGTTAATGTAAGCAACAATTTCACTGTCTGCTTCATTGTACGTGTAGTAAACAAATAATTCAGAATCTGAAGGTGTGTATCCGTTCAGATTCATTTCTGATATACAAAGTGCTAAATGAACAGAGAGATAACATGATCCAAAAAGAAAGGCTATTAGCACCACGTATGACTGCAGGTAAGCATTTTACAGCCAATGAAGCATTTTTGAAATCCATTCACTG
Source organism: Mobula birostris (assembly GCF_030028105.1). NCBI lineage: Eukaryota > Metazoa > Chordata > Chondrichthyes > Myliobatiformes > Myliobatidae > Mobula > Mobula birostris. The sequence continues at coordinate 46,634,578 of NC_092390.1, read as the reverse complement.
CTGAAATGTTGAAATGTTGCAACCAATCTGAACACAGCAAGCTGCCATTAACAGATAATCTATTTAGACAGATGCTGATTGATGGATAAATATTTGCCAGGATATTAAAACTATTCCCCTACTCTTCTCCAAAACAGGTCAATGGAGAATCATTTACATCCATACGACAGAGCTCAGTCTGCAAATTGGCATCTGCAGCAGAGTAGCACTCCCTCGGTACTGGACTGAGATGCCAGCCTAAATTTCTGGATAGGGGCTTGAGTAAAAAGCCCATTAAACAAAATAAAATTTCTTCTCCATTGTGTTTTCATTGCGAATGTATTAAACAATGCTAATTATCTAAAATAACCCTTGTTTAAGGTTCTAGAAAAGTAGAACAATGGAAGGACTCAGTGGTTTAATCAACGTGTATGGGAGCAAAAGGTATAATATGTTAGGCTTATTCAGAAAGTCAGAAGGCATGGGATCCAGGGAAGTTTGGCCAGGTGGATTCAGAATTGGCTTGCCTGCAGAAGGCAGAGAGTCGTGCTGGAGGGAGTACACTCAGATTGGACGATTGTGACTAGTGGTGTCCCACAAGGATCTGTTCTGGGACCTCTACTTTTCGTGATTTTTATTAACAACCTGGATGTGGGGGTAGAAGGGTGGGTTGGCAAGTTTGCAGACGACACAAAGGTTGGTGGTGTTGTAGATAGTGTAGAGGATTGTCAAAGATTGCAGAGAGACATTGATAGGATGCAGAAGTGGGCTGAGAAGTGGCAGATGGAGTTCAACCCGGAGAAGTGTGAGGTGGTACACTTTGGAAGGACAAACTCCAAGGCAGAGTACAAAGTAAATGGCAGGATACTTGGTAGTGTGGAGGAGCAGAGGGATCTGGGGGTACATGTCCACAGATCCCTGAAAGTTGCCTCACAGGTAGATAGGGTAGTTAAAAAAGCTTATGGGGTGTTAGCTTTCATAAGTCGAGGGATAGAGTTTAAGAGTCGCGATGTAATGATGCAGCTCTATAAAACTCTGGTTAGACCACACTTGGAGTACTGTGTCCAGTTCTGGTCGCCTCACTATAGGAAGGATGTGGAAGCATTGGAAAGGGTACAGAGGAGATTTACCAGGATGCTGCCTGGTTTAGAGAGTATGAATTATGATCAGAGATTAAGGGAGCTAGGGCTTTACTCTTTGGAGAGAAGGGGGATGAGGGGAGACATGATAGAGGTGTGCAAGATAATAAGAGGAATAGATAGAGTGGATAGCCAGCGCCTCTTCCCCAGGGTACCACTGCTTAATACAAGAGGACATGGATTTAAGGTGAGGGGTGGGAAGTTCAAGGGGGATATTAGAGGAAGGTTTTTTACTCAGAGAGTGGTTGGTGCATGGAATGCACTTCCTGAGTCAGTGGTGGAGGCAGATTCACTAGTGAAGTTTAAGAGACTACTAGACAGGTATATGGAGGAATTTAAGGTAGGGGCTTATATGGGAGGCAGGGTTTGAGGGTCGGCACAACATTGTGGGCCGAAGGGCCTGTACTGTGCTGTACTATTCTATATTCTATGTTCTATGTTCTATGTTTCAGGTAGAGACTCTGCTTCAGCATTGAGGTGGAACATGAAACATTGCCGATATAGATTGCAGTATATGTGGTGGAGGGAGTGAAGAAGAATAGAGGTTGGTAGGTGATTGGAGAAACTAGATAGGGTGTGAATTAGTAGATGGGATCATATAGGGTAGGGAGGGTGGAACAGACAGAAGCTGATAGGTGTCAGGTGGAGCCAGATGGGGACAGACAGATGGAACCAAGTGGAAGGGAATGAAAGAACAGGAGAGATGAACGATAGGAGGAGAAGACTAGGTGGACACGTGAGTGTATATGAAAGGAGAACTCTGGAAGTGGGGTTTAGCTGAAAATGGAGAATTTAATGTTGATACCTTTGGGTTATAAGCTGCCCAAGCAGAATATAAGGTATTTTTCCTTCCAGTTTGAATATAGCCTCTCTGTAGCAATGGGGAAGGCCAGGGAAAGGTAGGTCAGAGTAGTAGTGAGAAGAAGAGTTGAAGTGACATACAACTGGAAGCTCAAGATTTATTTATTTAGCGGTACAGCAGGGAGTAGACACTGCTGGCCCTTTGAGCCACACTGGCCCAGCGACCCCGCAACTCCATTAACCCTAACCCAATCATGGGACAAACTACAATGACTAATTAATCTACCCCGTATGTCTTTGGACTGTGGGAGGAAACTGGAGCACCCAGGGAGAACCCACGCATTCCACAGGGAGGATAGTAACTCTTTACAGAAAAAACACTGGAATTGAACTCTGAACCCCGGAATGCCACAAGATGCAATAGTGTAGCGCTAACCTTTCACTACTTTTGCACAGTTAGTCAATGTGGACAGATCGCAGATGCTCTGCAAATTGGTCGCTTAGTTAATGCTTGGCTTTGCAAATCACTGTACAATGGCCTGGACCCAAAATTTGTTTTCCCCATAGAAATGAAGGGAGTATCTATCACCTTTGGTAACCTGCAGAACTCAAATGAATTAAGATATTGTGTGTCCATGTACTTGTAGAAGCCCAGCATCAGTTAGACAGCCAGGGTATCTACCGAGTGACAGGGCTTGTGTAAGTGCAGAGAGATGCACTTAGTACTCGTGTAGACATTGGGACTCTTCAAAACTACTTCAAGGTCTTCATGAACAATGAACGTTTGTACTGAATCATTATAATCTAACTACTAAAATTAAAGTTTGCATTTTTGAGATTATTGTCTAAAATAACCTGTCCTGACTTTTTAATTGTGCAAATGTTTACCATTTCAAAACTATGACTAAGTTCACTAAGGCTACATCTAATGACTTCACAAGGAAGCCTTCTGATAGTAGAGGTGCGTCTTGGCATGTTTACCGTTCGTCATCTGGAAATGGGGCTCCTTGTGTATATTGTAGGATCCACTGTTGTGCTGGAAGACGGGAATGTAAAATTGCATCTCACAAACTAGGCAGGGAAACAGTGGAGCAATGCACACTGAAGCAAGCCTTAACCAAAGGAGAGAGGCATAAGTTGTCATTAGCTTTCCGTGGACTGCTGCTGGGAGGTTGGATGAAACCATCTTTTTTCAGAATGAAGGCTTCACTGCACTTTCAGAGTTATGGTTTTCTCCTACCAGCCACTGCAGAAGATCCACTCCTAATCACAAGAATTGTCTTTTCACCTCCTCACCTGCATCTCCCAGCCAAGTTCTTCTTCTCCTTGTATTGCCTTCCACACCTACCCCACAACCTAATCTTCAACTTGCACCCTTCATAAACTCTGTTGTCCTCAATACCAGGAAGTCATAAAGAAGCAGCTTTTGTGTGAGTTTCCTCCTGCAAAGTCCATTCTACCAAGTACATATGTGCAATACAGTATTGCTGCTTGGGACATCACACAAAACTGACTCAGCCTTCCCACATCAGGTTGCTTTAATATGCAGTTGTTTAAATTTTGTTTTATGATGCCAACAGTGGGTGTGTTGTTTAATTTTATGGGACCACCATATGCAGAATAATATTGAATATAATTCCGTAGAGGCAGACAGGTATGGGTCTATTCACTTCTTCTTTGGCATGAGACATCCTGCGTGAATGCGATATTTAATATTCAATAAAGTCATTAATGCTAACTCCATATGTACGTCTGAGAACGGTTCAGGCTTCACTGATCCTACCTGGTGTAACAGACGGTGCAACAAATGTTTCTAACTGTGAAACAAGGAGTGCTTGCCAAATCACCTTGCTGGAATTCTGTCAAAGCAACGTTACTTGCCTGCACTCTGATAAATAGCTCTGCCAAGAGTTTCTCATAACCAAGGCTAATTGCCTAGAACCAGGACCTGCTTGCACATGATCCGTAGGCATAATTGACATGTGAAAGCTTTTTGCACTTGTTGGATCATGCTAGTGTTAATTTCCTGACCGATTTGAGTCTATTCAGAAATTGGCCTAGACATGATCAAGTACAACTCACCTAACATTTGCCCAGTATCTGACGTACGTTTCATGATGTCGGTTAGTATTAGTGCGATCACTCGAGTCAAGTATGATGTTCTCCTAATGGAGATTGCCTGTATGTGACTTTGTTTAATATGAAGAGGCTAATACAAGGGCAGCCAGCACATGGTCATTGACAGATCAGTATCAGAATCCACAGATATGGATGCAAGGTGACTGGGGCCCATTTTCTGCTGCAGTTTTCCTCCACCATTGCCTTCCACCAGCTCCAACATTGAGGTTCTGGTTGATCGCTCTTTATCTGGGACCTTCTCCTTGACCTTACTGTCACGGGTGACTGTTCCAGGAGCTAAGCTCCAGACGGCATTGCTCTTGGGATCTCAAGAGCTCACAAGCATCTCTGCCATGACAAGGTGTCAGTTAGCACTCTGCTCCTACTGATAGAAGTCGAATATTAATAATGCACCCTACAACCTCACAAAAATATTAAGGACTAACACTCGTAGAATATTAATGGAGGTGTGATGGGATGTTTTTTCACACAGAGAGTGTGAGCACCTGGAATGCGCTGCCTGGGGTGGTGGGAGGGGCAGGTACATTCGGGACTTTCTCGAGATATTTAGATAGGCACATGAATGTGTGGAACATGGATGGATATGGACATTGTGTAGGCAGAAGAGATTGGTTTAGTTGGTTATTTGATTACTAATTTAATTGGTTTGGCAAAACATTGTGGACCAAAGGGCCTGTTCCTGTGCTGTACTCTTCTACATTCTAATATCAAGAAGATGTGATTTAAAGGATACTCACTGTTCAACTGATATGTTGTTTTCTGCATTGTTGGCTTCAATTTTTATTTATTAGCATATTTTTAATCGCACTGCTGAGTGTCCCATAACTTAACGTTACTGTATCCTGTGTGCTATGATTACCATTAATGTTATGGTCCTGTGTCTCATTAGAGTGGTGGGGCCACTCAGGGCTTGGGACAGTCTGCGAAAACGGCTTTAGGTTGTGTGGCCACTAATACGGAAGACGTGTCCAGAACTGCACAACAGCCTATTCTGAAGCTGTTCTAAAATCGCCATTAAGAAAGTTTCCTTAAGGTTCCATGCTTCAGCATCCTTCAGGAACAGTGCAGGTTAAACTTTGGCTCATGAATCCAGGTGAAAACCATTCTGGTAAATTTTTAACCAACTATTTAGCTGACTTCTTGTGGCTCATCTGATTGTTTGCACTGCGTGAAACACCCATTTAGTACATCTAAAGAATGAACAACTTCAAGAGAAAAGTTAAGATTTGTGACTTTTTGTTACAAAAAGACCTTGATAATGATGTTGTTGGTTCCTACCACTCTCAATGTTAAATTTTATGAACAGATTGATCGAGTATCAATATGCTTACTTGTTACATACACCTGTTAGGGTGCATTCTCCAGTTACTTTATAAGGTAACCGTAGCCTTCAGCCAGGATCAGATGTCATCAGGTGGTTCCCAACCTTCACCGAGTGTTTCGACCCTTAACCACGACACTCTCCAGTTGGTGGGCTGGCAGTGGTGGCCAAATCACTGCTCATCTGCTCCTGGCTTCCAGCTCCCCTCCTCTCGCCTACTCCAAATCCAACAAGAGGCTCGTTCTGCCTCTTCCCCCATCCTACGAGCTGCTTATTTTTTGCTCCTTTCATCCAGGCCCAGATCTGAAAACAACCACCATGTTGATTTGGCTGGGAAACCTCTGCGTCCGATCTCCACAGGGAACAACCATGCCTGCCATCCCCTGTCTTTACTCTCCTGCAGTAAGGGCTGGTACTTCAAGGCCTTTCTCTCATGGGCCTCTTCCCATCCCTCCTCCCACGGCACAGTCAGCTCAATCAGAATTATTTTCTTGTCTTCGGTTGACCACAGTACAACGTCCAGGCATAGGGTTGTGTGCACCACATCTGGGAACTGCAACCTCCTTCCCACATTGACTCTCATCTCCCAGGACCTAGCCGTTAGCAGCAGATCGAGCTTTGGTTGTTTGGTTACGAAAGACCTAGCTCCCTCTTTGATGAAGGCCTTCCTCAAACCTGTGCCAGCCGTCCTCTTCTTGCATCTCTCCCGCTCTAGTGTGTCAGCAAAAGCCAGAAGCATCTTATCATGGCGCCACCTATACCGTCCTTGAGTTAGAGCTGCTTTACACCCGGACAGTATATGAGCCAGTGTCCCCTTTTGACCATATTTTTAATGTACATCGTCCTATCTCTTAGTTGCAGACTTAGTTGCTGTATACTAGTATTTCAATTTGAATTAAGCCTGTTTTGTTAAAATATACTATTAACTGTAACATGCTTCTTCCATTATATTTATTATCATTAAAAAGGTTGTATTCAAGTAAAAGTTGAAGCTATTAGCATTCTGATAGAAATATATTGTGTTAAAAGGTGTTTTTAAATGGAATGATTCCTGATTCAGGGAGTCTTCTTTCTTCCAATAGTAACTCCAGCCTAGCAGGGATATTATTGACCCATTCAAGTTTCTATTGCTATCCAGGTCTGTTGAAAATACTAATTAACTACTAGGGGTAAAAATAATATTCCAATAAATAACACTCCTTCCCATCCCAATCAACTATACTCATAGTAAAGAGTCTAAACAGTAAATGGTTTTAATAACTAGTATCAGCAAAAAAAAACTCATCATATATCTTTCACAGCATACTGCCCTGATTAAAATCTTAACTACAGCATTTAAGATGTAGATGATACTAATAGATGGCTGGTGTTAACAAAACAAATTACAGGCTTCATAAAATCAGCCTACAATCTGATTGCTTGCTGCCAGATTGTCTTTAATGGCATCAAGTGCAGAGATTTAGAACAGCAAGGCAAGGAGTCTAGAGTACACATTTATATGCACCCTTGGGGTGCTGCCCGGTACAAACAAGGAACGGCGGACAGTTGGAAGTTAACCCTTTGAGAGCTGTTCTGCATCCTATGAACATCCCACAGGAAAGGGCAAGTTTTGCTCTTTTCCCTCAGTATATCATATTTGTATAGTTTTCTGCAGGAACTCTTTGTGCTTACTCTTTTCATCAAAAGTGCCAATTGATCTGGAACTATGCTTCATCATTGAGCACTTTAAAGTAATGAAAATAAGTATTGTTTCGCTGTAAGCAGTAATTATAATTTATTACTCTGTAATGATGACAAGCACTTGTATTCCACAAAAGGGAAAAAAACCCATTCTCACTGGCCAACTGCATCATTCACTATCATCACATCCCAGATTTCTCATATAACCATCAGGCTCAGGGAGTACTTGATTGCAGGACATCTGCCAATTACCAGATCTAGGGATATCTTAAAACATTAAGGGATATTTCAAAACATTAAGCAAAATCTAAGTGTCATCGAAACACAATGGGTATAATGTGGAAAACTTTAAAGGATAAGCTGCATCTCAGCACATTTCATTCATGTGGTTTAAATACATGTATGAGAAAAGCTTAACAACTTTCCACTTTCAGGATAGTCTCAAACTCTTAAGGGCATGGTGGCAAGTTTCTTTAAAGGCCAGTCCATCCAGTCTTTCTAAAGAAATTATAAGGTAGGTATTTGAAAATTTAAAGTATGTAATTTAATTTCTTGTGTAAAACAGGACAGCAGGCTGCCAAGAATATATATCCCATTTAACAAGAGAATAACCTGATTCTGCTTGGAGAATGACTCCAGAGGTGTTGATAGCCTGGGCAACCTCATTCAATGAGTATAGACAAGCTCTTCGATGATAAATATAACACATTTGCTCACTCAGAATCCAGTACTCATTTACAGTGAACATGCAATCCTCTTGACCCACTTACCCCAACGTAACCAACCCCGGCATCCTGTAGTGCCAACCTCCCACTGTCCCAGCATCCCTCAGTTCCAGTGTCTCCAATCCCAGCATGCTGTGACACTGGGACATGCTAGCTTCTCACTGCCCCAACATCTCTCAAACCAAGTATTCTAAAATCTCACCATCCTCGCATCTCACAATCCCAGCCATGTTTTATATTAACAGCCCACGACCTCAGTCTTCTGTCCTTCAATCAAGTACTCCCTGAGCCTGATGGCTATATGAGAAATCTGGGATGTGATGATGGTGAATGATACAATTGGCCTCAGTGAGAATGGGCTTTTTCCCTGAAGTAGAATACAAGTGCTTGTCATCATTACAAAGTAATAAATTATAATTACTGCTTACAGAAAAAACAATGCTGATTTTTATTACTATAACGTACTCAATGGTGAGACATAACCACAGACCCATTGTTATTGTTGATGAGAAAAGTAACTACAAAGACTTCCTGCAGAAATCCCAGCTCAGTATTCAGAACTATGTAGCCGGAATTTTGTATGCAGAATCCTATTCCCCAAATACTCCAATAAGAGAACTGTACATCAAATATCTTGAATTCAGTGCTCACAAACATGCTTCTATAATACTACCACCCAGAAATCATTGGACAGAATCCAAAACTTCTTCATACCTAACTCCTGCAATCCTGGACCAAGAATTTAGTGCCCAGCTTTCAACAAGTAAAATCAAGCATCTGGAATCCTTCAACCCACAATCCTACAAGAACACCTCAAACCAAACCCTGCATGTCAAACACCACATCCAGAATCTGACACTCAGAATCTCTCCATGTGAATTGTGCAAACTGAATTCAACAACCCAAGTACGTCACTCGCAATCTATCACCCAGAAACATGGAGGCAAATTCTACAAAAAAAAATCTTGCGTCCAAATTTCTGTGATCTGAATCCTGCAGCCCAAATTCCTGAACCCAGCATCTTGAAATGTAAATCTGTCATTCAGAATATTGTAAATTGAATCCTCCTATAAGGAGTTCGACCTCATAGATCAGCGGTCCCCAACCACCGGGCCGCGGACCAGTACCGGGCTGCAAAGCATGCGCTAACGGGCCATGAGGAAACGATATGAGTCAGCTGCACCTTTCCTCATTCCCTGTCATGCACAGTTGAACTTGAATATAGGATTTCCAACTGTCCCGTAGTAGCCGGGACATCCTGTATATTGGGCTAAATTGGTTTGTCCCATACAGGACCACCCTTGTCTTGTATTTCCCCTGCTAAGGTAGAGCGTTCCTATGAAATTTTTCGTGCTGAAATGGCATAAAGCGCAGAAGCAATTCCCATTAATTTATATATGAAACGGACTTTTCGTCCCTCTTCCCTCCGGGGGAAGGTTCAGGAGCTTGAAGACTCGTAGGGCCAGATTTGGGAACAACTTCTTTCCAAATGTGATAAGACTGCTGAACAGATCCTAACCCGGATCTGGGCCGTACCCTCCAAATATCTGGACCTGCCTCTCAGTTTGTTTGTACTACTTTACTTCCCAGTTTTCTATTTTCTATTTATGATTTATAATTTAAATTTTTAATATTTACTAATTTTAACTATTTTTAATATTTGTAATATTTAATATCTGTAATCCAGGGAGTGTGAAGTGCAGAATCAAATATCGCTGTGATGATTGTACGTTCTAGTACCAACTGTTTGGCAACAATAAAGTATAAGGTATATGGGAAAGATTTTTGAGCATTCCCAGACCCAAAAAATAACCTAACAAATTATACCAAGTAACAAATAAAACCGAAAATAAATAACACTAATATATAGTAAAAGCAGGAATGATATGATAGATACACAGCCTATAAAAAGTAGAAATAATGGATGTACAGTATGTTCAGGAAGATGAAGGGAAAAGCGATTTGTGGGGAAAAAATGACACACGCGCACACAGGTGCCCGCGCAAGGCTTCATGGTCATGGTAGTCTTTCCTGGGGTAAAGCATCCCAGGATTTGACTGCTACTTTTGTCCCTTATTTTTTGTCCCTTATTTGGGAGTAAGAAAGTTGGCAACCCTAACTGTAAAAGACATGTTGAGGTGAGTTTAACCCTACTTGAACTCCCCCCCCCCCACCGGTCGGCCAGTCCGCAAGAATATTGTCAATATTAAATCGGTCCGCAGTGCAAAAAAGGTTGGGGACACCTGTCATAGGTCATTCAACCAGATTGTGCAACCTGAATTTGAACATCTGAATCCCAGATCCAGCATCCTGCAGCTAGAATACTCTAGGCACTAAGCTGCAATCTTAATTCTGCAATACAAATTTGGGAGGAGGAGAAGATGGCGGCACGATGCAGCGTGCGCGGCCTTTCCAGTGAATGATATCTGTAATCTCTCAAGTAGGGGACCGTGCACAATTCTGATTTGATGGAGACAGACGTGAGAGTACGGAGGAACATCTGGAGAAACTTCTGAAATGCTGCTTCCCTGCTGCTGCTACTGTGTGGTAACCGGAATCTCCGGAGCAGAAGGTCCCGAATCCTCGGCTTTGCTTGTTTCAGCGGCCAGGGCTAGGTCGAAGGCGCCTGGCAGAGGATGGCGCTCGGGAGGCTGTATCGGAGGGGCTGGTCAGAGGCTTGAAGTTTTTGGATGGACGTTCTCGGTGTCGGCTGTGGTCGGCTGCTTCCAAGGCACCGGCAGTTGTCGATGCCTGGAGGTTTATGGCAGGGAGTTTCTCCCTTTTGCCGCCTGCTATCGGGGACTATCGGGAGTCGATCGGGACTATGAGACATTTTTTTATCGTGCCCATGGTCTGTTCTTTATCAAATTATGGTATTGTTTTGCACTGCTGTAACTATTTGTTATAATTATGTGGTTCTGTCAGTGTTAGTCTTTGGTTTGTCCTGTTTTCTGTGATATCATTCTGGAGAAACATTGTATCATTTCTTAATGCATGTACACATTTCTAAATGACAATAAAAGAGGACTGAGTGTTCTCATAATCTAAAAAACTTTCATACCATAATCTGACATGCAGAATTCTCCAATGTCTTCTGCAACCTGAACCTGCTTCCAGATACATCCACTCAGAACCCTGCATTCAAGATCCTGCAACACAAACCCTGTACCCGCAATCATTTAAATAAAATTCTGCTTGTATCCTGTACCTCAAATATTGCAACCTAGAATATTGCTTTCAGAATCCTGCTCCTAGACTTGCCACTCAGAATAATTCGGACTAAATCTTACAACTTGGTTGTTGAAGCTAGCATCCTCTGGCAAATATACTCTAGTGGCCATTTTATTAGTTACCTCCTGTACCCTATAAAGTGGCCACTGGGTGTGTGTTGTCTTCTGCTGTTGTAGCCTATCCACTTCAAGGTTTGATGTGGTGTGTGTTCGGAGAGGCTCTTCTGTACATCACTGTTGTAATGTGTGGTTATCTGAGCTACTCTCGCCTTCCTGTTAGCTTGAAACAATCTGGCTATTCTCTTCTGAGCTCTCACATTAACAAGGCAATTTCTCCCACAGAATTGCCACTCAGTGGATGTTTTTTTTTTGTTTTTCGCATTGTCCTCTGTAAAGTCTAGAGACTGTTGTGCGTGAATATCCGAAGAGATCAGCAGTTTCTGAGATACTCAAACCACGCTGTCTGGCACCAAGAATAAATCCACAGTCAAAGTCACTTAGATCTCATTTCTTCCCCATTCTGATGTTTGGTCTGAACAATAACTGAACCTCCTGACCATGTAGGCATTCTTTTATGCATTGAGTTGCTGCCACTTGATTGGCTGATTAGATATTTGCATTAATGTGCAGCTGTATAGGTGTACCTAAAAAGTGGCCACTAAGTGTATATCACACCTCCATCACAGCTCAAGGTTTTGACAACATGAATTCTGCATCTAGAACCTTGTATCAGAATCTTTTACTCCTAATCTTGTATACAAAATCTTTCTCCTAAAATTCCCCACTCAGAATACTTAAATTTTACAATTGTGACCGACATGTGCTTATCCCAAAGTACTTAATTCTGTAACCGGAATCCTGGAATCCCAACATTGTATTGTGAGCTTCACATTAAGTAGCCTGCACTTGGAATTCTTCATTGTAAGTACTGCACTTATAGAAGTCTGGCATTTACAAAACTTGCACCCTAAATCATCCAAACAGAATCTTGGTACTCAATATCCTCCTCTCAGAATCCTGCCTGTGAAACCCTGCATCCTAAACCAACCCAGGCTATGCTAGCATCGGGCAGGATGTACAGAAGCCTAGTTCCAGACCAACAGGTTGAACCAATTGGATTTCAAACCAATCAGCAAACATACTTCACTACAATTTAGCAACACTCTGAACACTTTGACTATAAAAATAATAATAAAGGCATCCGGAGTCTTGCGAGACCATGGATCTGCGCCTGGAAAGTCTTCACTCTCCAGGGCTCAGGCCTGGGCAAGGTTGTATGGAAGACCAGCAGGTGCCCACGCTGCAAGTCTCCCGTCTCCACGACACCAATGTTGTCCAAGGGAAGGGCATTAGGTCCCATACAGCTTGGCGCCAGTGTCATCGCAGATTAAGTGCCTTGCTCAATGACACAACACACATTGCCTCGGCTGGGGCTCGAACTCACAACCTTCAGGCAAAGTGCCCATTTTGATTATTTTGCACTAAAATAGCGTATTCTTCTTCTAATTATGCTTTCTTGTAAAAAGATGTGTAAAACTTATGTTAAATTTATGCTTTTTCTTCTGAGTGTTGTTTATGCTGCAGTTATGATGCTAAGTGCATACATGTACTTGTGCATATTAGATTAGATTAGATTAGATTATGAGGACACTCAGTCCTCATTTATTGTCATTTAGAAATGCATGCATTAAGAAATGATACAGTTCCTCTGGAGTGATATCACAAAAAAACAGGACAAACCAAAGATTAACATTGTCAAGACCACATAATTATAACATATAGTTACAGCAGTGCAAAGCAATATCATAATTTGATAAATAGCAGACCATGGGCACTGTAAAAAATGTCTCAAAGTTCTGATCGACTCCTGATAGTCCCGATAGCAGGCGGCAAAAGGGAGAAACTCTCCCTGCCATAAACCTCCAGGTGCCGACAACTGCCAATGCATTGGAAGCACCCGACCGCAGCCGACTCTGAGTCCGTCCGAAAACTTCGAGACTCCGACCAGCTCTCCGACACCGAGCACCGAGCACCATCTCTGTCGAGTTCTTCGACCCCGCCCCGGCCGCCGAGCAACAAGCAAAGCCGAGGACTCGGGGCCTTCTCCTCCGGAGATTCTGGATCACACAGTAGCAGCGGCAGTGAAAAAGGCATTTAAGAAGTTTCTCCAGATGTTCCTCCGTGCTCTCACATCTGTCTCCAACCAATCAGACTTGTGCATGGCACCCCACTTGACAGATAAAAGATATCATTCACCGGAGAGGCCGCTGCGCGCTGTGCCATGCCACCATCTTCTCCTCCTCCTACATATGACAATGAGCTCAACTTTGAATCCTCTACCAGAATTCTGTAACCTAATCTTTGCACAAGATTTCGCATCCCTGGACTTATATTCCTGTTCCTCAATTCCAAGACTCACTAGTCTGCAGTCAGCATCCCTTAGCCAGTCTTGCAGACCCAGAATCCTACATCTGGAATCCTGTAATCCAAATACAAAGTCTGGGATGAACCCAGAATCCTGCACACAGAATTGTGCCTTGAGCATCCTTCTCCCAGTTTTTTCCCACCCAAAATACTCTGAACTGAGTCACAAATTCACCACAGACCACCCAGTACCTTTCACCACTAAACTTGCACCTGGAAACATGCAACCACAATCCTGCCTTTAGCATCCTACACCAGTGATGCATCATGTCAGTCTAGATACACCACACTAGGTCCCCTCTCTAGCATACACCGCCAGTGGCTCGCAGAAATAGTAATCTTTCACTCAGTATCTTCAACCAAAATGATGCAACTTGAAATCAGCAACATGAATCCTACAACCCAGCTTTTCAGGCTAAAGCTTTCAACCCAAATCTTACAATTGACATCCTGCAAAGAGCATCCTGGAATCAGAATCTCACACCCAAAATTCACCGGTTCCCGTATTCAGAATATTACAGATTAAATCTAGCTCAGTTTCTCTCATCTCAAGTCTTGCACCTATTGCCCAGCAGTGTCTTTTTTTCAAATAGAACTATGGATACAGGACTTCTTATCCATAATCTCAGTCCAAGAATCCTGCTGCCTGAATCCTGCAATCTCATTCCAGAAACTCAATCCAGCAACCAAATTCCTGCTCCCAGAATTTTCCAACTCAAATTTTCCAAAGCAAATTGTGCGTTCAGAATCATGCAACCAGATCGTATGTCCAGTATCTTTCATGCAGTCTCTTTCACCCAGAATCCCACACACAGAGTTTCACAGCAGTCAGTTCTCCTTCAAGAGCTGTGTTTGACCTTTCAGCCCATTTTCCTGCCGGCAGCAACTTTCACTCAATATTCATACACACTTGAACCCTCAAGTAGAGGCCAACAGTTGGACAATGCGTATATGCACTTCTAATTAATTAGAAAATATTCAATAATCCCATGATATATGTTAAAATATTGTGATTGCAATGAAATTTGGAAGTAAAAATAAATATTTGATAATCATTTAAGGCTTTTCATAACTTAATATGTAACTCTCCATCATCACTCACACAACTGGTCCTAAATTATCTTTGTTCCTGTATTTCGGAAGACTGATATTGAATAAAATTTAATTTTCTACAGCAATAATTGGTTCTAAATCTAAAATGGACTCATGCAAAAGGGTCTATTGTAACTGTTTTCCAAGCGGATTCATGCTGGAAAATGGGGTGTTAAAAAGTGGTATGCAGTTAGAGACTGGAAATAAAGCACAATCCCACTAATTTGGTTCCTTAACTATTACTTATTTATTTATTGAGATACAGCATGGAGTTGGCCCTTCCGGCCCTTTGAGCCGCACCACCCAGCAATCCCCTGATTTAATCCTGGCCTAATCACGGGACAATTTATAATGGCCGATTAACCTACCAACTGGTGCATCGTTGGGCTGTGGGAGGAAACTGGAGCACCTGGAGGAAACACACACAGTCACGGAGAGAACATACAAACACCTTACAGGCGGTGGCCAGAATTGAACTCTGGTCACCTGTACTCTAAAGTGTTGGTGATCACCACTACACTACTGTGCTGCCCCTATTAACTATTAGCGAGCAGCTTTAATACTGCAACAAATTTCATGACATATGCCAGTGATATTAAACCTGATTCTGATTAAGCCTGGCTGAAAGTTAGTGCCAAGTTGAATATCATTAAAGTATTTTAATTCAGGTCTTTTACAGGTTGTAAGACTCTGCTTCATCCTGCTTGCTCCACCAATTAATACAATAAGTGGCCTGACCAATGGTTCTGAAAAGCATGAAAGATGTCCCTTACTTAAGCTTTGTTACGATGATTGGTGTGAGGTCAGAAGGAATGTAGCATTCCCTGACTTAGCCCACAAATATCTTATGGTCTGTTGCGGGCAGTTCAGAATGACTCTCCAAATTGCTACCCAATTGATGTTTGATGTCACGGAAGGTCTCCTAAAGAGGGTCAGTCACTCTCCCTTCTCCCTATCTCAGCACCAATCTACCCTCTCCGCCCCTGGTACACTTCATCACAGCTTGCATAACTACCATTGTGTTACATCTGTGCACTAGCTGAGAGCTGGTGGATTGATGACGGATGATGTCAGACTATATAGCAGTCTTCAGTCTCGCACTGGGGCCATTGCTTGTCTGGTGTGCATGTGTGGTCCATCTGGATAATAACCCTAAAATCCTTCACAAATTTTTCTTTGTCCCTTGCAGTCAACAGGTCCTGGAGTATCATCTCACCTTCATATTGATAAACTTTCATCTTAACTTCAGATTTGTTGACTTACACTGAATCTGGCAGAATGAAAGCCAATGCTCTTATTTGATTAACAGTAACAACCAAGCATGTATTTTGACCCAAGTTTAAAGGTATAAAGATCAGTAATATATGTGGGATCAGTTGCTGGTCTCTACGGCATCATAGCTAAATCTTATGGTTCAGAGGGGTGTGCTGGATAAGATTAGAGTAAGACAGCATTTTAAACACTGCTGGTCAAGCTCCACTCATTCTGGCTATAACAAAGATGATAGAGACTGGGCAATAGAACATGGTAGTTTTATAGGTACATAAAATAAATGTAAAAGCATATGATGAAAGCATATACTTTAGGGCAGTTAACTTCACCACCAATACAGAAATCCAACCATATGTTAAAGTTATTTTATAATGGTGCCTATTGTGGTAAATGCATTCTTCTCACCTGTGAACAAATGACTCTATAGTTACCAGGGAGCTTTTCTTATTTCACTGTAAGGGAGGGAGGAGAAGATGGCGGCGTGACGCAGCTCGCAGCGGCTACTCCGGTGGTGATGTCTGTTATTTGTCAAGTAGGGTGCCGTGCACAATCCTGATTTCATGGAGATGGACATGAGAGCACGGAGGAACATCTGGTGAAACTTCTGAAATGCCTGCTTCGCTGCTGCTGCTACTGTGTGGTCCAGAATCTCCGGAGGGGAAGGCCCCGAGTCCTCAGCTTTGCTTGTTGCTCGGCAGGGTCGAAGCGCTTGGAGAGGCTGTGTTGGAGGGGCTGGTCGCAGGCTCGAAGTTTTCGGACGGACTCAGAGTCCGCTGCAGTCGGGTGCTTCCAATGGTGCTGCACTGGCAAGTTTGCAGCGCTTAGAGGTTCATGGCAGGGAGATTTTCTCCCTTCTGCCGCTTGCATGAGATGATGAGGCTATTGGGGCTTTGAGACTTTTTCTTACAGTGCCCATGGTCCGCTCTTTATCAAATTATGGTATTGCTTTGCACTGTTGTAACTATGTGTTATAATTATGTGGTTTTGTAAGTTTTAGTCTTGGTTTGTCCTGTTTTTTTTGTGATATCATTCTGGAGGAACGTTGTATCATTTTTTAATGCATGCATTTCTAAGTGACAATAAATGAGGACTGAGTGTCCTCATAATCTAATGGCCTATTGATTTTATCTCTAGTTAAAATATCCCATTCATATTCAAAAGTGAAAACAGTAGGTACATGTTAGAAGCATCTTTTCCATTAAACTACAGAAGGCTGTTGACTCTAGGCGGGGAAAACATAGTAAGTTGCGATCTGTTGAAGTGACATTATCTTGTTCAGATGGGTTTGCTGATAATTGGGTCAATTTCTTGCAACTTTCCTGTTTTGCTTCAAGGAATGGCACACGATTATAAATTGAGCAAGACAAGATTTTGATTCCCAACAATTATCTTTAAATTGTAAACACATCAATAATTTTGTTCTACATAGAAAACAGACTAGATTCAGTACCTCAAATTATTGAGTAACCAAATAAAATTCAAACAGTTTATATAAAAATGATGACTAAAATATTTTTCCAGACTTATGTGGGCAAAAGACATGGCTTTTGTAAATGGTCAATTTCTTAAAAGTCCTACAGCATAAAATAGCAGCATGTTCAAGTATTTTTGCTTCAGTATTCTGGGTCTCTCTTAGATATTTGCTTATGGTGGGCTGACCACCCTGAAATTAACACCTCGTCCATAATTCAGATTTCTTATCATATATAGTATAATGCGGACATTTGACTTCAATATCTGGCTGCAATGGCGAGGTATTCTTGTTATTTCCTATTGCCAGGTGAACTATTGGCAATACTGAACAATCCATCAGTTTTGCAGCCCATCTAATAATCTCTTCCAAAGTCAGGCTGTGAAATAGCCAGTCAGGTCATCATCACTCAATTTTTCCTGAACAATAGAAGTTCAGATTAATCTAACTTTGTCAACAGTACTTCCCTAATTGTTTCAAAGATGGACTGTTAACACTTAAGTTAAACTTTAAAAGCGAATCCCATTGTGTTCTTATCTACCACCCCATGAGCCTTCACAACCAACATGTCATTCTGTGCAACTTCCATCATCTCCAAAGGATACTATCACCAAACATATATTTACCTTCCCCTCTCTCTCCGCTTTCCACAGGGATTACTCCCTCCACGATTCCCTTTTCCGTCCGTCCCTCCCCACTAATCTCCCTCCGGGTACTTATCCCTGAGAGCGGACAAAGTGCTACACCTGCCCATTCACCTCCTCCCTCACCTCCATTCAGGGCCCCTAACAGTCTTTTTAGGTGAGGCAACACTTCACTGTGAATCTGCTGGGGTTGTCTATTATGTCTGGTGATCCCGATGCAGCCTCCTCTACATTGGTGAGACCTGTCGTAAATTGTGGGACCACTTTGTTGAGCACCTCTGCTCCATCTTCCAAAAGGGAACATCCTGGTGGGGAAACATTTCCTTTCCCATTCAGACATGTTGGTTCATGGCCTTTTCTTGTGCCACAACAAGGCCACCCTCAGCGTAGAGGAGCAACATCTTATTTTCTTTCTGGGTAGCCTCCAACCTGATGGCATAAATATAAATTTCAAGTCAAGTCAAGTCAAGTCAAGTCACTTTTTATTGTCATTTCAACCATAACTGCTGGTACAGAACATAGTAGAAATGAGACAACGTTTTTCAGGACCATGGTGCTACATGAAACAATACAAAAACTACACTGAACTACATAAGAAAAAACACAAAAACTACACTAGATTACAGGCCTATCCAGGACTGCATAAAGTGCACAAAAACAGTGCAGGCACTACAATAAATAATAATAAATAATAAACAAGACAATAGGCACAGTAGAGGGCAGTAGGTTGGTGTCAAGCCAGGCTCTGGGTATTGAGGAGTCTGATGGCTTGGAGGTAGAAACTGTTACATAGTCTGGTCGTGAGAACCCGAATGCTTCGGTGCCTTTTTCTAGATGGCAGGAGGGAGAAGAGTTTATATGACGGGTGCGTGGGGTCCTTCATAATGCTGTTTGCTTTGTGGATGCAGCGTGTGGTGTAAATATCTGTGATGGCGGGAAGAGAAACCCTGATGATCTTCTCAGCCGACCTCACTATCCGCTGAAGGGTCTTGCGATCCGAGATGTTGCAATTTCCGAACCAGGTAGTGATACAGCTGCTCAGGATGCTCTCAATACAACCTTTGTAGAATGTGGTGAGGATGGGGGGTGGTGGTTGGTGGGAGATGGACTTTTCTCAGCCTTCGCAGAAAGTAGAGACGCTGCTGGGCTTTCTTTGCTATGGAGCTGGTGTTGAGGGACCAGGTGAAATTCTCCGTCAGGTGGACACCAAGAAATTTGGTGCTCTTAATGATCTCTACGGAGGAGTCGTCGATATTCAGCAGAGAGTGGTTGCTCCGTGTCCTCCTGAAGCCAACAACCATCTCTTTTGTTTTGTTCACATTCAGAGACAGGTTGTTGGCTCTGCACCAGTCCGTTAGCCGCTGCACCTCCTCTCTGAGTGCTGACTCATCGTTCTTGCTGATGAGACCCACCACGGTCGTGTCATCGGCGAACTTGATGATGTGGTTCGAGCTGTGTGTTTCAGCACAGTCATGGGTCAGCAGAGTGAACAGCAGTGGACTGAGCACACAGCCCTGGGGGGCCCCCATGCTCAGTGTGATGGTGTTGGAGATGCTGCTTCCAACTCGGACTGACTGAGGTCTCCCAGTCAGGAAGTCTAGGATTCAGTTGCAGAGGGAGGTGTTCAGGCCCGGTAGGCTCAGCTTTCCAATCAGTTTCTGAGGAATGATTGTGTTGAATGCTGAACTGAAGTCTATGAACAGCATTCAAACGTACGTGTCTTTTTTGTCCAGGTGGAGGGTGATGGCAATGGCATCGTCTGTTGAACGGTTGGGACGGTACGCGAACTGCAGGGGGTCCAGTGAGGGGGGCAGCAGGATCTTGATGTGTCTCATGACGAGCCTCTCGAAACAATTCAAGATGATGGACTTCTTCTTCTGATACAAAAAAAAACTCCCTACCCCTCCCCTCTTCTTCTATTCTCCACTCTGTCCTCTTATCTCTTCTCACCTGCTTATGAACTCCATCTGGGTCCTCTCCTCCTTCCCTTTCTCCTGTGTTCCACTCCTCTCTCCTATCAGATTCCTTCTTCTCCAGCCTTTTATCTTTCCTAACCACTCGGCTTCACCTATGATCTCCTAGCTATCCTCCTATTCCTCCCACCCTCACCACTTCTTAAAAAAAAATTTGGCATCTTCCTCCTTCCTTTCCAGTTCTGAAGAAGGATCTTGGTCCAAAACATCAACTTTATTCATTTCCATAGATACTGCTTGACCTGCTGACTTCCTTCAGATATTGTGAGTGTTGGTCTGGATTTCAAGGATCTGCAGAGTTTCTCATTTATCATCAGTTTAATGTCACTTCTATTCTGGACAACATAGATAAAATGCAAGTTTAGGCCTTCTCCTTTCTTACAGGATCATTTTTCTTCAAACCATTTAACATCAAAATATGAGATAGTTGCTTGTTTTAATTTCAATTTCTTTCCGCAGATGACCAGACTTAAAGTGTTGTGTGCATTTCTGGGAATCACACAATAGAAAGGACGTAGTTAAGCTAAAGGTGGAGCAAAAAAGATGCACAAGGATGTTACCTCGACTGGATGGCTTGAGTCATCAGGAGAGATTGAATATGTGGGTTGATTTACCCTGGAGAAAAGAAGACTGAGATGTGGTGTGATAGCGGAATTGACAATAAACTGGACTGGTCAAAGAACACTGAGGCTGTCTACAAGAAGGGTCAGAGCCGTCTCGATTTCCTGAGGAGACTGAGGTCCTTTAACATCTGCCGGAAGATGCTGAGGATGTTCTACGAGTCTGTGGTGGCCAGTGCGATCATGTTTGCTGTTGTGTGCTGGGGCAGCAGGCTGAGGGTAGCAGACACCAACAGAATTAACAAACTCATTCGTAAGGCCAGTGATGTTGTGGGGATGGAACTGGACTCTCTGACGGTGGTGTCTGAAAAGAGGATACTGTCCAATTTGCATGCTATCTTGGACAATGTCTCCCATCCACTACATAATGTGCTGGTTGGGCACAGGAGTACATTCAGCCAGAGACTCATTCCACTGAGATACAACACTGAGCAGCATAGGAAGTCATTCCTGCCTGTGGCTATAAAACTTTACAATTCCTCCCTTGGAGGGTCAGACACCCTGAGCCAATAGGCTGGTCCTGGACTTATTTCCATCTGGCATAATTTACGTATTATTATTTAAATATTTATGGTTTTCTATTGCTATATTTATACTCTATTCTTGGTTGGTGCAACTGTAACGAAACCCAGTTTCCCTCGGGATCAATAAAGTATGTGTATCTATCTATAGAAAATTATGGGGGCCACGGAAAAGATAGTCAATCTCTGCCCGAAGAGTCTCGGCCCGAAACGTCAACTGTTTACTCTTTACCATGAATCTTGCCTGGCCTGCTGATTTCTTCCAGCATTTTGTGTGTGTTGCTTCGATTTCCAGCATCTGCAGATTTTCTCACGTCTGCTTCCCATAGCAGGATGTCTAAAAGTAGAAGGTACAAATTTAAGGTGACAGGGAAGAGGTTAGAGGAGATCTAAGAGGTAAATTTATCACACAAAGAGGAGGTGGTGGAGGCAGGGAGAATAACAAGATTTAAGAGGCATCTTGGCAGTTACTTGATTGAGCAGACCATAGAGAGATATGGAGTTGATGCAAACAGGTGTGATTAATATAGGTAAGCATGATAGTGGATAGGCACAGTGGACGGAAAGGCCTGTGTTTACACTGTACAGCTTTATGACTCTGTGACACAATTAACATGTTAAATTCTTTGTCCCCATTTGGCTCTAACTGGCAGGTAAGACTAAAACTTCCTCCTTGTGTTGATCAACAATCTCAATAAAAATGGTCACCTTCCCAGCCCTTGCAGTATGATTTTTGAAGAAGCCATCTGTTAAGCATGCA
Source organism: Mobula birostris (assembly GCF_030028105.1). Lineage (NCBI taxonomy): Eukaryota > Metazoa > Chordata > Chondrichthyes > Myliobatiformes > Myliobatidae > Mobula > Mobula birostris. Next base: position 46,612,787 of record NC_092390.1, on the reverse strand, counting down.
TTGAATGAGTGGCACCCGATGGGACAATTGACCCTCATTGTATCAGATTGAACAAGATTAGGAGTTCTGACAATCTGAAAACTGGCTCATCTGGTTTTAATCCTTGATTTTACTGCTTCTAGCCTTTGGTTTCCACATTTCAAACTCATGCAAATTCACTTTGTTTTGAAGTTCAGAAATCCTGAAATGTGACACTTTTTGAGAGCAATTATTTTAAAAGGGAGATCCAGTTTCAAGATTTTGGAGTTTTTTTTACTGTAGGCTCAATGCCCAGAACAGCTGGATGTTGCCTAATAGATTCAGCCCAAAGCGCTGTTATCGTTGCTAGAGAGGGTACTAGGATTTGCTCTGGCCTGAAATTTACAATGAATTTACAACCATGTCTTCTTGTTTTTGAGAAGAGTTATGATATTAAATAGCTTCACAGTAGAGCAAACACACCCCTTTGTCACACTGTTAGCTCAGGGCTGCTTGGCTACAAGTGAAGAGCTGATTCTGTGCCATTTTGGTTGCTGGGATCATTTGAGTAAGTAGCATGAACTTCCAACAGACTTTTGGTCTTCTGCCATCAGCTAGCCCAATGGGGAATGTAGCAAGTGTGCTTTGAAGTTCAAATTTAAAGAAATGTGCCTATTTAAACTAAATGGTTGCACGTGAAGCATAAAAATACTCTCAGTCTTTAAAAAGGTTTCACTTGCATTTTGATTCAATATCAGCTTTTGTCAAGTGAGAGAAGACAGGCAAAAATGGTATGAAAGTAAACCTAACCCAGAGCCGTGAAACAGAACTCAAATGGCAGTGCACCTGTTTCATTCGTGAAGTGAATGCTTGTGCTGCTGCATGAGGTTGGTACATTTTCATTCTCCTTTGTGTCACATAATATTAAAACTTGGAACTATATCACCACTTCTTGATTGTCATTGATTTCCTAGCCCAAAATATTGTGAAAATATTCTCACAAATGTTTTCACATCAAAAGGAGTATGGACATTCAAAAAAGAACATCACTACCATGTTTTCAAGGGCAGTTGAGGATGGGCAATAAATGCTAGTCTCACCAGTGATCCCGTGGGGTACTAAGCAAAATGTTTGCATTAATTGCCACTGCAGGTACCCTCTCCAAAGCTTTGCATTGTAGGCTTTTAAAGCACATGGCACTAACTCCCATTCCCCCTCCCAGCTCTTTGCGAGCACTGTCACCTGGGAAAAAAATTTTGTGTTTGGTTCTCCTTGTGCCTTAATTCTACTGGGATAATTACTAATACACATCACCATTCAAACAAATCTCTCTCACCCGCTCATTGCTCTGATGGATGTTTGACTGTGATTTGACATAAGCTACCTACAGTGTTGTAAAAAATTAATGCAAAAACAACTCAACATTCTGATGTGAAAAGCTGTCCCTTTGCAGCATGCCATCTGCAGGTTAGCCTCCAGGAGGTGACATAACTACATAGTAGTCTTCTTTGTGAAGTAAAAGCATTGAATACGGATCTTTTTGATATATACTGAATTTAGCCCAAGAGGTATAGGTCCATTAGGGTAAAAATTGGTGAAAAATAGTGGCTGCTGCTTTTTTTTCCCCAAACAAACTTTACTCTTTCATCTTCCAAATCTAGAAGCACTTTTGATATTCAGAAAGGAATTCCCATTCTTTTTCCTGAGGTCCACAAGGATTTATGCTGATAGACAGAGTGGGTTAACTGAGAAATCTTAAATTGTCCACATCACTAACAGAAAGTAAAACTGTGATTTTGGACAGGGTGGAATTCTCTGGTTAAAAATATATGTAATTGAAATTTATTATTACAGTGTTGAACATGAAATATCAAACATTATGAAAAAGAACCCGCAACTTACTCAATAGTTAAAAAACAACCAGGCAGGAATGTGGGCAAGGCCAATAGATGTTGACCTCTGGCTGTCTGGAGAAGACAGTGGTGAGCTATGGTCTTGAATTATCACTTTTGGTGAAAGTACTCCAACAATTCCCATTGGGGAAGGAGGAATCCAGGATTTAGAACCAGAGACAATGATGAAATAAAGATAAATTTCCAAGTTAGTATGGTACACAACTTCTCGCTGCTGTCATTAGGTAGAAGGTACAAGAGCCTCATGACACACACCACCAGGTTTAAGAACAGTTACTATCCTTCAGCTATCAGGCTCAGGAATAAAAGGGGACGACTACACTCAACTTCACCTGCTCCTTCATTGAATTGATCCCATAACCAATGATCTCACTTTCAAAGACTCTTTATCTTATTATTTCATGTTCTCCTTATTTATTGCTATTTATTTATAATTGTAATTGCACAGTTTGTTGTCTTCTGCACTTGGGTTGATCTTTCACTGATCCACTTATAGTTACTAGTCTATAGATTTGCTGAGTATGCCCACAGGAAAATGAATCTCAGGGTTGCAAATGGCGACTTATATGTACTTTGATAATAAAATTTACTTTGAACTTTGAACTTTGGTTAAATTTCTGATTATTGCTGATGGCAGGGTACCTGGCAATCGTAGTGCCATTGAATATCAAGGATAGATTGTTTGCGTCGCTGATGTTGGAGATGATAATTTTTGACATAAATGTTATTTGTCCTGTAGCAGGCCTTGTGTGAATGTTTTCTAGCTCTTGCTGCATGCAAACATGTGCTGCTTTATTTGCTGAGGAGTTACAACTAGAATTGAACATTGTGTAATTATATGTTATGCAAGTTTATTGCAGATTTGCTGCTCTATGGAATGGTGTTCAGTGACGAAGCAGCTGAAGAAAGCTATGCCTAGGACAATGCTTTGAAGATCTTCTGCCTGCATTGGTGTCTTCAGGCTGGGATGATTGACCGAGTAAGAAAACTATCTAATTTTGTGTGTGGTTCAGATCCAGCTATTGGAATGCTTCTCCTCAGTGCCCATTCATGTTAATTTTAATTTGCCGTGACTTTGCCTCAATTTGCAGTGTTTCTGCAAACTCTTGCAAATGGGGTGTTACTGAAGACTTCAACAGAGTCCCTTGTAAAGATATAAATTTTGGCAAGGTAGGATTTTGGTTCAGAGGAGCAAACAGTTGCTGGTCCTCAGCACACATTCTTATAGTAGTCTTTGGTTAGAAGAGTTTTAAGATTTTGACCATCTTTGTTTTAGTGTTACATGCAAGTTACTAAGGAAATGAAAGATTTCTACAGTCTGCAAGAAGATATAAATAAAGGAGTTTAAGATACAGGAGGTCGGATAATGTCTCTGGATGTCTATTGCAGTTATAATTGATTTAGATGATAAAATAGAAAGCAAGTTAATTAAGTTTGTCAATGACTCAGTGAACCAGTAGCACTGTTGATTGATCCAATAAATTCAGTGATTTTAATAGTTTACTCAAATGGATAACATTGTAACAGATGTATTTGAATTCAGTTTCAGGTCATGCATCTATTTTGGATTGAAGCATTTGTAGAACAGTTTGATTTCTAAAAGTCTAAAGATAGAAAGAATGAAGGTCCAAAATAGACAAACTCTTGCAAAGAGACACAAGGATCCATGGCTCACCTTCCTGAGCCAAACATGACATTTTCATCCACCTGTGGGATCTAAATAAGTCCATAGATGAACTAAAATGTCATATTAGGCCCAGGAAGGTGAATATAACATGATCTTTTTACCTTGAGGACTGGGGCTAGAAGTTATACATAATATACATAATCCTGGCTAGACTTCGTTTGGAGTATGGTAAGCAGTTCTGAGCACCACAACTTATATTAACCATGGATATCATATAGTGGGGGACAAGACATATCATATGGTGGGGGACAAGACTATTGAATATCAAGAGTAAGTGCTTAGACTCTCTCTTGATGGAGATGGCCACTGCCTGATACCTGAACTAGAAAGATTAACATGAAATGATTTACATTCCATATAAAACCAAGTTACAGGATGATTTTATCAAAGTGTTAAGGCATTGAAGGGAACCGATAGTTAGAGAAGTCTAGGACTAAAAGTTAGAAAACAATTCTAGACCCAGAATGCGATGGAAAGTTGGAACTATTTCGCAAAGGATGATTGACGAGAAAAAAGAGAGTATTAAATCAGACAGGGTGGGTAGTGTTGCCATAAGGAGCAATAATTTGAGGATTGGAAATGTTTCACAATTCAACAAAAGGGGACTAAGAAACTAAGAAGTAAAATGTAGGAATAATCTTGCATTCCACAGTTTTGAAAAAGTTGCTATGGAGATGTATTGTTGATAATCTCCAAAATTCAATAAGTGCTGAATCAGAATTTATAGATTTGAAGGTAACAAATATAATTCCAATACTTAGGAAATCAGGAAGAAATTGGGGAACTACGGATTATTAGTATCAGTAGCCAGGAAAATGCTAGTACCTACATATTATTAGCAACATGATAACAGGAAAATAATAATTGGATTGGTCAGAGTCAACATAGGTTTATGAAACTAAAATCATGTTTGGGACACATAGATATTTTTAGCTTGCAACCAGCAGAATAGATTCAAGGATTGTTAAAGAGTATTTGGACTTTCAGAAAGCTTTGATGTGGTGCTTCTGAAGAGGTTCTAAGCCCTGTGAAATTGGGGTTAATAGATAGGCAGGGATCGAGGATTGGTTAATGGAAAGAAGCAAAGATTGATTTGGATTGGAAATCTGTGCTTAGTGGAGTGCCATAGGGATCAGTGCTAGGGCCATCACCGTTCACAGTTTACATTTGCAGTTTGGATGAAGGGAGCAAATGTAATGTTTCCGAGATTTCTGATGACAAGCAGCTGTATGCCAGTGTGAGTTGTGAGAAGAATCTAGAGAAACTTCAGAGGAATACTGAACTTAATTAATAACAAAACATGATAAAAATATTCAACATCTGTGGGGGAAGGAATACAGAGATATCGAGACGAATGCGGATGACCAGGAAGAGTTCAGCGCCAAGCTGCTGGAGAAGGAGTCTGTGAGCCTATTGCTGTGTTGCTCGCTATGGCAGGTGGGTAGGTCTCTGTGCGTGTGTGGTGTCCCTCTTTTTCGCTGAATGTCAGTGATATCGGAGGATGGTATTGTGGCTCTGCACTTATGGATTGTGGACTGTTTCTGAATTATGGTTTTTATATTCTGTGTTTTTTATCATGCATTCCTTTTCCATTTTGTTGTGTGAGGAGAGAGGTTTGGGGGATGATGTTCTGTGGTATTCTGTTAGTTTTTCTGTGCGGGGGAGGGTTTGTTTTGGGGTCAATGTTCTTGTTCCGTTTGGTGCAAAGGGAGGGGTTTTGGGGGTTAATGATTGGGATACTTTTTTGCGCGTGGGGGAATGGGTGGGTTTGATGTTTCTCTCTGAATGACTTTCACCTTTTTCCCTTGTTTCATGGCTATCTGGAGAAGACAAATTTCAGACTTGCATATGGATAAATGCTTTAATAATAAATGAACCTTTGAACCTTTGAGAGAAACCGAGTTGATAATTTTCCATCACTAGTCAACTCAGTACAAATGTTTCTCATGAGAGGCAATTGACCTAAAATATTAAATCTGTTTTTTGTCTGTAAATACTGTCTGATATGTTCAATATTTTCTGCATTTTCCAATGTTATTTCACGAAAGCTTCAAATCCAGAATAGTGACTTTTTTTTACAAGAGAGAAATTCACTTTCAGAGCTCAAAGTGCAAAGTTAATTTATTATCAAAGTACATATATGTCACCATATTCTACCCTGAGATTCATTTTCTTGTAGGCATACAGAGTAGAACAAAGAAATACAATATAATCAATGAAAAATGATATACAAAGACCGATAAGCAACAAAAGACAAATTGTGCAAATACAAACATAATAATAATAACAATAATAATTGAGTAAATAAATTACACTGAGAACATAAGTTGTAGAGTTGTTAAAAGTGAGTCTATAGGTTGCATTCAGTAATCAGTTCAGTGTTGTGGTGAGTGAAGATGTCTACGCTGGTTCAGGAGCCTGATGGTTGAAGGGTAATAACTGTTCCTGAACCTGGTGGTATGGGACCTAAGGCTCCTGTATCTCTATCATGTTGGGAGCAGTGAGAAGAAATATGACCTGGATGGTGGGGGTCCTTGTGATAGATGCTGCTTTCTTGTGGCAGCACTGTTTGTAGATATGCTTAATGGTGAGGACAGGCTGTCCAACAAAGTTTAATGTGCTTAACCTGGCTGGTGCTGTACCTGAGCAGAAGAGCATAAGCAATGGAAGTAGGAGCTGGCAATTCTGCCCTAGTGCTTCCAATTCAATAAAATGAAGGCCAATCTTTTATCTCTGTGTCTCTTGCCTGTACTAACTACATATCCTTTGTTTTGTGCCAGACACTGGCAGTAAGCCACAAGCCAAAGTCTTTGTCTTGGCCATTCTATTATTTGGATCTACAATGTGGAAACTTCAAACTTCACATGGAAAGGAGGGGAAATCATAGGCACCACTCTAATTCTCCTAGTGAGTAGGGTTTTGCAGGAGTACTAGCAGAGATGAAAGACCAAGTCACCTTCCATCCATATGGAGGGGAATGTTATATGCTGCCTTTGCTCAAGAAAGAAGGAAAACATAATTAGTTAATTACTTACAAAAATGGGTCTTTGGTATTTGTTTTCTCATCTGACCAGCTGCACCAAATGAACAGAAATCCAATGAGGATTATCGGAGACAAGTCTCTATTTTTGGTGAAATTGACAATCTATTGCTCAGAATTCCACAGGTTTCCAGACTTTTTTCCTTAATTTTCCATCAAAGTTATCTGTATTTCTCAAAGTCTCTTAGAGTCCAATGCAATCTAGCTATGTGTTAGAATCTATTGAAAATAAGATTTACCTGTAAATCTAGTTCTTTACATATTAAATATGATTAATTTACATGTTACGAGTAACATAATTTGAAAACCTGGAACTACGTACTGTAAGATGATTTCAAAACCTGAAACTTAATTTTAATGTGTTATAGAAGTGATTAATAGAGAAATAATACATTTTGCTTTCCAACTTTTCTAGTGCCTTCACTAATTTTGGTAAAATGTTGTGCATCAGCAAGGTTCAATCCTCAATCCTGATCCCTAATCTGGAAAGGCATTTAGTTAGAATCTTTCAGTAAAAGTTTTGACCCTTCTATGTATGGTCATTGAATCACCAACATTGTCTTTGTGCGCAGAAAAGGGATAGAATTCAGGTGTGACAATTGCACAGTAGCAGTTTGTTAAAACCTTGTTCACATTTCTCTAGAACTGATGAAACAGCAAAGGCAGGCATGTGTCTCAAAAAAACTCGGAAGTTTGAAATGGATTTTATCTAGAAATTCATTGCCAGTTGGTAGTGCTAAGTGTACATTATAGTAGCAGATGTGCTTTGCTCTTGAAAATCCATTCCTCTAAGGTCAGTGGAACCAAATTTTGGAATATGCTCATCACTTTTGGAATTTACTATATCAAATGTTTGGTATTTTTGACTAGGAATGAGTTCATATCTTAATTGAACTTTGAAAACTTGTGGCATATTTTTAACAAATGTGGATTCAAATACCACAATAAAAAGTAGATGGGATAATTCATGTTTGTTGAGCAGAAATAAAGCAAAATTTTGAAGAGAGTCCTCTGACAAATCTAGAGCAAATGGTCTAGAAATTAATTTGTGGTGCACCTATTTTACAAGTTTTAGGTTTAAGTCTCTAATATATTAGGCATTTGTTAAGCTACATTGACCATGATCTGGAATTGTGTAAGCAGCCACAGAGTAAAAGGCAAATTTAAAAAAAATCGGTGTGTGGCACTCATGCCTAAAATAAAAGTCAGAACCTTTGCTGATGCAAATAATGACCAGCGTTTATTTTGAGTAAGCTGGGTTGCAATCAGAATGCACTTCCTACCACACTAGTTAGCACCAAAACAAAACAGAACTAATCTGTCTATAGGTATTTCAGAAGATATATTTATGTGATTAGGTAATGATCTTGGCATGGCTGACAGAACTCAACAGTGTGAATTAATATCGGTAGGTATACTCATTAGCTCAGAGTTCTTCAGAGGTCTTGTCATTGCAGCTATGCACATTAATTTAGTTCCTTCACCCATCACCCTCAATGAGTTCTCAGTCTATTACATAATGATATAATTCTATTAAATTCCACTGCAAAATGTGTTCCTTCTCTTTTCCAATGAACTGCTTCCCTGGATATGCTTTGGATTAGACAAATAGAGCTATTTGGTTAAATTGAGAGAAAAACCTTCAGAAGTTTTTTTTTAAATACACCAGGTCTAATTCTTAATATTAATATTATTAATATCATTGCTTTATGAAATTCAGAATTTCATAAAAAAATTTGAGCTGTTGTAAATAATACTTTTTGACTGGTATTTTCAAATTTCTATGTGGTGGGTATCATTTATGAACAGCTATTTATATCATAGTTTATTATTTTGTCTCTCTCTGCATATTTAATAAACATGTATTTTGCTTGACCAATTTAGCCTGACAATTTGTCTATGCTAGTTTATATATTTGGTGTACTGCGCACGTCTGCTGTATTTAGCTTCGTAATGCATGGAACATTTTGTAGAGTTTTTATTTTAAAGTTATCAAGTGGGGTAGTTTTCAATGTAGAAATTTCTTCAGGAGAATGAAAACATAAGAAAAACCAAAATGATTAAAAAATTGAACATTCTTAGGACTAAGAAAATCTGTTTATTTCCTGGGAGAAACTTAGATTGTATTACCTAAGGAAATCCTTGCAGAATAACAAAAATAAAGATTCCCAAGAATAACAAAAGCCGCATGGGGATAATAAAAGCAGTTGAAGTGAAAGGAATAATGAATAAAGAACATTGCTTTGAGCTCATGGATAAAGTGTACACTATATTTTCATGACCCCTGCCCAAAGAAATATCGGTCTGTCACATATTAAAGATTTGAAAAGACAAACAAATATAAATTGCTAAGTATAGTCAATATTCCAAACAATTAAACTGTAATCTTAATATGGAACATTTCACTTGTTAGAATTGTTGTTGCTTATTTAGTTTGTTAATTTATGTCATGTACATTTGTGGGAGGGGACCACAACACAATAACACTTGTCTTTTTCAGTGTAGTATCCTGCAGAGAGACCAAAGATTCGAATGGAGCCTGCAAGCAATGTACTGTGGATTGCCCTCAGGTGCTGGGCCTGTTATATTAGTGAAAACTCATTTATTGCTAATTCAAATGAACTTTTATTCACCCTAGGTCTTTAAATTGGTGAACTGAATGAAGGAAAAATTCATCTAGTCACCAAGTCAGTACTGCCTTGATGGTTAATTATGCCTCTGCTCTGAAAATGATCTGCATATATCTGTGTTTGAATGACATAGGGTTTCACCTCAAGATGATCTCTTTCTGAGCAGTCGGTCAAATGAGCTTTTTAATTCCTGGGTTGCTTCAATCCCAGGAGGTAGAAATCTTGTATAAACATAAAGACGGCAACTCAGATTCAGTCTGGAGTAAAATCTAACTGTAGTTGGAAAAGCAGACATGCTGAACCCAGTTTGATGGTACTATTAAAACTCTGACCATGCTTTCAGTCTCTATTGTAGGTACTTTCTGCAGTGATTTGGAAACCAAAGAAGTGACACCACCCAGTGTTGTCTAATACATAGTTTGCTTAATCTGAACATGAGAAAATCTAAATCACAGTTGAAACAGTTACTTTATGATGATACGATGAATTAAGGCTGCACAACTGTGTCAATATAGTCAAATCTTAACAGCGGGTCAGCTCTGTAGGCAATATGTTGCTACCGGAGTGAAGTTATTCTGTGTAATGTCCATATCATAACTTATTGCTTCATCCAAAAGAATTTTAATGTTCAGGCACTGAGTATTGAGCTTCTATAAAAATAGCATTGTAGATGCACAAAGGAACAACTTGTGTCTGCTGATTGGTCTGAAGGTAGACATTAGTTTGGGTTCTTCAAAAGGATGGAGACTGACTGGAAGTTTTAACTTGGGCCTCACCTGAATTCACAGGACAAAAGGCAGTGGCCATAAGCATTTAGCACAATGGGAGAATCCAGACTTAGGTCCTCTGCCTCAGTAACTGCGATTTGTATCCTACCCTAAGGAAAGTTTCTGAAGAGGGTTCAAAAATAGTTTAGCATAAGGTTTGTGAGGGTGGGTTATGAGATAGTTCAAATGCTTGTGGAGAAACACAACTCAGAAATTCACACCTAGTCCGGAGCACTAAACACACTGTGTTGTAGCTTCCGTGCACTCCATTTCACTGGAGCTAACAAAATTATTCTCAGACTGAGATATGAAGGGTCAGTTGGAAAGTGCCCTTAATGCTATTGAATAGGGACAAATACTACATTCATTGGCCTAATCTCGAATAATAATGAGGCAGCCTACAGAGAAGAAGTCGTCATCCTGACACAGTGGTGTCAAGAAAACAACCTCTCCCTCAATGTTGCAAAAACAAAGGAGCTGGTGTGGGCTACAGGAGGAATGGAGACAGACTAACCCCCATTGACATCAGTGGATCTGTGGTTGAGAGGGTGAACAGCTTTAAGTTCCTTGGCATAAACATTACATCATGTGGTCTGTACATACCTGATGTGTGGTGAAAAAGGCACAACAGCACCTCTTTTACCTCAGAAGGCTGAAGAAGTTTGGTATGGGCCCCCAAATCCTAAGAAATTTCTGGAGGGCACAATTGAGAGCACCGTAACTGGCTGCATCACTGCCTGGTATGGGAACCGTACTTCCCTCAATCGCAAGACTCTGCAGAGGGTGGTGTGGACAGCCGAGCACATCTGTAGATGTGAACTTTCCACTATACAGGACGTTTACAAAGACATGTGTGTAAAAAGGGCTTGAAGGATCATTGGGGACCTGAGTCACCCCAACCACAAACTGTTCCAGCTGTTACCACCCGGGAAACGGTACCACAGCATAAAAGCCAGGACCAACAGGCTCCAGGACAGCTTCTTCCACCAGGCCATCAGACTGATTAATTCATGCTGATACAATTGTATTTCTATGTTATATTGACTGTCCTGTTGTACATACTATTTATTATAAATTCCTATAACTTGCACATTGCACATTTAGATGGAGACATAACATAAAGATTTTTACTCCACGTGTATATGGATACGTAAGAAATAAAGTCAATTCAATTCAATGCAATATATTTTGGCCAAGTAAAGGAGGGTTCTGCACTATCTATTGCTTGGCAGCAAGGCTATTGAGTATGTGCGTGACCATCGCAGATATAGCCAAATTTCCAAACTATCTGGTTGCATGACCCATGGCGGCATGAGGCTTTCTCCCCAACCTTATAAGGATGGCTTCAGCTGCCCAGTCCTACTCTTTGAAAACCTCATCTTGAGTGCACCTTAGAAACCTCAATCATCCTCCCTCTCCCTCTTCTTAAATGCACCTCAGAACCTTCAAAACTCCTTCCACATTGACTGTGCAACAATTTCCAATCACTATCACAGCCCAATTGCTGAAATGCTCTCACTTTCCCTGGACAGGCCCTCTATTCTTGAGATATCATCTATTGGCTATTGCAGTGGCTATCTCCATATATCTCTTAATGTGATGTCCAGATGCTAATTTCCACACACCAGTCTGTCAATCTTGGAGTCTGCATTATGTTACATAAATGAAGGCTTAACTTACAATCTGCAGATTTGTCACTATTTCTCCACCTTTCAATTAACATCAATGGCATTTGTGTGCAGGTTCTTCTTAATTTAAACTCATAAATTAACTGACACTACTTTGATGCAGAATAGTTGTGTACAAATAAATGCAAATCAAAATTGTACATCAAGAGACACACCAGTCACTACATCTCAACTTGTTGGTAGTCATATTGTATGCCATTAATTCTACTTAATCGTTAAACATCTTCAAAGTCTAACCTAAAGATTTTCACTTTCAAGACAGAAACATTTAAAGATTATGGCTCTAATTTATTATACTTTTAAGGATCATTTCTATATTCTTCAGACTGGTTTCCTTAAAATAAATAAATATGTTGAAAAGTGAACAACACTTCTCCAGTCAAAATATTTTACCCAAAGGATTTCTGGTAATAAACTGAAAAAAAATGCATGTCATAATTGGTAGCTGTGAGCAGAAATGCTCCTTTAGCATTTGCAATTGAACTTCAATGTTTTGGCCTGGAGGAGGAAGGGGGTGTTGTTACTGCATTATTCATCTCATAAGGAAATAGAGCTATGCAATACAGAAATGACTATATGCCCTTATTTCTGAAATCTAGCAGAAATGATTACATGACCTTATTTCTGAAGTCTAGTTGACTAAGTGATAGCCAAGAGGTGAAATGCAAAACAGATAAATGGGTATTTAAATTACAGTTACTGATGCTACATTCTTTAAAGGGATTATTCATTTCATTTTGCATGTAAATGCTATGCAACAACAAATAAACATGACGAAAATAGATAATAGCTTTTATGTAAGTGCTTAGAAAACATTTTGGGCAATTTATCAAAATAATTTAATTAACCAAATTTCAGCTTTTGGATCTTGGAGGCAGTGAAGACGATACTTCACGCTGATGGGTACCAAAGGCTTTATTCTTTGGTCACACACAGCAATGTTACTTTGCACTCATGCCATTTGGGAGTCATATATTCCCTGCTGGTCTCAGTGCTAAACGCCAGGGACACAACCTGTGTAGACTTTAAAAAAGATTATGAATTTCATTGCCTCAACCTACTTTAAATATTTATCAGGGAGTATACTTTAAAATTCTTTAGCCATCTCAATACTCCACCGCCATGACTTAGGTTGCCATTACTCCCAACTCCAAAAAAAAGTGGTCGGGAACTTGAAGGTTAGAGGTCAGGATCAGTTCTGTCTAAAGGATGATGGGTAATATATTTGGTCAAAGTTATTTTCCTAGATCAAGAGCATGAAGTTTAGTTTCTTAAGTCTTTATAATCAACTTAAGAAAGTAATCTTTAAAGTTAGAAAGTGCAGGTGATTTATTATCTGCTGTATTTAAAAATCCACTGCAGTTTTGGTTTCCATTAAATGGCTTAAACATTTAATATTCAACATGAATATTTCAAGGTATATTTAGGATATTTTATGGGGAACAATTTAACCTGAGACTGTGCATTGTTTCCATTTTGTGCCATAAAATATTTACAGCATGAATAAACAAATTGTGTATTTACGGGCACTTAAGGTTGTTGATTCCATTTCTGATGTTTTCTTGAGATTAAGCTCCCTCTGGTGGCTTCTGGGCTTAGCTTTTCTCTTGGGAACAGACAATTGCTATTCATAAAGTTCAAAGAAATATAACTTCATTTGAAAATTCCCAATAAATCCAATCCCGTGACAAAAGAATGTACAAGAACTCATTAGAATTGAGAAACTTCTATAGGATGAGCAAGACCTTTTCTAGAAATTATTAATACATTTAAAAAAAACTCAAACTATGAAAACATTAGAGTGTGGAATTATGATTCCTTGGCTTGTCTTTTGTTAGTTCATGAATATCTGGAACATACGGTGGCAGTCAGAATTCACCGAGCCATACCACATGAGAATATAAAGTCTACTTACACAGGGTTCCCAGTATTTTTCATGTTCTTATGGAAAATATCCTTTTGAAATCCCAGAGCAGCAAATTTTAATCTCATTTGTGCATGTGAATGATGCAAAGACAGAGCTGAACAGCAAGGGGAACACTTTTTTAGCATAATTTCATTTGTCAGGAGAATCTTGCAGCTGACATCGGAAGAGTGATCTAATTGATTTTAATCATACACCTGAGATCGAAAACTGGCTTTATCTTGAAAAATAATTTTAACATGTCCAAAAGAGTAGCACATCTATCTAAATATTTCTTTCTTTTTTTGTTGGTCTTTGAGACCTCCAAGAAACAAAGAGTACATGTAAACAAAATCTACCCACACAACACATTGACAAAATCTATTGTAATTTATTTTGTAACGTAGCATTACAAAGCAACATTCTGTTGTCATGTAATGTTGCAATATGAGTTGGTTGTGACTTTGCCCCAACAAACAGGAAAAGTGACCTTTGACTTGTCGAATGCCTCGAAGTAATAAAGGTTTGACATCTGACCAGTTGCAAATTATAGATGGAAGTTTGTCATCTTTGGTTTGCCATGAATATGTTTTTTTCACAAATACAAAAATAACAAGCTTAATAAAAAGTTGTAATTCTTTTGCTTGCGAATTCCTCTGTAGAGACTAAAGTTAGTTCAATAGCAAGTTAGGAAAAGTTGCTAAAATTGTGGTTTGGTCAGATACCCATATTTCTGGAGATAAAGCTTTATGCCAGTGCTGATTTAGGGATGGATCTGTTGTATTTAACAATGAATCATTAGAAGTTGTTTTCTGATTACATGTAGTTTAATTCTGGAAATCGATTCAAGAAAGAAGTACTTGGATGAATGTGATACCTTTACATATACTGACACTACATCTGAAGGTATAGGTTTAGCGGTTAAAGGACGTTGCTTTTCACCTTTAAACAAGTGATCTTTGATAGTCCAAGGGTGAGTGATAGAGCACTGCTTTTGCTGATGAGTGCCAAGGATTGTAGGTATTTGTTGCTGTGTGTGTGCTCAATGCTCCTGCATCAGCAGTGTGAGATGTCAAGGACTTCTGAGTTCAACATAAGAAACAAAAATGAAAGCTACCAGGCGCATGAAAGGTTGCTGTTCTGAGAAGAACATCCAGGTTGTGAAAATGGAGTGGTCAATTGGTAACACTTCTTGAACTCATTGATTTTGATTACATTCAGAAAAGAAAACAATTGCGACATTTAGAACCTCAGCAATTGGCAATAAAAGTGAAAGACAAATCCAGAAACAATTAATTGAAGTACACGAATACTACAAAAGATAGGGCTATTATAGAACTGTTGGTATGAGATGACATCAAAACTTCTGAAGCAATGTTTATGTACATTTTATTGAATATATTTTAAAGCCTACTTCATACTGAATTGAGGTACAACTATATAAAAATATTAAGAACGTTTACATGAAAAATAGACAAGATAATTACAGCAGAACTCTGAAAATCTGTTATCAGTTTGGTGTCAGTCTATCAGGTGATTTTTGCAACAATATTTTCCCATTCCTGCACTGCAAAATTTACTATTGTCAGGTCTTCACATGCAGTCTTCACCCAGCTAACAAGAGTCAGCTGCCACACATTTACAATTCATCACCTGCAGCCTATTTAAACCTATCATCCACAATCCTTGCTCTTTCTAAAGGGAACTTTACACCCACAGCTAATGTCAAGTTATATGGTAAATCTCTTAAGCAAAAGTCAGTGGTAAAATTTCTAGGTATGTGGATGGACACAAGGCTAACATGGAAAGTGCATGTAAATAAAATTCGAGAGAAGTGTAAAAAAGTTCTTAATGTGCTCAGGTGCTCACTTGGGAGTGATTGGGGTGCAAGTAGGAGGTCACTTAAACAAATGTACTTTGCTTCAGTCAAATCTGCCTTTGATTATGGGTTTGTTGCTTATGGGTTAGCCTCACCATCGGTCTTAAAGACCCTAGACAAAGTTCAAGGTCAAACATTGAGATTATGTTGTGGTGCTATTAAATCATCTCCAATTTTGGCATTAGTGGTAGAAATGGGTGAAGTACCTTTATATCTATGCAGGTTATAGTCAGCAATGGTTTATTGGGTTAACGGAAGAGGACATGAAGTTGGTCAACTGATATTGGCACAGTAGTATAGTGTTGAGAGCACTGCATTTGTAAGGTCCTCAGTTTTGGGGAGTGGAAAATGAACGGACACAAAATCTTGAGGTATTTAATGTGGATTATGGCCCCAGTGTACCCCTTTCTGTCATTCATCCATGGTTTACCCTTTGCCTGTGGTTGATTGGGCCTTCAGGAAAAGATCAAGATGAGGAGTGATTTTTTATCAGTGACATGGGAAATTCAGTAATATATGTAGGGCAGATATTACGGATTCTTACTTACATATCTACAAAGAGATCCAAAAGTTCCAGTGACAGGTCGCTCAAGTGTTGCTGTTGATGTTCCAAAATTTCAGCGACTATTAAAAGAAGATTATCAGATAAAGTATCAGTATTCATGTCTGATGGTTGCTCTCATTTTAGCCTTGGAATGGGCCAAATAAGTATGTCCTGATTATGTACTTCTGTGCTCCAATTCATTCTAGGCCTTGACATTTATTAAAACAGGCATTTCAAATTGTAGAACATACATTCTTCTTGAGATTGGACAAAATCTGTTGAGGCTGCTGTGTTTATGTGTGTGTATATATTTTAAATGGGTTCCTGCCCATGTTGGGGTTGAAGGAAACAAAGTGGAAAGATATTCTTGCCAAGAAATCGTGTAAGGTTAAGAATATAAATGTAGTGGTGCCTTTGCATGAGGGCAGATGAAAGCCATAATCAAAAAGTCTATTTGATCACTGTGGCAACAAAGGTGGCACAGGGAAAAGAAAGGACGGCATTTATATAACATTCAGAGGATGGTGAGAACTCAACTGGGAGATGGGTATAAAAGGAGGGAAAATTTATACTTCCAGGACATAATAGGTTGAATACTTCCTTGATCAGAATTAATATGCATGATATGGACATTTGTTGGGATTGCAAGAAATGGTGCAGCATATATTGTAAGAATGCAGTTCCTCTGATGTGGAAAAGAAATGTTTAATTGCTAAATTGAGATCTTAGTGCAGACAGAGTTTAAAGTGGGAAGTTGTTAGGATATCACTGCCATTGTAATGTATAAAATTGTGTATTTGACTTTCTGAAAAGTACTAGACTTTTTTGATAATATTTTGAGGTTTTTTTGGTGGGGTGTAATTTAGTGGATATACTTCCTGCCTCTTTGCTCTACACTCCAACTCAGTAGGTGGCGGTAATGCACTTTATCTTGCTCTTTCAAACACCATTAAACTTGACAGGAAGAAGAGGAACGATCTTTGTTCATTCATACAAACTAGTCAGCCCCTCCCAGCCTTCAGTTACCTTGTTGCCTATGAGTTTAGTATCTGTTCTCCCTTGTTTTCTGGCCCCGTCGAGCCTCCTCGACATTTCCTGGCCGGATGAGTGAACCAATTATTGACCCTTCAGAGTACGCTTGCCTAAAGGAAGTGATTCGTTGACATGAGCACACGATCCAGAAGCAACAGGAAAGCATTGACCATCTACTCACTACCATCTTCCAACTCTGTCTTGAATCCAGAACCCCGTCACAGTTCCCCTGAGCCCTGGAATCTGGTGCCCAAGCACTTGGCCAGATCGCTAACCTGATGCTGCAACTTCCTGTTTGAGTGTAGCTCACACTTCAAGATCCAGCTATTTCTGTGCTCTGAGCCAAGATTGCCTTGGTCCTCTCTCTCTTGACTGTCTGAGCTCTGACTTGGGCCTCCTCTAACTGGGACGATAAAACCACCATTTCCAATACATATGAGGAATTCACCGGCGAGCTGTGCTGGGTTTTTGACCATCTGGGAGGTGGAAGAGGGGCAACGTATCTGATGCATCACCAGCGTCAAGGCTCACGCTCGCTGTCGGAATTCAGGACCCTTGCTTCAGACTGTGATTGGAATGCAGAAGCACTGCTGGTCCATCACAGCATGGCCTCTCGGAGTGCATGAAAGATGAGCTGTCTTCCTGGGAGATGCCCGCCAACCTCGAAAGCCTCATCACTCTGGCTCTCCAAATTGAGGTGTCTTTTGGAATGACCCTGCAGATCATCAGCCAGTACCCTAGATCAATTCCCAGAATCATCTCAGGCTACAGGATCCTCATCATTAACACTTTCAGAACCCAGACTATTAGGGAGAATACCCTTAACCTCCCCAGAATGTGGAGAAACAACACGTAGAGAGTTGACGATCACCCACACATCAAATATCCATTGCGTCCTGGAATGCTGCTCCACCAGGTAGAGATGAAGGGCTTTCTATCTGACCTCTTGGTCCAGCACCATAGTTCAACTCATTTTCTCTGTCCTCCTCCAAATCCTGATGGCTCTGCATGCACAGGAGGCACTGGTGGATTCCAGCACAGCAGGCAACTTTCTGGACCATACTCTTGCTTGGACTTCCTACCAAGCCTGTCTCTCACCCCTTCTGCATTGTGGCTATTGCAGACATCCCTTGGGATCTGAGATAGTCAGGGCATGCACATGTCCTGTGCACGTGAGCAGTAGAGAGCAGCATGAGTCCATCCAGTTCCTTCTGATTGACTCACCTGCCACTCCTGTCATCTTGGGCTGCCCCAGGCTCTCTACTTATGATCCCCACTTAGCCTGGCCATCCAGATCACTGCCGAATTGGGGACCCATGAGCCTGCATTCTCAGCTGACTTTACCCTGTAAGTCTGTGGAGACAGAGGAAACTCTTGACCTCAACAAGCTCCGACTGGAATACCATGACAGAGCTATCACCTGAAAAGGGAAGCAAGCACCCTACTGCTTCACGGACCACACAACTGTGTGTTCAACCTTCTCCCAGGCACCACCCCTCCACAAGGTTGTTCTGTTCTCCCTTTCCCCTCCTGAGACCCAAGTCTTGAATGACTACATCACTGAAGTACTACAGCACAACTTTATTGAACTATCCCAGTTCCCAGCTGGTGCAGGATTCTTCTTTGTTAAAAAGGAAGATGGGGGTCTTCACCCCTGCATTGACTACTGTGGACTCAACAAAATCATCATTAAGAGCTGCTACCCTCTTCATTTAATGGATCGCGCATTCAGCACACTACATTGATCTTCACCAAATTGGATCTACGGAGTGTGGCCAATCTGATCTGCTTCTGCCAGGGAGATGAGTGGAGAACAGAATTCATAACACCCACTGGCCACTGTGAGAACTTGGTGCTACTCTTCGAACCTTCCAACAGTCCAGCCATTTTCCAAGTCTTCATCAATGAGATCCTCCGAGTCATGCAACACAGGTATGTGTTCATCTACATCGTTGATATCCTCACCTTCTCTAATGACCCCGAAAACCATATCTGTCACATCCGGTCAGTCCCTCAGTGTCACCTTGAAAATTGACCCTACTGCAAGGTGGAGAAATACCAGTTTCATATCCCAGTTATTTTTTTCCTGGATTATGTTCTTTCACCCCAAGGCATAACCGTTGACCTAGGGAAAGTGCATGCCATTATTGAATGGCCCCGACTGTGCTCTCTCAAACGGCTACAGCACTCTTCTTGGACTTCTCCAACTTCCACCATCAATTCATCAGAAACTACGGCCAAATTGTAGCTTTCCTCACCTCTTGCACCAAGTCGCCTATCTCAAAGACAATCTTGTTTACTGCCTGGACCTGATGGTCTGCATCCCAGGGTACTTAAGGAGGTGGATTTAGAAATCATGGACGCATTGGTGATCATTTTCCAAAGTTCTATAGATTCAGGATCAGTTCCTGTGGATTGGAGGGTGGCTAATGTTGTCCCTCTCTTCAAGAAGGGAGGAAGAGAGAAAACAGGGAATTATAGACTGGTTAGCCTGCCGTCGGTGGTGGGAAAGATGCTGGAGTCAATTATAAAAGATGAAATTACGACACATCTGGATCGCAGTAACAGGATCGGTCCGAGTCAGCATGGATTTACGAAGGGGAAATCGTGCTTGACTAATCTTCTGGAATTTTTTGAGGATGTAACTATGAAAATGGACATGGGAGAGCCAGTGGATGTAGTGTACCTGGACTTTCAGAAAGCCTTTGATAAAGTCCCACATGGGAGATTAGTGGGCAAAATTAGGGCACATGGTATTGGGGGCAGAGTGCTGACATGGATTGAAAATTGGCTGGCTGACAGAAAACAAAGAGTAGCGATTAACGGGTCCCTTTCGGAATGGCAGGAGGTGACCAGTGGGGTACTGCAGGGTTCAGTGCTGGGACCGCAGCTGCTTACAATATATATTAATGATTTAGATGAGGGAATTAAAAGTAACATTAGCAAATTTGTCGATGACACAAAGCTGGGTGGCAGTGTGAAATGTGAGGAGGATGTCATGAGAAGGCAGGGTGACTTGGACAGGCTGGGTCAGTGGGCAGATGCATGGCAGATGCAGTTTAATGTGGATAAATGTGAGGTTATCCACTTTGGTGGTAAGAACAGGAAGGCAGATTATTATCTAAATGGAGTCAAGTTAGGAAAAGGGGAAGTACAACGAGATCTAGGTGTCCTTGTACATCAGTCACTGAAAGCAAACATGCAATTACAGTAGGCAGTGAAGAAAGCTAATGGCATGCTGGCCTTCATAACAAGAGGAATTGAGTATAAGAGCAGAGAGGTCCTTCTGCAGCTGTACAGGGCCCTGGTGAGACCACACCTGGAGTACTGTGTGCAGTTTTGGTCTCCAAATTTGAGGAAGGACATTCTTGCTTTTGAGGGAGTGCAGCGTAGGTTCACGAGGTTAATTCTTGGGATGGCAGGACTGTCATATGTTGAAAGATTGGAGCGACTAGGCTTGTATACTCTGGAATTTAGAAGGCTGAGAGGGGATCTTATTGAAACATATAAGATTATTACAGGATTGGACACGCTGGAGGCAGGAAGCATGTTCCCGCTGATGGGTGAGTCCAGAACCAGAGGCCACAGTTTAAGACTAAGGGGTAGGCCATTTAGAACGGAGTTGAGGAAAAACTTTTTCACCCAGAGAGTGGTGGATATATGGAATGCTCTGCCCCAGAAGGCTGTGGAGGCCAAGTCTCTGGATGCTTTCAAGAAAGAGATGGATAGAGCTCTTAAAGATAGCAGAATCAAAGGTTATGTGGATAAGGCAGGAACTGGATACTGATTGTGGATGATCACCATGATCGCAGTGAATGGCGGTGCTGGCTCAAAGGGCCGAATGGCCTACTCCTGCACCTATTGTCTATTGCCGCAGGCCATATGTTCAAGGAGCTTAAGGGATACTTCATCCCCGCTCCCATTCTCCAACATCTGAACTCCTCTCGACATTTTGAGGTAGAGAGGGATGCATCTGATGTCAGCACTGGGACTATCTTCCCCCAGCGAGGACTGGATGGGTAGCAACATCCCTGTGCCTTCTTTTCACACAAGTTCATCTTTACGCAGTGATATTATGGAGTAGGAGAAAGGGATCTACTCACCATTAAGTGGGCCTTGGAGGAAAGGAGGCATTGGCTGATGAGAAGCATCAAGTCCTTCCTGACCTGGACTGACCACCAGAACTTCACATCCATTTAACATGTCAGGCTTGCTGGGCCCTCTTCAAGCAATTCAACTTCACCATCTGCTATCAACCCCGCTCCAAGAGCACTAAGATGGGTGCCCTCTCACAACAGTATGAGCCATTATTTCATACTCCCAGATCCTGGCCTGAGTCATCTGGAACCTTGAGAACCAGATCCGTCAGACCCTACAGCATGAGCCTGCTCTCGCCAACACATGTGACAACTGGCAACCATGCACTCTGAGGCACATGAGTGGGCCCAGTCTCCATCCTTCTCTAGCCATCGAGATACATGATAGACTCTGGGTTCTGATGGCCCACCACCGTGTCAGTTCATCACTGCCTGCCCTGAACGTGCCCAGTCCAACTCCTCCAACCAGTTGTCCCCTGGGCTCCTGCTGCCCATTCCAGTCTCTCAACACCCATGGTCTCACATTGCCAAGGATTTCATCACCAGATTTCCAGCTTCCAGTGTGGCTGCAGTGACCATGACAGTAGAAGACCAGTTCCTCAATGAAGCCCATTTCTTTGCTGTCCCCAAGCTTCTTCCTACTGCTGAGACAGTGGACCTGGTTCTCCAACATGTAGTTCACCTCCAAAGCTCTCCCCAAGACGCTGAGTCGGGCAGGGGTCCACAGTTCACCTCCTGCTTCTGGGAAGCCTTCTGCTCCCTCCTCCACACTTCAGTGAGTTTGTCCTCTGGCTGACATCGGCAGAACAAGTGGAGATGTTTCTGTGATGCTTTGCTGCCTCTGACCCTTCCACATGGGGTGAGCTGTCCCACAATCTACATGCCTCCTCTGCCATGCTTATGTCACCTATCACCCATTGAAGTGCTTCATGGTTACCAACCCCCCCGTTGTTCTCTGCAGAGGTGCCATTGGTGGAGGTCCCATCTGTCAGGACCCTGGTTTGTTACTGCCAGAATGCTTGGAGGAGGACACGGAGGGCCATCTTAGCTGCCAACTATGACTATTGCCGTCAATACTATTGGCGCCCAGCCAGACCTTTCTGGCCTGGGAACTGTATCTCGCTGTCCACCCAAGATCTGCCCCACACGCTGTTGCCCGATTTATTGGTCCTTTCCAGATTACTCATAGCACCAAACCAGTCACTTACCATTTTCAGCCGTCACCATCCCTCAGGATCACACTTACCTTCCGCAAGAGCACTCAACCCACCTAAGACTGCACCCATAGAACCTAGGATAGTGAAAGGTGATCCAGTGTACATGGTTCACCGATTGACGGATTTACATCGTCATGGATGGGGCGAGCAGTATCTGGTTGACTGGGAAGGGTATGGCCCAGAGGATGGAATTTGAGTGCCTTTGAGTTACATTTATGATCCAATGCTTATTGAGGAATTCCAACAGACCCGTCCAGGTTTTCTTGGACTATTATGGGCCAGCTGTGATGGTTGGGGAGGGATTCCTCTCAGGTCTGCACAAGCAGGGTCCTCTTAGCTTCCACTCAGCTAACAGGAATCACCTGCCACTAGTTTCCAACTCATCACCTGCAGCCTACTTAAACCCAGCCCTCAGCCATAATCTTTATAGTTTGTTAGTTTGCAATTCATTGCAAAAGTTACTGCTCACAGCTAAGTCTTCTCCGCAGCTCTGCTTTTGAAATAGGCCTTCTCTACATTTCCCGACAATTTTAACATTGTGCAAAAATCTGAATAAAAATGTGTTGACATACCAATACAAGTAAACTCCAATAGTCTGGAAAATCCACAAGTCTGAATTCACCAAAGTCCTAAATGTTCTAGATGATGGGAGTTTTACTATAATGTTCCGTCTAATCTGACTATCATACAAAGTTAGACGTAATAATCATCACAGTATTGGCCTAAGATTTATAAATATATAATTAAGACAAATTAATGATTGTGAGAAGTTTCACATTTTTAAGGAGGAGAAATATGTTCCCATTATGATGTTAATATATGGATGGCCTGTCTGTCATGGTATGGGCAGAGACAAAGAGTATAAAGGGGGAAAACCATGCCACATTCTAACACGCGATAAAGTAGATGTAAATTTCTGACTAATTCAATAGTTTGGAAATATCCTAATTTTTGGTGAAGAGAGGAATGTGCCCTGTAAAATCACAGAGATGCAATTTTAACAAATCAGAAGATATCTTGTAGGAATTCTTCTGGTTACAACAGGGTTCTGTTCCTGAAAACTATTTGTAACCAAAACTGTTCTAAGTCAGAATGACAGTGTTTGGGAGAAGGTCACAGATAGAGTTGTAACAGGAGTGCAAGTGGACACAGGATGAGCAACTGCCATCTGGCCTCACTGACTCAGTTTGAGAATGAGCAAATGAGTCTACTCAGAAGTCCCAGCTCTGTTTGTTAGTTGTGGCTTGAGAGGGGTGGGAGGGGGGAGAAGTCACATGGAAGGCCTGCACCCACCTGTCGGAAGTTGCCTGCAGCTCTTCAGAAGTTGTCAAATCCACCTCTGTTTCTGCTGGTCTGCAAAACACTTGTTCATTTGTAAAGGATGCCTTTAGATTGTGTGTTCATAATCCAGGAGGATCTGTAATAGAGACTTCTGATTGTTGTTCATCTGAATGGAGGGGAGGGGGCTATTAGTCAGATATCAGTGATCAGAACTGAACGTGAAGGTGGTATTTCAGTAATCAGCACTGGGGTCAGGAATGGAATGGGTGACCATGATTGAAACCTGAAGGTGGGAGAGTTTGGTAGGGAGATCCATGACTTTATAATGCATTGGTCAGATCACTTTTGGAATATTATGAGCAGTTATGGTCCTCATATCTGATGAAGAATGTGCTGCCATTGGAGAGGGTCAGAGGGAGGTTTACAAGAATGATCCTGGGAATGAAAGGGTTAAAATATGGCTCTGGACCTGTACACATTGGACTTTAGAAGGGCGGGGGGGATTGCATTGAGACCTACCAAATACTGAAATGGCTGGATAGAGTAGACATTGAGAACATCTTTCCAATAGTGGGAAAATCTAGGACTAGATGGCACAGCCTCAGAATAGAAGGACGTCAATTTAGAATAGAGATAGGGAGGACTTGGTTTAGCCAGAAGGTGATTAATCTGTGGAATTCATTGCCACAGACAGCTGCGGAGGCCATATCATTAGGTATATTTAAAGTGAAGGTTGATAAATTCTAGATTATTAAATGCGTTGCAGGAAGAAGGCAGGAGAATGGTGTGGTGAAAAATAAATCACCCATGATCAATTGGTGGAGCAGATTCAATGGGTTAAATGCCAAATTCTGTTCCTATGTCTTATGGTCTTATGATCAGGATGAATAAAAGAATTGATTTGGAGATCAAAGTTGTGGGATAGGACATGGGGTCACCAGTGAAGCAGGTTTGTGAAGGGTGATCAGGACTGAAGGGTTCATTCCTCAAGGAAGAGTTTGTGATGTGATTAGGTTGGTGAAAGTTAAGTGATTATGTGGGGTGCAGGTATGTCATAGTGGGTGTGATTTGGAAATTGAGTTTGCATTAGGGGTCTCAGGAGATTGGAGTTTCTGGGTCATAGCCCATCAAAGGGCCTGAGTGATGGGCAGAAATAGAAAGATTGTCGGGAGGTGGTGTTGGTGCCTATGCTGACAGATGTGGGGAGTGAAGAATTACATAGGCGGCTACAGGGCCTGAGCTGGAAAGGAGGCGATGCATAAAAGGTAAGCTTATGGTTTGGTGAGCTTACTGTTTGGAACTGTGCTAGTAACATAATGGTCTGATTTCCCCATAAGCTGCAGTAGGAGTGCTGTGCAGGTAATTATGTAATTTTATCTGTGTCTGTCTGTCATGGAAATTGCATCAGATATGTAGAGGGTCACACATGACAGGAAATGACTCAATGAATTTCGAGGGTAATGTAAAATGACCCAGTGACGGTTATTATTATTATACTTCACTTCAATTGTCTATTGTGCAGACCGAAGTAGACAGAGTTGCACAATTCTTTTTCAATGCAATATACATTGAATTTATACTTTCAGTTATTTAAGTAAATTACAACTTCTAACCTGTAATATACAGTACTTATCATTATACATGGGTAAATTAATAGCCAATTTAAACTTGTAATGTTATATTGCTAAGAAACTATAATAAAGATAATACCAGAACCATATTGCCAAAGTAAACCCCATGAGTTTTCAGCACAGCTTGCAAAGTTCAGCAGACTTACCTCTTCTGAGTTGGCTTCAAAATGGTGTCAAATCAATTTAACTTGAATATAAACAGTAAGAATGTTTCACAGTGGCTCTGTTTATCCACTTTCTCCTTTCTCCCCCTCAATGTGATAATAGTTAGCATGTATATTGTACATTACTCTTCCAAAAGAGTTTAAAACACTTAGTTTAATCTGTGGACCATAAAAGCACTAATGTCCAATTTCAGCAATAGTTTCATGTCATTTTGTATGCTATAACTGTAACTACATTTCAAAAAGTACTTCATTGGCCGTGAAGGGCTTTGGGACATCCCGGGGTCATGAAAGGTGTTATTTGACTCAAAGTTCATTGTGTACTGTATACCTAATATATATAGTATCTACTTATCTATCTATGTATTCATCTACAGCATATAAAACATTTTAAGAATCCTTGTCTATATGTGTGCTAAATTCTTGATTGCATTGTGCCTAAATCAGTATCGAAGAGTATAAAAACAGATACAAATATTTAAAACATGATTCATGCCAGATGGACAGTATAAATTGTTGAATCCATGTGCTGCTGTATTCATAACATTTGTAAAAGGTGCGCTGCGCGCTTCTGAGAGAAAGTGGGAGCAACAGATAAAAGAGATGATGATTTTAAACAGTTTAATTCAAACACTTCTCTGTTCATGAATAGAATTAAAATGAATTCAGAGGAATGAGAACCTACAGTGTACTGCGTATAAAAAGTTATTGGTGTCCTGGTGAGCAGCCTGGTTTTAATAATGTATTTAGCTGCTGTCTAGTGTTTCCTGCCTGTGAGAACAGACTCCCTTGTATGAGTGCTCTTGTGAATATCATACAATTAATCATTCTCATTACAAAAGAAATACAATTTTTTTTTGTCAGTCAGATATGTAGATACATATATTTATCTATGGATTGGCATGATTTAAGAGTTTTTGAGTCATGCTTTCTCCCTCAAATTCCTTCATAAGAACTTGATCTTTCGAATCTTCCAACAGCATTAAACAGATGTGCTGACTTATCTGCCATTGAAAGTATAGATTTTAGAAAGATTTTGGGATGGATGTTTCTGAGATCAGGTTTTGCTAAATTCAGGTGTCTTGGAGTAGAGCAATGGCCTGTTCTTGCCCAGGGTTGAAGACCCTCATCCAAGCTCTCATGGGAAGTCATTCACCAATCGTTGGTATGTTCCTGATGTCTGCAAGCCACAGTTGCCCAACTCCAACCTGGTTTGTCTTCCTGTTTTATTTTCCCCAATCGGCTAAAAAGTAAATGAGGCTAAATATTTATTTCCAATCTACGGCTTTGACTGAAACTGATTGCAGATTCAGACCTTATGAACATTTCAATTAGAAGATATTACAGCGGCTTTTCATGCTGCAAGATGCAAGATATGAAGAGCCTGAGAAGCCCTTCTTCACCATAATAGATAAAGAAATTTGTGGAGAAGATCCTGCTACAACCTTACCCTTTCCCAGCAATTCCGCCATAGTTGATTATAGACATAAACCTTTGCTTCCACACAGGAAGAAATAGAATAAATGCCCTCTCATTGCCTGTGGATTTTAGTCCGCAGCTCTGCACAGAACATGGGCATGATTGAATTTTTACATTTGCTGTTGTCCTTTACTATGGTTATTGCTCTATGAGAATTATGGTGCCGCAGTCATGTGCCTGTTAACGCACCACGATTAGAGTTCGGGGCATTTGGAGTTCAGAATTCAATTCTGGTGCCATTCTGTACGCTCTCTGTATGTCCTCCCTGTGGAATGCATGGGTTTTCCCTGGGTGCTCCAGTTTCCTCCCACAGTCCAAAGATGTACTGGGTAGGGCAATTGGTTATTGGAAATTGTCCTGTAATTAGATTAATTGGGGTTGTGGGGTTGCTGCAGTGACATGGCTCTGCTCTGAAAGGACCTGCTCTGCATTGTATCTTTAAATAAAAAAAAAATAAAACATAAATAATTTTTGTAAAGGCCAACAAAAATTTCCCTCATATTAGAAAATACCTGGTCACTTTCTGAGCATGTTTAAAATGTTGGACTGAATTATTACAGGTTTTTTCTGCATGCATCATAGAAATGTCATGCAATGAAGATAAAAAAGCAAAAGAAACTTATTTCTAAAGATACAATTCAAGGAAAATCATAGTCATAGGTGGGAGGTAAACCACTTTGCATGATAAGAGGGTAAAAGGCTGCAGGTAGGAACACAGGCTGTTAGATTTATGGAATGCAACTGAATTGAGTTGATTTGATGGAACATTAAAATGACAGAAATAATCCAATAAATGCTGTTCACAGAAGGAGTGCAGAATATAGTGGAAACATTATGGGGGTGAAATTGCCATGGTGAGCATGTTCAATGAGGGTTAAATTTTTCTCCTTTTACCACACTCACAGCAAAGCTCAGTTTTGGTCTATGTGGCTTCTGCAAGGTGGGATGCATTACAACCAGCATTTGACTGAAAAGCCACAAGAAACAAAGCTATAACAATCTTGCTGAGCCACTTGTTAAGTTGCTAACCATGCACTTAATGAGCTGAAATCTCTGAAAGGTTGCTTATGTTTCTAGTGCTCTTTGGTGTAATTGGCTCGGCTGCAAGTAAAGAAAACTGGTATATATAGGAAGTTCCTGTTTGTTTTTTTTTCTTGCTTTAAAAATTCACTCAAGCCATTTGAGATTAACACACATCTATTGATTGTTATTGAGAACTAATTATTATTTAAGCAGATGGCAAAGGTACAGTGTAGTAATTTGACTGAAGAATCAAATGCAGGGGATTGGGGACATGAAGGCATTTGAAGAGGGGTAAATGTATGGCATTGCATTGCTTTATTTAGAGATAAGCTAAGATGCAAATAAAAATGATGACCTTTTCAATCTGGAGAATGTCAATGAATTTTTATTACCATATTGCAGCCAGGTCCTTGAAATCATCTACACGGTCATTTCTTTCTAGGCTGGTTACCTCAACTGTCTGCTCGATAACTTTCTTTCTGTCCTTGACCCACAATCCTAGCACTTCCACAGCAATAGCAGAGAAACAGAGTAGATATGTAAATCATAAAATGTCAATAATAATTGTTCTTCCCAAATAGTATCAGTGAAAAGAAGTATGAGATTGTTTACCACAGAAGATGTAACCTTAGAGATCCAGCTTGTCAACAGAGCTCAAATAAGGTCAGCCAATTAAAGTGCATTAGTCCTTCTTCTTGGTGTTCCAATCCTTATAAAGCTGTCTTAGGGTCTATTGAATATGAAAATTGATCCTGTCTTTAGTCATTGAGGAGATAGTGAACTTGGCAGTCCTCTGTAAGTTGGTTGAACTTCATTAGGTTTGCATCCAACTCGTAGTAAAGAAAGGGTCAGAAATGCTGTCTTCTTATTAGAACAAGCAGTCAATGGAAGAGAAGCTTCATATGGCATACATCTCTCAGAGAAATATGCTTTTGTCAGATCTGGATGTCCAAACTGTAAGTCTTCATCGGTAAATGTTTTTTCATGTTTAATATGCCCTGCAGAATTCCATTGCCTTGAAACAATGGACCTGTCTTTCCACAGACACTTAATGTGGTGTCTGCTTAACTTCTGTCAGCAATTTCATTCCCCCTCCTGGAGATGCCTTATGCTGATGTCACACATTTGCATATCCTGTCACGTACCAAATTATGTTTGCGCCCATTCAAGCTCTTCCACATGCCTATTTATATCCCCTTCTCAATATAGCTATAGCGTGGAACAGAGCAAAATAATTTGAGACACAAAATCTCCAGCAGGCTTAACTTGAAATTTCATTTTTTGTTGCAGCTGTATGCAAAACAAGGAACATGACTGAGTGATGATTGAAATTTAAATCTGCCTAATTTAAAATTAGAGGAGCCACAATAGTGTAGCAGCTAGCAGAATGCAATTACAGTTTGAGGTATTGCAGTTTGGAGTTCAATTCTGGTGCCGTCTGTAAAGAGTCTACACGTTTTCCCTATAAACACTTGGATTTCCACCAAGTGCCCTGGTTTCCTCCCACATTGCAAA
The DNA here is from genome assembly GCF_030028105.1 of Mobula birostris. Taxonomy (NCBI): domain Eukaryota; kingdom Metazoa; phylum Chordata; class Chondrichthyes; order Myliobatiformes; family Myliobatidae; genus Mobula; species Mobula birostris. The sequence goes on along the minus strand of NC_092390.1, from coordinate 46,583,339 downwards.
GATATTCCGTTTAGTCGGTTAATTGGTCATTGTAAATGTCCTTTGATAAGGGTAGGGATAAATAGGTGGGTTGCTGAGCAGTGTGGCTTGTTGGGCCAGTTTTGCGCTGTATCTCTAAATAAATAAATCAGTTAACTAATTAAAAATAAACCAAAACTAAAAAGCAAAAGAAAAATCTATGAACGGGAGGTGTTACTTTTGCCTCCCAGACTAATTTGCACTGTATATTTTGAAATGTTGTGCTTCCCTTACCTGGCTTAATAATGGCCCACATCTCAGTGGCCAAATCTGAATGGATCCACTGGTCACCATGCTATTTAAATAACAAGAGCTCTTTCTCATCTGTATGTACATTGTCAAAGGCACACATGTACAAAGGGGAAATCTGTCGATTTTGTCCAATGCTGCACTCTCTGTGAATTAGACTGAGGTATCATTTCACTAATTCTATGCTTGTTTAGACATGGTACATAATCCGGTCAATTTCAATGAGGCATTGTAGAGCTTCTGATAAAGAAGCCAAAGTGGAAACTGAGTTACTTTAGGATATTTTTCTTTATTTTTAAGACTTTAATTTTTTTTGTATTTATATGTGCTTTTAGTTGACTTCAATTTTTTTCATCTTTCAATTATTTTTTAGTCAAATTATTTTCTACAAGTTTAATGGTTTTTTAATTGTCTTTGAATATGCAAGTACCTGTTCCTGCTTTTGCAGTTGGGGTATTGCTGGGCATGAAATTTTGCTAGCTGTCAAATATTTTAGGGCAAATTTGAGGTGCTGCCCCCTCGCTTTGTCTTTGGAAGTCCTGCAACCTCTCAGAGAATGCATAGGAGTCCTCGTCCTGTACACTTTGGGTCAGAAAATTTGGCCTTCCACAGCGGTGCAAGTAAGGGGAATTCTGGATGGAGTTTCTGGGTGGTAAACCCATTCATCTAGTTAACCAATTAGTACTGGAACTCAGGCCAGTGTTATAATGCTGAGGTTTTCAAATTAAATTGCCTTTATTTTTAAAACCTGTTCTCTTCCTTATGCATTGTTATAAATGATGACTGACAAGATATAACAGAAGAGATACTGCAGATGCTGGAAATCCAGAGTGCCATACACAAAACGCTGGAAGAGCTCAGCAGGTTAAGCAGCATTTATGAACAGCAATAATCAGTCGACGTTTTGAGTTGAGAATGATGGAAGGGTCTCAGCCCAAAATGTCTACAGTTTATTCATCTCCAAAGATGCTGCCTGACCTGCTGATCTCCTCCAGCATTTTGTGTGTGCCATTATATAATTTTCTTCCAGTATTGGAAGAATGTTCTCTGCCTGTGCAAATTATTTCTCATCATGCGTAACAAGTGAAGCAATGTCTGAGGCTATAATTTACCTTGAACTTTGGAATTTTGAAAAATATTATGGGATGTTGGTTGGAGAAGGGATAATGTCGAAAGTGTCTAAAGAACTCAGATGCTTTTTATTCTGTTTCAAGTGTATTATTTGAGATGTGGCAATTTCAGGGGATGTGGCTATGAGTATGGAGGGGTAACTGAGAGGTGAGACTGAGACGATCTATTTGGAACATGAAGGAAATGTTGGCAAATGGAAGGGAAGAGGCAATATAATTCCTTTCGGAGTGAAGAGGAATTCTGGCTCTTTCTGTTTGCCCTGGATTGCCATGAAGGTGCTAACATTGTGGACCTAGGTGATCCCTTTCACTGTTGATTGTTCTTATCTACATACCCACAGGCTAGGATTTGCATAGCATGGCTCAAATTTTTGTTATTCCTCTATGGCCTCATTGTTGTAAACTCGGAACATGTTTACCATAAGACCATAAGACATAGGAACAGAATTAGGCCAATTGGCCCATCGAGTGTGTTCTGCCATTCCATAATGGCTGATTTATTATCTCTCTCAAATCTATTCTTCTTCCCGCTAGTGATGTGCATTAAAACAGCGAGTGATCGTCTTAGTAATTTTTCTTGTGATCGCAAGACCCTGTTGGACAATGTTAAAGTGGAATGCTGCAAGTCCGATTCACTGATTTATTGGAGGCTGGCAGGGGTGGATGGCAGGGGAGCTGCATAGCCTCGGTCAGAGCAAGTACTAGGCAACCTGTAATGTCGCCTGTTTACGGCTGCCTAGGAGAGAGGCGCCGGAGACGGTGTACTCCACCGGAGGCGGTGTGGCACAGTGCAGCCCTCAGTGTCCGCTCGGCAGAAGACAAGCTGTATTGCGTTCGACTGCAGATTGCTGCAGCATTCATAGACTCAGGATCTTGAACTATATACTTTTTTGTGACTATATTTTACTGATATCTTATATGTGCCTTGTGCTGTATGTGTCTCTTGATACTGTGGTTTGCACCTTGGCCCCAGAGAAAAGCTGTCACATTTGGCTGTATTCATGGCATTCATGTATGGCTGAATGACAATTAAACTTGAACTTGAACTTCTCCCTGTAACCTTTGACATCCTTACTAATCAGGAACCTATTCTGAGGCTGTACCTTCTGGTCCTAGACTCTCCCACTATAGGAAACATCCTCTCCGTATCCACTCTACCTAGGCCTCTCGATAGTCAATAGATTTCAATGAGATCCCTGCTCATTTTCCTGAACCTGAGAGTGCAGGCTCAGAGCCATCAAATGCTCCTCATAATTAACCCTTTCAATCCCTGGAATCATTCTTGTCAATCTATTCTGGACCCTCTCTAACACCAGCACATCCTTTCAGAGTGTGGTCTGATCAATGCCTTATAAAGCCTCACCACTGCATCCTTGCTTCTAGTCCTTTCAAGATAGATACTAACGTTACATTTGCCTTCCTTACTACCAACTCAACTTGTGAGTTAACCTTTAGGGAACCCTGCACGAGGACTTCCTGCACCTCTGATTTCTGAATTTGCTCCACCTTGTTGAAGTTGATGATGTGTTGCAAAATGCTAATTTTGGCCATTTGGTCTTTCAAGTTGAGTAACAAGTGGGACTAACTTTTACGACATAGTTACCAATCTTAGACTGTAATTATCATTGCAATAGCCAACTCTTTTACTCATCATGTTTTAATGTTAGGGAGAATTTAAAATGTTTTTCACCCCTTCATTGATTTTTTTTCAAATAAGGAATATAGTTGGCAGACTCGTGGGAAAGTCTCATTGTTATATCAAATGTAAGACTGGCTGCAAGACCAGTTCAAGGTGGCACTTGTAATGCCCAGCGAAAACTTACAGGGGACAAAAAAGCAAAACAAAGAAGACTACGAAAGAAAAGAAAGCAGTGATGCCTGGCTTCACACCTGTGGTCCCGGCACATTTCCTCGGCTTTGTGATGAACCGTGGCTGTTGCCTGCTTCAGCTGACACAGTCTTTCATAAAATTACAGTTCTGAATGCTACTTGCTTGCTTTTACTATCTGTGCAATTTTATTTTATTTCCCTCTGTCTGTGCATTGGGTGTTTTGATCTTTTTTAAATGGGTTCTTTTGGGTTTCGCAAACACGAGGAAATCTGCAGATACTGGAAATCCAAGCAACACACACAAAATGCTGGTAGAACGCCACAGGCCAGGCAGCATCTATTGGAAGAGGTACGGTCGATGTTTCGAGCTGACGAAGGGTCTCGGCCCGAAATGTCGACTGTACCTCTTCCTATAGATGCTGCCTGGCCTGCTGTGTTCCACCAGTATTTTGTGTGTGTTGTCTTTTGGGTTTCTGTGTTTTGTGGCTGCCTGTAAGGAGATGAATCTCAAGGTTGTATCATATAAACATACTTTGATAATAAATATACTTTGAACTTTTGAACCTTGAAACATTGCCACAAAGTTAAGTCAACTATTGAAGTAACAGCAGAGATTCACTGTAAAAAAAACAACATGGTACCAATTTTTCAAACAATTCTCTTAACTTTGAATTCTCACTTTATCAACAATACCTTTGTGTGAATGCTGTGAAATTATAGAAAGAATTTTGGCCTGCTTAGCAAAGGTGATTACATTTCAAAAATATTTAATTGGCAAGAAGCATTTGGGGGATCACCAAACAATGAGAAATATAGGTTCTTTCATTTATTATCTCATTCAGAGCTCACCTAAATATGTGATTCATCTAGTGGCAAGTGCCACCAGGGTCAAAAGATGACATCAGTGTATATTATTGGAGTTTATTAAATTGCATTTGTGTTTTCCAGTTATTTTTGTCAATTTACAATGAAGAAGTAGCAAATTTGCATTGATGTAGTGTCTTCCACAACTAATTAAAGCCAATTTTCATTGGGTAAATTCTAGCACAATCAAGTAGGAGACTTGCTCTATTTGATGATTTTGTTTTGTTTATTTGCAAATGTAACTAAAAGGCAATTAGACAAAGTTGAATGTAATAAAAACTTTAATCAAAATATTAGTTAGCTCAGTTTTAGTACCTTCCCACTATTAACTTATAAGCTCTTCTTCTCATTATTATATTGCACTAGTGTAAATGAAGTTAGTTATGGCTGCCATTTCATGTTGGAACAATTGGCATGTAGACAAATTACCTGGGAAGAAGGATTTTGTTCTGTCTGTACTACTTTATAGGCTGTTTCATAAGTACATAACAGTAATTGACCAAGTTGTTAATAAACCCCTTGTTTTGGATTGTGACAATATTCCTTAACTAATTTCATCTTATTGAGGAAAAGCAAATTAATAAGAGGGTATTTTGTTTGTGAGGCTTCAATGAGCAGCCAAATTGAAGAGGGATCCCCGCAGACCCAGTCAACCACATAAGGGCAGTGCAACAAATTGAGGGCAACATAGTGAAAATATCACCCTTTACTTCAATAACCGGCAGTCCAGATTTTCAGCCTGGCACGCTGGATCCTGGGTTTAAACTTTGGATTTCTAAGAGTATTTTCCATCTAGGGGACTTGTTTCATGAAGGAACGATGATGTCTTTTAGTCAAATAGTACAGAAATTCAGCACACCCAGCAAGGATCTTTTTCGTTTCTTTCAGATAAGAGATTATGTACAGAAAAAAACATCATTGTTAACTGATTTCTATAGTTCTGACATAGAAAAGAGGGTGTTTTGTTCTAAGGGTGAAGTCTCCATTAGTAATTTTACAGCATCCTGAGGGAATGTTCTTGTGGAGAGGCTGAGCTGCTGGGAAGGGTTTGGGTGGGAGAGCTGGGAGTAGAAATTATAACTGAAACATGGGAAGACATCTGTGATAATGCAATGAAAATTTCAGTTTGTAATAGAACTAAAGCATTGTAACTCAAAATTCTACATAGAGCCCATTTGACTCCAGCTCATCTCTCGAAATTTAAGACGGATGTTTCTCCAATGTGTTCTAAATATAAAGGAAATATTGGAACTGTCACCCATTGTTTTTGAACTTGTCCCAAACTTCAGGCATTTTGGGTGAAATGGAAAAGATTCTGAAGATGGGGCTTGAGCTGGACCCAGCGTCTTTTCTCTTAGGCTTACCCAGCAGTCGTATTATTAATCCACATCCGAAAAAACTTTTTAACATGCTGACTTTTTGTGCAAGGAAGAACATTTTACTTTGTTGGATATTCAATAAGGCCTCTGGACTTTCTGGTTGGTGTAAATTAATCATGGAATACATTCCTTTGGACTTTTTAAACATGTATGGTACACTTAAAAACAAATAGTTTTCATAAAACTTGGCAACCTTTTCTACAATATGTAGATGTAAGCCTGTCTGCTGTACTAATAAGGGCTTTTGTACAGGATGTGGTGGTGATGTCTGCACTTTGATGGAAGTGTTCTGATAGCTGATATCTGTGAGGGGAAGAAATGTAAATATACATGGAAATTGAAAGTTTTGTTATACTGAGCAAAAAATAAATAAAATCCTTGTTTCAATGGTGTGAAACACATAGAATGTACTAATTCCGCCAAGGTGCAGGGTTATGTTCAAGATCTATACCAATGGAGGCTGCTTCACTTTTTTGTTTGGATTTAAAGTTTGTATATTTGCTTGGCATTTGTCTGAGGAGTGAGGGAAAGTTTGATAGTTCATGCCAGAAGTTTCTGCATATAAAACAGGGTGTTGCCTGATTATCTTTAATCCCAGATTTAAATACTGCTTCATCAGCAGCTGGATTTTTTTTATCCTTCTTCGTAGGGACGTAGCATAGCTGTTCCTGAATTAAAATAAAAACCTTATCTCCTGCAAACAATGGGGCATATTGCCCAAATAAAAGGGGTTCTCTCCTCACGCAACCCATCTCACCAACTCAGGTTTTCTAGCCTTTTCTGTTTAATATTTTAGTATTCAAATTTCCCCCCCTTTTTTTTGGCATTTTAGCCACCCAGAACACAGTAGCTGCTTGACTGGCACTTGGTCTAGTACCTTAGATATTCATCCCACCCCATCACATTGATACACTGTGGATGGAATGTGTCCACAAAATGCATTGAAGTTACTTGCTAAGATTCAGTGGACTCAAACCTGTAAACTTTTGAATGAAGTAGATGAGACAAACGTTCACAAACATTTGTAATCTTTCACTCTACTTCTATTCCTACTTTTAAAATTTTTTTCACCTGAGTAAACACGATTATGTTCCAAACAACTGTTAGTATCTCTTAAACGATTCTGCATAACTTTATCCTACTTGGCTGGAGTCAAACATCTTCTACATAGCCAGTACTGATCTATTGGATGTCATATCAGTGTAATTCAGTAAGTGCCTGGATGAGTTCCAGGTAGAGAATATATACCGCCTTTTGTAACATAAATTATTTGAACATTAGTTGAATAGATGCCTATGTTGTGGTTCAGAGCATTGTGGAAGCATAAACATTTTATAAGTGTGCTGTTCAGTATTCGTTTCCAGGGTTTGTTGTTAATTTCAACATACTTCATGAAAAATCAAGTAGGGATTTGTCAGTTGACTGATAATTAATTAAAAATTGTCCTTGAGGAGAGAAGCAGAGTTCATTATAACATGAACACACTACAAGGTGCTACATAAAAGGTTCAGTCTTCAGACAGTTGAGCAAAGTAACACCAGTACCTATTTTGGGTGTTGTGAATAACCATTGGTTTAATGTTGGAATGGAGGGAATAGATAACGTCATTGGGGATTTTAAATTATCCAACTTTTCGTTATATAATCGAACAAGCCAGACATCTAGCAGACAAGATGATCCCCTCTGGAGATTCAAGAGAAACACAGCAAGGGCAAATGTCAAGCTTATTGTACATCAAGAGCACAGTCATCATTCAGTAGAAAAGATCCCACATTTTTGTAGGTGTGGTAAACTATATATATGTTGTAACTGGGTTACCTGTCTGGACACACCCCGCTGCTGACTGCCCCTGTGGCTCCTCCCACAGACCCCTGAATAAAGGCGATTGGGTCTTGACTCCTCCTCTCAGTCCAGGGCAGACACTCGGCATGCTGGAGGTCATATTTTATTGCGAATAAAAGCCTTTCAGTATTTACTCTACTTCCAGTCTTTTGGAGTTATTGATGGTGCATCAGTAGGGTCTACTGGTCTTCCATTATAATCGCTGGAGAACAGTAAATGTTATTGCACTAGGTTCCTGATGAAGGGTGTCTGCCCAAAACATTGACTGTTTACTCTTTTTCATAGATGCGGCCTGTCTAGCTGAGTTCCTCCAGCATTTTGTATATATTTCCTTGGCTATGCCCTGTTGCTTTATGATATTGAGTGCACCTGTTGAGAGCACTAGGTTTAAATAAAGACTTTAAACCCCTCCTGCTACAAGCACCCTCACTTCAGGGAGATCATACTTTATCATGGTACATTTCAAGGGTTAGTTTATTTCATTAACTTAGTCTCTACCTGAAGGGTAGATAATTACTATTTCAAGAAGATCAATCACCATCCCCACACACAAAAGGTAGGATACTTCCAACTAACAAAGTAGATTAAACAGTTTATTTATATGTGAAGCACATTTTAATTTCTGGGGAGCTGAGGAATAATTCTTAACAAAGATTTACAACTTACCCAAGAATTTCCAAACATAAGCTTAATTCTTACAATCAAGAAAAATATACCAAAGCTTGTTGATAAACAAGTCATCCATTACAGCCTCTGAAACTAAGTAATGAATTCTGCATTTTCTCCCTCTGTCACTCCAACCAACCTTGCCTGCCTGCCTTCTAATAGTTAAGCCATTTTTATTTCCTATTAATTGGCATCATGTGATGTTTTTCAACCTCATTATCAGACCAGATGGACTGTTTAATTAAGCCAACGTAGATCCTTTAGTTTCTCTTGATCAGATCATGGTGCAGCTAGGCCGATGTGGATAGTCTTGATCGGGACCTAGTGTACCTAGGCCATTGTGGATCATCTTGATTGGGACAAAGTGCAATTAGGCCGATGTGGATCGTCTTGATTGGGACAAAGTGTAATTAGGCTGATGTAGATTGTCTTGACTGGAACATAGTTTAACTAGCCTGATGTGGACCCTATTGTGTCTCTAGATTAAGACCACACAACCATAAGTTCAGAAGGTGAGCAAAATGCACTGATTAAAAGGTCAGGTTCAAAGTTCAAAGTGAATATATTAATAAAGTATATATATGTCACCATATACTACCTTGAATATTTATTTGCTTGTGAGTATTCACAATACATACAAAGAAACACAATAGAAACAATGAAAAATTACACACAAAGACAAACAACCAATGTACAAACAAAGACAAGTTTAAAAACCAATAATGAATAAATAAGTAATAAATAACATTGACAGCATGAGTTGTAGAGTCCTTGAAAGTAAGTCCATAGGTTGTGGAATTATTTCAGTGCTGAGGTGAATGAAGTTATCCATGCTGCTTCAGGAACCTGATGGTTGAAGGGTAGTAACTGTTCCTGAACATGGTGGTGCGGGACCTCCTTCCCAATGGCAGCAGCAAGAAGAGAGCATAGCCTGGGTGATGGGGGTCCCCGATGATGGATGCTGCTTTCTTGTGGCAGTGCTCCTTGTAGATGCCTTTAATGGTGGGGAGGATTAAGAAGTTTAACCTTTTGGACCACAATATCTTGAACTTTGGGCACTTCCACTGCTGTGTTAAGAGGGAATTTGTTGTAATGAACATCAGACCTCTTGATCCTGTGACAATTTCTGCTGCCGTGTTAAAAAGGTGTTATCAGCAATAAACCTTTGTGGGGCCTGGAAACTGAATGACCACCACAACCTTATGAGGAACATGACCAGTCTCTGTCTTCTACAAGACCAACAATGGCAAAGGGATAGAAGCTGCACCAAGATTAGTTAAAGGAGAAATGCTTTGGCATTCACTATGGGAAGTATGATAGAGTTTAGAATAGATAATAGCTATGGTGCCGAAGAATATCTTTTAAGCAAAAGGCATTAGAACCATTGGCCTTGTTTAGGAATTGGAGAACAGTTAGGAAATGAGTGTGGGCCCCTTGTTTTTAATGGGAATAATCTAGATCCCCAACCAGTTGATAGAGGTTCACATCTTAAACATAAGGAATCCTTGCACTGGATTCAGATGGTAGACTCTAATGGATTTAAAACTGGCCCAGATATTGGTATCATGACCTGCATTCTCCTGGCCTCAAGAGAGGCTGGAGCAGTTCTAAATCCATTAGTGGCCACCATATAACCTCCAATATCATCGTTATTACAAGTTTTTTGATACATGTATGAAATTCTAATACTCTAAAGGAAGACAATCTCATGAAGATTCGAAAAGATGGAAAGATCAGTAATAATATAAAGATGACGGATTTGTTAGTAGAACAGCAAAAGCCTAGGGGGAACCTTCTAGTCAAAAAAAATTGAATCAGAATTTTAAAGGAATCCAAAAATATATAAATTTGACAAAAGGCCTTATAGTGAAACTAAGTTTTTGTTGTTTCCCTTGGTTACAGAATAACAAAGAACACGAGAAAGACATTCAGCTCTCCTTAAAGCAAAATATATAGCAGATGATGAAACTATGAATAAAAACAGAAATTGCTGGATATTAAGGCATCCGTTGTCTTGCGAGACCATGGATCTGCGCCTGGAAAGTCTTCACTCTCCAGGGCGCAGGTCTGGGCAGGGTTGTATGGAAGACCAGCAATTGCCCATGCTGCAAGTCTCCCCTCTCCACAACACCAATGTTGTCCAAGGGAAGGGCATGAAGACCCATACAGCTTGGCACCAGTATCATTGCAGAGCAATGTGTGATTAAGTGCCTTGCTCAAGGACACAACACATTCCCTTGGCTGGGGCTACAAACTCACGACCTTCAGGTCACTAGTCCAATGCCTTATCCACTTGGCCATGTGCCCACACATATCCAGCAAGATAAACAGTATTATATAATTGAACAAGTCAGAATTCTAGCTGATAGGATTAGGAAATGGATGCGCCCCCCCCCCCCCCCCCCGGTTTTAGTGTAAGTAGTCCCCTGCTTTTCGTGGGAGAAACTTATGGGCAGTACGGTTGTCCAGTGGTTAAACAGTGCTTTACAGTAGAGGTGATGCGGGTTCAATTCTTGCCACTGTGTGTGAGGAGTTTGTACATTCTTCCGCGTGGGTTTTCTCCACGTGCTCTTGTTTCCTCCCACTGTCCAAAGACGTACCTATTGGTAGGTTAATTGGTCATTGTAAATTGTTTCATGATTAGGCTAGGACTAAATTGGGGAATTGCTGGCGGGTGTGGCTTGAACGGCTGGAAAGGCTTATTCCACACTGTAGCTCAATAAAAATAAAAAATATACAAGTTGTAGTGGTTACCCGAAAACAAACCAAAACCGCTCAGAGACTAAGCATGGGCGGTTGACACAGAATGGCGCATTATCCACAATAACAAGTGTCTAAGTTGAAGAAAGTATGTTCAATCCTTTATTAAGCAACCAGCAAAGATGAACAATATTATTATGATAAAGAATTAATGAAACTAAAACTATTGATGTAACGAGAAAAGCAGATTATGTGTTTTTAAACGTACTAATTAGCATTAAGCGTAAAAGGGAAATTAGCATTCTTAGGCGTTAGTGTTCTTAAGCAGTTAAAAAAATTAATTCCCCCAGTTCAGCTCTTGCTCTAACCAGACTAAACGAACCTAAGACAAAGTGTGAGCACGGAACTATATTCTTTGCCTCTCCCACGTGACAAATTACCCATAATAAACGTGCAACACAAAATACAATGCAGCCAAGCAGAAAATAGATACCAGGCTCCTACATAAGTAACAAGACACTCCGCAGAGTGAGGCCAAATGTAATGCAGCATCGAAATAAAAGAAGAAAATGCTTACTCAGCAGATCAGCCAGCATCTGTAGAAGAAGAAACAGAGTTAATGGTTCAATCCAATGGCTTTCATCAGAACTGTTTTTTTTAAATATAATTTAACACCGGTCCAGTTGACAAAAAATGACCAAAATCGTGAACAAAGAGATAAGTATTATGAAGCATTTCAATGGAGTGGAGAAAGAGGGAGAAAGGGTTGTACAAGAAATCTCTAAAGAAATGAACGCCAATCATTGAGCAACAAAATTCAGAGATGCTGCCGTGCCAGTAATTTATGGGGTAATAACTTTTGAATAGTTGTCGGCTGAAGAAGCAGCAAAGTATAGGGAGCAATGTGAGACAGAGAAATTAAAAACAAGAGGAAGACATTTCTGCTCATCCAATACTTAATTGATTTGAATTCTTATTAAACCAAACTTTATTAAAATATATGACTTAATACAATCACTGGATTCATTGAAAATTTTATGTTCCTGATGTGAAAATCAATGTGGAAAAATGCTTTCAAACTAGTGGTGATTTGTTAGCATTCACCTTCCTGTCTCAAATAAAAGTGAATGCCCAGTGATACTAAATAGTGGCATCACTGTCAAGTACTTGTTGAGACATCAAATTTTAGCGACATCTTGCTGAATTACACCAGCTTACCAGTTTTGGGAGAGCAGCATTTGTTCAACTGTCCAAACCGGCCCTGTAGCAGCAAATATTCAAGGAAAACTTTGAATCTGAGATGAGCTCTTTTTGGTAGATGTTGATTTAAAATTACTTAGAGCTAGGCATTTGATATTTGGTTACAAAGGAGCTGAATGTTTTCTGCTCTCATGTATTCCTGCTCCACCTGGCAAGAAATGAGGACCAGAGGTTGCTTATGTTGTATTTTAACACCGGTTAAAAATGATGGGGAGTTGTGGAGAATATGCTCTGGCCATTTCTCAATCAATATTGGAATAGGGACTCTGCAAGAATATAATCTAATTTTCCAAATCTGAATTGGAAAGTATCAGTACATCTTAATTGCTACACTGCCCCACTATAATTAAGCATTAGATTTTGGTATCATTTTTTTCTGGTATCTACTTAGAACAGGTACTGTAAGTTTAAAATTACTATTTATTTATCATCAACAAATGAGAACACTGATGAGAAGAACCAAGTAAAATTGACACGAATTGCAAACCTCCAGAGAAGGCAGATTGATTTAGTTCATGCCATCTGCCTTTGACATATGGCATCTCACCTTTGGCAAACCTCCTCTCCACCACACCTCCCCATCCTTCAGCCCCAAACCATCACCACAGCCTCCACCCAATTATTTCGCAAAACGCACATGAAATATCCAGTCAATGAGGGAAACAATAATTAGATTTCCCAGCTGCTTATAGAAAATAACTTACAATAGTTTGCTGTGGTGATAGGAATCTTTTTTTCTACTTTATGTGTCAAGAACCTGATTTGGATCTAAGTGGCACATTGATCCAAATCAACAAGATGCTCACATTTACCGAAGTTATGACTAGTGGCTGGGACAGGCAGAAAAGATAAGTATCAGTGCCATGTTTAAAAATGTGTTCATTCTTATTAATGGAATGTTTGAAACTATTTATAAGCTTTCTTGCTTTTTACATTTTAATTTGAAAGTCTGATTATTCCAACATTTGCCAGGTGACCGGCAGTCACAAGAGATGGTCAATTTGAGGGCCTTGGTGGACAGATGGCACGTAAGGTGAAAGTTGTAATTCAGCAAATGGAGACCTTGCTGGCAGAGCTCAGGAAGAACTCTGTGGGCCCAATCATTTTTTTCTTCAGATGTCAGACTGGGCTTCAGTGTTAAGCATGACTTGTTTGGCGACTTATAGCACAAAGCCTCTGAAAGATTCAGATTGTATCTGCATCTTGGAGACAGAGGAGGAATTTTATTTTTATCTTTGAATGAGAATCATTCAAATATTATCTGATGAAACTCTTTATCAATGTGAATGCTTTTTAAAAATTATGTAGTTCTACTTACACTTAGACAAAATGTACTGTGACACACTTATTTCATCAGGAACAAAAAGGATAATATTGCCGGATATACATCAAACTTCTGAAGAGTTGCTTCAGATGTTTTCATTTGTCACTATGGTCCCTTGATCCTGAATTGTGGCTGCAAACACAGGTATGTAGCCCCAGTTTTAATCTCTTTGAAATGTCCATTTCCCAAGAGGAGTGTTGTTACGGCCCTACATACCAGGACAAAATGAATTTGATAAATGGAAGAATTATCCTACAAGGAAAATCCAGTAGGACACTCAGTGGAGTAGAATAATCATGCCTAACATAAAAACAAGTCAAACACGGAAAATAAAATGAATGGATTAAATCAACCTCTTACAGAAATAGCCATGCTGCTGACAAAAACAAGCATTAATAATTAGAAATCAAAAGTTTAGGACAACAACATATGTATTTGTGGATAAGAATATAAACGGCCCCAATCTGAAGACACTAACCTTGACTCTTATTTATAATATAGAACTGAAATTTAATTTATCTTTGGGGAAGAGAGAAAACATGGTTAGTGTGATATCTTGGAGCCAATATATTAAAGGAGAAGTATTATAAATGATGTACTGTATAATTTAGGTACAAAATAAATCTGCAATTCAAAACTTTTCAGATAGTCAAAGCCATAGTCATAGTCATAGTCATACATTATTGATCCTGGGGGAAATTGGTTTTCGTTACAGTTGCACCATAAATAATAAATAGTAATAAAACCATAAATAGTTAAATAGTAATATGTAAATTGTGCCAGGAAGTAAGTCCAGGACCAGCCTATTGGCTTAGTATTATCATAAGTATTATGATAAATCTGCAGTTATATTTATCAGATCCCACCAAGTAAGAAGAAACATAAAATATTGAACATAATATTGAACAGAACATAAACTATTAGCTGTGTATTCAGGGGCATTAGTTTGCTGCTCATCTTGTTTTCTTATTTGTGGAAGTTGATTCAATAAAGAGATGATTATTGATATAGTTATATGGTAGCTGTATTTGAATGGGTACTGGATTAAAAAATTTCCCTTAATTTAAAATGGGAGCAACGGTAATCAATTGAGATCGAAGTTGGATTATTGAATGGACAAAATAAGTTCTGCTCAGTGAGTTCATACAACATCAACTGAAGAACTCATCAAATTAAGTCTCTGCTTCCTATAATGTATTTTTGCCTCTAAAGTAGCCAGGTGAATTATTGGAAATCTCAGGTAATCCAATGTCACATGACTTGCTTCATCTAAGTTTTGAGGAGCTTTTTTTAATCTATGTTAAATCCTAGAAATCCAGATGACCTGACCTAATCTTTGTCTTTAGAATCGGAGCAAGAGCATTGTTTTTTGGACAGTGACAAATTGGAATCAGCACAAGGACCCAAGGAGATTGTAATTTCCATCCAGATAATTAATGTAACAAATTTCTTTGAAATAAATCCTGCAACTTTGCCCTTAGGCCCAAACATTTGAGGGATTTCTTAATTTTGAGAAAACCGATAATTGAAACTTCACTGAATGTATCTGAAGCATGCTGATTTTCTCCCTGTTACAGGAACTGAATGAGATGTAATCTTCTGTGGAAAAATTAAGCAACATAAAGGCACTAAAAATGTAATATCACTTAAAAAATCAGTAGGACTTTTTAAAGAAATACTTGGGGAAATGTTCACAAAAACCATATTCATGAGCTTCTGTTGAATGGAGGAAACTGAGTTTGCAGATATCCACATTCCATATATTTTCCTTTCTAATATCTGGTGGATAATTGTAACCAAGAAAAAACAGAAAGAAACTGCCTACTAGAAATGTATATTTTATTATTAAGTTCCTATTGCTTTACAGAATTGTTAGGAGATTTAATTTTACATCATTGCTTGCTTTGGTGTTAAAAAAGATTCAACGAAACGCATATCTGATGTCCTTTTTATATGCCATAATGCTATGAAAAAGTCTGCAAGATAAAAAGAGCAGTCACAGTTATCCTGTTACACCACAATCTATTAAAATGTAAAGTATAGAATGAAGATAAGCTTCAACTTAATTTTGTACTGTGCATATGTTGCGAACCAGAGTAAAATTCACAACAACAATTTGGTGTGAAACTTCCCTGGAGTATTCCCTTTAAGGGAAATAAAAGAAAGAGAAAAATGTATTGATATGATGATAGCAGAATATGTTATGTCAGTAAGAGATGCATATTTATCTTGTGAATAAAGACAAGGCTGTTGGAAAAGTCATGGGAGAAAAACAAAAAAAAGAAAAAAAATGAAGAACCATCTTTGCAAAAGAATAAAATATTTACAGGAATAGAAACATAAAATAATTTTAAAGCTGTGTGGTGAAGGAAAAAGTGGGCAGCATTATTTTATTCTTTTTGCATCTTTGGTTTTCTTTTCTCTGGAGAATTGAACAGAATGAGTCCATTTGGTTCTTCATGGCATGGAAAAAGCTTTCCAATTAGACAGCTTCCACCATTCTTTTCCCATAGACCTGAAGTGCCTTCCTTTTTCAGCACATCTCCATCTTCTTTTGAAGATCATCTTTAAATCTGCAGATTCTACCCTTTTAAACAGTGCATTCTGTCTTGGTAGATTTCTCATTTCATCTGTACAGTACTGAAGGAGAACCTGCAAATGAAATAAATGAAGGAGCTATTTTATTAATGAAAGGAGCTCACAGAAAAGTCAGGACAATATGTCCACTTCGAGCATCAAGCAAGACTGGCAAGTTCTGTACTGAATAATGTATTTATTGATTTATTTTTATATTTTTATTTAAAACAGGCCCTTCCAGCCCAGTGAGCCACTCCGTGCTGCAATCCACCTATTGAACATAAGCCTAATCACAGGACAATTTACAATGACCATTTAACCTACTAACTGGAACGCTTTTGGGCTGTGGGAGTGAACTGGAGCACCTGGAGGAAACACACATGATTCACAGGGAGAACGTACAAACTCCTTGCAGATGGCACCAGAATTGAAATTCAGATTCCGGAACGCCCTGAGCTCTAATAACATCGAGTTAACTGCTATGCTACCGTGGCACTTTAGCTACAATACAGAGGGAAGTTAGTCACATATCAACTAATATTAATTATATTATATCCCTCCTTTAATAACAGGAAGAAAAGAAACAAATTGACTGTATAGTTAACTGTGCTTTACTTTGGTACAAGCCTTTTCAGTCAAAGTAAGGCCTGGAATGTGTTTACTTTTAGCTTGTTCAGATTGTTGATTTAAGGGCCTTTTCTGTTTGTAATGTTTAGTTTCTTCCTACCATTAAAGTGTTGCATCTCAGGCTCTGCATGATATTCCCTGAATTCATTTGCCTGCCTGCACTCAAATGTTGAACAAACACCATTTTATGCCCTTCTTGTTGAGGGGCATGCCCATCTCTCTTAGATGATACAGGAATTTGCCTGGTTAGCCAAGAAACCCCAGAAAATTTTTCACATCTGTCAGTTATGCTGGACCTAGTTTTGGATTGTCTCTGGAGCTCAGGTAACCCATGAAAGAGACTTCCATCACTCTGAATGCCAATTTTTGTTTCTTTGTTTGTCAGCTTTTCAAGCCTTTCAGCTTTTGCTTAAGGTTGGATGCTGCTTCTTCCAGTTTCTCCTTCTGCAGATTAAAGATGAGCTTTATTTGTCACATGTACATCAAAACAAACAGTGAAATGCATCAAATCAAATCAGCGAAGATTCTGCTGGGCCACATTAAGGGTGTTAACATAGCATGCTAACAACGAACTCACTTTAACTGTACATCTTTGGAATGTGGAGGAAAACCAGAGCACCCAGAGGAAACCCACACGATAAGGGTACAATGTACAGACTCCTTACAGGTAGCTGTGGGAATCGAACCTTGATCTTACAGTCAATGCGCTGGAAAGCATTGTGCTAACCGCTATGCTACTGTGCTGCTCTTCTACTTGACCCTGCCACCCTAATCCAATACATCATCAGCAAGAGTCTTTACCTCACGGAGATTTTTCAAGTGTAGCATTTGGTCTTGGTTGGAATGTGACTGGTGCTGTCTTCATTCCAAATGGGGTTTTTCTCCAATTGTATTCACCTTAAGGCTGATTTATACTTGTGCGTCAAATGGAAGCCGTAACCTATGCAAGTGGCCTACCTGCGTTGTGAGCATTTATACTTGTGCGTTGGTGTGTATGCGTCACTCTGCAATTCGGGCACATCGCGCATGCGCACACACCTGCCCGCGCAAGGCTTCATGGTCACGGTAGTCTTTCTCGGGGTAAACAAGAAGCAAGCGTCTTTTTTCATAAAAGCGGAATGGGTCTGTAAAGCTTTATGGAAAGCATTGCAGCCAGGGTTCCTTCCCTGACCTTCAGTCGCCCAATGGGAAGCTATTGCAGTGTAGGAGGAAAAGCAATGCTACCAAGCGGACCAATCGCCCAATGGGAAGCTATTGCAGTGTAGGAGGAAAAGCGATGCTACCAAGCGGACCAATCACAGCTGTTGCCGTCTGCGTTGCCGCGATGCGCAGTTACATTTTGGGAGAGGTGCGCATCAGGCTACGGCGTAGGGATCCGTGTAGGCTCTGCGTAGGGTTCGCGGCTACGCTGTACCTACGACGTCAAGTTGACACAGAAGTATAAATCAGCCTTTAGAGTGTGCTAAAAATAGTTAAGTATGAACAGTTCCCAAACTCTACCTACTAGCGCCTATTCTTTGCACTTCATAATGAAAAGTTTTGCTCTACTCATACTGTACCTAGTAAAACAGCTTTGTTGAGCTATATGTGAGAATAAATTTACCCAATGCCATAGCCTTCACATTCATCTGTGACAATGAATTCCACAGATTCACCGCCTTCTGGCTGAAGAAATTCCTCCTTTTTTCTGTTCTAAAGGGGTGTCCTTCTATTCTGAGGCTGTGCCTCTGAACTTAGACACCTCATTAAAGAAAACATTCACTTCATCTAGACCTTCCAGTACTCGATAGGTTTCAATAAGACCCCCCCCCTCGTACTTCTAAACTGTGGTGCTGACTCCTCTTCATTCCACTGCTCAGCATTCACCATGTAGGATATCCATGGGAACTTGCTTGGCTGTTTTCTCTCCATAAGTCACTCTCCCTAATTTGGCTTTATGTTTCTCCTAGAGAGTTACTGAAACATACCTTGAGTTTGTGAACTACTTACCATTTGCTTACGTTCGTTTAGGATTAGATAATGTTTGCCTGTTTGATGAAAAACGTATTTATCAGTCAGTTACATGGCTAACATTGAGCAAATCCTTGCGATGCCGTCAGGTGTACATTTAACTGTCCTGGTCGCTGCATTGTAATGTTTTCTAGAATAATTCTGACATGTTCCTGGTTCATTACAATGAAATCCACAATACACCTCACTTGATTGGTTTTATTCTCAGAGAGCTTGAATGCACTTGACTCAATGGCTTATTTCAGATAGGACATTGCATGTCTATCCTGCGATAAGCTGAAGTATTTCTAGTTGCCCTCTCATCAAAATCTATGTGTAGATACCTCTAGCCTCTGTCTCCAGAAATAGTTCCTCCCATAAATTCCATAAACTCTCAATATCGTGCTTTGTTAGCAGAAATGATTTTCCAATCCAAGTCACATACATTTTTATCCTAGCCATAGGGTATTTAATTTTTGCTACTCTAGTTATAGTTGAACCATCCAACTAATCTTGACAGTAAATTCTCTGCTTTGCCCTTTGTTTTGTGTTTCATCAAAAACACTTCCTCCTGAGCTATCCAATATTTCCAGCCAGGCCTCACATTGCCCTGTAGCTTTGCATGTCTGTGTGCTCTTCTCAGGAGTAAACTCTTGCCTCATGTGGTCGCCATTCCCTCAGGATGACTGCCAGATTCCACAAATAATCCAATCTGATGAGCGAGTCCTTCAAATCTGCAAAGCTGCACTTAGCTGCTAACAACCTTAGGTTCATTAAGAAAGTATTAAAGAAATCTCCCTGCTCCTAGTTGCCTGTAAAGAACCAGAAATAGTCCAACTGTTTTAATTTGTAGGTGGATAGCAATGTGCTCACAATGCCTTCTTCAGGGTCTTATTTGAGAGCTTTATGATAGGTTACAATTCTCTCTTTTAGTGATTAATAAGTTAAAATTACTTTACTTTGGTTGCCCTGGTTTATCCACCAAAACAGCTCAGTGTATAATGACTCATTCTTTTTCTGTTATCGTGTCCTCTCCATCATCTTGACATTGGAGTGCCACAGTGGTGTAGCAGTTAGCGCAATGCTCTTACAGCTCGGGGCATTGGAGTTTGGAGTTAATTTCCAATGTCCTCTGTAAGGAGTCTTTGTCCTGTTCCTGGAATGTGTGGGTTTTCTCCAGATGCTCCAGTTTCCTCCCACAGTCCAAAGATATACTGGTTAGTAAGTTCATTAGTCATTGTATATTGTTCCCTGATTATGCTAGGGTTAAAATTGGGATGTTGCTAGGGGCAGAGCTCAAAGGGCCGAGAAGGTGTATTCTGCGCTGCAGCTCAGTAAATAAATAAATAAATGCTGTTCATGGTTCTCCATTTGTCCCTCCATTATAATGTTATGTAACACAGCAAACTACTTTTTGAATAGCTTTTGCACAAAGGAAGATCTTTCTGCCTATCAATTCTGTGGCAGTTTGGTGAAAAGCAATCCAATTAGTCATTTTTTCCCTTTCTCCACCTGTCCTCTTTCCCTGTAGCATTGCAAGCGTTTTACCATCAAATTTTTAGTAAGTTCCCTTTTAAATGTCACAAATTAATCTATATTGCATCTACTTCCTAACTATTCTCCTAAATTTTTCAGACCGTGACACTCAAAATCATAACTAATCTTTGTTTAATTCACATCATGCCTGAATGTTCTGCCAATCACATTAGAATTGTCCTGATTAGCCCCTAATCCCATTCAGATGGGTACAGTTCCTTTCTTCATCTTTTCCAACTTATTAAAGATCCGTATATCTCCACAACCTGCAGACTCACTTTCACAGACTCTACAACTTATATTCTCAGTATTATTTAATTTATGTATTTGCAGAATTTGTCTTCTTTTGCACTTTGGCTACTTGTCAGTCTTCATGTATAGTTTTTCATAAATTATATTATATTTCTTTATTTTCCTGTAAATGCCTGCAAGAAAATGAATCTCAAAGTTGTATATGGTAACATACACGTAAGTTGATAATAAATTTACTTTGACTTTGACTTTGATCTCCAGAAAATCTCTTCCCCAATTCAACTGCTCCAGGGAGAATAAAAACAGTTTCTCCAATATAACCTTGTAACTGAAGTATATCACCTAGGGGACCACTGTGATAAATCTTTTCCACACCCTCTCTAGGACCATCATATCAGTCCTAAAATGTGATGACCAGAAGTGAACACAATAACCTGTACTTCCTGACTTTTGTGCTCTACGTCTCTCTTTATGATTGTGTTCTGACTGCAATGGAAATGATGAGCGTAGGTTGATTGTACATTTTGATCTTTCTTGAGAGCCACCAGAATTAACTATTGAGTAGCTTAAAAGATCAAACAATGCTGGGTAACACCAACACGATGGATATTTGATCATTCTTCGTGCAAACATACAGTGTTACAAATGTTTCTTTTTGCTCGAAGGCAAAGAATCTGTGAAAAGGAATAAAGAAGCCAAAGTGCTTGAAATTGGCAAGAAATCAAAAACTGCGGAACTTTCTCCAAGAATACTTGAGAATAGTGGTTGGAGGTGATCATATTGTTTGAGATTGAGGAAGAAGTTGTTCATGGTGGGGAGATGAAGGGGCTGTCGCCAGATACACTTCACAGCGCAGTAATAACAGAACTCAGAAAACAGTCCACATACTTATATTTTTTTAAGTGAAAGTCACAAAAATGACTGGGAATTGTGTTACTGTATTCTAATTGTGCAAAATAAGGAAATATTACTGAGTCTGATACTTGAAAATATTTCGGGCATATTTTACAAGAAAAGAAATGCAAAACATAGTCATTACTGAAAATTTGTACCAGACTTGTTTGATTATGAGAATCTTAGTGAATTCGCTGGTTTCAGATATAGATTTTCAGAGAATGAATTCAGATGCCTCATATGCTGCAGGGAAAGTAGATGCAATGAAGAAAGAACATATGAATTGGTAATGAATTTGCAGAATAAGAGGAAACAAAATGACCCTTGCTAGTTATTGTAAATGTTCCAGAGATAAGCCCTGGGATCTCTGCCCTTCACATTATTTATACCATTCCTGATGAAGATATTAAAAGTTGAATGCTGAAGACTGCATATGATGTAGAGTTCTTTGGAAAAGTTGGAAGAAAGATGTAAAATTTAAAAAAAAACTTATAATTTATAAATGGTGTTAAATATTGAGAAATGCACAAAAGTAAGGGAAATGATGGAACTTTTATTAAATAAGATGAATGAAAAAAGATGTCTTGGTATTGCAGTTAAACAAATATTGCAATAATTACTGATCGGCCATTAAAATGTAATAACCATTGGAGTTAGATGTAAGAAAGCCACATTGAAATTCCATAATACCAGAAAAAGTCCACATAATTGAATATTCTATTAATAATCATTTTGCAAGGTTCTGCAGTAAAAAGTTTTAAAAAAGCAAGAAATTTTGGTAGAACAAAGATATTAATGCTATTTTAATTAAAGTTCAAATTAAATTTTATTATCCAAATACATACACTGTATGTCACTATGTACAACCTTGAGATTCATTTTCTTGTGGGCATACTCAACAAATCTTTAGAATAGCAATCATAACAAAATCAATGAAAGACCGCTCAACTAGGGTGTTCAACCAGAGTGCAGAAGATAACAAACTGTCCAAATGCAAAAGAAGAGACAATAATATAAATAAGCAATATAAGTATTGAGAGCATGAGATGAAGAGTACAGTTATCTTCTTTGTTCAAGGCCTCGATGGTTGAGGGGTAGTAACTGTTCCCAAACCTGCTGGTGTGAGTCCTAAGGCTCCTGTACCTTCTTCCTGATTATTGCAGCGAGAAGAGAAGAGAGCATGTCCTGGATGGTGGGGCTCCCTGATGATGGATACTGCTCTCCTGCCACAGCGTTTCATGTAGATGTGCTCAATGGATGGGAGGACCTAACCCGTGATAGACTGGGCTGTTTCCACTACTTTTTGTAGGATTTTCTATTCAAGGGCATTGTCGTTTCCATACCAGGCTGTGATGCAGCCAGTCAATATACTTTGCACTACACACCTATAGAAGTTTGTTAAAGTTTTAAATGTCATGCTGAATCTTCACAAACTCTTAAGGAAGTAAAGGTGGTGCCGTCTTTTCTTTGTAATTGCACTGACGTGCTGGGCCCAGGACAGGCCCTCTGAAGTAATAACACCTAGGAATTTAAGTTGCTAACCTCCTCCACCTCTGGCACATGGACCTTTGTTTTCCCTTCTCCTGAAGTACACATCAGTTCCTTGGCCTTGTTGCCATTGAGCGAGAGGTTGTTGTTATAACATCACTCAGCCAGATTTTCAGTCTCCCTCCTATATGCTGATTCATCGCCACCTTTGATTGAACTTTTAAAGCATAAATTTTAAAAGATAAATGAGTGATTCCAGAAAATTGATGTGGATTAGAATAGATTAGATTATGAGGACACGCAGTCCTCTTTTATTGTCATTTAGTAATGCATGCATTAAGAAATGATACAATGTTTTTCCAGAATGATATCACAGAAACACATGACAAACCGACTTAAAAACTGGCAAAAACCACATAATTATAACATATAGTTACAACAGTGCAAAGCAATACCGTAATTTGATAAGAACAGACCATGGGCACGGTAAAAGTCTCAAAGTCTCTCGAAAGTCCCATTATCTCACGCAGATGGTGAACCTCCAGCGCCACAAAATTGCTGATGCAGCATCCCGGAAACATTTGACCATAGTCTGACTCCGAGTCCGTCCGAAAACTCTGAGCCTCCCACCAGCTCTCCGACACCAAGCACCGAGCACCATCTCTGCCGAGTGCTTCAACCCCGGCTCCGGCAACAGGCAATAGGCAAAGCCGAAGATTTGGGGCCTTCCCCTCCGGAGATTCTCAATCGCACAGTAGCAGTCATTTCAGAAGTTTCTCCAGGTGTTCCTCCGTGCTTCTCACATCTGTCTTCATCAAATCAGGATTGTGCACGGCCCCCTAGTTAACACAATCGATATCATTCGGAACGGCTGTGCACGCTGCGTCGCGCCACCATCTTCTCCTCCCTCCTTAAAATTAGCATAATTAATTAGTTAGTTAGCATAGTTAGCAATTAATTACTTGTATTATCCAAGCCTGACTCAGAATTTGATTAAACTGTCACATTTATCCACAACTTCAGCTTAATACACAATTTTGGATAAAAACAGAATATATTGATTAGCATAGTTAGTAAAAAAAACAAACAGAAAGAACTTACCTTAAGGAATAAGTCAAGACTTCTAAAATAACACATTGCTATTATGAAAACATTCAAAGTGATTGGAATTCAAATATACTGTAAAACTACAGATGCTGGAAATATGAAATTAGCATGAAGCAGAAACTGCTGGAAATATTGCGTGGATTATTTACCATGTGTGGAAAGAGCAGCAGTTTAACATTTCAGGTCTAAGACTCATCAGATAGATTCACACACTATCAGTGATATTCCCTTTGTTCTATCCATAACCTTTCCACCTTCTCTGCTACTGAAAATTAATCTGTTGTTTTTTTTTGTCTGTTTTCCAGTGCTGGTAAATGGTCTCCACTTGAACCTTTAAATATTTCTCTTTATCAAGATACGGCTCAACCTGCTGACTTTGATCAATATATTCTGTTTTTATCCAAAAGTGTGTATTAAGCTGAAGTTGTGGATAAATGTGACAGTTTAATCAAATTCTGAGTCAGGCTTGGATAATGCAACTAATTAATTGTACTAAGTTACACCTTTGGCTTTTATGAATTGACAGAGTAAACTCCATTTATATCTATAGAACAAAGTGCAATACCTATTATTAAAATATACATGATATACAATGCTTGTGAGTGACTTGAGTTGCATTCAGATAGTTCATAAAACTAACATGAAAAAGACATTGAAGGTTTTTTAATATTTGTTCTTAATGCAAAATTAACAATTTGTGGCTATATTTCATGTGGAATATCATGTTGGACTTGTTCACTTCTCTCTAATTCTATTAACAATTCATTGCTTTCTTCATCCGAAACTTATGGTGAAATAATATTTGGTATTGAAATAGTTAGAAAGGGTTGATAGATGATATGAATATCTGTAGGCCAAAGCCTACCAGTGAATGGAAATCTTTGGAAACTGAAAAGCAATTTAGGGATTTAATTAAAAAAAGCTTTAATTTTTCCCTAGTTGATTTTTTAATCAGTTGCCAAGAACAATTATAGTAAGAGGATATGATACTGGGAACTGAAATTGCAAAATTAAAAACAGTTAAAAAGAACACCGTGAGTTCATAAATTAATTGTGTGGGAGAAGGAGTGGGTTTTGGAACAGTAAATGTTGAGATGGGAATGAACATTGTTGGTAAGTAACCAATTTCACAGATTAGCAGTTGGACAAAATTGTCCAACATTCAGCAGATGTAACTGTGGGTGGAAAACAAAACTACATTTTCAATACAACAATTAGGTATTTATGATTCTTATAAACCCTAGGAGTCTGGTAGATGTGTTGACATATGATCAAGGTTTTGATGTAATTGAAAGTTATTACAAAGGTCATCTTATTAAACTCTATTTGAATTACTAGTCAGTTACTTCTACCTTTATCATTAGTTTCTGTTATCATTTATGTGTAGCAGTCTGGCCTAGCCAAACGTTCTTCTGTAAAATTGACTCTCAATTTCCAAGATGTTTGACTAGAATTTCAGCCTGTAGGGGGTGCCAGGCATGCTATATTACAGCAGCACATTGAACTCTGCTTATGGATTGTAGTTCAGTTTACTTTATTGGAGTCATTTTTTAGCAATGTAAGGGAACATCCAACCTGGGACTTCATCCTCCCTGTCAGAATGTTGCATGTTTCAAAGAGATCTCCTCTCATTCTTCTAAGCTATACTAAAGACAGGCAAATCAACACATTATCTCTTCATGGATCATCATTCCTCAAATCAATTTGGTGAGTTTCAGCTAACTGTTCTATGAGAACATTTACTCTTTCTAAATTACACATAATAGTAGAGGTATGGTTTAACCAAGATTCTGTCTAATTGTAGTAAGACTTCTTTGCTCCTACATTGAAAAGTATTTGCGATAAAGGCCAATAGATGATTAAGTTGATTTAAAAGTACATTGCTTAAAGGGAAATTACATGCTGCAGATTGCAGTAAAAGTAATTCGAAAGAGGTTAATTTCTGCTGTGCATTTCCCTGGTAACATCTGTTCCCAGTTAGAGGGTTTGCTCCTTTCATTCCGCACATTAGCCAAATGTAGTTGCATGGTAGCGTAGTGGTTAGCACAACTCTTTACAGTACCAGTGACCCGGGTTCAATTCCCGCTGTTGTCTGCAAGGTATTTGTATGTTCTCAATGTGACCACATAGATTTCCTCTGGGTGTTCCGGTTTCCTCCCACAGTCCAAAGACATACTGGTTGATAGGTTAATCGGTCATTGTAAATTGTCCTGTGATTAGGCTAGGGTTAAACTGGGTGTTGCTGGGCAGTGTGGCTCGAAGGGCTTGAAGGGCCTATTCTGTGGTGCATCTCTCTTTCAATATTTTTATTATTAATTTCTACATAGAATACAGAGTACAAGAAGTATATAAGTCAAAAAAAAGATAAAATAATACCAGTACATATTTGAAACACATGCAACCTCATTACTCTATATTCATGTAAATTAAATTAAATCATAATATTGAAATATGATAATTTTAAACCCACTACCAAGATCAAAGCTGCTTGGTAAAGAAAGAAAGAAGGAAAAAAAATCCTTCTCTTATTGTGAAATACGCTATTAGCCAACATCTGTACTTTAACAACAAATCAAAGATTTTGAAAATAGTCGTGAAATGGTCCCCACAAGGTGTGAAAGTTTTGGCTAGGCTCAGAAATTGAACAATGGATCTTTTCTAAATTTAAACATGACATAACATCACGTAACCATTGGGCGTGAGTGGGCGGAACGATATCCTTCCATTTAAGAAAGAGCGTCCTCCTAGCTATAAGAGACATAAATATTTATTGCATCTCAATAAATAAATAAATGAATACATATTTATCTTTTTATGAGCTTGCTGCATCTATATGTTTGCTTTCAATGACTAGAGGATATTGAGATTGTTTTGTACTTCATTTCCCAATTTCTTACTATTTTAAATAATGCACTTTCAGTTTTTCTTACCAAAGTGGATAGTTTCAAATTTTTCCACCTTATGCTGACCCTGTCATGTATTAGCCCACTCTCTCAACCTGTCTAAATTGCCTTACAGCCTCAAGGAATCCTTCTCAAAATGGGTAAACTCTACTAGGTTCCAGTTATTGACAAAGTTAGAAATTCATGTGCCTCATCAAAATCATTGATATTTATCAGTGCATAGACCCAAGAATCCCACTAGTTACAGCCTGCCCACATGAAAATGATCCTATTCTCTGCTGTCTGCCAACTAATTTTCATTCTGTGCCAGCGTCCTAACCGCAATCCAATGTACTTTAATTTTGCATGATAATCTCTTATGTGGGACTTTACCAAAGACCTTCTGAAAATCTAAATAAGATATGTACACTTTCTCACACTTAACTATTCTATCAGTTACACTCTGAAAGATTCCCAGTTTGCCAAATACAATTTCTCTTTCATGTTGATTTTGTCCTATCCTGTTAATATTTTCTAAATCTCCTACTATCACATCCATGATGATAAAATCCAGCATTTTTCTACAACTGATTTTAGGTTAGTCGATTCATTTTCTCTTTTCTCTCTCTCTCTCCTCTCTCTCTCTCTCTCTCTCTCTCTCTCTTTAATAAAGGGGTGGGGGAGGAATACAGACTTATACCCAAGAGCATAGATGTATAATGCAACAAAGAACAAAGAAAGGACTGCATTGAGATTATTGTAAAGCAGGATACATTATCCAGCATCTGTAGGAAGAGAAACAGAGTTAACGTTTCAAATCACAGACCCTTCATCGGAACTGGGAAGGGAAAAAACCTCATAATCCTGCAGGGAGGGGTGGTGAGGATGTTTTTGAAAGGGTAAAAGCTGGATGACAATAGGGATAAGATGTAAACAAAGATTAGCTTTATTTATCAAATATGCATTGAAACTTACAATTAAATGTATCATTTACATCAAATCAAATCAGTGAGGTTTGTGCTGGGCAGCCCGCAAATGTCACCACACATCCGGCTCCAACATAGCATGCCCGCAACTCACCAACCCTGACTGTACACCTCTGGAAAGTGAGAGGAAACTGGAGCACCCAGAGGAAACCCATACGGTCATGGGGAGAACATACAGATGCCTTACAGATAGCTGCAAGAATCAAATCCCATTATTATAGCTGGCACTGTAATAGTCTTACACTAACCGTGCCACTTCAGAACAGGGTTATGAAGACAAAAGAGACTGCAGATAATAGAATTGAGAGAAAAAAAAACAACAAAGCACTGGAAAAAGTCAATGGGCCCAGCAACCCCTGTCAAAGCAAAATTTGTAAGTGAACATTTCAGGCTGAGACTGATAAGATAGACAAAAGATTACCTTTTTATAGTTGTGTGTAGTTGGGTGGGATGGAAGCTGGTAGGTGATAGAAGGAAACAGATGGGGAGGCAAGAATGAGAACTCCACCAGTCACTATATGCAACACATCATCTTTTTCCATTTCTGCCATCTCCAAACTGATCCAACCACTAGTAGAAGTCACATCTTCCACTGCACCTCTTCCTTTCTGTCTTCCAAAAGGACCACTCTCTCGGACTCCTTGGTTCATTTGTACGTGTTCATCCACTCTTTGTTGCCTCATGACACTTTCCCCTACAATCAACAGAAGTGTAACATCTGTCCATTCCCCTCACCAACGTATTCAGGGTCCTAAATAACACTTCCAAGTGAGTTAGAGTTTCACCCACTTCTCTTCTAACAAGGTCTGGTGCTCTAATGTGGCCTCTTCTACATTGGTGAAGCAAGAACATAGTCCAAGAAAAGATTTTTCATAATGGCTGCCTTGAGCCTCTTGTTGCATGTTATTTTAACTCTCCTTCCCATACCATACTGATCTTAATCCTCCATTGCTATGGATAAGCCAACTGCAAACTGGAAGAACAACATCTCGTATTCCTCCCTGGGTAACTTACAACTCAATGTATCAATACTGAATTTTTCAATTTCAGGCAACACACCACCCCGGTGCTCTCCTCCCATACAGATTTGTCTGTCATCTAGTTTATTTCATCCTTCCCATTCTCTCCCCCACCTGGTTCCATCTGCCTTTCACCTCCTTCACATCTGGCTCGACCTAACCCGTACCCAACTGTGCCAGCCCCCTTTTCTACTGGTCCCATTTCTCATTGTCACTTCCCCATCTAGTT
Source organism: Mobula birostris (assembly GCF_030028105.1). NCBI lineage: Eukaryota > Metazoa > Chordata > Chondrichthyes > Myliobatiformes > Myliobatidae > Mobula > Mobula birostris. The sequence goes on along the minus strand of NC_092390.1, from coordinate 46,554,491 downwards.
CCTCCTATCATCTACCACTGTTCAGGTGCCCTAGGTGCCCTAGGTGCCCTAGTTGCTGGCAATCTTTCTTGTTCTGTTCATTCTTGATGCAGACCCTTGGCTTGAATAGTTCACTTACACATTTTGCCTTATGGCATTATGGCATTATGACATGACCCACTGAGTTCTCTCTGCATTCTACTTTTGTGAATACAGTATCTTGTCAATAAGTGAATGGGAGCAATTAGAAAGCGATAACATAGAGAAAAATTAAGAATAGTGCCTCGAGAGATGTTGGATAGTTTGAATGTCCCGGTGCTAAAATTCTGCTCTTGAAAATTCAGACCTTGTTCACCCCGTGATCTTCATAAGTAAACTGCTTCCATCTTTTTATTTATCGTTCCTCTTTATTATTTATAGGTCTAGTGTGTGGTTGTCAGATTATTCTCAATTAGAAAGGTCAATCTTTTTATTTTTAAAGTAATAGAGATACTACATTGCAATAGACTTATCTTGAAATTCTTTGATATAATTGAAAGAATAATGAAATATTGCTGGATGTTATGTCAAATGTTGACTTGGTCATGGTAAACTTCAGTGGTACCTGTCCAAGGCAATGTACAACTGCAGATTTTCCTTCAAGGAAAGGCACAGTAGTTGGAGACTAATTAGTACTTTGCAGAGGTAGTATAAGATTGGGGCTGGGTGATAGAGATCAGGGCTGGCTTGGCTGCTAATTTATGAATATTTGTAGGATTTCTCAAGGGATGATATGTTTGAGGAAATGCTGGAAGTATCCTGAGATATCGATACAAATGTCAGAGAAGAGAAAATACATCAGAACCACAATCAGGTTTATTATCACTGGCATGTGACATGAAATTTGTTAACTTAGCAGCAGCAGTTCAATGCAATACATAATCTAGCAGAGAGAAAAAAATAAAGTAAAAAATAATAATAATAAACAAATAAATCAATTGCATATATTGAATAGACTTTTAAAAAGTGCAGAAACAGAAATATTGTATATTAAAAAAAAAAGTAAGGTAGTGACCAAAGATTCAATGCCTATTTAGGAATCAGATGGCAGAAGGGAAGAAGCTGTACCTGAATCACTGAGCGTGTGCCTTCAGGCTTCTGTACCTCCTACCTGATGGTAACAGTGAGAAAAGGGCATGCCCTGGGTGCTGGAGGTCCTTAAGATGCTGACTTTCTGAGACACCACTCCCTAAAGATGTCCTGGGTACTTTGAAGGCTAGTACCCAAGGTGGAGCTGACTAGATTTACAACCTTCTGCAGCTTCCTTCGGTCCTGTGCAGTAGCCCCTCCATACCAGACAGTGATGTAGCCTGACAGAATGCTCTCCACAGTAAAACTATAGAAGTTTTTGAGTGTATTTGTTGACATGCCAAATCTCTTCAAACTCCTCCACTTCTGATCCCTCGATGAGGATTGGTATGTGCTCCTTTGCCTTACCCTTCCGGAAGTCCACAGTCAGCTCTGTCGTCTTACTGATGTTGAGTGCCACGTTGTTGCTGCAGCACCATTCCACTAGTTGGCATATCTCACTCCTGTACACCCTCTCATCACCACCTGAGATTCTACCAACAATGGTTGTATCATCAGCAAATTTATAGATGTATTTGAACTATGCCTAGCCACACAGTCATGTGTATATAGAGAGTAGAGCAGTGAGCTAAGCACACACCCCTGAGGTGCGCCAGTGTTGATTGTCAGCAAGGAGGACATGTTACCACCAATCCGCATAGACTGTGGTCTTCCGGTTACGAAGATGAGGATCCAATTACAGAGGGAGGTACAGAGGCACAAGTTCTGCAACTTCTCAATCAGGATTGTGGGGATGATGATATTAAATGCTGAACTATAGTCAATGAACAGCATCCTGACATAGGTGTTTGTGTTGTCCAGGTGGTTTAAAGCCATGTGGAGAGCCATTGAGATCGCGTCTGCCATTGACCTATTGTGGCGATAGGCAAATTGCAATGGGTCCAGGTCCTTGCTGATGCAGGAGTTCAGTCTAGTCATGACCAACCTCTCAAAGCATTTCATCGCTGTCGATGTGAGTGCTACCGGGCGATAGTCATTGGCAACTCAAAATAAATTGTCTGGCATAAAGTCAGAGCCCCAACTTTATCTGTAGCTTCCAAAAATCCCTACCTAGGTCACCAAAGAGCAGCACAATCCTGTCGGAGTTCTCACAGTGGTAAGTCTAGTTTTGGAAACGTAAGCTCAGCCTTACAATTATATAAAAAAATCAGTAATTAATCCAACAGGGATGCAGAGAAAACTCCTCAACATGGAAGATAGTTGGAGTGCAGAACCTGGAGCACTTGAGGCAAAAGGCATTGATTGATTTGAGGGGAACTTGTGTAAGTATCTGAGAAAGAAATATAAGGAATGGAAGTTTTATTTGAAGCAGGGTTGGGGGAGATTCAAGAGGAGCATAAACTTTGCCTTATACCAATTTGCCTCCAAGAGGGCCACAACCTTTTTGTGGTTTGGAGGCTTGCGTGCCTCAATGACCCGGAGAGCTATGCTATCCAGAGTCAGGGCCTTGTGCTTTGGCTCTGGGTAGGGACAACCCTGCCAAACAGGTCAAAGGGTAGAGGCAAGACTAAGAATGGTCCACTAGTCCTCCAGGTTCAAGTGTTCAGCACAGGGCTAACAACCCTGATGGGTAAATCAAAATTGGTACAGAAACAGCTATGAAGTATCCTTCTACATCTAAGTGTGACAGTATTCCTGAGTCTCCATCTGTGATTTGTATGACTGACAGTGGTGAAAACAGAGAGGAAGCTACAGACTAAGGAATCCCTGAACACTGCCAGAGATGGATGGCCTTCATTGTCACCCTAAATGCCAGTGAGTTAATGTGCAATAAGTAAGTTAATCAGTTTGGCAAAATGACATGTTTCTGTAGGATGTTTGTCATTCTGTGGAGGTCCTGATTATTTTAGACAGGGGGTTCCAGAGCAAACACTAGTCCCCCTTTTATTGTACTCAAATAGCCCGATTGCTCTTTCAGGCTAGCAAAGGAGCTACTTTTACTTTTACCAGCGTGGTGTTCAGCATGTTTCTATTTCAGTCCTGGTATGACAGATAGATTCCCAAATTGCTTCCTCCTGCCCAAAATTCAAACACAGCTAATCTACCCAAAAAATTGTTAAAAATCAGAAGCAGTGAAATTGATTAGGCTGCATCCTTAATGGAAACTGAATGAAAAAGAGTTCTTAATTGACTTCCTGGACATTGTGTTGCAGATTTAAATATTAGGATCACCGCAGAGATAGCTTTGTGTTAAAATAGATACAGCATAAAAATTTTGTCATAATTGTATTCTTGTGACATGAATCTGTTTATGTGATTGTGGTACCTTTACTGGAAAAGTAACAGTGATGAACTTGTATGGTAATATACAATAAACAGTAAACTCACAGCAAAGCATGATCAGAGTTTAAGTGTTACTCAAATGACAGATGTGGGTAATTATTATCTCATTCATTTGTGAGGTTATGCAAATCTCTAAAATCAGAGGAAGTCTCATTTTTTTCCCCTTTCAGAATATATAAACTCTAACACATCAAACAGAGAATGTTAATCAATGCTATTGGTAATTAGTGAAATGTATATGTTTCTTCACATCAAAGAGAGCTTTCTCTTGCTGAGTGTGACAGTAGGATGTAAATTGACTCTTGATCTAATAATTCCTTCCCCATGAACAATCTGTTGTTAGTGATCAATTGAGCTATCCAGGTAAAATTATTTGTATGGATGGTCTAAAGCCACTGCTCCCATGGCTTTGTTCTGCAAATTTGGTGCCAATTTTTTTAACACCAGTGAGAGGAAGTTTAAAAATTTACACCCTCCTCAGAATGGTTCTACACATTGTAATGAAACCCAGAGCAACTTTCTTGCCAGTACGACTGAGCATAACTGGGCTGCAGAATTAAAAAAAATGTAATGCAAGGCTTCATTAAATCGACTGTTTTCGCATTCTGATCACTTTCCTTTTTACAGCTATTTTTTTACTGTGCTTCATTAATCTGTGCTGAACACAATGACATACATCTTTAATGCAGCTGCTGTCAAGGCATATTTCAGTAAGAGCTGCCAAGTGAATGACAGCAACCAATATTAATAAATTTAACATAAAGCCTATCAATTTTTAACAGAATTAATAAGGAAAGCTGAGAAATTTCTAAATTGTAGGATTTATTGCTTGCTAAATACACACATTTTATAAAACTTGTGACACTCAGTGAAAAAATAGATTTACATCTCATTAATAAGTAAATTAGGAAAATGCCTTTCAAGTTCAGACAAGTACATAAGTGTAATCTCCATATTAAAGGAGTAGCCTTTGATAAACCACTGTGGAATAGCGATAGCTGACTATGTGTCATGTTGCCTGTGCTTGAACTCTTCCACATTCCCACCTTTAATTACAGTGGCTCATTTTTAAAGAGATAAGTGTCTCTCCACTTAAGATTCTATAAATGAACATCAGAAGGTCCACCCTAATAATTTTACATAAACGATGAAAAGGTGGTAACAGTTTCAAAAATGAATTATCACTAGAACTCATTTTCATGTAATAATATTAAAATATTAAGATTAATTCTTTCAAATCTCCAAAAAGTTGTCGATTAAGTCTGCTATTTTAAATTTTTAAAAAATTACCAGCGAGATTTTATTTTTCCTTCACAAATCCCATCAGACATCATTTGGTCAAAATTTAAACCCAATGTGAAATCTCAGGTTGATACTAAAGGAAGTTACTGTTGATGGGAGACTTGGGTTTATACTAATTTCAGGGATTGTAGAGACAAATGTGGGATCTGAGCTCAGATTGTGAAATCGGCTCTAACCGCTTAAAATACTGTACATTGTTTGGAAATCGAGTAATTACACGGGCAGTATTTTAGGTAGCTGCACAAACACTCAACATATGCCATCTCTGTGCTGTAGAATGGTTTGACAACAATGTGTGTTCAGTTTAATCTTAGTTTGACTAATCAGTACACAACAAATTTCAGACGACTTAATTCAGTTAATAGTTACAGAGTCTGCTGTTTATGTTCTGAGATGTCAGGCTGCACCTGCTCAGTGTTACAATACTGTGACTAAATGCAATTGCCTATAAATCACATCCATGGCAAACTGTGAACCGGCGCAAGTCTGGATGTTCATGAATGGGAATGTATGGCATAAATTTTACCATTTGGAGTCTCAACCTGCTTTAAATCTCCTGGAAACATGACCAGGATATGCCGCAGTAAGAATAATGGTGGATCAGGGACAACAGAAGTGATGCAATCAATGGCTCAGCTCATTTGCCCCAATGAGCCAATTAAGCAGAACAATGTTGGCAATGATCTGAGTCTTGAAATTTTGAGTTTCACTGTTACTGAACTTGAACACCAGAATTACATTTTTGAGATATGGGTATTCTGTTACTCTATTCAGTTTTCAGGATTATTTTTAAGTTACGGCTTTTTTTTCCCATTTATTTAGATGATGACATTAGTAATTGATGATACTTTTTCAGATTAAGCGTACTTCTAATGATAAGTACAGGGCAATTTAGCTTTTTATTCACAAACTACAGTTGCTTTAACACAGAATAATGAAGTAGAATTTCGATAAATAGATCAAAAAAGGAGAAATTTTATTTTACTTGAATTAATTATTTTTCACACATAAATTTAAGTACATTCACAGATCAATTCAATTAATTTAATGATCCTGCACTTACCTCAAGAGCTCTACTGCAGAACAACCACAATGATAACTTATTTTTGATGGTGAAATGTCAGAGCCTATTTTTATTATATATACTTAAAAGTCCATTCACATGATTCCAGACTGCAGAGATGAGGCTCCACAGCTTTTAAGCCCTTGAATTCCGGAAAAATCTTCTGAGGGCTATAAATCACATTGATACCAATGACCAAGCCTTCATCATGGTTTTTCAGTCTAAGGAGCTGCTGCAAATAAAATATAAAAGCAGGAAACTCGAGGCTGCCATTGACTTCAATTGGATGGGGGAAGCTTCAATGCACTTTTCATTGTTCCAGTGGAGTTATGCAAGAAATTATGGCAAATCGAATTCATCATTACTAAAGGAGACTGGAACACCATGAAAGAAATAGTGAAGGCTGTCATTGGAATGCTGGTTGCAATGGAAGAGAAACTATCAAAGCTGACAGTCTCTTCAGACCTAATTATTGTTTTTCCACCCAACACCCTCCATCTACAATATCCTCTGATTTATAAACTACAAGCAGCATTAGCATGAACCTGCTACTTCCCACACACCAGCCCTTCCTGCTCCCCAAACCATATAATGACACATTAACAACAAGCAGTCTGCTGGAGGAACTGAAGTGAGTTGAGGAGCTTCTGTGTGTGTGTGGTGGGGGGGGGGGGGGTAAGGAATTGTTGACATTTCAGGTCAAAAACCTGCACCAGGACTGGAAAGGAATTGAAGTCCCAGGCCAGCAGATGGCTTGTTGCTCCAGATTCCAGCATCTGCAGTCTCCTGTGTCTCTCACTTTAAATTTGTGTCCGCAAATAGCCAAGATGAACAGTGGGAGAACGGCAAGATGATGAACATAAACCATTGTGTGGTTTCACACCGACAGTCAGCACTTAGATTTCTTTTTACAAATGCCTGAAAATTTGAAGAGCAAATTGATAAGCATTTCAAAAATTAGGAAAAGCTAACTGCTAAAATATATTTTATTTGCAGCAGCTCCTTAGACTGAAAAACCATGATGAAGGCTTGGTCATTGGTATCAATGTGATTTATAGCCCTCAGAAGATTTTTCCGGAATTCAAAACTGGAAGCATAGCATCAGAGTTTTGTTCACTGCGTAAATCAATTTCATTAAAAAATAGTGCATGGAAATAGATTGGCAATTTATTATGAGTTGACTGGACTGTGTTTTTCCTTCTGGTTTCTCTCTGCATCTGACATGCTGGAAAGAAGCTGATTGGGTATTTGGAAGAGAATACTCAGGACGAAGGAGAAACAGAAAGGGAACAGAACTGATGTCATTGTTCCACTAAGAGCCGGCAAAGAGTCAATGGACTGAATGAACTTAGGTTCTATATCAATTCTGTGATTCTAATAACTTAATGAAATATTGTCGATAGCACATTGATGGGATCTGGAGACAGCGAGACACTGAACTCAGGTGGGCTGAGAAGTGGCAGATGGAGTTCAACCCAGAGAAGTGTGAGGTGGTACACTTTAGAAGGACAAACTCCAAGGAAATGGCAGGATACTTGGTAGTGTGGAGGAGCAGAGTGATCTGGGAGTCTGTCCACAGACCCCTGAAAGTTGCCTCACAGATGGATAGGGTAGTTAAGAAAGCTTATGGTGTGTTAGCTTTCATAAGTCGAGGGATAGAGTTTAAGAGTCGCTATTTAATGATGCAGCTCTATAAAACTCTGGTTAGGCCACACTTGGAGTACTGTGTCCAGTTCTGGTTGCCTCACTATAGGAAGGATGTGGAAGCATTGGAAAGGGTACAGAGGAGATTTACCAGGATGCTGCCTGGTTTAGAAAGTATGCATTATGATGAGAGATTAAGGGAGCTAGAGCTTTACTCTTTGGAGAGAAGGAGGATGAGAGGAGACATGATAGAGGTGTACAAGATATTAAGAGGAATAGATAGAGTGGATAACCAGCGCCTCACTGCTCACTACAAGAGGACATGGCTTTAAGGTAAGGGGTGGGAAGTTCAAGGGGGATATTAGAGGAAGGTTTTTTACTCAGAGAGTGGTTGGTGCGTGGAATGCACTGCCTGAGTCAGTGGTGGAGGCAGATACACTAGTGAAGTTTAAGAGACTACTGGACAGGTATATGGAGGAATTTAAGTTGGGGGCTCATATGGGAGGCAGGGTTTGAGGGTCAGCACAACATTGTGGGCCGAAGGGCCTGTACTGTGCTGTACTATTCTATGTTCTAAGTCACCTTCAGCTGGAGAGGAGGAAAGGACAGTGCAGGAGTCAGCATGGGAGTGGTTGAGATTGTACATGAGTTGTGATCAGGCATCTCTGATGGTCAAGTTCGTTGAGTGTCTGGTGCATTGGTAGGTCTGCTGGAAGGTCTGTATGCCACGCAACAGCAGGGTTTTTCTTAGACTTGGAGCCCGTTCCTTCCTCCATGAAAGTGACAGGTCTCTTCATCAGCACACTTATGGGTCCAGTGATACTGGAGAGTCTGATGGTTAATTCCTCAACTTCCAGTCCACCATAAGCTGTCCCACATCTCATGCCCCAGTGGCAGTATAGACATTTCTCGTGCTAACTTAGCATGATAGGTTGTGGCTGATGATAAATGGTGTGCACATGAGTGTATGTAATCCATCCAATGAAGGACTGGATTAGTGAGCTGTCACTCTGAAGAAGCGGCAATGGCTTTGCAGAACATGGACCTCCTCCTCGCTCCTTATTGCAGGTTTCCTGAATCTTAGTGTCAGCCCTTCACTGCTGCACTTACTGACACCCACCAGCCCAAATTTGCTGCTTCTTTTGAGAAAGTGCAGCTCGGAGCCTGTTTTCCCACCCCCTGAGGAAAAGTACAGCTCAAGTTGGAAATCTGAAATAACAAAGAAAATGTTGGAGATGCTCAGCAAGTCAGGCAGAATCAAAGTTAATGTTTCAAGCTGATGAGCTTTCAGAACCATCAGGTTTATTATCACTGACAGTACACTGCAATATATAAAGAAATGAGGTGCAATACAATCATAAATAAATAAATAAAGCAAAATAGGAATTGTGAGGTTGTATTCAGGGTTACCAATCTGGGGTCCACAGGTCCCCTTGCTTAATGGTATTGGTCCATGGCATAAAAAAAGCTTGGGAATCCCTCTATACTCAAAACTCTGAACAGTCATCCTCCAAAGTTAATGGTTATTTCAACAGCCACTGAAGCTGCAGCCCAGGGGTTGTTTTCACTCAGAAGTTATAATTGGAGGAGGTGCATATTGTTGTGAAAACATCCTTATTATTCTGCATATACTTCATACACTTCTCACCAGAGTTCACATAGGAGAACTGTTCCAGAACATTCTAGGTAGATATGACCTCTAACTCAGAGCTTTTCTCCTCATGTTTCCTCATCAGGCAGCTAGTCCTGCTTTCTGCGCCCACTGCTCATTAATCCAGTTGTGCTATATTTAAGCTTTCTAATGCGCCCGTGTTTGAGAGCATCCAGCTTATGCTTGAAAGCTTGAAAGTCAAGACGAAAATCATTTTGCAAGTGGGAAAACAGCCTCCTTTGATTTAATAAGCTTCTGAAATATCCAAAAAGTACAAAATGTGTAAGGCCTCAAAGCAACATGATGAGATCAAAGAGGAACCAGCTCCCAGTCCTTGTTGTGAATCACATTCAGTGCTGAACAAACAATTTGCTGTAGGGTAACCTGAATGGTGGACCCTCAGTTTAGCAGCACTGGCGACAAATTTACATTGCGTTTGGACTGATGCCGTGATCCATTTTCTCGGCACACTTGCTGTAGGTGTTGTCAATGGATTTGTGCTAACAGTGCAACATGCTGTAAGGTTTCATTGCTAAAGAAATGGCTTCTCTGTATGTTTCACTGCTGAGGTAATGGTTTCTCTGTAGCAGCAATGTTTGGGTTATGACTAGAGATAACGGGGCATGTTAGCCAATGAGTGTGATGTTGTTCTTTCTTGTGTGTCTGGGAGCCAGGAATTCGCGGGTCTTTTGCCGGGAAGAGATGAGGAGAGAAGACGCGAATGGAGAGAGTTGCTAGACTGCCAGACGCAGTGGACTTGGAGCGAGGGTCTGAAGGTCAGTGACGATCGGAGGAGGTCGATGGTGGACGAACGGCCTCATCAGTGAGCTCCAACATTGTGCAATTGACTGTTTCATGAGAATGGGCCTTTTTCTTTTTTGTTTCTTTACTAACCATATAGTCAAATTAAGAATTATAAAGCTCAATCGTTTAATCGCATATTGTGTACTGTTTGTTATTTCGTGGTACTGATTTGTAACAGGGGACACATCGCGCAGCATCCACCCAGACAAGATTTCTTAAGTTTGGCCTAGCCGGGGGCTATCATCCCCTAGATTAAACCGTTAGCCGAAGTGAGAGTTACAACAGTTTTCCTATAATTATGATCATTTCTAATCATGCCTCAGATACATATAAATGAACCTAACATTTTTTGTTGTTCTCTCCACAACTTGTGGTGCATGAGGCAGCAACCTTGTTGTTTCCTTAGCACTTGTCTGTTTTTTTTCATGAGGCCAAGTTGCTAGCTTGACACTCAACTCAGCACATATAGAAAGTGTGCAAGAAGCTGACCGAATTTGAACACAGGACCACTCACCTCTAAGTCTGGACTGAATGCTACTACGCTACTGGCTGGCTCTAGTATGCTTAGCTATGAAACAATGATGGACCAACATGAATTTTGCAACACATTAATGGAACTGGGGCAAATTTGACCACGCTGAGGAGTGCTCTTTGGGGAGAGTGGGGAACCTTTTGATATATCAGATATCTCCAGCTTCTCATTCTTTTCTCCTTTGTGTCATTCTTGATTTATATGAAACACTTAAATGATAGAAGCCAAAACGTAGCCATTATTGATGTGCTATTGCCTACGATTTTAAACTGTTTTCATTTGAAGACCCTGGTGATACGAATATGACCTACTCTTCTATGTCTTTATTTTCCTACAGTTCCCACTTGAGCCAAGTGACATTCTTGGGCAGGGAGCAACATTAAAGTGATTCATATTCTTCCTTAAAAACATTGCACGTAAGGCCACTGTAACCAGAGAGGAAAAAAAATTGTATCTGGAGGGTGACAACTTCTATATTTTAATATCTCAATGTTGTTTAATTCAGTAACATGCCTGCAAGCTAATTACACTCTTTTTGTTAATGGAATATTGCTGTGACAGTGATCTTATCTATAACCTTACCCTACATCATCGTTGTCACAACAAATGAGGCTTAAATATACACAAGCTGTTTATTGTATTAGTCAGATTATATTTGCACTTGTTTTCTCCCAAAATAGATTTAATTTTAAGCCTCATGAAAATATTGTCACGTACAGTTGGTCAGACACATTAACTTTATCCATACTCAAGTCTCAAGCACTTGAAATGGCCAATAGTTAGATAACACTGGACAACAAAGATTTTGCTTCCTGAATACCTCTGGGTGTTTCTTGTGGATCTTGGGCTGTTGGTCATGAAAATCATCATGACATTTTCCTATTGCATACCATTTGTAATTGCCTATGTTTGTTATTTCAAGTCAGAACAGCAGATGCCAAGATTAAGGAAAGCATTTTTGTTCGTCCACAAATCAAACGGGTCATAAATAATATGCAATTCGAAGAACTTCTAGTAGGACCAGAGAAAATCACAAGGAATATGTTCAAGGATGTTGTTGAAAATTTTCTTGTCAACTATGAAGCACCAAACTACGTGCAGCTGGTTGACAACATGCTTCAAGCATTTCAATTAAAAATATACATGGATTAAGATGTTAACTGTCCTGTGCTATCACCAGTGGGATCATCAGTTGATCTGCCACCTATCTTCAGGAGTTTCAGCCCGCTTAGGATCAAGACTCCCTCGAGGTGGTGGGCCAGCAGTGCTAAAGCACCACCTCCCACTGGTGAGCTTAAAAACTTGGCATCTGCCTCTATCAGAGTTTTTGGTCGCTTCCATCCAACAGATAGCCTGCTGTTCAGGTGTCTATGCAACTACTGAAGAGTTTGCAAGATATTTGTACACTGTCTGACTATCTGCCCCTCTGGACATACTTGGTCCACACCCATGCTGATCCTTTCTCTGCTGCCTCAGCTACAGCCTTGCTGGTTGACTTGATCTCTCTTCTAGTGAAGCCAAGGTCACGCAGCTACTTCTGGAAAGTGTATGCAATAAACCCACGGCAGCCTACTTCAAATGGATAGCATGAGACCTTCCACCCTCTGTCTCTGCACTCTGATCTTAATTCTGCATACTTGGTTAACTTGCGCTCATGGGCTTCATCGATGTTGTCTTCCCAGGGGACTGTTAGTTCAACAATAACCACTTCTCTACTAGTGTCAGAACATATGATTATACCTGGACGCAATGTGGTGAAAGCTATTTGCTCCGGGAAACTACCTTTCCCTTCCAGGTCGGCCTTGACACACCAATCATTGGCTGAAGAAAGTATGCTTGATCATGAGCCTACACTGTACACCCTTGACTTGGAGCCTCCTTTCACAATACAAAACCATGAAGTGCAGCGTGTCACTAAAGATTTGTTTTCTGTATTTCCATTTTGCCTTCTTTTCTGTAAATCTTGGTGCTGTCAGGGACGAGCATGGTGAAAGGTTTCACCAGGACATTGCGGTCATGGAGAAACAGTATCAGTACAACTGGAATCCATCAATGCTGGCTGATTATTGTTGGACACTTAAGCAAGAAACTTCAGACACTGAGTACAAATGAAACTCATCTACAAAACATTTTTAGCTTAGCTCAACTATTGCAAAGCATCAGCACCATTATGCAACTAAATACGTTATGTTCAAGAAAAGTTGATTTCTTTTTTTTCATCATATTCCAACATGATACAACTAGTCTGAAATTATATTTGTGTTCAGCTTCAAGCCAGCTATCATAAACAACAACAAAATTCTGAGGAATTTTTGAAAAAAAAATTGTTGTCCTGTGTAATCCTAGAGTCTATGTCACACAGCACAAAAGCAGATTGTTTTGTTAATGATTTTATTTTGTATTCAGTGTCTGAAGCTTCTCACTTAAGTGGCCAACAATAATTAGCCAGCATCGATGGATTCCAGTTACCCTCATACTGTTTCTCTGTGACTACAATGTCCTGGTAAAACCTTCCATCATGCTTGTCACTGACAGTGCCAAGATTTGCAGGGAAGAAGTTTAAATGGGAATGCACTTGACGGTTTTGTATGCTTGGAGCATGTTGTCAGCTGGCTGCATGTAGTTTGGTGCTCTGTGGTTCTCAAGAAAATCTTCAACAATCTCCTTGAATTCATTCCATGCAATTTTCTCCAGTCCCATTATAAATTCTTCAAATTGCCTGTCAAGTGCATGTTAATTCTAATCTCATTTGCCAGCACTGAGTCCATAACCTTATATACAAGTGCCCATTACAGTACATACACTTTCAATTTCCTAATTTAAGAAGGCAGCCCAGAGGAGATTCACCAGAATGATTGCAGGTATTAGAGGGATCACCTTACAAGAAGAAGTTGAACAGGAATGGTCTGTTCTCAAGAGACACACGTTAGGAGATGTTGTTGGCAGGGTTTTGATCTGAAAAAGATTGACAGTTCTTTTCCTCCCATGGCTATGTTCCTTCATCAGACTGTTTGTTGGGTCTGTATTTATGGAGTTCAGTAGAATGAGACTGAATAGGACGCATCCTGGAGTTAGGGTATATAGCAAATATTACTTTCACCAGCAACCAATCTTTAGGTTTGAATGTGGATTGCAGATCGAATTTAAAATGCAGATCAGAACAATTAGACCTCAGATGCCTGCGTCTGCATGAATGCAGTCTAGAGTCAATGGAAATTAACAATCATTTTGGGTATGTGGAATGTGGGTGCGAAGAAGGTGTGTGAAAACTATATTCAAAGGAAGCATTGTGGATACATTGTAACTATAGAATTGTCCTACTGTTACCTTTGATCTTTAGCATATAAAATGTCATGTAGTATTGGATCAAGCAGGCCTCTTCTTCCAAGAGTGTCTCAATATGATGCCTGCTGCTCATTGTTGTTGAATAAAACACTTCTATATCCACTAGCTTCAGTGTCTCTCCTGTTTCTTTGTTCATGTCACAACACTGCCTCATTCAGCATACATTTTAAATGTATACATTTAATTTCTTTTCTCCTTGTGTTATATAAACTTTGTAAGCTGACTTTACATGATGATTTCTTTCATCCTGAAATACTAAGCTCCATTTTGGGCTCCTGTGTAACTGTGTCCTGAGCTTCTTATCTGCACAGGTTTCCCAGAATCATACTGGAAACAGATTCACTGTGGTGCTCTACCCTATCGCACTTGATTCACCGTGCCCAACTCTCAAAATATGGTAGGTTTGTATTGGTGGGAATTTAAAAATCTCAAAACAGCAATGACTTTCTTTTACTTTTTGATCTCCTTTAACAAGGCACTTCAGCATATTATTATCAAACAGAACTTGATACCAGGATAAATGAAGTTATTAAGAGTAGTGATCAAATACTTAGTCAAAGGAGTGGATCTTAATGGGAAACCTGCAACAAAAGTGGGAAGCAAAGGCACAGAAAGATTCAGGAAACAAATTCCAAAAGCTTTAGAGACATGACAGCCAATGACACAACTGCCAGAGGTGTAACAATACAAGTGGGTCTGAGCACAAATGCAAACAGAGACAATGACAGTGTTGGTCAAATTACTTCAAACTTTACTTCAGCAGTCAGAACAACCATCTTGCCGCATTCACCTGTTCAAATTCAAACTATATTACACAGGCAACTTAAGAGTTCACAGAGAATGTAAGAAAAAGGCTTCAGATAAGCTGTCTCATAAGATCCAAGGCTTCAGGAGAAAATCAGGCAAGTCAGTCCACAAAACAAAGGGGTTGTTTCCACAGGCTAGATCCCTGGTAAGTGTCTTCACAAAACCAGCACAGGAGAATGACTAACTCTAGTAGTTGATTCTAACCAGCAGACAAGAATCAAGACTGAGCAAGTGGTAGATGCAGCCACCAACCTTAAACACCTCCGAATCAGTCTCAGGTGTGTCTTGTGATCCAATTGAGATTCCTCCCAGTGATTCGGGATGAGGATTTCCACCCAGAAAGGTGACATCATTGCTATTGGAGATGTCAGTGCCGCCTGCTGGGCACTTCAGGTGTTACAAGAGGAGGAGCAGATACATTAACTGTTTTAACAGGGCAAAATATCAGTAGTACAAATACCTCAGAGATTTACATGGCTGCAACAACAAATTGCAGAGAAGTGGAAATATGAGCCCTTTGAATCACCCAAAAGCAAGTTTGAGAATTTTAACCTTGAAACTTTGTTTCACTAACAGATAACAGAGTTTAAGATAATTCCAAATTTGCAAAATTTAGAATGAGGGTGTTTGTTGGAATAGTCAGGTTTGGAGGTTAAAAAGCACAGATATTGGTTTACATTACAATTTGAAGGTGATAAATTTGGGCAATGTTACCAAGGTGGAAACAAGCATTCATGGTGGCGACATATATAAACAAATCAAAGCTTATCTCAGGGGCATATATAACACAATAGTTGCAATCATTCAGGTTTACTTCCAAGAAAATGGGCCAAAAGGACTGGCAAACAACCAAATTGTTCTCAGGAGATTATTTGCTCATTTAAATATTTTAATGATGCTACGTATTTTAATCTCTCTTCCAACTTCAGTATAGCTTAAAAAAAGAAACTTTTACACCTGGCTTTATGTACTTCAGGATGTTCAGAACCCTGCCTGAATTTCTGTGTCTAAGTCCAACCTCAGTGAATATTGAGGCCGATGACTTCCTGAGTACAAATCAATCATAGAATCTAATTAAAGATAAAAAATATCAATCCACTTTAACACAGCCCTTGAAATACATATGCACCTGCAATAAATAAGCAATTTCCTGTTACATTTTCAGTTTAGGTCTGATGCATGCATCAGACATTAGTATCGTTTTAGATGGGAGTCTGATAATATGCAAATCATCACTATCGGGTCTATACAAGATCCTGAGATCATTATATATTATGCTGAGGTTCTCCTTGGTCATTGGATCTTAACAGAACTGCTGCAGGTTACTCAAAATACTGGTTTAAATGTTTCTCTGAAGTCTTCTTATCCACTGCTAGCCCACCTATGACTCTTTTTCATGTGAATGACTTCAACCTTAGAATCTCACTTCTTTCTTGATTGAATGGAACAACTATTGGATCTCTGATACGCATCCTGATAGGTAAGTTTCTAACAAGCACTGATACGGCAGTTCAGAAGTGGGGTGCCAGTGCATTCCTCCATCAAGAAGGGAGCACACAACTGCACCGCTTACTACTCAGCTCACACTTGCCCACTGTGAAAATCAGATCAGGGAAATTCAACGTCATCCAAGATCACATGAGGCTTTTGGGTAAAGCAGAAGTAGATGGCAATTAATAACAGAATGTTGTATAAGACTCAAGTTCAATGTCATTTTTTAAGTTACATGGTCTACATAAAGTACAGTGATTATTTGATCCTCTTGATAGCTAAATAACCGTATTTCTCTGCATCTGAGTTTGACATCTATGAAACTGGTTGGAGCAGAGACTTTTCCCTACTATACTGTCGAGGAACAAGACTTCTGAAAATTCAGGCCCTTTCATTGTTGGTGGTGGGAGCAGAGTGTAATTAGAAGATGAAAATCTTACAAGTGCATTTTTCATTCTGGAGTTAATACTGGAAATAGTTGACAGGACAAAGTCACAAAAATAAAGAAAAATAATTTGAAATATTAAATGCTACATCATGGCAGACTATTTGCTAACAATCCTTGAATGGATAACCATTTACCTCCCCCTGTGTCCCCTCTTCCTTCCCTTTCTTCTATGATCCACTCTCCTCTCCTATCAGATTCCGTCCTCTCCAGCCCTTTTCCTTTCCAACCCACTTGGCTTCTTCTGTCGCTTTTTAGCTACCCTCTTTCCCCTGCACCCCCCACCTTTTTATTCTGGTGTTTTCTCCCTTCTTTTCTAGTCCTGAAGAAGGGTATCGGCTCAAAACATTGACTGTTTATTCATTTCCATAGATGCTGCCTGACCTGCTGAGTTTCTCCAGCATTTTGTGTGTGTTGCTATGGACAGCCATTGTTAGTGACCTAAATTCTATTGTTCTGGAAAACCAAGTGAGAGGATTATCCAACTTCCATTTAGACAATTTTGTGTTGCCTGATTATGTTAATGATCTCAGCACCCAACCAGCACTACCCAGGTTACTGTAGTTTCTCAGTAGTGAATCAGTCTTGCAAATAGTTGTCACTAGCTGAAGTTAGCCTGCACTAGCGTTTATCATTTAAAGCAATTTTCAAAAGAGTCACTCTCAGCACAGACAACAGCAGACTATCTGTTCTTCCAATACTGCATTGATGGCATTGGTAGGATGAGAAAGAGATTGAGGATGAGGATAAGTGATGGCAGCTCTGATGAACTGTCACTGAAATGAAAGGTTCAATATGTTTCCCTCGCCAAAGATGCACCCTAACTTCTGAAAATTCCCAATAATTTTGTGGTTTTATTTCTGATGTTCAGTGTCTTTGCAGAGCATCTGCTGGGTGTTGGCGTCCCAGCTTACACCCCAAGGACCTTAATATAGTGCTGAAGGTGGACTAACAGTGAAACTCAAGGATCACATCTCCAAATGCACCTGTAATTGCACTGCCAGCCTTCCATATAGCTCACTTCACCAAACCTCTATGTGCCACACTCACTCTTCAGCTTGACCTCTGTGAGTACTTTATTACACTGGGATATCCAGCATGGAACCTCACTTTGTCGAAGAAGGGTATTTTGCTTTGTTCCACAAGTGAAGGAGGGAATTTAATCATTGTGTTTATTTTGAACAAGCATTATTCAGTAAGAAGTAAAAGTTAGTAAGATGTTATATTATTACTGTAGGCACATTTGGATAAGGCAGGAGAATAGAAAATAATTGCCTACCAAATAATTGGTGGGAATATTTCCAAATCTCCGATGATAGCATTAGGCACAGTGAAGCTTGGGATTTTGAGTAATATGAGCAGCCAATTAGATACTTCTACACAATACATTTTGTGGTTGAAGTGTATTTAAAAAACTGGATGGGATGTGGAGGTGCAATTTGTCGAACTGCCTTTCAATGGAATATACTCACTTAGTGGCCACTCTATTAGCTTCAGAAGTGAGATCTGGTGCAGTCTTCTGTTGCTGTGGCCCTTTCACTTCAAGGTTCAATATGTTGTGTGTTCATAGGTGCTCTTCTGCACACCACCGTTGTTACGCATGTTTACCTGAGTTCCTGTCACCTTCCTGTCTGCTTGAACCAGTCCGCCTTTCTCCTCTGACATTTCTCAATAACGAGGTGTTTCTACCCACAGAACTGCTGCTCACCAGATCTTGTTTTCCACATTATTCTCTGTAAACTCTAGAGACTGTTGTTTGCGAAAATCTCAGGAGATCAGCAGGTTCTGACGTACCCAAACCACCCTGTCTGGCACCAGCAATCATTCCATGGTCAAAATCACTAAGATAACATTTTTTCCCTTTCTGATGTTAGGTCTGAACAACTTCTGAACTCTTGACCAAAACTGAGTTGCTGCCACAGGACTGGCTGATTAGCTATTTGCATTAGTGGGCAGTAGTACAGGTGTACCTAATAAAGCGGCGACTGAATGTAGATTTGAGTTAGCAGGAAAATCTGACACTTGGATTATTATTAGTATTTAGTTGGAAATGCTCTTGAGCCCTACTTATGCAACCTGTGTTAAATTTGCTGAAGCAAGCAAAATTATTACACGCACCTATTCACCTAGCTCCACCATTCCCCTCAACCCATCAAAATACTCTCATCTCTAAAAATGTCTCTAACAATAAATAGCAGAAGCAACAATTAAATTGGCACTGATCAATTCCAAGGTAAATTACATATGACACATTTCTCTTTTCCAACAGCACACTATTTTTGTCCTGTAAAAGCCCTTACTGTATTAACTATAACTGAAGCACTCCCACGTCAATAGCTTTTATTTTCGTGAGAATGCATTAATAAATTTTACAGAGATAGGGTCGGCCTACTATTCAGAAGTATGATTTGCCACACATTTAAACAAATCTTTTGCTTCATATTACTAATAACCTGTTGGAAGAATCCACTGTTTGTGTGTAAGTGAGCGTGGAGTTCCCTCTCACTGTATTGACTTCTGAAAGTGTATTCTAATAATCATTTGATTACTGAAAATTACCATGCTCATATTTTATTCTGGGCAGAAAGTAACAGTGCCTTACAATTCTGGAGCATGAAGGGAGCTTTGAGAATATCAGTATCAAAACAGAGTTTGGAGCCTATAAATATAAAGTATTATGGATATCTCACTTCCCAATGCACTAAGAGAAAATTACATGATGTAACTGCTCCTACAAGCAAAACAAAGGTAACAATGCTTCTGAACTCAAACAATGGAACCTTGAACATTTTTAGCAATTGCAAGAAAACCAGAAAGGAAACAGACCTTAATGTTTTGTAGCCACTGAAGGTTGCTGTGGAACAGAGAGAGTGTTTTCTGCAGGATGGGTTTCTCTGAGTTACTTTGCATAGAGCACAGAATGTTATACACTGTTTTATCCTTCACCCACTCAGAACTGTAATATTTCTGTGCTTCATACGGGAAAAGATTCACACTGTAAATCTAACTCATGGATCTAAAACATAAGTTTAATTAGAAAAATCATATTACTAGTTTAAATTGCAAATACACATGTGCTTATGATTAATGTATCTATGTCAGTTGAGAAGACATATGGTGTACATCTCATGGTCTATGTATACTCACTTTCCTGTTCTTGTGAAAAATTCAAAAGGTTAGATTTTACTAGGTGTGCGGACAATATTAAAAATCAATAGCCATATAAAATTAACTGCAATTACTTGGTCTTCACTTCTACATTTTCCTTTTTTGAAACTATGTTTGAAAGAAATGGTCTTATTGCAAATAGAGAGAAAAAAAAAACTTTTTATTCCTTTGAGTGACTCAAGTTCAGTTACTAACTTGAAATCTTAATTCCTTTTTCACAACCAATGAGATATGCTTGAGCATTTTGTACAACTGTGTTTCTAACATATCTATAAATAAAAATAAAAAGACATTCATGCATTTCTGTTATATTTTCCATCCAAACTAAAAAATAAATCAAATCAGCGTCAGTGCTGAGTGAAACTGTACATAAAATTACAGTATACAACTTGAAATGCAAACATTATAACGGATGTAATCTAGGCATAATATTTAGTGACAAGAACTCACAGCTATAAGCTTTGAGCTAATATGAGTGAATAAAATGGTTCCAGACCAAAATGGTCTTGGATTTTCCATTTCTATTCACTTAATAGAAACACTAAATTATCAAATATGTAAGGGAATTGATTGCATTAATTTAAGCATATCCCCACCTTTTAACAAAACTATATTTGACAGCAAGTACCTTTATTGTTCTGACTTTGAAGTGCTTTTCTGCTTTAATGCATTTATCTGCATCACTCTGTTAACTAAAAAGAAATACTTGCAGGTATATTTTTTCTAATTTAAAATTATGTCAAGCTTAATGAAGCCCATATAGTCATATTATTAGAACAGACATTCTGTTTGGTTTTCTGGACTTAATTGGAACCAAAATCTTTTCAAAGTGATTGTGAAAAATTATAACCTGAGGTAGTAAAAGGACTATAGCCGGCTTTGTTCAGAACTATAACTAATAATGTCTGTCCTTTCCCAGTTATAATTATGGCCTGAGTAACTCTATAATAATCTTGAAGTAATATTAAACTTTCACCTTTGAATGGAGGTCTTATCTTTGAGTAATTAGACTGCTTCAGTTAATATTTACATGGTTCTGCTTTTATTCTGAAGGAAAGGCAAATCAACTGATAGTGAGATTCAAGATCTAAACTAAACTTGCCTACAGTTCTTAACTTGAAATTTAAGTAACGGGCTGACCTAATTCTGTTTTGTTTCTCTAGTTAACCTCACAGCACCTCTCTTTTCCTGATTTGGAACTCAGCGGGCATTTCATAACACTTAATGAAAACAATCAAACTAAAACAAAATATGGAAATATATTTGAAAGATTGCTTCTTCCAATACAAGCTCCATAAAGACCTTGGGAAAGGAATACTGCGACTTTAAGGTTATCCGAGATAAGCTTGAAATTTAAATACAACCCCAAGAAAAAGCAGCTTAAAATCAATGTGGCATTAAAACAATTATAGAACTGTTAAGACAGATGATTTAATGCAATAAAAGCAAAAGTGATGACAGAAATTAATTGACGTGAGAACAATGATACAGTTCGTGTTAAACTATGACATCCTGCATTAATGGGCCACTGCAGGCTGGAGCAAATGTCATTCATATTTTAGCCAATGTATTCCACTAATTAGAGCAGCTTTCTGCATTGGAATTAAATTCATGAACCTGATCACTCACCTTTAGAAGGGGGAAAAATCATTTGAATTCAAAAGAAAAGTGCTTATGACAGATAAAAACTTTATACTTGGTCCTTTATAATGAGATAAAATCCACCCTTCTCCCTATTTCACAGTCATAATTGCTGATTATGTTGTTAGGCAGTAGAGTTCTCCTTGCTCTCTCCTCCCCATCATTATTATTTAGTCTGGCACATGAGGGTGCTTCAAAGGCTGACTTGAGTGGTCTGAGTCTCATTTAGCACACACTTAAACCCCAGGTATGAACCTAGGTAAACACTGTATTGTTATCATTAATTATCCCTAGGGCTATCTGGTCATCTTTTGTTGCAGCTGACCCATATAATAATAAAGCTTTGGGGCATATTGTATTTCTTTGACAGATTAATTAGAAATTCAGCTGTAGAGGTACAAAGAAACTCGGTCATGAATATTTAAATAGACTGACACAAAAAATCATGAAAGGCTGCTGAACTACATGACAGACAGGGGATATTAGGCAAGTGATTCTAATCAATAATCTCTTGATCTCTTACATATTAATACACTGCCTGCTGTTATTAAGCTCCATAATAAGGGAGGGTAGAGAAAGTTAGTGTAGCTCTGCTGTAGGCCTCCAAGGCCCCTGGTGTATACACTAACTGACTGAGAAAATGCACAGAGGAACCAAACCTCAGCCTCTTCAATCTAATCCAATCTTAGGAATGGCAGCTCTGAGCATCACCAACTGGATAATTATTGGCCCTGACAAGGTGAAGGCGTTTGCAGGCAAATGAGATGGGAAGTAGGATAAGTCCCTAGACCACCCAGCACAGGGCAAGCTTAAAACCAAGCACACAATGCTGTTCAGACTTGTATATGCTAACATGGGAAAGGTGGGAATCACACTACTTTTTCAAGATGTTAAGGGGGTCACTGACAGGCAAATACCCTGAGCTTGTTGTTACTGTTGACTGGAACGTCACATTAACTGGACCCTACCCACAACGCCTTTGATACGCTCCCACAGCTGCAATAAAGCTGTGTTCAATTAAGAGGCGCAATAGCTATTTTGAAAATGCTTTACAATTGCCAAACTGAATTAATTGGAATTTTAAAAAAAACCCTCTAATCAGATACAGTGCAATGCAAACAGAGAGAAAAAAACAAGGTCAGTAGACCAGTCCTGATAGAGAAAATACACTCTCAAGCAGTTTGGCAGCTTGCCAGTGACACCGATGCTCTCCCAGCACACCAAAATAGCAAGAGTTACATTGCATTCATCAAAATCTGAAGAAAGAATCATATAATATTTAATTTTAATTCATGAAGCCTTGTTCAAGGACAACTTGTTGCAAGGTAAACAAATGGCATATTTGTTGTACTTCATTTATTTGGAAAGTTCACATGTTCAATTTTTACTTATTAACATGACAGAAATTTTAATGTATTTTAGTCATGTGCCATGGCTGTTCCTGACAGTGGGGTCTGATGTACTGATGTGCAGCAAGTTAAGTAGTACACAGCACGATAAGCTTAAAACAAACACTACAACTGACCAAACTTGTGACAAGAATATTCGCTGTGCCTTCTTGGTGAAGGGCCAATGAAAACTGCCCTTCAGTAGTGCTTGGCAGCTGTGCAGTTTCATCTGTGAGTGGTAAATGAATGGTCAAATGTAGCAAGAAATATGGTTTGCACAGCATTCAATTGGTATTCTTGGGTGTGAAGTAATGGAAAGGCAAAAGGTTCCCTCTTACCTTTCAATAATCCAGCATACCATCTAATTTACCATGAATAACTGTTAACATATTCTGATAAACACAAACCAGGGGAAAGTGCAAAGATAGATTATCTTGTTAGGAGTATAATTTTAAGTATATGGGCATGACGAGAACTTTTTTGTACAGGACACTGGTTAAAAAAAAACTTACTATAAGAGAAAGGTTCATCGTCATCATCATTACGTGCCGTGTCATATGGCATAGGCAATCACGGTCTCTTGACCATGATTGTTCTTGCCAAATTTTTCATTGAATATGCAAGTGTTCTTTTTACAGAAAAGTGAAAACTGAGCAATGACTTGATCGTTTATTCATTATGTGCCATGTTGTATGACTTGGGCACTCGTGGTCTTTCCCTGATTGTTCTTGGCAAATTTTTCTACAGAAGTGGTTTGTCATTGCCTTCTTCTGGGCAGTGCCTTTAGAAGATTATAACTCCAGCCATTATCAATACATTTCAGAGATTGTCTGCCTGGCGTCAGTGGTCGCATAATCGGGTCTTGTGATATTCATCAATTACTCTTATGACCATCCATCACCTGCTCCCATGGCCTCATGTGACCCTGATTGGGGGGTGGGGTGTGGCTAAGCAGGCACTACACCTCGCCCAAAGGTGGCCCGCAGGCTGGCGGAAGGTAAGGAGTGCTTTACACTTTCTTTGGTAGAGATGTATCTCCACCCCATCACCCAAAGAAAAATGTTACATGTATTTAATAAGAAGCTAGATAGGGTAGAAGGAGAAAGGAATAGAAACTGAAACACACACAAAATGCTGGAGGAACTCAGCTGGTCAGGTAGCATCTATGTAAATGAATAGATAGTCAATGTTTAGGGCCGAGTCTCTTCTTCAGGATCGAGACTGTTGTTATACTGTAATTAGCAAAAGGATAATTAATATGGAGGAATTAACTCAACCAGCAGGGCAAATGTTTTGTTTGATGTTCTGCAAGTTTAGTGTAAGTCCATGGAAAAGTAATGGTAATGTATGTAATGTCATGAATTCATCTTGATTGTAAACTATAACTTTTCAAAAATGGTATTGCAGCACGTAACATTAGTGTCTAGAATAAAAGCAGAAAATGCAAAGATATCAACAAGTCAAGGAAGATCTATAGAGAGAGGGGAGGGAACGTCAAGGGGAGGGGGAGGGGAGACGCGGCCCTAAACATTGACTATCTATTCATTTACATAGATGCTACCTGACCAGCTGAGTTCCTCCAGCATTTTGTGTGTGTTTCAGTTTTTATTCCTTTCTCCTTCTACCCTATCCCGACGTAGGCCTGTCATGGTCTGAGTCGACGTTCCCCCCCTCCCCTCCCCCCTTCCTCCCTATAGAGAGAGAAACTGGATAAATATTACAGAATACTGGAAATACTTAATAGGTCAAACAGCGCTTGCAGGGAGAAGAAAACAGAATTAATAATATAAATTGATAAGAGCAACTGAATTAAAGAAATACATTGGATCAATATTAGTCAAGTGGTAAAATCAGCAGAGAAATGGATGTCGGAATTTACTCCTTAAATATCTGCGATTACATTTTTGAAGGATTGTTAAGGCTGGGGCATATGCAGTGAATGGTGGGATCCTAGGAAGTACAGAGGGACTTTAGTAAATGGGTGAATCTGTCGAAGAATTCCTGAAAACAGCAACAGAGACAGATAAGAAGGTTCATTAGTCAGGATGTAGAATATAAAAGCAAGAAGGTTATATTGCATCCATATAAAATGTTGTTTAGGCCCCACCTGAAGAATTTTGTGCTGTTTTAGTCACCATGCCTATTGGATGGATATGATTGCACTGGAGAGGGCAATTTTTTTTCTACATATTGGGTTTTTGATGGTCTTTTTTAATGGATTATATTGGGTTTATTTGATTTGTGGCTGCCTGCAAAGAGATGGATCTCGAGGTTGAATACAGTATACATGGTTTGATAATAAATGAACTTTGAACTTTGAGAGAAGTTTCAGCAGGATGCAGCCAGATTTTGGAATGGTTCGGCCATGAGGAGAGACTATATAGACTTTTATATTCACTTTGGAATGGGGAACACTTGGGTGATGGTGTTGATCTGGTACAGAATTCTGAGAGGCATAGATTGGAAAGGAATGAGAATCTTTTCCCCCTAAGCAGAGGTACCTCTGACCAAAGGACATAGTTTTACAATAAGCACTCAAAGATTCAGAGACAATTTTTGGAAGAATATTTTCACGCACTGGATGTTTGAAATCTGGAATGCATTGCTTATGGAAGCAAGTAGAAGAGCCTTCCTATACACTGTGTGACTCTGTTATTCCATTTAAAGCACAGGGAAAGTGATTAAATAGATCTGAAGACAAAAAAAAATCTTAAACTTTATCCTCACTAAGAGAATCCTTCAGAGACAAACATTGTGTATACATCCATGGTTAACAGAATATCTTAAAACATACTATAAATTGTAGAATGAAAAAGCAGCTTGTTGACACTGTTGACACTGCAACTGTAAAACTTCACAACGATGAGGTGAATCTCATCGTGGTTAACGGCTAATTATTTCAAAATGTTGTACATCATAATGCTGAGCAACATTTATGGAAAGTAAAAGACTTTAATATATTGTAGAGCACTCTTGAAGATTAATTTCTTGGAGGTAAGCCGAAACTTTGATTGACTACGCCTTCTACTAAAAAAAATAGTCAAAAATGCAAACGTAGAAACTGTTCTGGCAACTGTGCATATCTGGAAATAATTATAACCATCTGAAGACAACAAAATTCCACTTTACCTTTGTGGATGTTTGAAATCAGTTTGGGAAAAAATATTTTGTAAAGCAAGATTTGACTAAGTATTTTATCATTAGATTCTTAAATAAGAAAGTTCTATTTTGGCAAAAGCACCAAATAGACGACTGGAACTTATTAAGACAACATCTATAAAATGATTGAATAAATAGATTCACTGTAGAATCTTTATATCCCTTGACGACGTTCAAGTGTTTAGGATGGTACAGAGTTATGCCAGAAATTCCTAGATCCACTCTTCTGTCATAGGTCAACAATAGGAAATGCCAGTGAGTGCTGCAATCTTGAGCAGGAAATATGGTGTTGAAAGGAAAAGGAGAGATACTTTTAAATTTATGAGATGTTTCTTAAATGTGTAACAAATGTAAGCCACTCACTCATGATAAAAATTCAATATACTATCTATATATTACTCTGACATCCTCTTACATCTTCTGGAGAAACCTTTGTCAGAAAAGTTCTACCAAGGGCCTTTGCTAATGCAGACCATGGGAATGCTAGTTGTAAAATATAATTGAAAAAAAACATGTCAGCTCAAAATGTTTTCCTGGGTTTGATGATGAACTCTAGTCCCTCCAGTGACTACTAGTGGTGGAAAGCTACAATCATGGAGCACTCCATCATAAACACTAAAGCACAAATTTAGTTGTAGAAGGAGGACAGGCAATCAGGTAGGAAGCAGTTTTCAAAGGCTCACTGACTGCGCTGAACAAAGATGGGCATCTTTGCTATACCCATATCCAAAGATTAGGAGAACAGGATTGAAGGGCAGCTAGAAGTAGTCCAGCAATCCCTTCATATAGTAGAAGAGGGACTGCAACCTCTCATGCTCCAAATTAACATAGAACTTTGCTTCTTCTAGTGTACAAAAGCTGTTGATGGCTTGAAACTCACTGGCACTATGTAAACACTTATTGGACAAGACAAGAGTGGTTAGTAAACACAGTGCTTCAACTGCTATCAGCCTGAGACCAATTCAAGTAATTTTATGGTCGACCAGGCACCACCTGAATTGGTTGGGAACTTTCTGAGCTCCTGAAAATCAGGACGTTAAGTTGTATTCAACACACCAAAGAATTTTAGCTGTCTGAGGGCCAGGTGTTAACTGCAGAAGCTCTATATAGTAGAAATTAGGGTGGAGCAGAAGAAGCTTGGTGATAAATTTTGAATGATTGTTGTGGAGGAACAGGAGAATTCGTCTAGACTCCAACAGTGTGTTGCTATTGCACAGGGCTTTCTCTCTAATTACTCTTTTCCCCAATCTCAAACAGATGGACTGTTTTTTTCCCCCCAGATGGATTGGTCGTTAAACTACCTGATGTTGTTTCACTCAGAACTATTGAGTTGCACCAACTCTGGGTGTGTGGTTTCCTGTGTGTACAGAATGAGGCCTTGCCCTTTGAACACACTGAGTTCTCTTGTGAGTGATTGAGGCTGCCCACAGTTTAAATCCACATTTGTCTCCAAAACTAAACAGAATGTCATTCTTGTCAAAAACGGGTAGGTCATCTGAGGAATATTCGAACATTAAAATTTAGACATCAAATATGTTTGTGCAAACTAATGTGTCCTGAATTATTTTTGGGTGATATGACAATTTATAAAATTTAATTTTAACTCATCTCAGTTGTTTTTCAAATGCACTATGTAATTTAGAAGATTTATGGTAAATATTTTGAATATTACAATTTCTGTCATATTTTATTGCGATGTTGTATTCCAATTACGAAGAAGGCAATGAGCAAGAAAATCACCTTAACTTTTGCACACAGGAGATATTTCTATAGCTATAGCTATATTCTATAGCTTTCTATAGCTTTCACCTGAATTACTTTTTAACATGAGGTACAGGTAGAGTACACGTGATTTAGCAATGTAATGCTATTTTATATAGAAATTAGCTGGCACTACTTAGTTGGTGTTTTTTATGAAGGTTCTCACATGTAATAATGCAGTAATATTGTGTAACTAATTTTACTTCCATTCGTTGTACAAAAAGTACCATCTCTATTCTAAAATTAAAACCCTTTAGTTTAAGTAATGTCTAGTCTTTTAAAAGCAATGTCTAGTCTTTGCTCATTTCCAATTCAAAATAATGTAAATATCAGTTCACCTACAAATTAATTATTTTGCTTCCAAATCTATGCTTTAAAGTAGTATTCACAGAATATGGAAGTTGTTATGAGGAATATCTATATATCTCTGAAATGAAATTATTAAAAAAAATTTGTATATTTTTGCTGAACAAACTTGATGAAGTACTCCTTTATTAGGATAAGTAACGTAACTGACAATCACATAAAATCATACAAAGTTTAAGTTCCAGTTTAACAAGCTTAATGCTTGATAAGATTGCACCTTATTTCTCTGGGAGGTATTTACATTTATCTGAACTTGTC